>NC_134552.1:6607044-7312570 GCF_025594145.1 Primulina tabacum | reverse complement strand
ACAACGATTCCCAAAGCACTGATAATTGTGGCTTCCATAGTTTTGACAGAGAATAAAGAATACTACTGCAATTGATAATTATTATTATATAGATTATTATCTTTTAGTCTTCTTTTTCATATACGGAGGATCGAGATATGTTATTCGACCATTAAATAGAAAAAAATATCCTTCAAATAAAATGCTCATGCATGATACAACAACTTGCAGAAACGTTATATTTATTACTCGAGGAGCAGCTCCTGGAAATGGAAAACGGATTGAAAATTAATCCAATACCCTGAAACTGCTCCAGCATCGTTGCTCAGCATTGAAAATGGCTTACTTTACAGTGTTCCGGCCTCGACCTAACCTGTAACTACTAAAAACTAATCCCAGACCTTATCGGGTCAGACGAAGCGTCAATTAACGATGAATTGCACGAAGTAAAACTATGGTTAAACATCAGGAGAAGACTGGTACCACCTAATCTACCTAGTCAACTAGCAATGTCTTGTTAATTGGATTGATTTGGCCAAATGAACAACTCTGGCACCATGGAAGAGGCTGAAGCATCGGCCACAAGGGGATTGCTAGTATGGATGTGGTGGAAGAGGCTGTGATGATAAAATGGTACAGAGAGGTCGAATGGCACGCTATAGGGGATGTTGGAAACTGGTTGAAATGTGGAAAAATCAATGCTGCTGCTGCATGGAGGTTGAAGGATGTTACTATAAGGTATCTTTTCTTGGGGTACTTGAAGAGATGGTTGTACCCGTTTCAATGTTCCTCCAATGGGTAGGGAGTTTCTATTTATTGCTTCAACATTGTAACGATTCATCTCGAAATTGGTTACCGCGTTTACTCCTCGAAACTTTATTGCAGCTATGTCATATGCTTCTGCTGCTTCCTCCTCAGTTGCTGCCAAATTATAAACAAAATTCCATTTAACTTTATTCTCAGATTTAATAGATTAAAGTTTCAAGCATGTTGAAAGTTGGCGTACCAAATGTTCCGAGATACAAATCTTTATTCCCAGCAACTCGACCGATCCTCGCCTGCCAACGACCTTGTTGATGATGCCTGCAAGTTCAAGTTAAAGATGACAAAATGAATAGGATAATGCGAGAAATTAACTAGTTTATGATAAGACTCGAGAGTTCAAACCTTGTAACACCCCTGTAGATCGATGCTCCCCTTGAGAAACCACTACTCTTCCTAAGGATAAAAGTCACTCATAAATAATAACCTCAACCAAATCAACAATAAGTATTTTGTTCGAAACGAATTAAGATGTACAAACCTTCGAATCGAGGCAATAAACTCTTGTTTAGTCGAGTGCTTCATCTCCTCCAATTCTTTAGTATAATGGGATATCTAAAACGAGAATTTTCTGTAAGACTTGGAAGATCATGCATTGGTTTAAACAATTGTGAACAATAAGTTGAAGATCAAGGATTTATAGTCCATTATTGTAGATTATACATAAATTTATACCCATTCAGTTTAAATTCTTCCATTTATAAATTTAATGCGTTTCAGATAGACCAAATATTGGCATGATCTAAAATCCAAATTTCAAATGTTTTTGTAAATCTCGCAATCCAAACGCATCTATAAATTGTGACTCGTGATAAAGAGAACAAAGATCTTTACCGGGAAATTGGTGGTGGCATTATGACCCCAATATTTTAGAGCCGCCAAATCGTACGCTCTTGCCGCCTTCTCTTCCTTGTCGTAGCCACCTGCACAAAAAAAAAAATATCGATGCAAATGAGACGAGAATTTATAAATACTTACATGCACAGGAAAAATGTAGCAAACAAAGCAACTTACCCAAGTACACTGCCAGTCATAATCCACAGTTTCGTAACATCCAGGAATAAATATCCAAATTCATGCAAAAGAATGAAGCTATCATTAGTACAGCACGCCACCAAAGGAAGAGCTCAAGATCATATACAGATTAACTAAACAAGTGCATATAGTAAACACAAGCACTAGCTAGTATGGGTGCAAACAAAAACATTCAGATAAAACTAAGATAGCTTTGAATTATTGACATGATATCCAATGATAACGTGGCCAACCCGACAAGAGTCCTTTGACTAGGCTGGGTGGGGGGACATATGTTGCAACCAAGGGACAATAATTTCAATTACACCAGACCCATGCATATATATACTAATATAACACTTAATACATAAACAAATTGGCGGCGCATCCGATTGAATGAAATAAAAGTACAAATTGTACATCAATATTCCACTCAATCATCAATGTAAAAAGTTTGATTGAAATTAAAGTTGTTAGTAGAAAAACACGTACATCCCTTTGACCCCATTAATGTTCTAATTTGAATCCATGCAAACCAAGGTAAGTATTAATATACTAATTTTCTATATTTTTTTAATTTCACACGATAAGTAAAAATTTTCAAGACCGATGGCCCCATTTTTGAGTTACCTTGACGTCCTTTTCTAGCTTGGCCCTCCCTTCTACAGCTATTGTCCCATAGATGGGCTTCATATCTTCCCGTCCATCTGTGTCTGCAACAACACGTCGATAGTGTAAATAAACTAACTTGAAAATTTTAAAAATACTAACATTTTTCTCGTAAACATAAATGTTACTTGTGCTTTTGAATAATTTAACCTGTAAAGTACGTACCGGGTAACGCCTCGGTAAATCGAAGTTCTTTGACCAAAAGTTTCAGCAATTTTTTTGCAGCTTTCAGATTCAGCACAAACGATAGCTTTGTTATTGCTATTTTTACCACCATTACTAACTCCAAACGACGACTCATCAGCTTCCGAGCCCGAATTGGCAGAAAATGCTTCGAACTCAGTAATAGCCTTGAGATCTTGTTGGTCTCCGTGGCCGACATATGCGGCGCCGCAGCCGGTTTGATGGTTGTGGTAGATATGAGTCAAGGCTGAATCTTGAGTTTCTGTCGAGTCGCCGCCGAAGAAATCCTCGAGCTTTGGCGGCGCTTGCGTTGATGAATCCATGAAGTTGCCAGAGTAATGGTTTTCTGCTTCGGGGTACATGGTCTGAGATCTTTGGCTTGGCCACCCTGTAATAAAATTTTTCATAAAAAAAAGAAGAAAAGAACGAAGTGCATAAAAGTCTTGAAAGAAATGTTTTTATTAAGTTCTAGCTACTTTTGCTTTCAAACCAAATGTTGCAGCAACTGATAGTATAAGTTCAAATGTTTGGCATATTTTCTTGTCTTTTCTTGCTTTATTCAAACTTGGTTCGCAAAGAAAATAAATCTTGAGAAAACTGAAAACTGGTTTAACAATATATAAAGAAATGTGCTTACCATTAACTGCGTAAAAATTATCAGCAAAGCCGTAGTAGTTGTGAGAATGATCAGTAGAAGAAGACTGCAGCATTTGATCCACGGGAGACTGTAGTGAGAATGATAGCCAGTTACTTTCTGGTGCCATTTTACCCAATTCTTCTTCAAGTTTCTTACTTTTTACCAAGATTCACGAGTAAATATACAAATCTCCACTCCGACTTTTCGATTTACTCCTACAAAACCACTCGAAATGAACGAGAATCGTCAAGCTTAAAGAACATGCTTGAAGTGTAAATAAATTGAAGACAGAGAAATTAATGAACACTTTTAGTTTTTAGATAGATAGATATATTCAGATTCAGATAGATAGATATACCTTTATTATTGATTGATGATTGATTAATGATCAGAAAAATGTAAAGAAAAGGTGCATGGCATACTTGGAAGATGAAGTCATACATATATCTTTCTAACTTCTTTTCTAAAATCGCAGCTTAAAGAAAAAGAAATTAACCCAGATGGGATGTTCACTACTCATTCCACAAATTATATAACTCTTAAACAGGAAAGAAAGACTTTATATAAAAAAAAGAGTAAAAAAAAGCGCATGCAAAGGTGAAAGAAGCAAGGAAATTTGGCAAAGAAACAGGAAGCAAACGCAAAACTTAAAAAGGGAGAAAAGGGTGTGGGGACATGTGGAGGAATACAATGGGAGAAAGGGGCGGTACCCTCCGCCATTCCGCGTAAAACCAGAGAGTAGATCCATTGCTTTATTATAATCTATAATTAATGTTATATATTATAATGAAGAAAATTTTGAAATAATAAATCATTAATTAAAATTAAAAAGTGAAGAACTTGAGTGACTTTTTGAGTTTGGTTCTGCGGGAGCAAATTTTGGCCGGTCAGCATGGTCGCGAAAGATGCGGCCTGCTGCTCTTTTTCTTGGAACAAGATTTTACATCTTTTACCTGTTTTCGTTTTAGGGTTTGGGTTTTGTTTCCACTTTTAAGCCAGATATATTATTTTATTATTACATGCTTATCTATTTTGATAAACCATATTGGAGTTTTGGACATAGCAAATACGTTACTATACATATGTATATAAATAATTCACATATTTAAAAATATGCATTTAATAACCAAAAAACATTTAACTTGTTAGACAAAAGATCTTTTTTGTTTAATCAATAATACATCTATAGCTTGTATAAAATAAATATAGATTAAGAATTTTATTTTATTGTTAATAATATGAAATTAGTTAGTCTAGTGTCGTTTTATAGGTTACCATATATTATTTTAGGTAAAAACTTGTGTGAGACCGTCTCACGAGTCGTATTTTGTGAGAAAAATCTCTTATTTGGGTCATCCATGAAAAAATATTACTTTTTATGCTAAGAGTATTACTTTTTATTGTGAATATCGGTAGAGTTGACCCGTCTCACTGATAAAGATTCGTGAGACCGTCTCAGAAGAGATCTATTCATTATTTTGCATATTATACATTTAAACTTCGAGTGAATTGAAAACTAATTTCAAGTGTTAAAAAGTAAAAAACTTTTATATATACAAGGGCATTTAATACGCATGCATGCATTAACTTGGTTATACAAAATATTATTTAAATTAATGAGTATGTTAATTAATTCATTTAACACGGTGTGAGATTGTGGCATTTGAATTGTTACTGCTGTTCTTAATTAATTATTAATTAATTAAGAAAATGAATAACTTTGGTCGACGGAGCTAAAAAATAAATATTGAGAGGCAAAAAATGTTTTAAAAATTGTAGGGGAGTAAAAACACATATTAAGAAAGAAGGTGAAAAAACAATAATTTAACACTTTTAAATCAAGGACAAAAACTTGAGTGAGACGGTTCTCACGGGTCTTATTTTGTGAGACAGATCTTTTATTTGAGTCATCAATGAAAAATATATTTTTTATGCTAAAAGTATTATTTTTATTGTAAATATCGGTAGGATTGACACGTCTCACAGATAAATATTCGTGAGACGTCTCACACGACATCTATTCTTTAATCAGTGAAATATAATTAAAAAATTGAGGACGATCGCAACCCCGCTTCTTGCTCCGTCTCTGGTCACATCACGTCAAATCACAATACAAAAAACGAATGACTTTTATTCTAATTAATCATAAATGAAACACATAAAAAAACCAACTTTTTTATTAAAAAAAATACGCATGAAACTAATCATAAATGTTTTTTACTATACTCAAATTACATGCATGGATGAGCAATAAATATCTTTTGAAAATAAAGATTAAGAAAGACAAGATAATTGGTGGTGGCTGGCACCCCGTGAGAGAATGAAATTCTTGGAAGTATGCAACGTTGACGAAGCAAAATGTGCGGGTGATGCACGCCAAAATTTGTGTGTGTTATTTTAGTTGTCCTAAAACAATTCCCTCCCCAAAATGACGAGAAAAATTAGCAATTTCCGCAAAGTTCTGATCTTAAAATTATATTTGTGAGCAGAAATAAAGATTTAAATCTTGATTTCTCATTATTTTCCTAAGTATTCATTTGTTTTCAAAAAACTATATTTAAGCTTGAACGATAATCAATTGGAACAAAAGATTGAACTGAATAATCATCAACACTCCATTGGGGTTCAAAATGTCCTTATTACATGTTTATTTCACTTGCACCATATATATTTTGAAATAAGACTTTTATCTTTGAGTAAGTCTCTTGTGGGACGATCTCACGAATTTTTGTCTGTGAGACGGGTCAACCCTACCGATATTCACAATAAAAAGTAACACTCTTAGCATAAAAATTAATATTTTTTTTATTAATGAACCAAATAAGAGATGTGTCTCATAAAATGTGACACATGAGACCGTCTTACACAAATTTTTGCTTTTATGTGAACGCTGATGAGGTGACACTCACCTATTAGTTATACAACTTCATCGGTGCTCACATAAGTATGCGCAGTGTGTATCTAGTATATCAAAACTATATGTGTGTGTGTGTGTGTATATAAATGTTATAAAGTTAGATGATCATCCAAAAAGACGACTATCAACTATCAAAATTTTCAACGTAAATAAGTGTGCATGCATAAAATAGAGCCTCTACCCTTTACTATCTTATATTTTCCTTTTATGATCATAACTTTATACAAGTTAGCTAACCAACAAAACCCTCTTTCACTATCAATATTAGACATTGGGGCATTATAAATCAAATTAATTCCATTGACTTATATATATATATATATAAAACTCAAATTGATATATATATATATATATATATCAAATGATAACTCAAATTCCATTGATCTAAAGCCCTCAAGTTTCCAATCACACGAAACCACCCACAACCAGTCAAATAAATGCTATATTTTAAGTCGTAGCTCTAATATCTTATTCAATAAACTTATGATGTGTTTCGTCGATTTACAATAAAAAAATTCAAATGAATTTATATGTATCAGTACGTATGATGATGACTAGGCCAACCCAATTAGTGTGCGTGGACATATATTAGGCATGCATTTACTAAAAAAATTGAATTATTTTAGCGGAAAGGGCAGGGGGTTCTTGCGGGGCTCTCGACGTGTTCACGGCATGTGGTTTGATTTTCTTGTGTCTCATTTGACATTAAGAGTAGGTATCTTATGAGACGATCTCACAAATTTTTATCTATGAGACGGGTCAAATCTATCAATATTTACAATAAAAGTAACATTCTTAGCATAAAAAAAGTAATATTTTTTCTTTGATTACCTAAAATAAAATATCTGTCTCACAAATACGACTCGTGAGACCGTCTCACACAAGTTTTTGCCTGACAATTAATCGTATGCACGACAAAACTATATATTTTATTCGATAAAGAATTTTATATAAAAGTAATTATTAAATATGCCTTTTAAGTTAATAGTTTTTTAAGAGAAAAATAATAGAAATGGTTTAATGTTATGATATAACAATGACGATCAATCAAAAAAATTCCTTGTCATTTTGTGAACTCTATAGATAATAATCCATGCCTATTATAAGAGTTATTATTTGGATTCTTTCCGTATATTTATTTACGAAATTATATTACCTATTTCATCTCCTCCTTTTTCTAACACAAAAATCGTGTCAGTATTAGTCTACGGTCTCTTCCAAAATGATCATCACCGTAATTTACAAACTTATGTTAAAAAAAACTACCATAAAAAAATTTGAAAATAAAAAAGTTATCCTTTTTAAAATTTATTTGTCAATTTTTAATATAAAAAAAATTACCCCCTAAAGCCTAAAAAAATTACTTAATACATAAAATTACTTTTTATGCACACAGTATATGCATAGAATCACTACAAATCATGTTATATACAAAGAATAAAAGAGGACTTTTGTTGATGTTTTGTAAAAAAATTAAATTTCAAAAACACCTTTGAGTTTTATGTTTTCCGCCAAATAATTGGTTTTAATTTCAACAGCTTATATTTTCCTTACATGTTTTAAAATAATAAGTTGATTCGAAAAATTCAGTTTATTTTTATTTTTATTTTCGACATAAGATTTCGATTCCGATTAAAACGGTTACTCACTAAAGAAAACCCCGACATCGTTAGCCACATGCTCTACTCCTCTGAGTTACAAGCCCCAACCCGTCTCAACTGAATCTGCTCCCGGGAGTACGCTCAAGGAACATTTAATCTGCCCACCGTTTGGGGTTAAGAAAATGTGAAAGAGCGTTGTGAATTTAAAATTCATTTTTACATTAACAAATATTATATAATCTATGAATTGAAAATTGCTGTAAAAGTAAACGCTTGATTTCGCTTCCATTGCATGAATAGTGAATACTTATTTAATTACCATATGTAATTATTGATAATCAGTAGTAACAGTGCAATCAACGGCTCATATTGGTCAACAGAATCAACTCGACCATCCCGATGAAGGAAAATGTGCGGTGTGGATTTGATTAAAATTATAACGTTTGGGTTCTTATCTTAGGGTTAAAGAAAAGGGCACTCATTATTTTATCCAGAATGTAAATATAATTAATTACCACCTTTTGACCGTTGACTGAGAGTCACGTGCGTGGTATCTTTTGACCCCAATTTAACTCGCTATTCAGGGGGGGACTCGCACGTGCGCTTTAAGTCTCTTTCGGCGACCGTACCAATGACAAAATAACTGCATAATCTTTGTCATGTAATTTTATTATTCGGTTTTTTTTTTTTTTGTTTCTTTGATTTTATTCTACTGGTATTGTCATATCCCTGGATTGATTCCAAAATTTTAATCAATTAAACACAAGCTTAATCAATGTGACTTTAATGTTTATTATTCTTTCGTAATGTGTCCATATGCAAGGTGGCACAAATTTAGTAAATAAATCAGTATCGAATAGATCGGACTAAAGTACATGATCGTTTGGAGGAGATTTTTGTAATAAGCTAGTTGTTAAAGCTAAAATATGGTTGCTTATTTTAATGTATGCTCCTTGATAAACTGAAACATTTTAATAAAAAAAAAACCGAGAGCTTTCAAGAAGCAGTTTCGAGAGAGAGATCATTGTAAAAGCGAAAAACGTAAGCATATATTTCACTCTATGACCTCACAGTAAAATTTTTAGAGAAATTTATAGTTTGAATCTTGTTATATTTATTTTTTTCATGCTTTCAGTCTTGACAAAACTCGTGTGGGAAGGTCTTACGAGTCGTATTTTGTGATACAGATCTCTTATTCGGGTCATCCATAAAAAATATTACTTTTTATGCTAAGAATATTATTTTTTAATTATGAATATCGGTAGGATTGACCCGTCTCACAGATAAAGATTTGTGAGACCGTCTCACAAGAGACGTACTCTTCAGTCTTCCATTTAATTAAATTTCAGTCTAAGTTATGTATTTTTAATATTTAGAAATTTTATTGCATATAATTTTTGACTAATAAAATATGTACATTTTTTAAAAGAAAAAAGTTATAAAAATAATTTCAAACTTCAGCAATCAACACCGAACTCAAATCATGCGCATGCAGTACCATATTTGAGTCATTTTCTGTGCTTTAATTAATTTGAAGTTCTGAAAGGCCCCATATATTCCAAGATTTGAAGATTGGGCCTGATACGTAAACGGGCTTCGTTTATTATATGAATAATATATGGTTCTCTTTGGGCCTTAAATATAGCCCAGATCTATATAGTTAAAGTAGCCCATTTTCCTGCTGTCAGAGGGGATTACTCTTCAAACCCAGAATTTTGGGATTGGAAAAAGGGATTCTTCTTCTATACGACACCGTTTCCCAAAAACCCAACATAAACCGCCAAAATTCATCGCCCTTGACAGACCTACGGCCATGGCAGAAGCAGCTTAGTCCTCTTCCTCAATCTTCTCTCTAAAAACACTCGCCCCAAGACGACACCGTTTTCTACTCCATCTACTCGGACTCCTCCACCTCCGCCGCCGAACTTGGGTCCCTCCACCGCCGAATTCTCGACTTCCTTCACCCGTATATAGCTCCTTACATATGGCAGCATCAACCCTTTACTCTCTTCCTATCCAGTTCTCCGCCAATTCCGAATCTCTCCGGTCATCTCCGCTTCGGCGACCACCTTGAAAACGAATGGTTCGTGGTTTACCTTCTGTTCCACACCTCCAGGACCTTTTCCTAGCCTCTCTATCCGAGTTTGGAATTCTGATTGTGAGCATATCAGATGATGTTCCTAGCTTTCTGGCACCGGTATGCCGTTCAGTTGCATTTGAGCAAGAGAAAAATAAGAAATTTATTTATCAGAGGACCTCTTGTAGACAATTATTTTATGTTTTGTTAGAAATGGATTATTACAAAGTTTCAATGAATAGAGTAACAGAATAACCACCAACCTTCCAAAGTAAACAAGTACTAGGTAGTTTGAAGGAAGGGAACTGAAATAATTAGTCCATTAACGGGTTACCAACTGGCAGAAAACACAATAAAAATCTTTACAAGCCTGTAAAAACTAGATAGTTTACAGCTCAAGCAATTCTTGCTTAAAAACCAGGAAACGAGATGAAGGTGAATACATCGCCATCTACGTTGAACATGAGGAAGTTACTTCTCATTATTAGTTCTACTATGCTATGGACTATGGGTTTGAGCCCCAAAAGGTACCGAAGTTTTTAGAAGAGGGGAGACGTTACTAGGCTAAGTCTCGGTGAATTAAACACGTGCGCGCGCCCGCTCGGCGCAGTGCGATGAAGTGTGGTGTGGTCTTTTGACCGTATTAATCTTTTGGACCAAATTTATTTGAAAGAATAAATTTTGTTTGCGTCCGAACAGAAGCTCTCAACGCAAAACAGAAGCTGGCGCGCCCCTGTGCATGTTATTCCAGTGCACGCGAACAGAAGCCAGCGCGCAACCGCGCATGATGTCGCGCGGATGCGCGCGCCACACTGGTTTTCTGTGTGCATAAAACAGAACCATGCGCACGGCCACGCGTATTGTCGCGCGGGTGCGCGCGCGCCTCTGGTTCTGAATGCTCCAAACACCATACGCGTCCCTTGGCCTTGGTTCTCCAGAAAGTCGATTGCCTTTTGCGCAGATTTATGTTATCCAAGCTATTGCATACATGAATGGGTGTCCATTCATGCATAGGGTGTGTCCCTACTCCAATGGTTGCGTTCTTTCACCGAAGCAACACGTCTATTCAACAAAGGTTGCACCTTTGTTTGGACACCTTTGATGATCTATAAATATCCTTTACCTGCATTCATTTGAGCACATGATTTTTGGCACCGAACCATATTGCTGCAAAAATTCGTTTCTGTTCACTTGAAAGTTATTGCAATTTTTGTTCGTTGCAATCAAGAGTTTGTTGTGCTGCTACTCTTGATAGAAATTGTCGTATCTTAGAGACGATTATCGTTAACGTAAAACACTTGTATACGAGCAATATCGTCTTGCGGATAAATGATTATCATTTACCTCAACTTAAAGAATTGTTGCTGTTATTCTGTTCCAGAATTTTCGAGAAGAACACACCCCAAACAACATCTTTATATATAGATACACACATCTACTTTGAGAAAAAATAACTTATGCTTTGGTATTCATTGTCATCTCATATTTTTTCAGAAATCTGAAATTTGAGTGAATGAAAACCAAATTGCATTTCACTACTGCGGAAAATAATAAACCAGACGCCAGTTTTTACCAAGCTTGGCTGAGACTGCCGACTTGTCCTCACTTATCTGTGGCAGCCTTCACAAATGAGAAGTCCTCTGATCTATCCGCTGCTCTGTCATGATGTATGCTCAACTCATCTTCTTTATCATCGTCCCGATCAACTCTTATGATTAAGCTCGATGTCGCACCTAACTCGGAAGACCGGTGATGCTGATCATGATCAGATTCGTCGTGGTCTTGATATTGATCAGTCGTCATATGTCCGATAGTTTTGAAGCGCTGAAGCCTGGTATGTGTCGAGTTAAACGGCGAACCCATTGAAGATGTCGGGCTTCCACCATCATCACCTAAAGTTCGTGTTGATGGATGTCCTCCTTGTCTTCCATGTTTTTTCTTTGCACCCATATGCCATTTCTTAAGGGCCTTGGACGTTTGTTCGTCGAAGATTGATTGCTTCATATGTGATCCCATCTGTTTTGCAGCCAAGAAATAGTTGAAGTGGTCTATTATAAACTGAAGTTAGTTGAAGCAGGAACACCTCAAGCTTCATTTCTTTAACATATTTGGGGGAAGGGCGTGAACTTAAATCTCAACAGACATGGACATTGGATGCATTAGAAATTCATTACAATTATGCATGCAAAAGCTTAGATTTAGAGGGGCTGAAACTGAATTCTTTCATTTCAAAAGTATCCAAACAACTAGATTAGATTTAAAATCAAAGCTTCGATTTTATGTCAGTCAATCCAAAAGTAATCTATTCATTTCTTTCGAACTTAAGCGAGGTGGGATTATAATACCTTGTCCGACAACTCAGACTCTATTCTTACAACTAGAGCCATGTATAGCAGAAAAATCATATGAACGCAAGAAAATAAATTCCATCCGATGATGGTATTGGTACCTGGACAACGAGGGCGTATAGTGGAAGGGTAATATAGCTGCAAAAGAATAGGAGTGCTACCCTGAAGCCATCAACACCAAAACAAATTTATTATTTTTTAACATATTCCTATAAAGTCATTGTTTCTTCTGTAGCAAATGTTGAATTAGGACTTACCCCAAAACAAGTTTTGTTATTACAAAGACCACATTACCTCTGTAGGAGCAATAACTAATACCATCTTCATACTGTGCATGAGCAAAATTCTCTAACGTTAATGATTTTGCAAGGAAAAATTAAATACAATACAAGTAAATAACTCGAGGATAGTCGTTACCCAAATCCACAGAAAGTATGTTATTTGGAAGGCATTCTGCAAAAAATGATTTAAACGATTAAAAGAACTACTTAGAGTGAAATTTTTTTTTAAAAAAATGTGAGACATGGGACAGTTCTCCGTCGACAAAGGTAATACCTGAAACAACGCAAAATGTAGAAGCTGTAGAACCAGCTTAGGACGACCAAACCAGAAATGTTTATCTGAAACTTGCACAAGAGGCATGCCTTGAACCACTGCGCTTCTATCTTTGATCTCAATGGCCATTTTAGTCAAAATGCTCTGTAGCTCTGTGCCAACGGCTAGGATTATCTGAAGAAAGTTAAATAATCAGGCATTCTTCTTCAGGAAGTTGGAATTTTAATGACAAAAATACGGACACTTACAACTAAAGGAATTAAGGATGCCCAAAACAGTGTCCTCCACCCTGATTTCGACAAATTTATAAAAAAAAAAAACATGTTATAAACGCTTAGATATAGCAATAACGGAAAATAAAACAAAGGGACGCAACTGGCGACTTACCGCTGACATTTAGGAGCAGGAACATAACAAATGATGCCCACAACACCGGACTGTAATCATATAAACAACCAGATAAATCACAGTCTATCACATATATTTAATTTGGATAAACGAATTTCATATGATTTAACTGCATAAGTATGACATCACCTTATTCCTGCGATGCTCTTAAAATCATCCTCCAGTGACCTTTTGATATACTTTTGGAAGTCAAATTTACTTCCGGGGGCCAAATGAACCTAAAACAGAAGGTAAAGTCTGTAACTTAACAAGGACACAGAGTAAACATTTACAAACAGGTAAATTACAAAGATGTGAAATTTACAGTAATGAATCCATGGCGCAGGGTCAAGTAGTCGGATCTATTGACAGACCTGAAAAATTGCCTAAAAAAGCATCCCTGCATGGAAATATATAGAAATTTTTTATATATTAATGTGTGGTCCAAACTAAGCCATGCTCCCGATTTGCTGTTTAAGACAACAATGGAATAAAAATCTTACAATGTAAAACGATAATGGAATCCTGGTCCAGAAACTGGTGTGGGCTCGCACAAAAGAAGTTTCATGAGAAAGCCTGAATCTTGAAGTATCTGTCATAATTCACAGTTAAATTGCCTTAGGGAGTGAGGAAATTAAAAAAAGATTTCAAGATCTATAAGAAATGCTCACTAAGATACATGATGTGACGTACCATTAGAAAACTCGTAGCTATGGGACGACGTCTCCTGCTCCCATTGCTTCCAGCGACGAGTCTGCACCAAAAGGTCTGTCACTTTTTGGACTTTCAAATAAATGTACAGCAATATGTGCTCTGAGGCTACAATAGGTTATCAGAACATATAAAGTTATTCCAAAAAAATGCAAGAGTGATCTGGTAAAAGAATTTTGAATTACCTTAAATCTTCCTAGGGCCATAATAATACCACAGTAAGCGACATGCACGACTGCTAAAAAGAATATAAGGACATGAATCTGATGCAGTCCTTTAACAGATATAAGAGGTACACGCCCCTGTTAAAACAGTAACATTAATGTTGCCAAAATCTCATTCTATCTGTATTTCAAGCACTGAAGAAAAATACAAGTGAAATCCCACAAAGAAATTTCGATTGAAGAGCGAAATATGGCTACATTATCCAAGAACTGTGACAATGGTTGATTTGAAGCAACAGTTTCTCGCATAAAAATATCAAGTTTTGAAGAGCTCAAAAAAGCAACAATTACCGCCTCGCAAACGGTCTCATTTTTCGCTGCTAAAATTCTATGCTCATTAAACAACAGTCTACGTTGCGGTTGTCTCGCAGGACAAGGCAACATGGAGTTAGCAACACTAACTGGTATGCATATGGCTGCAATATGATACTGACTGAACACAAGGATTAGGGAGATGAAGCCGAGTATCATCAACTCTGCCATTGGAAAAAGAAGCAAAGTTATAAATCAAGAAACGTTATTTTCATATTAGAGATGGTGGGGAGAGATATAAGGGACAACTTACCGGCTTTGATTATCTCCAATGCCTCATACAGGGCTCTCTTGTGCCTATCTGTTAACCACTGTAGAAAGCATTATCGTGTTATGTTAAGGACGGTTTAATACAAGCAAACAATCTGAAGTAGACGACAATACATAAGGGCCGAGCCAGGACTCCATTGTTAGAGGGGACAGAATTTTTAATCAACCATTTTCATAATTTTAAGAGGTGCAAAAATACAACATTAATCTAAAACTAAAGATTTTGAATAAAATCAGTAATG
Organism: Primulina tabacum; assembly: GCF_025594145.1. Classification (NCBI taxonomy): domain Eukaryota; kingdom Viridiplantae; phylum Streptophyta; class Magnoliopsida; order Lamiales; family Gesneriaceae; genus Primulina; species Primulina tabacum. The sequence goes on along the minus strand of NC_134552.1, from coordinate 7,297,622 downwards.
GTTATCTAAATCAGGGCCTGACGTTAATGCAGCTTTGCCACAGACATTTAACAAGTAGCTGCTGAGATTTAAAATAAACTATGAAAATAGTTGCATTCCCTTTTAACTAAATTTTCGAGTTTGCAACACAGATTGATGTAACAATCATGATCAAGAATTTTAATATATGAAAGCTAGGTGAATATGCCAAGCAAGACGAAAATAACAGTATGACCATTGCATATTTAAGCAGATCCAAACATATCTCCATTTTTTAGAAATTATCAAAGTAAAGTTCAGCCACAGATCTACACAAATGAAAAATCAGAAAAGCACCAATTCTACAGGTTAAACCTTCCGGACTCTTTTCAATTTTCCCAAATATTTTTTTTAAAAAAAAACAAATGATTTCACTTTGCTTTGAAAAAAAAGCACTAATTCTACGGGTTTTCTTTTATACATATAAAAAAACTGGTGTGTAATTCCAAATAGGCAAAAACTTGCAGAATCAATGAATTAAAGCAGCATGCGCCTCTACCATAATTTCTTATGGTACATTTAACTTTCAATACCTCTTTGTATGAAACTATCCTAAAATTAAAGTACCTAAACTGGGCTGTGTAATTTCTAAATATAACAAAAGCATAGATTTATTCTTTCCATTTTTTTACAACACTATCAAATATTTAAACTGAGAAATCATGCTAAAAATGAGGCTATATCCAGGATAACATATTCGACTTTGAAGAATTATTGGGTTTTTTCTTTTCATTGGTCTTTTTCGCAGGGCTTTGATTCTTTGAAATAACACAAAAAGGGGAAAAAAACTCGAAAGCTACAAAATGAGTCCTTCCCAGAGGAAAAGGCACATGCTCGTTTGGGATACTTTCATCTAAAGAAACTTTTAGTAAAATACCAATCTGGTACATGAATCCAATGAATCGATGATACAATGAAATATTATCCACTAAAAAGTAAGAAAACAGTAAAATAAATACCCAAAAAACCGATGAAAATAAGTGTCATGAAGTGTAACGTCATATTCATGTCTCCAAATGAAACAAGAAGAAAATTTGGGCAAACCCAAAACATAAACTTGCTCAAAAAGATGAATCAAATACTAAAAAAAGTAAAGAGAAAAACAAGAACAAGTGAAGTACTAAACTGCATACCTTTCCAAGTTTATGGAGAAGCTTTTCAAGCGCAATAGAGATTACTATAATGACCGCGCACACACCAGCGACAGCCCATGTCGGAGTCTGATCCAGATCTCTCGTGGTTCCGTATGCACTCGACATTTTTTTATTCTTTTTCACCGGAATAACACAGATCCCTTTACACTGGAGACAAATCCCGAGGCACGGATTTTATTGGAGCTGAAGAAGAAGGAGAAACCAGCTACTTGCTTTAGCTCCAGGTAATTCTACTTATACTATATTGAATGATACGATAATTTTGCGAAGAATTCATGTGCTACTAATTATAAGTTTCAGTTGAATCTTTGTTGATCTTTAGCAATTTCAACGTAGAATTTAGTTCGACTAAAAAAGTCCGAGACCATTGAAAAGTAAACCACAGCTCATTCTTTGGTGAATATACACAATAAATGAAGGGAAGAAGACAGAGTGATAGTAATCCATATTAGACCACGCTTCGCATGAACAAATCAAATCAACGTATAACTTTTCATTAAATTAGTTACTTGCCAACAACCTGTCAAAAATGTCTCTGTTCTATATGCTGTCCACAAATTTCAACGATGCATTCAATTTATATATATATATATATATATATATATATATATATATTTGTTTTATTTGAAAAATATTAAAGTTATAAATCATTAAATTATTTATTTATATTGATCTTGTTTATCTAAATATTGCAATTAAAAAAATGCGTTATTTCGGTACTAAATTAATTTACCCTTATCTATTTTATCAAAATCATTTTACTTTAGCACCCAATTTTTAATTAAAAATGTATTGACATTTTTTATGGCCACATAATATGGTGGTCCAGCCAAAGATAGATGATATGTTAATACTAATTTTGTACGTATGTATATATACAATGTAAACATGGCAACCATTATGAATATTCCACTTAATTAAGGTTTAAGTAACTAAAAATAGTGGGTATACAATAGATTTTATAAATTAAAAAAATCGGATTTTCGAGCAATTATTGTGTGAAGGGAAATAGACGAAAGAAAAATGTATTTATGGCATGGGAGCAAGAAGATCGTTGCCTAGTAGAGGAGAATACGTGAGCATGAGATTTTGGTGGAGATAGTTTTGGAAGAAATTATTTTTTTTAAAAGATAAAAATGTAAAATAATGACGATGTAACGAAGTAAGACGTTCAATTTTTATGAAATGGTAAACATATTATTGACGGGAAAGATAAGATCTCCACGTACGTGGGAAGATTAGACCAGGTCCGGGGAAGAGTTCCAGCCTGCTCGACTTGATCTTTGTAGGGAAATTTTCATGTGGCATTGGATATAAAGTTCAGGACACCGTGTCTTTATGTGAACTGATGACCAAGGCAAACTTTTCACTAGGTATAGATTTCGATAGCACTTATTTTTCGATTGCTCGTTCAATTTTGTTTTGCGGTATAAAGTTCGAAATTTGGTTGATCTGGATGACCACTTTGAACAACACTTTGGAATTGTTCGATGAAAGCTAAGATGTCTCATGGCACATCTTGGATCCGGATGGCATGTCATCAGAGGCGGAACCAGAAATACGACTCTATCCGAATTAGAATTTTAAACTCTAAAATCTTTTAATATTTTAAATTGATCTACCCGAGCTAATATAAAATTTATCCAAAAATTTACATATAAATTTTAAAAAAAATATTAGGACCACCCGGCTTGGTCCCGGCTAAAAGCCAGGTGGCAAGGCCCGTAGCTCCGCCACTGCATGTCATACATGGTTTATCACATATGGATGAAATATATTACTAAACTTTTAGAAAACTCGTACCCCCGTAGGGATGTAAACGAACCAAACCGTTTATGAGCTATTCGAAGCTCGATTCGATAAAAGCTCGTTTAATGAGGCTCGTTAAGATAAACAAACCAAACTCAAGCTTTACAGTATTCGGCTTGTTAGCTCGTGAACATGTTCGTTGGTAAGTTAATGAGTAATCTTTTAGATGAAAAAATAATAGTTTTGATATTTGATTTATTGATTTTGCATATTATTTATGAAATATATAAAAAAATCTATTAAATTTATTTATTATAATAAATTTACAGATTTTAGCAAGAATAATATATTTTTCTTTAAATATATAATTTACTTTTTAGGAAAAAAAACCTAAAATTATACGATAATCTCATTTTGTTAGTATTGACAAGCATATATTATTGATAATAATAGATTAATTCTATCAAATCATCAACTACTCTCTCGATGGAGACAATTGCCTAATAGTTGGCCAACCTAAAGCGAGCGTACCCTCCGAGTCGGTCAAATGGCCTAACTTATCCGATCCCTAAGTCCCAAGTTAAAAGACAAGACATGCCAGGCCAAGCGTAATACGATGGCATGGACTCACCTCGATTCGGTAAATAACTGTGGACGCGCCAGAAGAGCGTCGGTAAATACACTAATCTTATGCTTCTGTTCGATGCATTTTACCTTTCAATTGCATTTAATAATTTCTGTATTCTATCCATTTGGAGCTGCAGAATTCGAATATTAGGAGCAAATTATGCTTATTGAGAACTAATTCGTCATCAATTTCGTTGGTATGGTTTCAAGTTTTTGCGAATTGGAATTCTATGCCTGGACCTGATAAATCTTTCCACAAGGAAGAATTATGCTTTTTTTATTTTGGGTTTGGTTGCCTTGATATCAATTGTAGTATTTTCTTCTGGAAATTCTAATTCCTTCGTTGGAGAAGGGAAAAACTCTCCTTTGTTTATACAATCATGCTGAAATTCCGGTACGCTCGTGGACTGGCGTGCAATTCCTCTGTGGAAAGAATTGAGTCACCATTTCTCACAAAGCTTATTAATTCCGTTAAACTAAAATACTTATTAATGAATTTTATTTTGGATGTTTCTTTTTAAAATTCTGTCATTTGTCTATTCAATCTTTGTTCTTGGTAGGACTTGTCTGGTTGTCTTGTTTTTTGATTTTGTATTTCAGAATCAGTTTTATCGGAGTACAAAATTTTCCAAGAGAATACATTGACAAGTATGCAGCCCCATGTAGATATCACGTGTTTTAAGTGCCAATGTTCTCTAAATCCAGGTCCCTTCTTTGGACATCACTTTTTGAAGAAAGTCACTGAAATGACCCTGATACTAATTAAGAGATAATTAAAGAGTCCTTAATTAAATATCATTAAGGAACTGATAATTCGGGATTAAGCTGTTGGGATTCACCGAATTTAAAATGGACAACTCAATCTACTTCAGATTACATTATTCCGAGAAATCCAACTAGACAAATGAGATTCTGATACGTGGCAGATAAGATTGATTCAAAATTTCTGAATTAGTTCGGATGCAGCCTTTAAATGGAAGCTGATTTCTTTTGTTTCCTACACCGCATCCTTCAGAGAGAGTTCTAGCCACATACATTAGGTTTTCTAGCCAGTTTCTAGGGCACTTTGGTGTCGGAAAGTTTCGGAGCTAGTGTCAACTCAAGGAGGGGTCGGTGAACTGAGATCGAGACATAATCAGCGAACTGACGACGAACGCATGTATAATCCTAAAGCAGTAAATAGTGATTTAAGGATTATCCGGGAGAACTTTGTAGCATGCTTGGTAATTCGAGATCTGGTTTGTTAGTGATTTCATTATGTTGTTATTGTCTAGGTTAAGACGAGTAAGCTTTCTGTCAGATTGTTAGTGAGGTACGTGATGTACTGACGGAGATATCTAAGCGTAGTATACACATTTATATGATGCATATTTATCTGTTGCATAATACATGTTTTACTGCTTTGGCATATTATGCATGACATATCATATTGAGCCTGATATCTTTTGATATATACCACATTTGTTGGGGTCACTCAGCCCTATTCTGTATTGTGGACGATGGGGCATCGAGAGCTTCAGTGTCCGACGGGACTCGCGGACTCTGATTACCTGGACATTGTAGGTCCACGTGTTGATGATGAGTGTGGGAACCAAAACATGCCTAGGGCAGATCAGATGCTACAAACTCAGGTGCCTCTAGACTGAGCATAAGATTCTTGACTTGATCCTTGATATCCGAGTATATTGCATTTCGCATGCATCATATCAATTTGTATACTCGTATATTCTCGTGTGTGCCTCGGTGGCTAGTTTGAATTAAGCACAGAAATGTATGATCTCATTAATCTTGGTTGAATATCTTTTTCAAGTCCGAATAAAATCAAACGTACATGCCTTCAGCATTGCACTCACTTTCCATGGCTTATTCCTCATCATCTTCTTCTAGCAGCGGTGCCGGTGGAGAGCATGCGAGAAGACGAAGACCAGTTCGAGTTTTAGGTTTAAACTTTCATTCTTCTTTCTTTTTCATTTTTGATTGATTGATGTACTCATAACAATTTCAGAGTTCTTGCTGCGAGGTGAGCAACGGATACGTAGAGTAAAAGACCACGGGGAAAAGATGGAACCATTCAACAAACAATTTATCAAATGGAAAAGGAAGACGAAACAAGAATTTTGTCAAAGATGCAATTTCCTGTTCCGAAGCCTTGGACAGAAGATAAGATTAGGTAATTAGTATTTATTCTGTGTTTCTATAGCTCATTATTAATGTGAGTTATGCACTAAATTGCAGAACTCTACTCCTTCCATACCAATTGGAAATTTAGAATGGTAAGCGTGAGGTTGGAACAACAAGAAGAAGGTGAAGAACATGACATGAACGAGGTGAAAGTGATGGGCAAGATGGAGAAGGTGAGGAAGAGCATCAGGTATGAAACTACGTGTTCTTCATATTAAGATTGAATGTCTTTTTTAAAATTTTATTTAACCAAAAGTTAACGAGGAACGGGAACATGAACAGGAACATCATGATCATGAACATGAGCAAAGGGACTCAGATAATTATAACTGGTACTGGGACTGGGACTGGGACCTGGACCTGGACCTGAATAATGACGAGGAAGATGAAAGTGATGGGCAAGATGGAGAAGATGATGAAGAGCACCGTGTATGAAACTACGTGTTCTTCTTCTCTTTTTTTGCATATTAAGATTGAATGTCTTTTTTAAAATTTTATCGGAACCAAAAACTAACATGGAACGGGAACATGAACAGAACCCCAACCTGAACCTGCAAGGGGACCCCAACATGAACCTGCAAGGGGACCCCGAGAACTATAACCGTGGCCTGAACCTGAACGGTGTTGAGGAAGATGAAAGTGATGGGCGAGATAGAGAAGATGAGGAAGAGCACCGAGCATGAAACTACGTATTCTTCTTCTCTTTTGCATATTAAGATTGAATGGCTTTATTAAAATTTTATCGGATCGGGAACCAAAAACTAACATGAACTTGATGAACATGAACAGAACCCGAACCTGAACCTACAAGGGGACCCCAACCCGAACCTGCAAGGGGACCCCGAGAACTATAACCGAGGCCTGAACCTGAACGGTGATGAGGAAGATGAAAGTGATGTGCGAGATGGAAAAGATGAGGAAGAGCACCGGGTATGAAACTACGTGTTCTTCTTCTCTTTTGCATATTAAGATTGAATGTCTTTATTAAAATTTTATCGGATCGGGAACCAAAACTATCATGACCTTGATGAACATGAACAAAACCCGAACCTGAACCTGCAAGGGGACCCCAACCTGAACCTGCAAGGGGACCCCGAGAACTTTAACCGGGGACTGAACCTGAACGGCGATGAGGAAGATGAAAGTGATGGGCGAGATGGTAAAGATGAGGAAGAGCATCGGGTATGAAACTACGTGTTCTTCTTCTCTGTTGCATATTAAGATTGAATGTCTTTATTAAAATTTTATCGGATCGGGAACCAAAAACTAACATGAACTTGATGAACATGAACAGAACCCGAACCTGAACCTGCAAGGGGACCTCAACCTGAACCTGCAAGGGGACCCCGAGAACTATAACCGGGGCCTGAACCTGAACGGTGATGATGAAGATGAAAGTGATGGGCGAGATGGAGAAGATGAGGAAGAACACCGGGTATGAAACTACGTGTTCTTCTTCTCTTCTATTACATATTAAGATTGAATGTATTGTCATTTGGAAAAAGAATTATCGACTTATTTATTAAAATTTCATCGGATCCGGGACCGGAACCAAAAACTAACGAGAAAGGGGAACATTAGCAGGAACGGGAACATGGACAGGAACGTGGACAAGAACATGAACAGGAACATGGGCAAGCCCGGGTATGAAACTGAGAATTGTTTTGAGCTCATCTTTATTAATAATACCTTTGGCTTAAACAACCATTCAATAAACAATCTTAACAGAAATGAAAAAACAGCCCATTTAGCGGAAATAAAGCCAAGTGGTATCAGAAACTTGAAACAATTCAAATACAAGTAGATGTTCCTAAAGACTACTTCTTTATTCTAACACAAATCTGCAATAACCTCCTTCTTTCCCTCCTTTAAACTAAATGTTGTGAAGCAATTAGTTTCTATCAGAAATTTCACATACTCCCAGCAGCTCTCGAAGCTTCTGAAAAACTTCAAGCTTCAATGATTTGGTCATTATGTCTGCCACCTGACCCTGACTCCCACAATGAACTAATTCAATTGTACCCTCCTTAGTAAGATTCTTTAAGAAATGAAACCTCACATCGATATATTTTCTGTGACCATGCATAACTGGGTTTTTAGACAGCTTGATGATTGAACTGTTGTCACACATCTGTTCATGTTCCTGTCCACGTTCCTGACTTCATGTTCATGTTCATGTTCCCCTTCCTCGTTAGTTTTTGGTTCCGGTCCCGGATCCGATAAAATTTTAATAAATCAGTCGATAATTCTTTTTCCCGGAACCGATAAAATTTTAATAAATCAGTCGGTAATTCTTTTTCCAGATGACAATACATTCAATCTTAATATGTAATAGAAGAGAAGAAGAACACATAGTTTCATACCCGGTGTTCTTCCTCATCTTCTCCATCTCGCCCATCACTTTCATCTTCCTCATCACCGTTCAGGTTCAGGCCCCGGTTATAGTTCTCGGGGTCCCCTTGCAGGTTCAGGTTGGGGTCTCCTTGTAGGTTCAGGTTCGGGTTCTGTTCATGTTCATCAAGTTCATGTTAGTTTTGGTTCTCGATCCGATAAAATTTTAATAAAGACATTCAATCTTAGTATGCAAGAGCGAAGAAGAACACGTAGTTTCATACCCGGTGCTCTTCCTCATCTTTTCCATCTCGTCCATCACTTTCATCTTCCTCATCACCGTTCAGGTTCAGGTTCAGGCCCCGGTTATAGTTCTCAAGGTCCTCTTGCAGGTTCAGGTTGGGGTCCCCTTGTAGGTTCGGGTTCTGTTCATGTTCATCAAGGTCATGTTAGTCTTTGGTTCCCGATCCGATAAAATTTTAATAAATACATTCAATCTTAATATGCAAAAGAAAAGAAGAACACATAGTTTCATACCTGGTGCTCTTCCTCATCTTTTGCATCTCGCCCATCACTTTCATCTTCCTCATCACCGTTCAGGTTCAGGCCCTGGTTATAGTTCTCGGGGTCCCCTTGCAGGTTCAGGTTGGGGTCCCCTTGTAGATTCATGTTCGGGTTCTGTTCATGTTCATCAAGTTCATGTTAGTTTTTGGTTCCCGATCCGATAAAATTTTAATAAAGACATTCAATCTTAATATGCAAAAGAGAAGAAGAACACGTAGTTTCATACCCAGTGCTCTTCCTCATCTTCTCTATCTCGCCCATCATTTTCATCTTCCTCATCACCGTTCAGGTTCAGGCCACGTTTATAGTTCTCGGGGTCCCCATGCAGGTTCATGTTGGGGTCTCCTTGCAGGTTCAGGTTGGGGTTCTGTTCATGTTCCCGTTCCACGTTAGTTTTTGGTTCCGATAAAATTTCAAAAATGACATTCAATCTTAATATGCAAAAAAAGAGAAGAAGAACACGTAGTTTCATACACGGTGCTCTTCATCATCTTCTCCATCTTGCCCATCACTTTCATCTTCCTCGTCATCATTCAGGTCCAGGTCCAGGTCCAGGTCCAGGTCCCAGTCCCCGTCCCAGTACCAGTTATAATTATCTGAGTCCCCTTGCTCATGTTCATGATCATGATGTTCCTGTTCATGTTCCCGTTCCTCGTTAATTTTTGGTTCAATAAAATTTTAAAAAAGACATTCAATCTTAATATGAAGAACACGTAGTTTCATACCTGATGCTTTTCCTTACCTTCTCCATCTTGCCCATCACTTTCATCTTCCTCATCCTCGTTCAGGTCTTGTTCTTCACCTTCTTCTTGTTGTTCCAACCTCATGCTTACCATTCTAAATTTCCAATTGGTATGGAAGGAGTAGAGTTCTGCAATTTAGTGCATAACTCACATTAATAATGAACTATAGAAACACAAAGAATAAATACTAATTACCTAATCTTATCTTCCGTCCAAGGCTTCGGAACAGGAAATTGCATCTTTGACAGAATTCTTGTTTCGTCTTCTTTTTCCATTTGAAAAATTGCTTGTTGAATGGTTCCATCTTCTCCATGTGGTCTTTTACCCTACGTATCCGTTGCTCACCTCGCAGCAAGAACTTTGAAATTGTTATGAGTACATCAATCAATCGAAAATGAAAAAGAAAGAAGAATGAAAGTTTAAACCTAAAAGTCGAACTGGTCTTCGTCTTCTCGCATGCTCTTCACCGGCACCGCTGCTAGAAGAAGATGATGAGGAAGAAGAAGCCATGGAAGTGGAAGAAGAGAAAGTGAGTGCAATGCTGAAGGCAGGTACGTTTGATTTTATTCGGACTTGAAAAAGATATTCAACCAAGATTAATGAGATCATACATTTCCGCGCTTAATTCAAATTAGCAACCAAGGCACATGCGTTGCGTGTGTCATGAATAATTCCATGTTTGAATGTTTAGGGGTTTGTGTAGTTGGGTTCTTTAGTTCCGTCAATGTTAAAGCAATAGAATTGAAGAAGACAGGGCTGCCTTAAACTCGGGGAAGCTATTTGCTATTTCTTCTTGTTAACGTTTTTGTTAGTAGTGTGCAGAATGACACTTCAGATTAGTCTATGTTACACGGTATATGTTTTCAAGTCTTTACTTAGTTGGAAACCCAACGTGCTTGAAGTTAAACGAAATTTTTTAATCAAGGGCATTCAGATAATTAAAATAATAAACAGTTTTTTAAAATTATTCACCAGCACAAATCTGATTATTGTGTAAACTCACTGCTGGTAAAATTGTAGTTTTGAATTCTTAATTTTCGAATTATACACCAACCCAAGTCTCATTATAATGTAAACCAGCCGTTGGAGAAGTGTAGTTTCGAAGAGAATTCAAATGAGTGTCGAATGGTACAAAAATTTGGAGCAATTTAGCTTTTTTGAATGTTTGGTCCTGCTTTTACATTTGGAACAAAATTAAATTCGACATCCACCGTCGGATTCTTTACTTTATTATATATATATATTAATTGGTGAGTTATAATACTAATATTACGTAATTTGGCAATCCCGATAAAAAATAATGCCTAAATATATAATATAGATATTTCGAAAGATGAGAAGCAAATGAATAATTTCTCAAAGAAGGAATTTCTCCTCCCATTTAATAAAATGAAAAATTGTATATCACTGATCAAAAGGTCGTACGCGATGACGTCTGATCGCATTAACAAGAAATGGAGGCGATCACTTGATGTATCGGCAAAGAGTCAACTTGCCTTTTATCTACCAACTTGAAACACACACCAGCGGTAAATCCAAAATATCAACGTCTTACCAAGCATTTAACACAAGTATTTTGCTGTATGTCATACTGTAGCAGTATGGTTTAAAGTACATCAAATTCCTCTAATGGAGTTCATCAAACAAGATTATTAGGAAGCTACATACAAACAAGCAGCAGCGTATTTGGTTAGAAAACAAAACCAAATTCTAAACCTCAAAAAGTTGGCTACTCCTCTCGTCGGGCTTTTATGCTGGCTTGACCTCCTCCGAAGTATCATCCTGGTACCAGAACGATGAACGAACCAATTAGTAAGTTCGTTCTCTCCCTCATGGCCAGTAGACATACATGTTAGGAAGAGGGAACTACCTGCATATCCGAAGTCCACAGAGTAAGATTGTCGCGGAGAAGCTGCATTATCAAAGTGCTATCCTTGTATGATTCCTCTCCAATTGTGTCCAACTCACCAATAGCATCATCAAACGCCTTCAAGAAACAAAGCATCACCCAAGACCACAGTCATCAGAAACATGCAAAATGCGACTCTTAATGATAAGTGAGAGCCTTGGATGTGAAGGTTTTACATCTAAGGTGAAATGTAAACTAAACTCTGATAAATCTTTTGTCTCGTGGTTATTAAATAGTTCATTAAATGGATGGACTGGCATACCTGTTTTGCAAGACTACAAGCTTTTTCAGGAGAATTCAAAATCTCATAGTAAAAGACAGAGAAGTTGAGCGCCAGCCCAAGCCTGATGGGATGAGTTGGGGCAAGTTCAGCAGTAGCAAGTTCCTGCAGACAATATGAAACCAAAAGAACTAGCAAATCAAGAAACGAAACTCATGAAGCTCATCCAAAACGCTTTTACACATCATTAAACAAATCAAGAAACGTGAAAATGGTGCAGCACATGCATAAGATTCAATAGCTCAGCTCAATCACATTCTTTTTAAGTAATTCAATTGTTAATCAACCAGATGGACGAAGCTGTACTCCCAACCTCAGTCCCTCCGTCAGCAGAAAAAAGGAAGCAAAATAAACACAATTCCCCCTCAATAGGTTAAAGGCCATGAAAACCACAAAAGTTTCAGTAACTGAGATTAAACTCTGAACTCTACATAAGCACATAAATAGAATAAAAAAACTTGCATCGATCCATCAATCAAATACTTAAAACTCTACTGGTCTATAGAGCGTGAGATCGTCCGAATTTCTCCTAAATCACATAAAAACATGAAACCAAAATAAATGGAAAAAAAATACTATACAGAGAAAAAGCACTAAAAAACCTGAGCCGCTTGATAAGCAGACAGCGTGTTTTCTGCGGCTTCTTTTCGGGCGGAACCAGTCTTAAACTCCGCCTCGTAACGATGATAATCTCCTTTCATCTTCAAGTAAAACACCTTGGAATCGCTGTTAGCAGCGGATCCGATGAGTTTGGAGTCGAGTAACTTCAGAATTCCCTGGCATATTGATGCGAGCTCGGATTCGATCTTAGATCTGTAGTTTTTAATGGTAGAGACATGGCTGTCATTTCCTCGGCTCTCCTCTTTCTGTTCGATGGAGGAGATGATCCTCCACGAGGCGCGTCGAGCTCCGATGACGTTCTTGTAGGCGACGGAAAGGAGGTTACGCTCGTCGGAGGTGAGTTCATCAGCTCCAACGGCGACGGCGACTTTCTCCATGAAATCAACCATCTCTTCGTATCGCTCAGCTTGCTCAGCAAGCTTGGCATTGTAGACGTATTCCTCCCGCCGGGACGCCATTCAATTCCGTTGGAGGTCAGAGAAATTTCGAGACGAGTGAATTATTTTTCTATTCCCTTCCTATTTCAACGAATCAGACTAGGTCCATTTTATATCAACTTTTTTTAAAAATTAAAAAAAAAGTCAATAATGATTAATTTTGCTAAAAAATTTATATAATTAAATATTATCATAAGGATTTTTTATAAATTATTTTTCATAATTTCACTCCATGCTCCAAAGCGTTTACCTGTCTTCGTCTCTCTGTCACTTCATAATAAATAAGCACTTTTTTATTAAAAAAAAATGATGTTGGGTTTACACGTGGCCAATTTTCATTTATTTTGTTTTAAGAAAAAGGTCCTCGTTGGCATATGATACTATTGCCGTTTGGCATAATATTATAATTATAAAAAATTAATAAAAAAATCAAATTGAAATGTGAAATTATTATATATTGTAATTTGAATTGATTATATTGTGAAAAATTACGGATTAATATTTAATTTTCAAATGATGAATTAAAATACAAAAGGAACAAAAATAAACCATGACAGTAAACTTTTTATTTCTATTATTATCACTGTTAATTAGATAGTATAAGATTATTTCAACACATTAAAAAATGTTTGTTTTTCAAAAAATAATGTTTGATCAGACACTCACCCTATTATATTTTAAAATTTTTAAGAACATATTTTTGAAAAATAGAAATTAAAAGGTCAATAAATATAACAAGTGTAGTTTTCCACCCCTTTATTCATTCAGGTCAATACACAGCTACTTGAGCAATTGCCTTGTGCAATAGATATCAATCCGAGACAGAGCCCGTGACGAAATATCCCGACCCTCCAAAATGACGGGGTCAGCCTGCTCGCTCCAACAAATCCAACACAAAATGAGCTAAGTTCATCTGGTCAAGTAAAAAAAAACAGGTGACAAGGACCGACTATGTATGTATATGCACGGACAAGATACAATCAACATTCATGCTACTCAGTTCAACAAATGACGGGCTCAAAAAAAATTTGCATAATGATGAAGAATTAGTGCACTTACAGACGACTAATTAATAAGTTCGGGGTCATCTTCAGATGTTAACTCTGATCCTGCTGCCTCATCACTGTAGTATTCAGTATCGAAATCGCAATCCTCTTCAATTGTTTTAGTTCTATTGGCTGTCATAATGAACGCATAACTGGCATAAAAGTCTTGGACAAACATTCTTCGATTCCAGAAGTGCTGCACTTTTTTAATGGTTCTATTAGTTAGAAAATTATAATAAGCTCAACTAAATAGAAACTCAAACCTTGTGATTCGACGAAAGGGCGGGATAATGCTCAAAGAAAACAGATAGACATTTTTTCAACCTAGGGAACCGATTGAAGCAATTAGTTCAAGTCGCACAATGAACAAGTTCATGCAAGATAATCAGGAAAAGAAAAGTGGTTTACCTCTGAAGCACCCCACTCTCACTACCGAAGTACAGATTGACGAGCTTGGCCAAAAGCTAATGATGTGTTGCAGCAGATGTTCATGGAAATTTGTCACTCAGAAGAAGAATCTTAGCTAGACCTTCTCCTAGAATGCCTTGGATTGATACATTTTCTTCATCATCTAAAGAAGCACCCCAATTATGATTCTCAAGCCTCGCATATAAAAGATCAAGCAGCTCAATGCCCAAATCTCCATTTCCATCATTAAATTTAACAGGGGTTGTGGGTGTTTCGTGGTGGAGTTGGGAGGACATATCACAGTTCATTGCTTTATCAACTGAATCTACACCATACCATATTCCAAGTTCAAGCAAAGCCTTAGAAGCCATTATTGGTAAGGGTACAAGGGCCATTGACTAAAGAACACCGTAATTGCTTTATTAGATCTGTGGTAAGTTCTCTCTCTAACAACCCAAAAAGACCAAGGCACCTAATAGCAGCCCCTTGGACATCCAAGTGAGCATTTTTTGCCTGAACATAACATAACCAGGCAAACAAACAAAAAATCAAGAAATGACAGCAAATAACAAGCTTTTCTTTAATTACCGTATAGCAAAGAATAAATTTTCCTTTCAAAAAACCGATAAAATCATAATAAATTTATTAAAAAATCATAAGAGAATTGAAGAAAAGGAAGAAAAAATCTACCCCAGGAAGCAATAGAGAGTGAAGAATTTCAACGGCAGTGATGGCCCCTCGTTGCATATAATGGAAGGAACTCGTGTTCTCCAATAGAAGAGCAGTCACAGCAAGACAGTGCAGCCACTGCTTGCAGTCAGCTGTCCTCTCCCGGCAAGGTCGAGCAAGTTCTTTAATCACTGAAAGAACAATGTTTTCAAACTCTCCCATGGCAGCAAGCCCTTTCTTTGTCAATTTCACAACCGCAGTAGCCCAATCTCTCTCCCCTCCTAAATTGATGCCATCTCCAATGACAACGTCATTTCCACCGTCATCCAATTCATGATCAAGGGGTCTGTGCAACAAATCCTGAACGAAATCACTGACCACCTTTCTATTGGAAGAATCAGAGAAATCAAGTATAGCACCAAGCAGTAGCAGCTGCCGGGATGCAAATCTATAGTTTGAACCTGTAAGGATCAGGTGGCATAAAAATGTATAACACAAATTCAATGGAACTCAAGAGACTGTATAATTTACCCACCAGCTGCAATGTGTTCTTTAACCAACTGAACATACTCAGAAATGGAAGGAGGGAGAATCCTGTCCAGGAGATCATTGTAATCTGAAGCTTCAGATGTGTATACTGCTGATTCTGTGCCCAATGTCATTGCAGCATCAGAGCCCTTTGTCTGATTGAACATCAACAAAAATATTAATATAATTGTGCAAATCAAAGATCAAATAAATTTATTTAAAATAGCAACAGATTAACCACATTGGTGTACTGTTAGTTGACAAAGAAAAGAGTATCACCAAAAAAACCTCAAAACCTGAGGCCCTAGTCATTAAAACTTGCATTTTTCAGGGACACTTTTGGCAAAATTCCACCTCATTTTTGTGTCATGCATTATGCTATATATTTTCTAGATGATAACTGCTGTCCTTCACATTTAAATCTGCATTCCATACATTCTCTGGTGTCAATATTTTGGAGGTAGGTTCATTTGTTTTGTGAAGAAGATAGAAAAAACAGATTGTTTGTAATGGCAAAGCTCTGCATTGGTCAGAAACAGGACAAGACTAGCATTCCATCCATGACAGACAAGTGAGGTATAATTCTTTTCATGCATGGAACTATGTATATCGTATGGATTATTTCTATAAGTCGCAGAAAAAATTTTAAATTCCGCTACATATAGTTTATGTTTCCTGTAAAGCCAAACAAACTATGCACTAAAAAGGCAGAACATCGATCAAAATTAAGATGTAATACAACAAAATGGTAGAAGCAAAGGCTAACTTGCATTTACTAGCTTAAAATTTCTCAAACGTACGCCAAAATTTTGCGGTCATAGAAAGTTGTAAAAATCAATAACAAAGTAAATAACTTGTTGGGGAATATTAACTACTTACTTGTGCTTCTATCTGTTGGTGCTTACAGACCATTTTCCCAAACTTAGCAACCTCTGAGTCCATTAGCTCAATAGAATGTTGACGTTGTCCTGCTCTTTAAATAGAAATTTTAAGGAAATGGGTCCAAAAGCTGATGTTCATAAATGGAGTCGGTGTTCAGTTTTATTTGCAATAATATGGAAATGAACAAAAAACATACAAAAGTATTAATAGACAAAATCTAATAAGGATAGAGCAAACACAAGAAGAAAAGCTCCTGATGTCCACTTTTATCCAATGAACAGTCTCAGACAATTCACCGATGTTCTAATTTTGCGAGGGACAAGTGTTAGCAACTCCGATTATACAAACTCATCTGAAACACTATTCAACTTAAATTAAACCCATTTAAAAACGCTGCTCATAGTACTTCGTCAAAGACCCACGGCATTATGTTTGAGAACTCAAACACCAAAATAAATTGAATTTTGAATAAATTTAGAAGGTATTAATTCCATTTGAAGCATAAGATTGCTAAAGCAGAATTTTGATTCACAATGGATTTATATGTCCCCACGTATGAACAATTGATTGTATAGTTGTTTCGAGTTCCAAGTTCAACAAGGCCTTAAACATAAGCCAAAATATATGCCGCACAAACCTTCTGCTCCCTCATCCTCTGAAGCTAAAAATTTGCGAATAGTTTGCCCATCTTGCAATTTTATCAATCCTCCTTTCAGCATTACAACCATTACGGACTCCCCGATCAATTCATAGGTTTCTACATCAATATATCTAAGTAGTTCTTGTAGGATCTCCATTGCAACATTTCTCAAGCCACTCATCTTTCATCAACTTCAAACACTCCTTTGCAACAGCTGGAGAGCGATCAGAAAGACCCCTCTGAAGAATAACTGTTCTGAGCTTGATTCTGTAAAAAACATAATAAAATCATACTTAAAACAATGCAGAATTGACAAGTTATGATTTTTTCCCACTCTGAGAGAAAAACCAAAAGAATAAGATACTATAAAGAGTTAACCATTGATTCACCTGAGGCTCTGCAGGGGGAATTTACTACCTATAAAACAGTAAGCTCTCTTTCATACTGTCTCATTCAGATCCAGAGTGCAATCAATCATCTTTGTAAGAGTGTTCCTTGAAGGTGGTAGAGACAACACAAAAGTCTTACGAACATCCTGAGCAAATGCAACAAAAAGGACGGTTAAAGCAATTGTACACATGGTACATCAAGTTTCTAAATCATTAGTGATTCTTTAATAGATAAAAATGATAATACAACTTTAGGTTCCACTATCCCAAGTAGATGAGTTAATCTCCAGAAAGTGGAGAAGTGCATCGGTAAAGTTTATGGAACAACTAAAATTAGCCCAAAAACTGCAATAAAAAAACAAGGCAAAGAACCAACCGCGTTCTGCTCCAAAGTAAGTTTCTCGAGGAACAAATCAAGAATGTCCCTATTTTCTGAATCATTTGCGAAGCGTGAAAGAGCCCTGACAGCAAATGTTCGAACTGCAGATACTTTGTCAGCCACACGCAATTTAACGCATTCTATCACCTCATCCCAAAGTTCATTGCTAACTTCTGCATCATCCGGCAACCGCATAATGATCTAGAAGGGAATAACTACGTAAAATTTTCCTCTTTACAAAGTAAACTGTAAATAGCAAAACCGAAATCCCAATTCCCTATATCTTTGTACTTCCCTAAACAAAATTTTCCTGAAACATCCGACCTTTTCCTAAAAAACAAAGAAATAAAAAACCATATGGTCCTCTGGAAAAAAAAAAAAAAAAAAAAAAGAAGGCACAACACCAAAAGCATAAAGCACAACCTCAGAAACGATCTGGCAAGCCCTAAACCTGACCGTCTTATTAGCCGAGCCAGAAGCCACGATCAGAAACCGTAGAAAATTCTCCATAATTTCATCACAGCGGGCTGCATCTTTTGCGTTACGGGAGCAAGCGAAAACAGCGACGAACTTTATGATACGATCTGAGGATGCTGTGCGGCGGTGAAAATTGAAAATAGTGGTTATTGTCTTCGAAAAAGCGGCGAAGAATTCAATCGGCGGCCATGAGGATCGGAGATCCGCAAGTTCTTTAAGTTTACGGATGTGTGTGGCTTGGGAAATGCAAGCCTCGTCCAAAACCTTAGCAATTTTTAAGGATAATTTCCTCAGCTGCTGCTGATGATGATCTTCAGATTCTTCCACTAACAATGACATTTTCTTTCTATAGATTTGAATTTCCGTTAGAATCAACTTCTACGTTGAGGGTGGATGCATTTGAAATGGTCTTCTGAACGAAATTTGAAGCGGGAATACTCTGAATACCAGTTACTTTGCACGGGCGAGGTGTATATTTATCTTTATCGAAGAAGTGAAGTAAAATTTAATAAATTTGAATGTTTAAATTGATATTTGAATTTTTGAAAAAAAAAATGAGTTGAAATTAAAAATAAAAGTGTAATATTAGTATTATATAAAGATAAAATTGGAATAAAGAATTGACGTAGTATAAATGATTACCGTCAAATCGTCGCTCATGGAATAGATTTAATTGGGCCGTGAATTTAGACTTGTAAGCTACATATGGGCCCATTCAGGTGTTTGGGACTTTGGGACCTGAATTGGCCTTTGGGGGACCTTATTTAATTTAATTTTTTAGTAAATTTCTTGACGATATTTTTTGTTTTCTCTGATTAAGAAAAAAAATTAAGTTGTTGAAATGATGATTTGTCATTGGACCGTTTATATGTACTTTCCAAAATGTGAAAAAATATAATTCAGAAATTGTTTTTTGTGTGATGAATAATTATTCAATAGCAATGTAATATAAGTAATAGCTAGAGTTAATTCTAATAAGAGATTACAATAATCTTGAAACTTATAGAAATATATTACTATTACTGCTACAATTTAAAAAAAAAAACATGGTAATCTCATAAGTTGTATTTTGTGAAACGGATCTCTTATTTAGATCATCCAAAAAAAAATATTAATTTTTATGCTAAGAGTATTACTTTTTACTGTAAATATCCGTAAGGTTGATCAATGAATTAGACTCGTTGGATGCACCGCCACGGTGCTACACGGTCACACGATCAAATCCAAGAAACACAAGATAGATGCTTTAAATTTCTCCCTCTTAAGAAAATATATGTATATATACCAAATGTTTACCAAACAAGAAACTGTGAAGATCAATTTACAACTCCAAATGCAATTTCAATTACAAACTTCCCACGCAAATATTGGCGGGTAGAACACAATACGGGTGTTCTTTATACACACTCCAGCGATTTTGTTTGACGTTTCTGGTTGTTTCAATGCATAACGTATCATATAAATCAAGAATAGCAGTCTCTCAGAGTGTGCTGGAGTAGATTTACCCTTAATTTCACATCAAGACCTCATGCTGCATGCTGGTTTTTATCTTCTTGTTGCATTTTGTAAAGGTAGTATCGCAGGCTTCAGGCCAATTCAACGACCTTCCCATTAGATGGGGTTTTATTTGTTGGTTTAATCTGCATAAAAACGTTTTCCTCATGTAATTAGATCGAGTAACCTTGTGGAAAATCATAGTAATTTATGTTCGAAATCATCTACAAATTACATTACAGTAAACTTTCAATGCGCACATGAAATGAAGCATTAAATAAAACTAACATATCAAAAAAATGATAAAGCTTTGCAAGGTATACGTAGAAAGATACAACACTCTAACATCAAGGCCAGCACTTGGATGGTGGAGCCTAGTCAAGTAGTGGTGCTAGCCATTGAATGGTAGTGTCATGTTTTGAGCAGTAGAACCCGCAATCCAAATTGTTAAAAAGTACCCAAAATGAAAAACTTGATTTTCCTTTGCTGCTCAACCTGGTCTAGCAGAGTTATTTTAGAGTTTTCTAAATTTAATCAACAGCATGGGGCGGTGAGACGCACATTTTTCTAAACAAATTCACCCTCTCACGGGTCGTCTTACTTCGAGACTCAAACATCAACAGCCCAATAATTTGATATTTGTGAGCACTAAAAGCCTACTCTCCTAACTATAGGGGGCATTAACTGTCCACTTCTCTACTATCAAAAACATTGCAAACGAGAGGAAATGAAGGTTTAACTCCATGAATTTCATCAAATGGTTGATATTAACCCCTATTTTTACTCCACAATCAGTGTAGTACTCAAACCACAATTTTCATTCACGTCAATCTCCTATATGAATGAAAATTGATTGAACAAATGAAAATTAAAAGTACGATGATAACATTCACTAAGAGGATATGTAGGTGGTGTTGTTTAGGGATTCAAATTTGACATGAAAAACAAGAAGAAAAAAAAGAAATTGGCTTGTAGATGATGTCGTCATTGAGATTCTTCTTGCAAATGACTAAAAATCCAAAATTCTTCTTAAGATTGTTGTTAAGGTAATCAAATTTGACAGGAAGAACAAGAAGAAAACAAAAAAATTGGTTTGTAGAGGCAAGTGTTAAACATTTTTCCTTAAGAAGAATTTGCTCCTCACAGTGTGCTAGAGGTTTGTGGCAATCTTCTCCCAAGATAAAACTACAACTCTTGGATAATGAGCACTCAAATATCCAACTTCTATAACAAGAAAATGAATGGAACTCTATCTTGCTGAATAAATGAAGAAGAACAATATGCAAAATGATTTTTCAACCTTTTTTTTAGAAAAAATAATTGTTTGATTTTCAACAAATCAAGCATTTAATGTTTTTCATGTGAAAAGACATGATCTTTCATTCATAGGGGTGCCCCTTGGCCATTGTAACTGACCACAACCATCAAACAATGCCAAGAAAATGAAAAAATATCATAAAAATCCGAAGGGACACGAAAACCCGCAAGGGAAGCGCTCGGGCGTTCCGTGCGCGCGCCCCCGCGCGCCTGCGTGTACTTGCAGAGCGCTCTCGGCAGCGCCTGCTAATGTTCACCGAATTTTTTTTTCCGTTTCGGTTTCCGTCCCTTACATGTTTCGGCTACTAGTTTGAAGTTCTTTCAACATTCGATGAAATCGTTTCGAGTTTAATTCAGAACCACCGAACTTAATATTCATTCATTAAGCTTCGTTCTTCATTTCAAATTTTCCAATCAAACACGTTGATTAATTTGCTTTATTTTCATTCATTAAGCATCAAAATTTCCAATAGGCCTAGCCATTTGACCCTCCCTCGTGAGAGCATGCTTACTTTATCTACTAAGTTGTAGACATGATGTCCTTAAGGTTTGTGAAGCTCACAACTTTCTAAAACAAAAACATCTCCTTTCTTCTTCGTTTAATAGATAGCAGAATCCTCCGTTAAACATGTTAAACTTTTGAAGACTCGGCTTTCGTGATAATCTCAATGCATAAAAAAAACATGGGAAAGATCGTGGACCAATTGTTGAGAAATTCATCAAGATTTACCGGTGCGACCGCTTCTCCAGGAATCTGGCCAATGTCGCTTTCCGGGCCATAGCCACTGTTGGGGTATAACCTATTTTAAGACATAAAAATTGTAAATAAAACAAATTAATACATTATCAAGTAATTTTTAATTTGATTTGATCAACAAGTCAACTTTTTTTTTTCAATTACAACTTGGGGGAGGGGTAACAGCGAGTCAACTTTTTTTAAATACATTGTGAACAATCGATGAGAAGTAGTGCATCGAATACCACCTTTGGACTTTCGGGTATCATCGGAAGATGCATCCCCAATAGCATAAATTTTTCTATCAGCCTGTTAATTATGCATTGATCAAGAAAGAAAACTTCAAAAAGTTAGGATTATTTAATATATGCAATGTTAAGATTAAAGAAAGAATAAAAATACAATATAGGGAGGGTGACCTTTTGTGCATGAAAAAAAATGGGTGCATCTGTGGGACAGAATATGGTTGATGAAGCTGGGAACGAGAGTGGGCGCTCAAATTTGTTCCTAAAAATTATAAGCCAAATTATTCAATTATTTTTACATATATTTTCATAAAAATGTACCTATTATCACACCATTTTTCTAAGTTAAGTACCATTAACAAAGCGGGGTGAGTTAACTCCTTTATTTGACATTTCCATTTGTAGTCAATCTGACCGAAATATATAATATCAACCTAAATAAATACACCTCATGAGTTCGTAAGTTCGTGGAATCATGCAATTTAATCACCTTGAAATCGATAATCCATCTTCGCGATTATATAGAAAACCCGAGTGACCGATGACCTGCTTCCCAACAAAGGATTGACAAGATCGTTCTCTTGGTTGAGCATTTTCCCTGTCGTAGTTACAAGCCGAATTCCGCAACATTGTCATATTTTCTGCAGGAGACTTCCCTATCTTTTTCTGTGATCAAGAAAATATTGCAAGTAAACGCTATGTTCAGATATTTATCACTGCCAAAATAAAATAAAAAAATATAAGCAAAAATGATTGGGTATAATATAATTTTGTTATGAGTAGGTCTCTTGTGAGACGGCCTCACGAATCTTTATCTGTGAGACGGATTACCCCTACCGATATTCATAATAACAAGTAAAAATCTTAGCATAAAAAGTAATATTTTTTCATAGATGACCCAAATAAGAGACATGTCTCACAAAATACGACCTGTGAGACCGTCTCACACAAATTTTTGTCATTTTGTTAATTGTTTGCCAATAAGTACAAATGAAGTCAAAATATTTTTGGGTCTGAGAAAAAAGTAAAAATCGGTCTTTTTATTGCGATAAGTAACCGTAAGGTTCAATTCACAAACAACAAAAAAACAATATATTAGAATAATAACAGATAATTACATAAATACTAATCGTCTACATATTTTTTCAAGGTATTGTAAGTATTGCTTCCTTGATCTGAACCATCTTGCACTTTTTTTTTCACGTACAGCAATTCTTTGAAAAAGTGTAGATCGACACACAGCATCTCGTTTGTCCAGAAATATTATTTTATTTCAACTAGCTAGCATGTAAATTGAAATATTCTGCAAATTTTCATTAGTAAGCACATAAAATATGAGGCTCACTGCTAATATATGTGATGTGACAATAATAATTAAAAAAAAGCATGGAAATAAAATTATTATAGAATAGAACATAAAAGAGATATTATTGTGGCACATAGATTCAGACAGGAGCAGGTTCCCACCTGAAAATGCGGTGTACCGATATATATGGATAAATTTATTTGATGTATTGTTTTCCCAAAAAAGCAAGAAATCTAACCCGTGGAAAATCTCGGAACACTGCTTTTTCTTCCATGGGAGAACTGGTACAAAGAGACAAGGACACATTACCTTCCCCATTTCCTATACCTAAAGATATATAACATGAATTAATTAATCAATCCCAATTGATATTCCGCAAATCGAGAAGGATTTCGGTCCAATTAATTAATACCTGAATCCACGAACTCATCGAGCTCGTAACTGTTCTGCACCGGCCCGGGAGCTGGATTCTGGGAATACAGGCCCATAAAATCTATCTCCATAGCCAGAATCAACGAATAAACGTTCAAAAAAAAAAAATTGGAAGCAGGAGTTGAGATGGGGAGGAGGAGGTAGGGTTTCGCGGAGGGAAGAATGTAAAGAAGTGAGGATAAATGTTAGGTGAGGCGGCCGCATGAGAGCCACTGAAAATACAGAGCGAAAAACACGTGCTGCTTCCATAGCCCAGCCCCTCTGTTTTTTCTCAAGACAGCTACCACACACATCTTTCACGTGACATTTATGGCCTCGGAGATAATGTCAAATGTTTCCCACTCGGCTATTGATTGATTGATTCATGTTGTATCGTCGTCAATGCAAATGATACATACAATGGAGCTACAAGTTTTTACGAAAGTCCAGATCTATTTTATATCTCAAATTAAAATTTTTTTCCCATATTATTTGACTTGATATAAACCAGAGTAGGTTTTTTGTGAGACGATCTCACATATGTTTATCTGTGAGACGGATCAATCCTACTGATATTCACAATAAAATTTAATATTCTTAGCATAAAAGGTAATATTTTTTCATGGATGACCAAAATAAGATATCCGTCTTATAAATATGACCCCTGAGACCCTCTCACGTAAGTTTTTGCCTATAAATAAAAGTATATTAAATTTTAAAAACATTTCTTTACTCGTAAATTTTGATTAAAAATACTATTTAATTTACTAAATACTTAAGTGGTACGAGGTAATTCATAATCATCCAAATAAATTTAACTATTTAAATTATGTAAAAATTAAATATATTATGAAATATTTTATGAAATGAAATAACTTTTGAAAATGAAATAGTAACAATATATTCTAAGAATGTTCCACGAGAAAAGTTTGAAGTTAATAGATTGTGATTAATTTTGTGTTTGGTGAGTAAAATATATTGTTTTAGATAATTAAGAAAAACTGTATAAATAACTTTTTATAAAATGATGAAATAGGGTTTTTCATTTGGAAAAATAAAATTGGAGTTTTTGAATTCAATATAAACTCGATAACATTGGAGTTTTTGAATTCACCGGTGGCATGTCATATATTAATGGATTGCCATCATTCTCTAATGTGTATATGTTCCTAGGTCTCTTGTGAGATGGTCTCACGAATCTTTATCTATGAGACGAGTCAATCTTACCGATATTCACAATAAAAGTAATATTCTTAGCATAAAAAGTAATATTTTTTCATGGATGACTCAAATAATATATATGTCTCACAAAATACGACTTGTGAGATCGTCTCACACAAGTTTATGTCATTCCTAAAATAATAGTATTTTTCCAAAATCAAATATTAAAACTTTTTATTTATAAAATATTTATATAAAAATAAAATAATTAATGAAAAATAAAAAAGAAAGATTTCGACCATATTTTATTACCCTAAAATCCCATGTCCAAAATCACAAATTTCAAATTTCAACTCTTGAATATTTTCTTAGACTATCTCTACACTAATATAAAGTACTTGCAGAGGTTTTGATTCTTTAAGATACTTGATTGCAATAACTATTTCACGTGATGTTCGTAATGGCATTGTCCCAAAACTTGCATATATTGTGAACAACATGTCTCTTTTGATTAGTCAATTTTGTCCATATTTACAATAAAAAGTTATACTACAAAGTAATACTTTTGACATAAAAAGTGATATTTTTTCATGAGCAATCCAAATACAATATCTATATCACAAAATTGGTCGGTGAGACTGTAACGTTCAAAAATCAGTCCACGTAGATCGCGCATGAAAATTATTAAATTGCTAAAAATATTTTAATTAAATGATTTTGGATGCATAAATGATATATTTTGATTGACTAAATGATTAATTGTATAATTTTGCTCGATTTCATAATTTAAATATTTTCAGGTGAATATAAGTGGTCGGCCGATGACGGAGGACCGAAGACGATTAAGGTGTTAAAATTTAAAAGCTAAAATTTTATTTTTAGTTAAGAAATATTTTAAGAATTATTATATTTTTAAGGTCAAATTTAAATTAATTAAAGGGAGCAAGGAAATTATATATTTTATAAGGGATTTTTTGGGAAATATGTATTTTAAACATTTTAATTTGAGGACCAATGATTTTATTAATCTTAATGTTCCTAATTTATTAATTAAAAATTAGGGTTAATTAAGCTCATTAATTAAGTGTTAAGAAAACCTTTTAAAATTCTTTTTAAAAGAGTCATACACACACCTAAATACACGCACTCAAAACACACACCTACACTTCACGTAAATTGGAAGGAAAAGCGGTCGAACCTTCATTGCTTGCAAAGGGAAGTTTTCGATTTTTTTCTCATTCGTTCTTCGATTTTCTTCATCGTTCTTTCTTCCAACAACGATCATCCGACTCTCTTGCATCCCAAGGTAGGTTTTCGATAGGGTTTTGACGAGAAAAAGGGTAGAAATCGTCCTTCGTTCGTCAGCAACGTTCCACCATTTCGGTATTCGTATTTCGAGCGTTTTAAACGCAAACACACGTTTCTAACATTGCTTTTTGCACCATTCAAATCATAATATGTGTGTTTTATGTTTTGAAGCATGAAAATTATATCGATCAAATTGTTTGACGTTTGAATTAATATTTTTCAAAGTTAAGACGTTTTTGTGCTCGTTTGAGACGTGTTATGATTTCTAAAATACATGCTGCCGTTAGGGGACATTAAAGGATTGTAAAAAGTTTCGTTTAAGGGATAAACAAATGCTGGACAGTAGCGAAAGAAGTGTATGGTGGAGGATTGAAAGTTAGGGTTGTCCTTGCATGTTTTGGGATGTTTCTATCGGCTAGGTTGTAGGGTGCGAAGGGGCTGGTGCGGCTGTTTAGGGGCTGGTCCAGTAGGGTCAGCAGGGTTCAGGAGGATGGCTGGTGGTCTGGAAGTGATTTGGTCCAAGGTGGCTCGAGGGTGGCTCGAGAGTTTTAGGAGCGCGGCATGGTTTGGGAGAAATAGGTTTGAAAATGGCTAGAAAGAGATCGGGCTTGAATCGTGGTTCACGGGGGATGATTCATGACTCACGGGGGTAGTTTAGGATGAAAATTATAAGTTTAAAATTTGGGAAAAATATTAAAGTTTGAATTTATTCAGGTTAAAAACGTTTCAGAGTTTAGTTATTAAGTCGATAAATCGAAAACTCGGGTTTACGTTTAAGAAAAATGTTAGAAGTCAAATTTAAGATTATATGATGAATTGGGATATGCTCGAATCAATAAAAGTAAGAAAAACTAAAAATTAGGAAGCTCGAAGTTCATGGGTAAAATGGTCATTTTATGTTCCACGTAGACCGGAAAATCTGGCAATGTCCCGAAAAATCATAATACATGGTAAATGATATTTTAAAATATTTATGATGAAAATATGATATTTTTATGATATATGCAAATGATGTACGATTTTTCTCAAAAATTGCAATTTTCACGATTTTTGAAGGATACTATATTTTATAATAAAAGGAAAGGAAAAATATTTTGAAAGATAAAAATTGACTGTGACAAAAAAATATATTATTGGGGATATCGTGAGAGAAAAAGCCCCAGAGCCCGTTTACAGGAGAAGGCCCTAGAGGAGTCCGATAATTGTATTTTCATATTTGACCACGGCCCAGTGACGAGAATTGATGACGCCCCCGACCCCAAGTACTTTGTATAGCTAGACTGATCAGTCGACCATGATGATATGATATATGATAGTCGCTTTCAAGGATCAAACTTCACCCAAAATGATATACGATGATGAAAGGTTTTTTGATTTATGATTTATATATGATTACAAGTTTTAACGACAGCTTATTTTAAATAAAAATATGATTTTAAAATGCATATGTATGTATACGTATTATTTGATATTTATGGTTGTACGACGCCTATGGAAAGCCCGTGAGGGAAAAGACCCTTTTGAGAGAGCCCAAGATCGGGATAGCCTTGGGTCGATCGGGGCAGTGGGCCGTATGGGCGGTCCACTGGGCCTGTAATGGGTCGTTACAATAAAAGGCATCTTTTATTGTAATGACCCGACAACACTCACCCGCGATCATTACTCATAGGGCTTCTCAAGCCCAGGCACTGGAGCTTTTACCTTCCCAGGATTAGAACCCAAGACCTCCTGAACATATAGGTCTTGGCAGCAATCCTGGTACCAGTTGAGCTACTAGCTCAACTGGTACCAAGTCTCTCTGAACTATGTACTTATGCCAGGAGGTCATGGGTTCGAGACTTGGGGAGGTATCACTCCACCAACCTGGTGTGAAGAGTCCTATGAGTAATGGCGCATGTGGAAAGCCAGCCCGTGAGGGAAAAAGCCCCAGAAACCCAAGATGGGACAAGGCCCCCGAGGGAGCCCAAGATCGGGATAGCTCATGGTCATTACATTTACGATTTATGGATTTTATGTATTTAAGATTTTTAAATATTAGTTTTTAAGTTAGGTAGTTCTGAAGGTAGAAGAAAATATTTATAAAAAAATTAAAAATTCTTTAATATTTATTTAAATTTTAAAGTTAAAAACATAGGACATTTCAGATACAGTCTCACAATTGTATTTTGAATCTTCAACTTTGGTATATCATAAAAATTTGTAAAATTTTATATATTACCAGTCTAATAATGGCTTGACGAATGTTTAACCGTTTATCGATTTTATCGTAATTCCAGGTATTTGGATTCCACGTCGTAAGTATATTTGCATTGTTATCTAGAATAAACTAAGTCTTGCAATGTAAATTAGTATCGATATATAATACCTTCATATTATCTTATTTGATTTCAATATTGTTATAAATTATGGGGAATTGTTGATATGATTTTTCATTATTATGTAAAAGTTTCGGTCCATTAATAAATTTATGTTGAGTTTGTATCGATAAATTTCAAATGTATTTTTTTATTTAAAGAAGGAAAATTATAAACATTAAATTCACATATTACGTGTCTATATAATATTTCATTTTAATTATGATGATTTTCAAATTCACCCAATAATAGTATCATTTGAAATACATTATTTTTTGTATTACTAATGTATAAATAAGTAAAAATAGTAAAAGATGTACACGCGTTGCATGTGTTATTATTATTTTTAATTTGATCAAATAATATTAAACAATTAACACGAAATTAATTTCATATATCAGTGTCAGATCCAAAATATCATATACTTTGTTCCAAAATTTCAATATTTTGTATCTAATTTTATCCGAAAAACACATATGAGCTCATAGAATACAGAAATATTTTTTTAGATAAGTCAAAAAATATAGAAAAAAATGAACTATGGGGATTTATTGATCAATCATCAATCTTATAAATATTTAGTGAACACAGTAAATAGTGAGGGTTGTTAGCCCATCAATAGTCCCTCTCGGTTGATTTCGAACACAATTAGTATTGCTAAAAAAATATACTACCGACTCTAAAAAACACATGTGTTGCTTTTTATAGTATTCGATTTTATTTATATATAATATATATCACATAAAAATAGTCGATTTCTAATATGTTCAATTAATTTGAGAGTAGGTCTCTTGTGAGACGATCTCACGAATCTTTATCCGTGAGACGGATCAACCCTACTATTCACAATAAAAAGTAATACTCGTAGTATAAAAAGTAATAATTTTTCATGGATGACCCAAATAACCGATATTTACAATAAAAAGTAATATTTTTAGCATAAAAAGTAATATTTTTTCATGGATAACCCAAATAAGATATATGTCTTACAAAATACGACCTGTGAGACCGTCTCACACAAGTTTTTGCCTTAATTTGATTTCTTTCTCTTTCTCTCTTAATTTATCATTCAAATTTGATTTAATATTGTATTTGGATGAAAGAACTTGAATTTATAAATTTCAAATCCATAGAATTTAAATCAATTTGATTGCTTGAATAAATTTATGTTGAGTTCGTTAATCAAAGTAGAACTGATGATAATTATGGTGGATTTGAAATACATCAATACCAAATTCACCCATTCGTTAATTCCATGTGTTAAATCTCATTGAAATTGCTTAAAGAGATACGAAATACTTCCAAATTAGTTGTCCTATAATAACAAAGCATCGTGTTAAAAAAAAAAAGACATTGGATACGTCTTACGTAATGGTTTGTATTTTGTATTATGGTATTGAAAAGTCATGTTTTCTTTTGTAAATGCAGCTGTTTATTCTAGTGTTCTAAAAAGCTGATTAAACTTGAAGCTCGACAAAAATATCCGCTTCGGACAAAAAACGAAAAAAAACGGTTAAACTGTAGTTTGACAGAATTAAGCGTAATTAAGACGTTTAATTAACTGTGCTTAAGCACAATTAATGACATATATTTGTTTTTAAATTTTTTTATTTTGAAAGTATGTCTGTTTATTTTAAAATAATAAATTATGTTTATAATTTAGATGTTTATTTTTTAATTTTAATTATGATTAAGCATATCTGATAATGATTTGACAAATATTTAGCAATTTTTAATGTGGTCTAGTTGCAAAAACAAATAAAGATTATAGTTTTGAGATTTTTATGTTTTTATGAATATGAGAATTAATGCATCAAACTTAAATTTATCATATTTATGTATATTTTATTTATTTATTGGTTTGAGATAATTACAATTATACTAAAAATAAAAACGTTTTTTCACGTTTAAGCATGTGATAATCTCGTTTAAACTGACATCCGCGTTTCGGAGTGCTTCAAGCTTTTTAAAACATTGATTTATTATAATAAAGGAGTAGCCGTTAAGGTTTCAGAACTTATGGCACCAACCGTGAAATTGACATTATAATTAATACAAATCCTTCTCTTTTAACCGGCAGGAAAGAATCTTCCTTCAATTCAGAAGAAAGAACAGTCTCACATGGCAAATAGGCAAAGGTGTTGGAAAGCCATAAATGATTGATTTAACATTAATTTTTATTAATATAAACATTCTATTCTATTAAATGAAATTTATATTTATTTTAATTTTAAAAATAAGAATAAAAACACATGGCCATGCTGTTACAAGATGGTAACACGTATAGTTAATCCTAGGGATGTAATCGAGTCGAGTCGAGCCGAACTCTTGAATGTTTGAGCTTGATTCGTTCATAATCGAGTCGAGCTCGAACTTTATTTAACGAATATATGCATGGCTCACGAGTTTATTCAAGTCTTTATCGAGCCTAAACTAGCTTAATAAATATGAATTATATATTAAAATTTTTATTAAATTAATTAAAAAGTAAATTATATATTTAAAGAAAAATATATTATTCTTATTAAAATTTGTAAATTTATTATAATAAAAAAATTTAATAGATTTTTCTATATATTTCATAAATAATATGCAAAATCAATAAATCATATATCAAAACTATTATTTTTTCATCTAAAAGATTATTAATGAACTTACCAACGAACATGTTCACGAGCTAACGAGCCGAATACTGTAAAGCTTGAGTTTTATTTGCTTATCTTAACGAGCCTCATTAAACGAGCTCAAACGAGCTTTTATCAAATCGAGCTTCGAATAGCTCACAAACGATTTGGTTCGTTTACATCCCTACTTAATCCTGATATTAAAATAACAACAAATGCTCAGTTTGAACAAATTTGAGCTTAGTTAGAAAGGAAAAAAATATATATTTTTAAAATTTCACCAGCTTAACAGTAAGAATTTAGACAGCCACTTTACAGTTCAGACAATCAACAGGAAGAATAATAACAAATTTCCTCAAAACCAAATTCCATTAAAATATGAAACTACATGGGAAAAAATCAGAAGTGCGGCCAAAGTAAAAGAGGTGCCTTTAGGAATGTAAAACTTTTGTTCTAAAGAGGTGGTACTTATCATCATGAGCCAGTATAGTGCTGCGGTTCTTCAATATCAACAATGTTGCCGCTATGATCCTGTACATTCGAACGACAAATCTCCTCGATTTTACCACAAACCTCGGTCATCGAAGGGCGTTTATCCGGGTATGGAGCAGTGCAATCAACTGCAAGCTGCAAGAGCTGAACCATATCATCTTCAACGTTTTGATATCGAAGAAGTTCGATATCGAACACTTTGGACGTCCACTCTTCTCTAACAATGGACTGAACCCATCTCGGGAGATCGACCCCTTCCTCGTTTGTTAATGAATGAGTCGGAGCCTTGCCCGTTAGCAGCTCGAGCAGTAAAACTCCGAAACTATAGACATCTGCCTTTTGTGAGACTTTCCGAGGATCGGTTACCTCTGGTGCACGATAGCCAGCAAGACGGTTAGGGGTGGTAGTAGGTCCTGCAAGCTGAGCGAGGCAAAAATCGGAGACACGGGATTCGTACAAAGTCGTAAGAAGGATGTTTGATGATTTGATGTTTCCATGGGAGAGTGTGGGGCTTTGTGAGTGAAGGTACGAAATTCCTCGTGCTACACCGAGGACGACGGCCGCCCTTGTCTCCCAGTTTAAGGGAGTCCTGCCAACTCCCTTGTTTCCTGCAACATAGATCGAATTAAAACTCATCAAATCCAATAAATTTACCTTTCACATGCTAAAATTGGAACCCCATTTGAGTAAAGAATCACAGAGTTTTCAAAAGAACGAGAATTTGGCAGCACGCCAAGATTCTGTGCATAGCAAGACTAGCTAGTAGTGACTTAAAAGAACAAGTTTAGCAAGACTAAAGGCAAGAAAAGCATCCGAAGAAAAGGAATCCTTCATCATTGACTTTGAGCTAAAGTAAGACAAATGATGTTAACTAGTTACTGCAAACACAGAAAAAAAAGGATAAAAACGAACAGGCAAAAGGCATTATCACTGTCTCATTCTGCTTATGCATCGCAACCTTTATCCTAAACTATTCCAATTTGCAGCCTTAGAAGTAACTCAAAATGACATCTAAACTAAATATAACTACATAACAAGATGCAAATTATGGGCCACAAACACTAAAATAACACTCATTCCAGGCACTAAGGAATAAGATTAATAATCTCAAAAAGATCAAGAAGAATTCTCACCATGTAACAAAGCAGACAAGCTCCCCATTGGCAAATAATCATACACTAACAGCTTCTCCTCCTTATTATAGTAATAAGCTCTTAAAGGCACTAAATTTTCATAATCCATTCTTCCAACTTCCTCCATCGTTTCCCTAAACTCCCTCTCTCCCATATTAGCATCCCTCAGCCGCTTCACCACCACCGCCAGCCCCGTTTCAAGTACAGCTTTGTATGCGGTTCCGAATGTTCCCTTCCCCAAAACCTCAGCCGACGCCCTCAGAAGATCCTCCAAGTCGAAGTGCCACTCCGTTTTCCCCAGGAATACTAGCCCTTTCTTGCCATCCACAACCACCTTGCCTTTCTCCTTCGCCCCCAATGCCGCCGCAAAACTGCCACCCGCGGCCCCATTTTTAACTTCGCCCTCCATTTTCGCCGGTGGGACTTCGAGATCTCTCACATTAGCCACGTCTTCATCTTTTGATTTTTTTCTCTTTCCAGCGCACGCTCTGCACAAGCAGAATAACAGCAATAACATCAGCAACAACCCGATTAGCGAACCGATTACAATCCCAGCAATCGCGCCTGCAGAGAGATTTTTCTTGGATTTTCCACCTCCACAAGAGTCGAGCGGAGAGCCACAGAGCGAATTTCCAAGAAAAGAACTCCTGGGCTTCCCCGAAAGGTGTTCTGGAATCTCTCCAGTAAGATTATTATTAGAAACATCGAACTGAGCTGGAGGAAAATCCAGATCAGGAACTTGACCAGAAAAGTGATTGTCCTGCAAGTACAGCGTCCCCAAACGGGTCAATTTATTGAATGACGGCGAAATTCGGCCAGAGAAATTGTTATCCGCCAAATTTACACGCACAAGAGAGGTCAAGGAGAACAAAGAATCCGGGATTTCGCCATCGAAAGAATTGTGCTGCAAATAGAGATTACGGAGTGAAGTCAGTGAAGAGAACAACTCCAGCGGCAGATTCCCCGACATCGCATTGTAACGGAGACTGAGTGTATTTAGATTGGTCAAAACAGAGATCGTATTGGGTGGAATCACGCCGGAGAGCCCCATTCCCGGAAAGTGGAGCTCAACGACGGTGGAATTCGACGGCGCATTGCACACGACGCCAGCCCACGAGCAGGGAGTGTGCCTAGTTAGATCCCAGAGGAGGACTCGTCCTCCGACCGCGGAACGGAAGGCGACGAGCGCCGCCCGTTCTCCGGCAATGTCCGCGGCGGTGAATGTCAGCAGAATGGCGGCGGTGAGAATGAGAGAGGCGCAGATTTCGAAATCGAAGTGCCTCATCGATGATCCCGCAGTTTGGTCGAACTTAGCAGAGGTAGATTTGTGTGATTTTTGTTCAGGTTTGGAGAAGTTTAATATAAGGAGTGGGACCAGTGGGTTTCATGTCTGAAATTCTGAATAAACAGTGAACTGTTACTAGATTGCCCATTTAATGTCAAATTCCTTCCCGGTTCGGTCGACCCTACCTCTGCGGGCACGGCCTGCAGGGATAGATCCAACGGCTCGGATTTTTTCGAGCCAATTTTTTTTTTTTTATATATAGAGGTGGGCCCGGATCACTCATGTGGAGTGATCCGGGCCGTTCATTGTACGTGCAGGCACTTGCACGGGTAGGTTGATTTATAAAATAATTTTGCCAATATGATGTGCTAATTGTGTCAGATATATTTATAATATGATATTTATACAATAAAATCAGATTACCAATTTCATATTTCGTCCAAGAATATTATCCTTTTATTTCTTGAATTATTGATGGACAAGTTTGCAGGAATTTACGTTTTGTAAAAAGGTTATATGCTTTTTAGTCAACGATATAAACATGATGATTTAATATGCATTTAATTAAGAAGAGATTTTATGGGTATTTTGCTCAAAAAAGGGAATAAGACCGTTTTTACTTGGCGATTATACGAGGTTTACCCATTGAGCACCCGAAGAATACACAACGGCCAGGAGTACTGTCCAAAAAAAAGCATTTATTTGTGCAAAACAACAGTGTATGTGTATATTCTTGACCACAAACACAGAACAAGCCAAGGGATGCCAAAGTTTGTGACATGGTAGATGTACCACTTATTAGATATACAACAGTAAAGTATAGTAAGAAAACGTGACTTAGAATGTCACGTGCAGACAAAGAAGTTCACCAGTGACAAGGTTACCGTCAGTGAAGGCTGAAGCAACGATCGATTGGTTCGGGTTCTAGCCATGTTGCCCCTGACAGAATAACATTAAGCTTCACTGCAGGATATGCAGTACCGCAGTACATCTCTTGCCCTGATGAAAACATTTGAAAAAAAATGATATTATCCATATTTCCAATGAATTGTGCAACTAAATTGAAACGATGAAACGGAGAAAAAGGTGCAGCACATAAAATTATCATATGGGATGATCATGGATATATACTTATAGTAGCTATTTAACGATGTAGGGGTGTGAAAAGTTGCCTTTAGAACACCAGCAGCTGATAAAATTTGTTGTCCATGGCCTATTGATGCCACCGGTTTCCCAGATTCCATAAATTCCTTCCCCAATTTAAGCACACTTTCATCCAATGCCAAGTATTCTGGAGCTTGGCCCCCGTGGATCACCAATCCATCATAGCTAGAAGCATACCGCATCCACGTGGCATTCGAGAGCTTGAAGAGATTGAAAAGGAACCATCACCTCGTAGTCTTCCATGTAATCCTGCATTGTAACTGCAAAAAAACTATAACTGATGAATGATGCAAATTTTCGAAAGTTGCAACACCAATAAGAACTGAACTAAATCATAAAAGGTTAAGTAAATTAATACGTATGTGAGAGCAAAAATTGCATTATCAAAACTTCTTCAATCAGAAAAAAAATGTAACATGTATGAATAGTTTAGTTACCAATCATACTTGAGAACTGGCTGCTGCTGCACAAAAAAGCATCATGATCAGAAGTCGATGTGCGGAAAATTACATATGTTTCTGTTAAGACTCACTGTGATAGGCAAAGATTATGATTTCAGAGCCAATGGAAACCCCATATGTTAAAATATTTTGGCCTTGGCTGGCATTTGCTGTGTCTGTGATCTGATCAACATGCATATATTGATATATGCCTTGGTTACTTATTCTTGACATATATTCTCAGAAATTTGTTACACACATGAGGAGACATGTTGAAACGTCTTTCACGAGATTGAGCTTTTGACAGAAGTTGGTTTTTATACTAGCTATGAGCTCAAAATAAAATTAAGGGCATTGAATCATTACCCCCAGAGAAATAAAATGCGCTTTCCGGGACCGGATATTTTGATTCCTATTGCCTTGATAAAAAGCTGAATGAACTCGGGATGCCCCTGATCATAAGTAGCTTTAGTTATGAGGTTCCCCTCACTGGTGCGGAAGGCCATTGTGTCTGGTTCTACTATACCCAATGAGCACCCGCAGCAATAAGTGCATGTTTCACAGCAGGATATGCAGTACACTTTCGGCCTTTAACAATGCCAATGGTAGCCAATATCGATTGTCCATGGCAGAGGGAGGCAATTGGCTTTTGAAACTACTCAAATTTCTTGACCAAGTTTACCTATTTATCCCATTAAATCAAATGATTTATCATTCAATAAAAAAAATCACTCGACGAAACCAAATATAATGGTGCCTTATTAATCAGTCATAGACTCATATGTACGTCTGAAATCAATAATGAGGCGGCCATTTGAGTGGCTAGCATCCGGTTGGGTGGTGGAAGAATGTTTCTCCCTAGGGAGGCCGGGAACATGGGGGGCTAGAAACATTTGATCCGCCGAGCCGGAGCTGATTTCTGGTGTTCGCTAGCGATTCTCCGAAACTGGTTATGGATCCAAAGCATTGAAAATGCCGGTAAACTCATCATGAAGAGCAATACTAATGGTAGTTGTATCGAATTTTCATGACCAGCTCCTCATTTTGTGAACAAATATTTATACAGAACTTGTTCTTCCATTTACTTTTATATCAATTTATTTATTATATTAGGTACCATGATGCATATCCAAACGTAATAAAAATTAATACTCTTATCATTAAAAGTAACATTTTTTTCAATGATGAACCAAATAAGATATGTGTCTAACAAAAGATGACCCGTGAGATCGTGTTACCCAAGTTTTTGCCTAGATTTAATTATCTATTCCAACTCAAATTCAAAATTAACTCACTAATATTTGACATAATTATTACTTACTTAAATGTTGGAATATTTTTTATTCATTGATTAGATTACACAGTTCTGTCTCAGTCAATTAATTTACTTATTTCTTTGAAAAAAATCAAATGACTAACATTTGTAAAAAATTATTTTAAACCGATTTGATATGCAAGTAAATATATAGAAGGTACACGCTGTGATCAATATCTCTAAATTATTTATTTATTTGTGAAATTAATTAAAGGTTTTGCATTAGTCATTGAAACATATTTAAACTCCTGCGGTTTGGACCTATACATCTTAGAGTAGGTCTTTTGTGAGAGTATCTCACGAATTTTTATTTGTGAGACTGGTCAACCATACCGATATTCACAATAAAAGTAATACTCTTAGCATAAAAAGTAATATTTTTTTATGGATGACCCAAATAAGAGATCTGTCTCACAAAATACGACTCGTGAGATCGTCTCACGCAAGTTTTTTCTTATATATCTTATGTAGTAATTTTTAAAGAACGCGCCAAACAAAATATTCGATCATCTTAATTAGTATCTTGAATATCAAATAAATAATTGAAAAGAAAAAATTACATTTGTAATTTGCATTTTTAGTCATTTTAACAATAAAATTATATTTTTAGTCATGTAATTTATATGTTTATTTTTTCATTTTTGATTATGTTACGGTAAATTTTTATTTTCAGTTACGTGACTTTTATATATTTTTTTATATTGGTCCTTTAACTTTTATGTATTTTTGTTTTTTTTACCGGAAGACATGATAAATTCGAATAAAAAAACCACAATGGAAAAAAAAGTAAAGAAGTTATATGAATAAAAATGAAAATTCATAATAAAAAGACCGAAATTTTTTTAAAAAAATTCCAGCTATAAAAAAATATACAAATTCGTTTTTAACAAGACCAAATTAAAAAAAATACAAATTACAAGACCAAGAATGTACTTTTCTCAAATTCAAAATACAAATTACTACACAGAATACGCAAATGCAAACTGTATTTCGGATGCTTTTTTCACATGCATTTATTATGCCCCAATCATTTTATTACATATTAAATCAGCTTCTCAAAATTACCATTTTCAGAATGAAGTTAGCTTCTTATAATTTTTTTTTAAAATTAAAAGCAAATTGAAAACCCCTTAAATTTATGGTCGGGTTTCACGACCCAAATGATACTTACAATATTTGGATGAAATTGAATATAATGATAACGTGATATCATATATAAATCGTGTCTATCATTCGACTATGTAAAAACAATAAAAGAATTCCAATTGTTTCTATTCATTAAAAAAGGAAAAGAAAAGAAATCCCCCTCTTTCTTCAATGTTCATCAGAAATCTCCATGGATTTAAGCACATAAGTATTAAAAAAAATCATAAAATCATTTCGTGTAACTTTTCGTATTACACTAATACTTACTCATTATAACTTTTCCAAGAAAATGAGTTTTAAGATTGCTCCAACAAAATTATGTGCTCTATCTTCTACAATTTTATAGTACATAATTATATATTGGTATACTTGACTTTTAACCTTCATTTTTCCACAAATAAAAATTATTTATAATTGGAATTAGGGGAATTATATTTTTTATATGTCATGTTTCTCGCTTTTTATAATCCATATTGTTGAATTTCAGTTACTTCTCAGACGTGAAGCTGATTTGACATCGATGTGAAATTGATGAGAGTTTGACGTGTGTACGTTACTCGATGAAAATGATTAAGATTTTAAAAAATAAAAAATAGTCATTCGAAATTGAAATTTGATAATAAAAACGACGGAAATAACACAAACACAATT
The DNA here is from genome assembly GCF_025594145.1 of Primulina tabacum. Classification (NCBI taxonomy): domain Eukaryota; kingdom Viridiplantae; phylum Streptophyta; class Magnoliopsida; order Lamiales; family Gesneriaceae; genus Primulina; species Primulina tabacum. The sequence goes on along the minus strand of NC_134552.1, from coordinate 7,259,008 downwards.
TTCTTCAAATTATTTCACCCAAGTATGAAATGAACGTAAAACGGGACGAAGGATCCCTATTTTAAAAGGCCAATTCCTGCTTAAATAAATACACTACCACGGAAGTAGCCATTTCAATCCATTAGCACTCCCATAATTACACAACGTTGCCTCTAATTGATCTGTCTTCTTCTCACAGACAATCGAAGCTCGTATTCATGGAGAAAACTACAGCACGCCAAATTCTTCAACTCTTCAAAATTTCCCTACATGTCGTCTTCCTCTTCTTCTTCTTCATCTTCCCTGCACATTCATCTCCCGACGCGTTCCTCTACGGCGGCTGCTCGCAGATAAAATATGCACCCAACTCCCCCTACCAGTCAAATGTCAATTCACTCCTCACATCCCTCGTGAATTCAGCCACTTACTCTTCCTACAATAAGTACACAATAATGGGCTCAAGCTCACAAGACGTAGTTTACGGGCTATACCAATGCCGGGCTGATTTAGCCATGCCGGACTGCGCCACCTGTGTGGCTCAAGCCGCGACAAAGCTCGGCCCGCTATGCCCCCAGACATGCGGCGGTGCCATACAGCTGGAAGGCTGCTTCGTGAAATACGACAACGCTTCGTTCATCGGGGTGGAGGACAAGACCGTGGCGATGAAGAAATGCGGGCCGTCCGATGGTTACAGCGCATTTGAGATGAGCCACCGCGATGCCATGCTGGCGAGTTTGAATGGGGCCGGAGGCGCGTACAGGGTCGGGGGTTCCGAGGACGTCGAAGGGGTGGCGCAATGTGTGGGAGACTTAAGCACGGGGCAGTGCCAGGATTGCGTCTCTGAGGCGATACGGCGGCTGAAGTCCGAGTGCGGTGGCGCTGTGTTTGGGGATATGTTCTTGGCCAAGTGTTATGCGAGGTATTCCACCAGTGGTGCTCAAATATACGCAAATCAGCATCACGGTAAGAAAAATTTTGCTAATCAACTTTTTCTACAAAATTGCATTAACAATGTACCAATAAATTATATTCAATTACAGAGTCATCTGATCACAGCGAGTCGGAGAAGACATTTGCAATAATCATTGGATTATTGGCCGGAGTCGCCTTGCTCATCATCTTTCTCACCTTTCTTAGAAGGTTGTCCGGTGGAAAAGGTGAAACTTCATTTAATTTTTTAACAAATATCAAGATTTGTGTAGCTATTGATCATTTTAGGGGTTCGATTGTAGACTTTATTGTATCCAATGTTTGGTTACATTTTCTGTTTTTGCAGGTAAATAAGATTAAAAAAAATATGGGATTTATGGGATTGACCATGCCATGTTCACTCTGAATATTCGACGTAGACTTGCTTTATGGCGAAGCCCTTTTTGCCTTTTTTCATAGTGGACATCAACTTGGCATTCAATCTTCTTCAAAAATCACTTTTGATATCTGTCTTTATTATATTATTAGTAGCATTATTAGGTTTCTTTTATCATCAAGTTAAAAGAGAAGGGAAATGGAAGGTATTAAGATTCCAACTCTTTCTCCACTTGTAAAAGTTGTGTTGTTATTGTGAAGAACGAATGCGATTTCTCCCCTTTTTCTACTTTAATTTAAAATGCAATTATACGTTTCTTGAGTTATTGTAATCTTGTTGAACATCGCCAAATTTCGTATGAAACTTTTTAATTTTACTATCGAAATACTTATATATTGATTTTTTTTTAAAAAAAAAAACATGGGATCGGAATCAATTTCTTATTTGATTAATCGACCAATTTACGCATGCTTTATTGAGTTTAATAAATTTGTTGGGTGCAATAATTGTCCCTGTTTGGTAGAGCGATCGAACCGTGGTACTTGAGCTGTTGTGCGGTTTAAAAGATTTGAGTTGCACCATTACAACCAGCTATAGCTTTTGGTAAAGCGGCAAACGCTCAATCCTAGAATTGGTATCAGAACCAAGGTCACGGGTTCGATTCTCATTGATTGCAAAGAGTGCAATTATTGGGTAATTGTTGGGTGCAATAATTGTCCCTGCTTGGTAAAGCGATCGAACCGTTGTGCTTGAGCTGTTATGCGGTTTAAAATATTTAAGTTGCACCATTACCACCAGCTATAGCTTTTGGTAAAGTGACAATCGCTCGTTCCTACAAAATCCAGGAGGCACTAATGTTTTCCGTGAAGTAACCCAAAAAAAGAAATCATATTTCAAACAGTACACATTAATACTTAAGTAGGAAGAATTCATGACAAAGAAAAAGAAATTAAAGGAGAAAGATCCAGAAAAGGCTTGAATCCTTAAAGTAACCATTAATCCAACTTTTCTTGCATCACTTTTGCCCGGCCCATCACTCGGACATATAATAATTATATTATTTTAAAAAATTTCTTGAAAATTATCTTTATTACAAAGATACACGTGGATATTTGTAAAATTAATTCCGGAATCAAAACTCAATTATTAATGTTAGTGTATGAAAATGCTTGTAATTGTACTAAAATAATTGCTAGTACTTCGTGGCAAAACATTAAACAAAGTTGTTCAAAGATAAAAGTAACTTACAAAAGTGCCTTAAAAGGAGGGAATTAGATTAATGTTTTTTGTACAATGGTAAAGAGAATTTCAAAAGCTACATCTTCATATTCTTGCATAGAATTGACCTAGTGTAACTATCTCATGTTCTTTATCTTTTAGTTTATGTAAAGATTCGACTCATTTACATCCATATATAAACCCAAGGCTATCAAATCATTTAACATCCAGAACTTAGAACAATATACGTGATTTCTAAAACGGTCGTCATGCATTAATGAAAAATACAGTTTAAATTTTCTTTTAAGTAAAAATAAAACCGGCAGATCATTTATAACTCATCTGATACCAAAAACTCAAATTTGAGACGAAATCTCATATTTGAGATCTAATTGTAACAAACTTTAGAAAAAAGTGAAAAAAAAATTTATTGAGATTGTTAGAATACTTCAAATCTTGATCATTTTTGGGTCTTAAATCACAGGCTACAAAAAATTGATTCATTATATATCTATATGGGCTCCAATTTTTACGGGCTATATATATGTATTTTTTGGGCTTCAATACCATATTAGAATACAAATGGATTCAACATTTATCTATTGTACTAAAAAAACATTAATCTATTTGGGCTTTCTTATATTTGGTATTAATGAATGCTCCAAGAAAATTTTAAATGGGTTAAGAGAATATTCAAAGTGTGGCTATTGTATAATGTGTTTTATGATAAATAAAAACTAGATTGTTTAATTATCCTAGTAAAACTATATATCATAAAGTAAATTGATTGTTTTCTTTAATATGAATTGTTTGGTATTTAAATTTAATATTGTCTGAACAATAGATCAAATGTCAATCTTTATTTTTATAATATAAAATGAAATTAATACAAACTAAAAGTTAAAAGATTATACCCTATATTATGAAATTACATAAAATAAGTCAACTCTTCAAATTACTTAAAAAATATTATGTGTTCACAAAATAAAATTTGATTATTAAAATATAATTGAATGTTCCCTTTTAAATTTAGAGAGGACTAATAGAATAATATCTTTCTTTTTTGTCATTAGCTAGATTGGTATTTTAAAAATATACATAAAAGACTATAAGATATGTAAATTAATAGAGTTAAAAATAAGTATAATATAAGAGATATATAGACGGATCGATTTTTTTATCTATCCATTTCTCCGCATACAATTTGGTTAATTTCCTGTGGTGTTTTTTTCCCGTTATTATTCCGATACCGATACGCGCCATGTTAATACAAGAAAGAAATAAAACTATCAACGACGTTTACACAACCTTCAGGTTTAAGTCCAATATTTACATGTTTCTGACATAGTGGCAGAGACGCAAACAATTTCTTACAACACATCAGCACTTCAACCAAGATCAGGTATCTTGTGTGACGATCTCACGAATTATTATCTGTGAGACGAGTCAACCCTACCGATATTCACAATAAAAAGTAATACTCTTAGCATAAAAAATAATTTTTCTTGGATGACCCAAATAAGAGATCTATTTCATAAAATAAGACCCGTGAGAACGTCTCACATAAGTTTTTGCTTTCTTTTTATACAAGGCCATCGATCAATGATCTTGGAAACTCCTCATATTGTCAGACGAATTTGAAAAAAAGTCTTATAAATTAAGATAATCAATTGATGATATGAATAAAAAATACACAACACTACGTGTCCATCAAAGTATATACCCTAGATGCCAGTCTCTGTTTTGGCAAGTATAAAAGCCTGGAAGCTGTCACCTACCGGATGTTATCGCGTGGCAACCACCTAGGAAAAGTCACTCTCAAGGTAGACGGACGTTGTCTTTCATTTACCTAACTCCATTCATTTTCGAGCAGCACATATAATATCATCAATTAAATAAGTTTTTTATTCGCTTATAATTATAATTTTTTTAAAAAAAATCTGCCCCGTAAAATGCAATCAGTTATCTCTCATTTCAAATTTTTTATCCACCTTTTCACACAATAATATGGTGATTTTGTACTAAACTTAATAAAATATATTCAAAGATTTTAGTTATTTTTAGATCATGAAAAGTTACTTATCTATCATAATTAACACAAAAATTTTGTGAAACGATGAGTCAATTTTGTGAGACAAATATCTTATTTGGGTCAATCATGAAGATGTATTACTTTTTATGTCAAAATTATTGTTTATTATTACAAATATGTGTATGATTAATTTGTTTCAACGAAATACGTGAGACTGTCCTGCTTTATGGGTCCAGTCTTGCTCAAACCGGTAGCTTATAACTATTAAAAAAAAAATTTGGGTTAAGTGTTTTGACCTCTATATAAGGCTAAAGGATAGTCGAGGAAAATCAAAATAAATTTGAATTCTATATATACTTGTGTTTTTTGAACTCAGGTATTGAGAGAAATGGTGGTTAAAGTATATGGTCCGGCCAATGCAGCTTGCCCACAGAGGGTCTTAGCCTGTCTTTTCGAGTTGGGGCTCCAGTTCGAGCTCGTACCGATTGATCTCGAATCCGGAGAGCAGAAAAAACCTGAGTTTCGTCTCAGACAGGTTACTTTTTCAACTATATACTTGCCTGTATATTAACAAATAGATTTGAAGAAATGTTCCATGAGTTTCAAAATTCATATCTAGATCATAAAATAATTACTTTATAGGCATATTTCAATGCTAATTAAACCAGAGAAAAAAGGTAGAAAGATACCGGAAAGATCTTTATATATATCTTGAATAATGTTTGATTTTTATTTTATTTTTTGTGTGCATATATCTCGAGTAATATCACTTGCTTTTCGACAGCCCTTTGGACAAGTTCCTGCTATAGAGGATGGTTATCTCAAGCTTTTCGGTAATGGCGCCATATTCATTCCCAGACACACACACACATACATATATATATTGTTTGGAAAAATATAAGATTGAATTTTCCCATACATGTTTGATTGGAGCTGGGCAGAATCCAGGGCCATAATCAGGTACTACGCAGCAAAACATGAAGGCATTGGTCTTGTGGGAAGCACTCTGGAAGAGAGAGCTCTAGTGGAGCAATGGATGGAGGTGGAAAGCCACAACTACAACCCATTAATTTACGCCATGGTCCTCGAGCTCATCGTGTCCCCTCGAATGGGTCGAGTGGCGGACACGGAATTGGTCCGTGACCGCGAGGGCAAGCTGGGGGAAGTGCTGGACGTGTACGAGGAGAGGCTGTCGAAAACCAAGTACCTCGCCGGGGACAGGTTCACGTTGGCCGATCTAACTCACTTGCCTAGTACGAGGTTTTTGATGAATGAAGGTTTCGAGCATTTGATTAAAGATAGGAAAAATGTGTACAATTGGTGGGTCAACATTTCGGGTCGTCCGGCTTGGAAGAAAGTGTTGCTGCTTCAAAATTAAAACCAAATAAATGTATCAAATAATATGTTGTTTGGTATTTCATAATGAATTTCGTTTGTCAATCATATTAATAATTTATATATGTATTTTAGAAAGAAAAAACAAAAGCCTAAAGAGATCAGAGCCAAGAACTCGGTTACATGTTGAACATTATGTAATTTATTGATTGATCCAATCACGAATGTTCTTCTTCAAATTACAATACAAACACGAGATGAAAATGACTGATTATTCTCAAAGGCATATCATCTTTATTCCCAAAACAAGCAAAAGCCAAAAAAACTAAGACAACAATCAACCAGAAATTGGCCATCAACTATGGCTAGCCAGACCCTATTCTAGCCATTGAAATAAGTCTCGAAATTATTTCATTCAATTCCATGCCCTTTTCTAAGCATCCCCACGAACTCACAAACTTGTTGAGGGTTTGGAAGAATTTTAGCAACACTTTCCCTTTTCTTACATTTCTTGATCCAAGATCCAATCTTGGGACACTCTTCTTCAATCTTGAATCCACCACATTTCTCGTAGGCATCGAACCATGCAACGAGCCCGATGAGCACGATGTCTACAAACCCGAATTCATCTCCACCAAAGTAGTCCTTTCCCCCCATTGCCCCCTCTAGCTTCTTCAAAACGTCAATGAACTCTTTCTTAGCACTCTCCAATTCTTCGCCCTTGCTCTTCCATATTGAGCTTCCAGCATCAAACACCTATGGATATAAATAAATAAATAGATGTTAATTCTATATTAAATTTCAATATTTTAAAACTAAAGTATACATACATACATATACCTATATATTGTCGTCTTATATAATATTTTTTCTATAAATGTGTGTCTAAAATTGAATTAAAAAGAATGCACATATGACATGATAGTTTTGATTGAAAGCTAAAATTAAACTCATGTTCATCTTTGGATGTTGGGATCGTAGCTAATACAATGATCACGTGTATGTATCGAGTAATGATAGTAAAAGGACCTTTTTGTCGATGAAATCAGCCCAGAATCGAGCCCGGGATCGTCCATAGGCACAAGCCGGGAGCAGCCGCGGGGAAGCCCATGTCTCATCGATGTAGTACACGATGTTGGCTGATTCAACAATGGGTTTACCATTGTGCAGAAGAACAGGAACTTTCTCATAAATGGGATTTGATTTCAGCAACAAATCACTCTTCCCTCCAAATATATCCTCCTCTCGGGCTACGTAGCTCAATCCTTTCTCCTCCAGAGCAATTTTAACTCTCAAAGAGAATGGGCTAACCCAGAAATCCAAGAGAACGAGATCATCTTTTGACATCTTAATTAAAGTTTGTATAGTTTAATTTGATTTTGTGTACGTTTTTCTTGTACCAATATTGTTTTGTTTATATATGGGAGTGTAATGTGTACACATACTTGAAAATCCAATGCAGGCTTTGTTTATGCAAGCTTTGTAGTAACCGATGATGGGTTTCAATCTGTTCTCTCTTTTGTCTGGTTTGCTTGTACTAAGTAGATGCCCATGTCGTCATGAATTACCTTTACAATGCAGAAAAAAGATAAACAAATGCAATTACTTAACACTAACAGAGTCATTCAAGGGAAGTTTAACCTCTGTACCCACGCCTATATATTAGAAAATGCTTCCTTGCAAAGAACAAAAACTCGATTAAACACAAAAATGCAACTGGTTCATGGTATTATATGACAAATACCACCCTATCTTCTGTCAATTATATATGCTAAAAAGATACAATGCAAAACAACGAAGACGAACCCAAGTGAAAGAAAGAAAAAAAATGGAGACGTATCCAACAACGTCAATCTAAAATAACCCTCAATTTGAGAATCTAATCAAGCATATTCTTCCCCAACTCCAATTTAATTATTGATTTTAACTGAACTTCCTGTTAGTGCAGAGCATTGCTAATCCAACTAATTCTCGCATACATTTTCCACAAACACATTTTCAGAAAACATATCTTTGGAACTATCAGAAATGGAACAAACATTCAGCCAAAGCATTCTTATGATAGAATTCTGACATTATTTCTAAGGAATACTACCACTTGAATGGCGGCGGATAACGAACCATCAAATGAATAACTCGAACTCATATTTAACAGTAAACTATTCTGTACACGGTATACACTATGAAATATACCTTTCCTGAGATACCGGATAAACAACATAGAAATTTTAAAACCAATCATTCATATGTTGATTGGCTCCCTGATTTTGACATATACACAGATATGAAGGTAATGCTCAGGGTTTATCAAATTGTTTGCTATCCAGGCAAATGGAATTTCCAGTTTTGGCTCGATTCCCTGAATTCGGACGAGCTTGATCTCAGCATTGTCTGATAGGGACCCTGCACGTTCATTAGATACTTCTGTAGCATCTTCAGGACTTCTTGAGCTACTTGCCTCTTCTGATTCTCGTTCTTCTCCAACCTCTTCCACACACGGATTGGCATCAATGGAGGATTCCTCTGCAAAGAACTCGGGTAACAGAGCTTTTACCGCATCATACAAGGTGAAGCAATTTCCTGCAATATGAGGCATGTATAAATGTATTTTACGCGGGGCCCACTAGATCATGTAATAATTTTTCTGAATGAACAATGCTGGAAGGGAAAGTACCACTGAAGCTCAGTTATTTTAAACTACAGGTAAATGATATCTATTTGGTGTAATTTGACCGTCTTGCTAACCTCCCCCACCCCCCAACCGCACCAGCTGAACCTTCTAAATGACAATATGTACACGAACATAAATGATAGGACTTGGGATTTTGACACGAGAATGATATCAATGAAGCAATTTTTAAAATTTTACGGCAGAATGATATTAGTGGTTCTCCTATTGAGAGGTTCGGCAAGTATGGATAAACATCAGAAGGTGGATATGATTTACCCTAAGTATTAAACTTGATGTTGACTAAGTTTCTTCTATTTGAAACCTCTGAAATTTAGCAACCCAAAATTTATTTTGCCGCAACTTTTTATTTTTGGACAACACTGATCAAGGAAGGGGCAAGAGCTAGCAGAGTAGCAATTGACTCAAGTTCCAAGAAGTGTGCACAATAAAAATTTTGTTAGATCAACGATTGATGTAATTAATTATATAACAAATGGCATCAATGTCATCCTCACCATAAATCTCCACAGGATGATTTATGTAAGAAATTTTGTCCCAGCTATCAACAATAGGAGAATCTTCTAAATCATCAATATCTTCAACAATAATCCGAAGGTATAACCGAACAGGAATTCTGCCTGATGACAGAAACCAAACTTAGACAGATGATTAATTACAAAATGTTAGCTCATAGAGAGATGTTGAGAGATCCAAAACAAAGATAAAGGCATGCAACATTCTCCCTACTTGAAAACAGTTGAAACAACCTTTCTGGTGCAAAAAATAACTCCAAGGGTCAAAGGCAACTAAAACTAAGATTTGCATCGGAACCATTGCCTGCACTTCTAAATGCTGATCGAGTAATCTTTATATTTGTAAAACCGAAATTTGGGGAAAAAAACATCCATCAAGATTAACTGAACAAAAAGAGCAGGAAGAACTCAAAATTTTTTTAAAACACAGATTTATCAAATGAATATCTAACTTTATAAGCCAGAATGATAACTACTGAACGTCTAACCTGTCCTGGTTGGTGCAGTAGCATTAGAGTCATTAATGCCTTGGAGAGCTTTTGAACTGGAAGAATTCAATTTCAAAGAAAAGTCATCTCCAGCTACGTTATCAAGTTTAAGTTTGGACGAAACACCACGATAAACTTCCATCTGGCCTGGTGAATAACATCACTCAAAGTTACATTGTTATCCATGGTTTTGTTAAGATTGTGGACTTGAGACTAACTCCACACCAAAAACTAGTTTAAGGGAGGAGGATTATCCAAGTTCATGATACAACTCCCAATAATTTATTCCAACCGACATTATTCACACTCTCTCACGCCAGAAATCAACATCTAGGCGTGAATTTTACAAGACATTTAGCTGATGATCCATAAGGGCTCTAACACGTAACGGTGGACTTAAGCTCTGATACAATGTTAAGATCATGAACTTGTGCCTAACTCCACCTTAAAAGCTAATTCAAGGGGTGTAATTGTCTAAACCGTATATACAACTCTCGAAAACTTAATTCAATCAACATGAAACATCTAACACACCCCATCACGTCCAAGAATGAACATCTGGAGTCTGAAGTTTACAAGACATTTAGCGGGTGACCCATAAGGACATCATACATATAACGATGGGTCTGAGCTCTGATACCATGATAATATCATAAAATTGCGTGACTCTATCCCAAAAGCTAGCTCAAGGGGAAGATTGTCAAAGTCCATGATCTTAACATGATACCAGAGCTCATCCCCATCGTTATGTGTTGGAATGTCTTTATGGACGACCCGCTAAATGTTTTGTAAACTTCACACTCCATATGTTCGTTCTTGACGTAAGAAGGTGTGCTAGATGCAGTGTTCTAAAAGGCACCGCCTAGATGGTCTAGGCGCTGGGCGGTCGATCACCGCCCCGATTTTTAGAAACCATCTAGGGGTTACCTAATGCAATATTCCCTCTTGAGCTAACTTTTGAGGTGTAGATAGACTAAAGTCCATGATAACATGTTTGAAAACTATGTGCAAACATAAAAATATCAGAAAACTCGTTGATCAAATCTCATGTGTCGTAAAATGCATCAAGGTGTGCACACACTGTCAATGCATAAACCAGGAAAGATAAGACCAGTAACGGCAAATTCAAGAACACAGTGACAAGCACGACGAAATCATTTTTATCACAGTTACATAATCCTTTTATTTATTTAAGCAGCTAGTAATTCCAATTACAATCCACAAAAAATATGAAGCAAATAAAATTTTCTGGTAACATTCAGATATATATCTGAGTTGTTAAAAGAGTTGCACTATCCCACAGAAAATGAATGACACAACTTACATTGACAAGCACACCACCTTGCATTTCGAATTAATCCACGGAAACATGAAAAATAAGGTAGCAAAATAATCTCAAAAAGGAATGTGAGTCCCAAGCCAATATGAAATCTCCTATTTCAGCTACGGCAAGCATAAATCTGCCATATTTTCATCTGTATCCCATGATTCCTGCAGAATCAAATTGGGTAGTTTAGCGAATATGGAAACTGTCATAGTGGGCTTAGGCCGTGGCTAAAGCAGGAGATCCCAAATAGGCTTGGGTGTCACAAGGAACAACCCAAATTGTTGGGGTATGAGGGGGGTAGCCCACATTTTCTTAAACCGTTTAAAAATACACATAACTTGGTTTTGTTAGGAATTTCTACAACCTATGAAAAGTTAAGGCTAAGCATTGCTTTATATTGTGGCAAGACCTCTTAGATTTCCTAATTCTCTCACTTCCTTCCTTATCTAAATCCAATTTTTTTTATTTCTCATTTTGCATATTGATTAATTTTCTCAATTCTTGATTTTCTTATTTAAACATGTAAAAGTTTTCTTGCTTGATTTTAAAAAAAAAAATAGAGACAGAACTTCAATAACACAAGTCAAACACTAATACATCAGAGATTAAGGGGAACAACCCTCCCCACTCAACCATACATAAATCCAGTTGTCATAGCTAAGATATGAGTTGCCTGATTCGCCGATCGTGGCGCAAAAACAATTGCTTGATTTACTCTGATTAATTATGCTTTGATTCTTTTTCAAAATATCTAAATTTAACTAATGAATATTAAGTTTCAATGAGAACAACCCTTGTGCTTGTGCAAATGGCCCTATATTCAGGATCTTGTGAAATATTAACTTTCATCCCTCATTATTTGTAGTCATAGTGCTTGATTTCTTTATAATCATGTCAAACAGCAATTCATAGGACAAAAAAGATTTCTTTATAATCATTTCAAATAGCAATTCATAGAACAAAAAAGAAAAAAATACAGAAAATATACAGCCAAAAGGTAAATAAAAGCCTATCATTTAAAACAAGCATGTAATCTAAGAAAATTTCATACCATTTAATACGGAGAGCCAAAGTTCTGCCTGGTCAGATTGAGACATATTCATAATATTCTTGCAGTTTCCATTGATAATATATGCAGCCTGTGGAGAAGTTTATGCGATTAATAAGACAGGCAGGTACCTGAAGTGTTACAGGTAAGCATTTCATCTCTTACAATACAAAAAATAAAAAATAAAGTTAGTTTTTGAATTAGTATAATAAAGGATGATAGAAGAGGAGTTATACAAGAAGACAAGGCCAAGGTGATAGAGACCAGCATTTAACCAAAGTAAAACATGAAATGCAAGATGCAATCATGTCTTCCAATTGTTTGAGGGTGGATATCTTCCCCTCTATTGTTAAAGGGTGCACGCATCAGAAACTTTAATTAGGAAGGTTGGACTCTAATCTACTTCCCCAGCCACACCCACATTCCCAATTTCGGTTTCAAGGTTCGTCTATGAAAGGATTATTTCCCAGTGAAGTGGGTTTCTTATTTCTGTTGCCTTAACAGCAATAAAAGAAAACAAAGCTTCTCAAGTTTGAGACCACCAATGGAAGTAGAAATAAAACAGAACAAAAATGGTTTCTTGTACCTCTTTCAGTGAATTAATAAAGCTCCACTTTACGCTCTCTTCACCTTCACAAGGGGTCAATAAATTCCCAGGATACCCTCTAAAATGCACCTGCAGGCAGATACAACAGCACACTCAGTAAAAGAGGGAAATTCATAAGCTAATAATAAGAGTACCTAGACTTCTTGGACTGGTATGCTGCTTCAAGTGCTCGAGTGATCCACAATTTAATTGTTTAAGATGCAAATATGCAGGACAAGACTCAAACATTGGCACTAATCTGAGGAGTTCACCTCACTATAATTTAATTTAGTTGGAATATGTTATCAACTTGCAACAAGATATCATTTAATTGTCAACGTTACCCAGCCCAGTAAGCACATAAGCACAACCGTTTCTTTAAATAATACATTTTTAACCAAGCACTTAAGCTATCAGGTCATCCTCATCAATACCTGAATGGAATGTCGAATTAAACGAATACCTAGCAAGAAGCTTTTAGCTTAAGGGAATAAACCTAGGATGTCCTTTATACATCACATTGTAAAAATTTATTGCACTCGAAGCCTTCAATAGTAAGAGTGACAGTAATTAGTTAAAGTGGTAATAACCCTATAGCTTATTTGCATTGTAAAAATGTTGCCTCATCCTATTAAGGTACTTCAAAATTGCCCAAGGAGTTAACAAATGCCAGAAGCAAACTTATCAATCCACTATTACATGCTTAAACATTTCGCACCTAGTGTAAACCCATTTGTCTACTCTGTAAAACCCACTTTGCAGTCAGATGAAAAGGAGACGGAATGTAAATTTTGCTTTGAACTGGTATAGCGATGCGGGTGAAAAAGCATCCCAACATCTTATAATTTCAGAAACTAGCAACATGTCTCCGCTGAGTTCAACAAAAGTTTTTATTTTGCCAATTCCATTCCTGTTGTTGACACACTAAAAAATTCTCATAAAGATAAGTGCTTCAGTTTAGGGAAGAATTCACCATAAGTCAGAATTAACTTCATACAGTTATATTCCAAGGTCTCTCTGGTTCTGCACAAAGAAGATCAAAAAGTACCCCTGTAGGTATATACCTGGAATGGGTAGGAATAATATCAGTCAGCGATAAAAAGAGATGAACTGATTTGAAGGAACAAGACAACGTGGCAAATTTTCTTAAAAAAGAAGCTACAACAACATAGAAGCCCCACGAGGACAAAATTAGAATCTCCGTAGCATTAGAATGCATCATAGTCATTAAAACTTTTGCCCCTTGAGGCGTAAACAATGTGCCCAGACACAAAACAAGAGGCAACCCTTCAGTCAAGCACAAGATTTGGCGTGCATTAATGGCACAAAGCATGCTTTAACTGTCCTTAAATGCAACAATAGTGAATTCGAAATAATAATTCATTTATATTTCATTATACACCAAATACGCCTTTTATCGCTGTTTTTCATTCATTTGCCAAGTACATCTTCATGCTATGAGATGGTACAGTTTTAGCACATTTAAGTTCCATAATTTTACACTTTAGCGTGCATCACCTGCTTGTGCCTTGTGCTTTCAATATAGCTACAAAATACACTACGATAAAAAAACATTATATAAGTAATAAGCCTCACTAATTAGAAATGTGTAAAAAAGAAAAAAAACTAAAGGAACTACAAATTCTATAATTGTGTATCAGGAAAAGACGCCGCCTTTGACCTCCACCACCAAGTGGAGAACATCTAGGCAGCGTTACCATGAATTTGTTCTGGCTGGAAAGAGGATCAAATGTCAAAAAAAGAAACACTACTTTAATCCTTCACCCATTTTTATTCCCTTTCTTATAATTTTATCCTCTTTCATAAATGGCAGCATTTGGATGAAATTCATTTGCACCTAAATCAAGTGATGAGCATGCTAATACGCACCATTTGAGCGGTAAACCTTTGTAATCAAACCACACAGTGTCAACTCCAGGAGGAAGCGAACTGCTAAAGAATGGTTTGATCTGCGGAACTAACAGAGGCAAGTACCCCAACCGAGAGGCCAGTATCTGCAGTGAAAAACCCATAACACAAAAATAATAATAATAAGATGAAGAAGAACCAAAAATGTCCATCAAAATCGAATTTTAAGCGATAGTTAGCAAAAAAAGCAAGCTATAAATACCAAACCCATTTGGGAAAAACTATTAAGGAAACACAACTTCATTCTCCTTGACATTTCGCAAACCATCAGTTTGCAATCACATAAAATACTGAAAGTGCCATTACATAAAAAAGAACAAGCTACCAAAGCGGGGGACGGAGGTGGAAGAGTGGTGACTTCGGAATCGTGGAGATGAATCTGAAGTGGAATCGCGCCTGCCCACACATATTGTTGCGCTTCATTTCCCGCCGCCTTATAATCGTCCATTGTCATCAGTTGTAGATCAACGATATTCGACCGCAGTTGAATAAAGCTTCCGCCTTGAGTTATTACTCCACCGGCGTTTCCGTGCAGTCTCCGCTGCAAGCCGTGAGACCGCTCAAGGGAAATAAATGATTTAAACTTTTTTGTCGAAATCATTTTCTAAATATATATATATAATGCGATATTGTAAAATAAATAAAAAATGAGTATTATAAGACGATCTCACGAATATTTATCCGTGACACGAGTCAATCCTACCAATATTTGCAATAAAAAATAATACTCTTAGCATAAAAAGTAATATTTTTTCAATGAAACTTGGTGATTTAACTAAATGAAATATATGTCAACTTGAAGATATTTAATGATATTATTGCTGTTTTTCTTGTTCGAGTAAATATTTCTCACATGTCAAGTTGAATAAATGAATGTAAAGAGATGGAACTGTTTTATTTTAGGTCTTTGGCGGGGTAGAACGAACTATACCGCGACCAGCAAGTTTTCCAAAAACGAATTGAATGGAAACTCACTCTACTATTGTCAAGGGGTACGAAGTTCACTTCGTTTGAGAAATCTGATCTCATTGGGTCGAGCAAATGGAAAAAAACAAAAAAAAAAAAAAAACCGTTAAAATACAACAATTTTTTTTATAGATATTACGAATATTATATAAAAAAATTTGAATATTGATTTGGTATATCTAACTGAATTTTTTTTTTAATTTTTTAAACTTAATACATACCCTAATGGTAAAATGATGTATTATAATTAACACATTTTATTATAGTTTATAGATATATAATATTTCATAAATTTCTGTGAAAATAAAAAAAAATTATACTTAAAAATTCCTATATAACTGTTAAAAGCCTTTATTATTTTATTTTGATCAAAACTCTATAATGAGTTTTATTTTTAAAAATTATTAAAAAAAATTATTTAATCACAATATGTTTTTTGTTATTTTTGAAAATAATTTTTTTTACAATACAATAAACAATATATGAATATTTTTTAAAAAATTGATGCATGATATTTAATACAAGAGATATATAATTTTTTTATCAAATTATATTATTTCTAGCTATCAAACTCAATTCCTTTATCAAAACTAGATTTTAAATTTATGAATTTCAAATTTCATTTCAAATACAAATCTAAATCCAAATTCAAATATTATTTTTTATTCATCCGAATATAATGTAAAGACTTCTACTTGAAAAATACATTTAATATTATGTTATTATACTAGAACACAAAGAGTGGATATGATTTTAGAGGCGTGTATTGGTTCTAAAATTTTAATAATTTTTATAGAGTTTAAAAGTTTAGATGTATTCAGACTAGACTTTTATATACTTTATAAAAGTTTAGTGGATTCAACGTAAACTTTTGTAAAATTTTAAAAAGTCATGCGTTATCCAAACTTGACTTTTAAAAACTTTACAAAAGTCTATAGGTATTTAAAATTTCAATAAACTTTTAATGACTTCGTAGAATTCTATTAAATACAAGAATTATAGCCCAAGGTACAAAAATAAAATGTCAAAAAAGTCTTTGATTCAACCTAAAGATTTGGATATACATTTAATTGAAAAATTTCTCGAACTCATATACTCAATACAAACACTAAAATTTTCATTCTTTTCTCATCTATTTATTTTTTCTTTTATTTGTACTTTTTAAAAACATATTTTTTAATTACCGACAATAGTTTAAAATCAAAATTATTAGCATAGTTCATTTTATTTGAAATGTCTATTTCTTTTTAACTTTAAAATACTATTAACTTTTTTTTTATAAAATTTTCCTTTAAAATTCGAAACCATCACAATTATAAAATATTTTAATATCCAAAAATCTGAAATGCATAAAAACTCCCTGAATCGTTAATCGTAAAAACGCACGATAACTCCAAAAGATCGAACGTCAAAACTTCAAAACAAACATAAAATAGTTATAAAATAATTCTGAAACTTTTGCTTAAAAACTTTAAATATAAATCATCGGCATAAGTTTATGAAGGTGACAACTTTGATCATGTGAACAACAACGAGCAAATGTTAATGCATGGAGGGATATTCTAGTCAATTGAATGTGGAGCGATGTTGATCAAATTGTCAATAATGATTAGATTTTTTTTAAAAAAAAAACTAATCATTATTTGATTGTTCTTTTAATAAAATTTTATCATGAACTTATAAAAATATTATTCATTAATACGTTGAATTGACATAAATAATTGAAATTTTGATTTCAATAAATTTGATTCTTCATTTGTCGTTTTTCACAAATCAAATTGATTTAACTTTTAAGTAAGTAAAATTTATTTACATTCATAAATAAAAAAATAATTTAAAATCGAAGAAGTAATCTATGTCCAATAATTATTTAACAAAAATTAATAATAAATAAATAATAATTATAAATTACAAAATTTTACAAAATCTTGAAAAAAAATCTATAAAATTTATTTTATAATTCTATAAGATTTTATAAAACTTAATAAAAATCTATTATTTAAAAAAAAATCATTAAATTTTTTAAAAAATACAGAATGAATACACCTCGACCACCTATATTGATAAGAGAACAAGAGAACTTGAACTGATAAATCACTTGTATCTAATAACAATCAAATCCGTAAACTCCTACCTCTCCCCCACTTAGCCGCCATATTAACGCAAATCACACCCGGAGAATCCCGTTTTTCTCCCGTTCGTCTGGTGTCTCCATTTCACAGTGGAGAACAACACTTTCACACGTCGTTACTAAGCTCTAAACGGCAGCTGATTAACAAATTTGTTGTTCAGTCGCCATCGGCCTACAGACCAGCTGCCAAGATTTGATCTTTTACTCATTCCAATCAAATCCCAGTTCGCAGACGTGAGAAAGAAGCGCAGGAAAGCGTGTCGACCGAGCAAGCAGAGGGCAACAAATGTTCGGGGCCGTCCAGTTGGGTCTATTGGCGGCCTGTGTGGTGTTGTTTGTACCTATGGGAATGGCGGGTTGGCATTTGAGCCGTAACAAGATGCTTTTTTTTAGCTGTGCCCTCTTCATTACTCTGGCTGTCGGTGTTCATCTGATGCCTTATTTCCCTTCAATCTCCGATTTCCTCTCGCCTACGGATACAATTTCGTCCCCAACTGGTGAGTCTTCTTTGCATAGTGATTCGTGTCTCTTTTTTTTACATAGTGGCATGTATAGTGGTGGTGATGAATGTGAAAGTGAACTTGGTTGTAAAAAGAGGTCTTGGAAGTGGATTCAATCTGGTAAGGTTGCTGAATGTCAGTTTCAGAGGTTGAAGAAATTGGATGCGTCTATTTTGTTAAATGGGTCTTGGGTAGTGGTTGCCGGTGATTCTCAGGCGAGGTTAATGGTGGTTTCTTTGTTAGAATTAGTGATGGGATCCGAGGGAATGGAGAGAGTGAGGGGTGATTTGTTCAAGAGGCACAGTGATTATTCAGTGGTGGTGGATGAGATTGCTCTGAAGTTGGATTTTTTGTGGGCTCCATATGTTAGAAATTTAACTGAATTGATGGTTCGTTTTAAGGGGAAAGACAATTACCCCGATGTTATGGTGATGGGAGCTGGATTATGGGATATGCTTCATGTTAACAATGCCTCAGATTATGGTGTTTCGTTAACGCATTTCAAGGATTCTTGTTTGACTCTTATGCCTGTTTCATCGGCTTTGGAGGCTATTGATGGAGGAGGGCTAAGCCAGGGTCCGTCCACCCAGCTGGTCCATTTCTTTTGGTTAGGGATTCCAACATTGATAAATTCAATGTTGAACACGAAGGAGAAGAGGGAGAGGATGGCTGATTCAACGTGTGATTTATATAATAACAAGCTTACCGAAAACGAGCTATTGCGACAATCTGGTGGGCCACTTCTGAAACTAGATATTCGATTGGTAAGTGAATTATGTGGACCTCAATGTACAGTTGACGGAATGCATTATGATCAACTTGTTTATGATGCCGCCGTTCAAATAATGCTGAATGCATTGCTCATCGAATCTAATCAGAAGATACAATAATGGAATCTTGAATCCCCGTGAATAATCGAGGAATTTTTATGCATTGAAAATAGTTGCCGTACTCTTCAGTGTTTTCAGTCTTGAATCTGTGAGTCTTTCCAGTGTTCTCTTAGTTGGCACTCGACATCAGTCAGATTCTGCTGTCGCAGCAGACATGGAGATTTTTTTTATATTTTGGTTCTTTGGCACACGAAAACTGATAAACGATAAGATGCGACTTTTGCTGTTAGTCACTGTCAGAGCAATTTCCTTTCCTTCCACCAGTTGTTGGGGGCAGGCTTGATGAATTATTAGCTCACAAAATGCATGCTGCCAAATCAACTGTTAGAACCTTCATCGGGTTTCCTCTGATGCAAGAAACAACGAGAGAATTTGATGGTTTTGCATTGGCGGCCACAACCAGTGCAGTTAACTTTGATGCTTTGAAAAGCCAAGTGAAAAGGAGCTACCTGAAGTAACTTCTTTGACGCAAGTTGCTCACATTTTAACCACTTTTGGCAGAGGAAGTTTTGTTCAGGTGTACTGTATGCCACAGGTGACACGGTATCAAATAGGACTGCGATGACTAAAGGGATTGAAATCTAATATTTATGTTTTGATTCATTGGCACCCAAGTACACCAATAAGGTTGGAGCAGAAAATAATAGTTGGCTGCAAGAAGTTTCTTGAATTTTCTATATCTTACCCTCAGTTTACTTACTGGACTCCCCTCACATTACCAAAAAATAAAGTGGGTGGGTAATGAAAAGGAATCAGCTTTCCATGTTCTAAACTTGCGGTTATGGAAGAAGGCTCTTCTTAAAATCAGGGACTTTCTTTTACTGGTATGAACATAGGATGCAAGAAGGCTCTCGGCATCAAGAAAAATTGGTGCAGAAGAATTTAACAAAGACATTGAATCAGAAATCACGATGTTTATCGTAAACTTGAGCCATATCACCTTTATCGCAGTATAGAAGACACTGATGTCGAAGTTTGTGATGATGGTGGCAGCAATTAGTGCACTTGCATCTGGGGAAGGGCCTCTTGACGTGTTCGAATTTGTATTAAAGATTGCAAGCGTGAAAGGAGATCTGGAGTTGCAAAAGTGTAGCTGATGCATGGAACGAACCATAACCGACTTGGTTTGACTTAAATGTGGACTATTGTGCTGAAGGGGAACTGAAAGAAATCCATTCTGGATTATCTTGGGAGTGTATTGATGGCTTTTAAGAAACTTTTGGGATTAAGTAATCCGATCTACGTGTGTCAAATGGGAGTTGATACTCCTACTGCTTGTAATTTTTTCTAATATTTCTCGGGTTCGAAACATGACATGCACTGGAATCTATAAGCATAATTTTTTTTATATAAATTTCTTCGGGAGTGTTCATCAATCATATATTTGATTTCTTTTAGTTACATAGAACTGGTTTTCGTTTGTTGGAAAGCACATCACCACCTTTTTCATCTCGAGACTTGAATATTTTGTGGAGTTTGAAATAGTAAATTAGGGGCAGTTCAATGTAAATCGTGAAACCAACTCCTAGTGGTTCCAGAAAGCGTGTTGGAATGAATAATGCTGCGGATAGCCGGATACATATAGGCCGGAACTAGTATCATCAATTTGCATAAAAAGTAATAATTTTTTATGGATGATCCAAATAAGTTATCCGTTTCACAAAATACAACCCGTGAGAACGTCTCACACAAGTTTTTGCCAAATAATAATCTTAATAAATAGCATTTCAACAAAACAAAGGAACAAGTCAACAAAATAACAAATATACAAAATAAAATAATTACAATCAAATATTTTCGGTAATAATATATTTTACTCGTTAAGATTTCGCGTCAAATTCATATATTGTGGATTCAACATACCATCTACCAAATTATAATATAGAATGTGTATTGCACTATGATTCCACGTTCTCTTTCAAGATTTATCCTACGGAGTAATTCATCACTTTCAAAGCACAACAATAAAAAAATTGTTTCTTTTATTTAGCTTGCTTGGATCACCCAAAGTAAATTTAAACTGGTAACTCATAAATTATAGGAAAATAGCCACTTATCAAATGTGAGGATAATGAATATAAATTAAAATCACATTTTATTTTAATTTATAAAATAATATAATTTTAATATTTTATTCATTTATCGTGTTTTTTTTTAAATTTTAAATTCCCAGACCTTGTCATCGCCCTCTCTGGTTACGCCCGTGGCACACAGAAGCAAATGGCGGCCACAACTCTTGGGATATCCATTGCAATCCCGGGTAGTGGTTCGCGTAAAAAGTCTGTCTTTTCAGGCCATCCTAAAAGCATCCGATTCAATCAGTCTCCTCCTTCACATACCGCCGTCGTTAGTTTGTCTAGACGCCGGAGAAACAACGCCAACCCTCCCGCCCCTGTTAAGGAAATACACAAGGTACTGAGATACGTTTTGTGCATTATTTTGAGAAAAAATCAGAGAACGTTGAAGGGGGAAAGTGGGTTATAGTGTGAAATTGTTGTGTGGTTTTGTTTACTTTGTATGGATAAGTATTGGAATCTGGTTGCTGTGATTTTAAAACTTTGTGCTGTATGCAGGAAACTTTGAGAGAGAGAAATCTGGAAGGAGATGATGAAATAGATGAAGACGCTTTCGATGCACTATTTAGTCAGCTGGAAGAAGATTTGAAAAACGATGGTTTAATTGGTGAAGATGGCGACGATGACTTCTTAAGTGAGGAAGAACTTGCAAAACTCGAGCACGAACTAGCCGAGGCTCTGGAGGACGATGAGCTTCTTGAGGCATTAGTCTCCATCGGCGATGGAGACAACCATAATGAAGACGACAAAGAAGAATCTGATAATCTGGATGATGATGAGGCGAAGGATGAAGAGGAGGAAAGCCCGATAAAGCTCAAGAATTGGCAATCCAGGAGATTGGCCTATGCTCTTAAAAATGGTCGGCGGAAGACTAGTGTAAGTCCAAGTCTTGCTCACATTGTATCATGTCCTTGGTTCTTAGTATGTTATTGTAAACATTATAGAATGGTTCTTCTTTTGTTTTTCTAAATATATTATTTATTAGGTAAGTGTGATCTATATAGCTGGAGAGCTTGTGGAAGCAAAGGACTCTCCCTTTTAGTCGCTCTTCTTACTAGAAAAGAAAGCCATTTTCTATGCTAGTATGGGTAGTTTAGGAGGTTTTGTTCTCGCATTTTGACTGCAGTCCACTTTTCTTTGCTGAATCTATGGATACGGATATGTACTTTTTGCACTATGATTTTCTGAGTATGTGGATATTTTTAGCTTTTCTTATACCAGTTATCCTAGAACAAACTTCCAGTAGGCTTTGCCACATGCAACTTCATCATTTATTTAGTACAGAAATCTGGGATGGGAATTTTGATCGTTTTACCATATTTTATGACTTCGATTGCAGATAAAAAATCTTGCTGCTGATCTCTGTCTTGATAGAGCCGTTGTTCTTAAATTACTTCGTGACCCTCCTTCAAATCTCGTAATGCTGAGTGCAGCTTTGCCTGATAAACCTGTTTCAACAAGCATGGAACTTGAGGAGAAAATCGAGGAAACTGTTCCCTCGAAGCCGACACCACAAACTACAAAGCCTAAAGCTGAGGTGAAATTACCAGTTCATGAGATGCGAAACAACTGGTCTGCCCGAAAAAGACTGAAGAAAGTGCAAATAGAAACTCTTGAGCTAGTCTATGGACGAACAAAGCGCCCAACTGTGAGTGAAATAACCCAGTGCATTGATGCTGTGATTTTACATTTACTGAATTCATGTGTTAATTATATACTATCATGTTTGAAATACAAGGGGTTAGAGGAGGAGTTAGGGGTGGTGGTGGAGTGGATTATATGGGAGCATTTCTGTGAATATCAAATGTTTGTTGAGTCATGTTTAAGGTTTAGCCTATGTTACACTGAGACCTCTAGGTGTGGAATATAGGGGAACCACACATATCGTGCGGGACACTCACGGAAGTTTTTATGCATCTTCCGTAATATAAACCAACTCTGATACCAACTCCAGATAAATAATCGAAGCCAATATGTCATGTTTGCATTGTAGTTCTTTGTGATAAAGTATTGATTGACCTTTTTGCTTGCTATGCAGAATTCGATGATTAGCAGCATTGTGTTTTTGACAAATCTGCCTCGGAAACGTGTGGTGAAATGGTTCGAAGACAAACGAGCTGAAGATGAGGTACCTGACAAACGCCTTCCATTTCGTCGATCCGCTTCTCAAACTGTCTTTACCAGTTAAAAACTTGCTGTTTATTTTTTCTGAATGACTTGCAGAGCAGCCTTACTAATGTGTACAGAAAACCAATATAGCTTGTGTTGTATGGAATTCTTTTCTCACATGAATTGAATACGTCGTTCACTCTTGAATTATATTATTTAGAAGTTTTTCTCAGTTCGTATCAAGTGTACCCAGATAGTCGACGGGTGAACTTTGTATATTTTGGACGGGACAATTAAGGGTGAGAGATATTTGACTCGGTTTTTCAAAAACAAAAAAAAAAACTTGAGAAGTCTGAAATCAAAGGACATAAAAGAATCAGAATTTTACATGATTAAAGCCTTGTTCAGTTTTTTTAATGTTAAATATCATGAGTTAAAAAAGAGATAAAAAAAAACATAGTCATAGCAACCATAAAGGGCGATAATTTTCCGCCTCTCTAGTTCATTGCTCTTAATTTTTCAATTATGGACCAACTTCTCTAGTTTATTTGCTCTCATCAGTGAACTTCCTCAAAATATCCCGACAATTAGCGATCCCGACTGCTGGCACATCTTTGTGAACTACCATCCCGCCATCTCTTGACTTCGTTAGCAGTGAATATTCTCATGCATATTGCGCAGCACTCTTGACAACAAACATACTCGCTAAGTTGTTTCTTGCAACGAATGGAAATATGCATATCTTACACCATGTTACAAAGCAATTGTAATCAGTCATCATGTACAACGCAAATGTGATGGAGCTCATAGTTCATACCATATAGTAAAAAACGAGTATGAATTCAATAAAACTCTTGCTCCACATCCCGTCATATTTTTACAAAGTTGTGCATAAACCCCTTTGCTTACATCAATTATCATATTGAGGTTTGCTTTGTCACTCCACCTCCCCCCGTTTTCGACACCCCCAGGCAACATTTTTTGAGGAGCAACCATCAGGAGGGACGTAAACAATGGACCAGATCTCCAAGTGACAAAATGAAACGACTCAGTCTCGCAACTAATGCGTGCCTGATGTTATCCATGTAAGCAACCAAATCAATTATTTCTGAGAATAATAAGCCTAGGCGAATAAGACTGCAAATTTGCTTACCTAGAAGTAACCTCAGTTGTATATATTGACGGCTGACTTAAATCTGAAAACAAGAAACACAGCAGATCCTGCATATTGTACATTAATAGTAAAATATGAGCACAGGACATCCAAACACATTCGATTTTTTTCCAAATTTTTTTAAAACAAAGCTCAAATTCGGAAGGATATCTCGTAAAGGAAGACCGGGTTTCAATCATATCCGAGATAAGAGGATACCGGTTTAGTGGTTTAACACTGGATATGTGATATTTCAATACCTGATCACAACAGGGTCCCAGGCAGTGCTTGTAAGCGAGACTCTGATAATATTCTCCTGTAGTAGTTAGTATACACTCTTCCACTTGGAACATGGCCACCCATCCTAGAGAATTATTTTGCCCACTTACATGTGGTTAGTTCCTTCCCTCGACCAATATGAAAACTACAACCAATGTCCCCACCCCCCAAGTTGCGTAGTTTCCTCATCCTGGTTCTTGCACCATCCAGGACCGAACAAAGTATACATCCTAAGGGGTGCCCACCATAAAAGATTTGATTCAATTTGTGGCATTCTCTCTTCAAGGCCCACCGAGCGTGGCCTGATAGGGGTTGTATTTACGTGTTTTAGTGCATTGTTTTTAGTTTATGTTTGCGTTAGTATGGGTGTGTTGAGTCCACATTTCCTTCATTTGGCCGTTAAATGTTGCATTTGATCACGGCTCACCTAGATTTATTGACTTCTAAGAAAAATTACCGGAGAAGATGAAAATCTCGGAGATTTGAAGAAGCTGGACGGTGCAAGGCACGCCAGGACGGTAATTCTAGACCCCCAGCACGAGAAATAAGCAATTTAAAAGTTGAGGCAGTGAAGCTCGCGCTACGACGGTAATTTTGGTCTACCCATGCACCAGGAGGAAAAATATAATAATGAGACAGAACATGTCACGCTGGGACATAATTCTTGACTGCCCCAACGCGCTCGAGGGATTTTGCAAGAGCACGGACATAACATGTCACGGTAGGGCAGTATTCTTGACCGTCCCAGCACGACTCAACATGGAACCTTTTTGGTGGACGAGTTCTTTCCTTCTTCGGATAGATTTTTGGAGGTAGGGTTAAATACCTTTAACACACGAGAGGGGAGGAAGAGACTTGGAATTTTTCAGCTGCCACAAGGCAAGGAAGTGGAGAAAAAACTCCCGAAATTGAGGAGGCAAACAAAGAACTCGAGATTTTCTCGTAACCTTTCTTTCTCCTTCATTTCTTTTAGTATTTCTAGTTTAAGAACCATTGTTTAACTATTGTTTTGTGATTTTCATGATGATGTTTACTAGCTAATTTATATATTTTTTGGGATTTAAGGGGATCCTATCTCGAGATAATGTTTTATTTAATTTGATTATCGACTTTCGCTTTATGTTTAATTATATTATTGTTTTTATTTAAATCACTAAAGTGTAGCTAACTTTTATGATATCCTATATTGACATTGAGTTCGAAAGAATAGTTTGCATAAATCACGCATGCAATCACCTCTAATAAATAATTAAAAACGTTTAATTGTTATGTTGAAATAGTTTAACATAGCTTGAGAAAATGTGTTGATAAATTATGAAATCTTGTCAAAAACATGAGTAATAGTCTTGATTAAGTATTTGAAATAATAAGTGAAGTGAGATTCTCAACAAATTCATTCTCACTTAATTTTAAGATTTTTATTGACTTGATTTTATTATTTTATCGAATTATATGTCTTTAATAGATAAATTCACATTAATAATAATTTACATTTGATTAACATTTTAATTTATGAAAATAATAATTGCGTATACAATCTCTGTAGGAACGATACTCATACTCAGTACACTATTCTATAACCTCATTCGTGCACTTTCGATTGTTTCGAACAACAAAGCTTAAAATTT
Source organism: Primulina tabacum (assembly GCF_025594145.1). NCBI lineage: Eukaryota > Viridiplantae > Streptophyta > Magnoliopsida > Lamiales > Gesneriaceae > Primulina > Primulina tabacum. The sequence goes on along the minus strand of NC_134552.1, from coordinate 7,232,825 downwards.
ATTTTGGAGATTTTTCGGTGCAAGAAAAGTTCAACAATCGCCATAAAGCAAATATTTTGGCGCCTTAAGATTTGCTGATAACTTTTGTTAAAGATGAATACACAATCGCCATATGTAATATAATTGTTAAATATCAAGGAGTGTGTACATTCACTTCATTCCAGCATTCTTTATCCTATAAGAAAGCAGACACACTATCAATCAAGCTAACCACGAGTTTTCCCCTGATACAAAACTGGCATCTTGAGAGAGACCACGTATTGCAAATTTAGGATAAGCCGATAAGCGTATCCTTTGAGGAGCACCCAACTTTCTGACCAAAGTCCTTAGTAGGCCGCTGAATATGAAGGGAAAAAGTCGAATCATACCTGAATTCCTTGTAATGTGAATTGAAGAAACAGAATTATCCTTACTCAGTTCGCATGACGGCGGTAACGACTACATGAACGAAGATATGTCCTCCATTTTTAGAGACTTCAGCTCCTGCTTTAGATTTGTTCTCTCTTCAGGTGGCATTTGACTTATTTACATTCGATCATGATCAGCAAAAAATCATAATCAGTTACACAGTCAAATCAATATCATCAATATTTCAGTACTATTAGTTCTAGTTTTAGTCTGCGGCTAGAACATTTTACACATTTGGTTGAAGCGAGGCTTTTTGGATCTGTTATTTTACAAAAAACTAGACAAACAGATTAATGTTTTGAGTACAAAATCTCAATTCCTTATTTGTAAAATCGAAACCAAGAAGAGTGAATGGAACTATCACACTGTCTTTGGGTATCAACGGGTGGTGCTAACATTGGTACGAGGATGCCAGTGGAACTTAATAAATACCGAGGCGTGCGATCGCAAACGCCCGTCCATCTGCTCATCAATGCAGCAACATTTCCCAAAACACAAAGAAAAAAGAATGCCACATTTGACTTTTAATTAATTAAAAGTAAGCCATTGATCAGAGCTTGTCCACTTTTTAGGAAATGGGCACCAGAAAGGGAACGATGACAAGTGGAAATAATATAGTTAATTTGGGCTAAGATAAACTAACTTATATATATATATAAAAACTTGTACTAATTATTTGTTTGATTGGTCATTTGACTTTTTGGCTGACTCGAGTTTTGATAATTTATAGGTGGGAGTTGGAACTTTACGCTTCAATGCCGCACATAAATGCCATCATCAAGACAATTGAGCTGGAACTTGGCTTCGTTATTAATGTCGCCCGGGCAAATTTGCTACATCCTGTTTTGAACACGTTGTGTTGCTCCATCGGATGTTGACTCCTTCTTTTTGGCTCTATGAACAACTATGTGCTCATATATATACGTATATTATGGAGATTATGAACCTTATATTTGAATTATGCGAAATCTCGATGAATAAGTACATTCTAGTTCGACCTCGATTCTAGTTAATACATTTCGGCTCCAAGTATAGTTTGAGTTCGAGTTTGTTTGTGAGCTACTCAATTATATCTCGAAATTTTTTCGAAAGACTCAAAATGCCTATTTAACACATAATTATATCGTATTAAATTATCAATAAAATAGTCGTTTCTGAACTATCGGACAAAATAACTTTGAGTTCGAATTTGACTCGGAAAAATGTGAAATAAATTCGAGCTCATTTGATAATTTCGAATACGGATTTCGTTTCTTAACTTTTGAATGTCATATTGTTTGTGGTTAGATTAGTTTGAATATATTCAAGTATTTTTTCCCAGAAGAGGGACAGCTGGTTTTTCCAAAAGAGGGACAAATGAAATCTCCAATGGCTAGTCTCTCTTTCAATATTACTTTTAGTCAACTTGCTAGTCAATTCCCAAATTGTACAACTCTTTTTTCTCAACCGTATTAACGATCGTGGGTGCTATACTTTAATTGCATGCAATACTGAATTAATGAACTAATAATTCTAGATTAATTTTTAACTAGCTAGTTAAATGGCAATCCATCATGCATATAAAAGTCTGCTAAATCTTAATAAAACAGGGCCTTCTTTATTATAACATGGAAATAAAAGAGCGTAGCAAATGCAAGGAAGACCAAGAATTGATGGAGTAAAGCGTGGGACAACCTGGCGAGGCGTAACCACTTTGACGAAGTTGTAATAATTTCAGAAAAAAGTCATACAATCGATAAATCATTTAATTAAATGAATTATACAAGTTACAACTGAATGGATCGACGAATATGTTGAATGACTAAAACAAACTAGTAAAACTTGTATGGTTGTACAAACAATTTCGGGAAGAACATTGCAAACGGAAGCTTCAACAACATCGAACTATTGTATATGAATTGATCGTATGAAAAAAATTTATACCTTGAGATAACAGATATTGCAATGTATGTAGTCGGACAAACTATAATCGACTTGCCGATGCCATGGAACCCATTTTGTTGGCAATGTCTCTTAGAGTGAACTTTTGGACTTTTCCGGTGGCGGTTTTTGGGAGCTCAGCCATGAAAACCACCGTCCTCGGAACCATGTAATGTGGGAGCTTTGCCCGACAGAACTCTATCATCTCATTTTCCGCTGGTGGTTTCTTGCTCACCCCCTCCTTCAAGCTCAAGAATGCACACGGGGTTTCGCCCCAGTAATCGTCGGGCCGAGCCACCACCGCCGCCTCATTCACCACCGGATTGGAATATAACACTGACTCAACCTCCACGCTGCTCACATTTTCCCCGCCGGAGATTATGATATCTTTCGAGCGATCCTTTATTTCCAGGTACCCATCTGGGTGCATCACTCCCACATCTCCGGTGTAGAGCCACCCGTCTCCCCGCATGCATTTGGAAGTGGCTTCGGGGTTTTTAAGGTAACCCAGCATCAAGCAGGCACCTCTGAGCACGATTTCCCCCAGTGTTGATCCGTCCCTTTTCACACTTATTCCACTTTCTGGGTCCACCACATCCGCCGCCGTGATCCCCAGTGTCCTAACCCCTTGTCTAGCTTTAAGCCTAGCCCTCTCAGTCGCCGGGAATGCATTCCACTTTGACTTCCACGCGCAAGAAACCACCACTCCCGCGACCTCCGTCAACCCGTATCCATGGGTCACGGCGAATCCCAATGATTCAGTCCTCAGAACCACAGCTGCCGGCGGTGGTGCTCCACCGGTCAGGAATTGAATTGGGCTCTTCAGTGGCCTTGCGCCGGGATAATTTGCCAACATGTTGAGTATCACCGGCGCGCCGCACAAGTGCGTAACGTTGTGGCGGTATATGGACTCGTACACCACGCGGGCATCGAACTTTCTGAGGCAGATATTGGTTCCGCCAACGGCAGCCATTCCCCAAGTGTAGCTCCAGCCATTGGAATGGAACATGGGCAGCGTCCAGAGGTAAACCGGCTGCTTCGGAACCGACCAATTGATCAAAGAATCGTAGGTGATTATGAAAATGGATCTGTGAGAGTGCACCACACCCTTCGGCGACGAAGTTGTGCCGGAGGTATAATTCAGGGTCATGGGATCCCATTCATTTTCCGGCGAAACCCGTTTGAATTCCGAAGTGCCTTTCCGCACCATAGCCTCGTACGTATCATGAATTCCTGCCATTGACACCAAGCCTTCATCTTTCTCGATGAGGATCATCAATGGATGCCTCACTTTGGGAGGGAACAGAGAAATAGCTTCCAACACTACACCCAGGAGCTGGAAGTCAACAAAAACAAGCTTCGATTCACTGTGGCGTAGAATGATGGAGACCGTCCTGGAATCCAGGCGAGTGTTGATGTTGTTGATTACATAACCAGCCATCGGCACCGCAAATTGGAGCTCGTACATGGCGGGAGTGTTCGGCGCCATTACCGAGACCACGCGACCTCTCTGGATTCTGAGAGAAGCAATGGAAGATGCCATTCTCAAGCACCGCTCATGCGTCTGAGACCATGTGTAGGACATGGAATTGTAGATAACTGAGATGCAGTCGCCATACACATTCGCTGCCCTCTCAAGAAACGTCAAAGGGGTTAGCGGACATGAATTTGCGGCGCTTCGCTTCAGCTCTTCCATGCCTGTGTATCTCTCTCTGGATATGCACAACTTTTGGGTGTACAGGTTGGGTTTTATCTTACTCAGACGCCATGGGTTCTTTCTCTAGCCTCATTAATGGAATCACATCGAGAAGGATCACGGTTTGAAGGTGATTTCCAGAATTCCCATCGGAAGAAAACAACATTTAAGGCAAATTGTTGCCCAACGAAAGCAGGTGGCAAATTGAATTAATTGATAATTGATCCCATAATCTCCATTATTATTTTATTGCAACATTTGTGTCTTTATTATTAATTACGTGTCCAACTTTTGCAATAACTCAATTTGTTATTATTGAGGAGCCGAAATATCAATTTTGCCATAGTTTCATTACAGCGTAATTCATCTTTTTGTTTTATTCGCATCACTGCGTCTTTAATTCCACGCAACTTTGCATGCTTTTAAACAAGTTATTTTTTTTTAAAAAAAAATTAAAAGTAAATTTATTTTTTATTGTTAATAAGTTTTTTCAACAAATTTACATAAATCTAATTTTTCACGTTAAAAAAATAAATAAATAGGGTCTTTAGTAAAGAACATGTCGATTCATTAATTAGGCCCAAATTTAACATATAGTACGTGGTTTATCATTTATTTAACCAACCAGTAATCAGTTCGCATAAGTTTTTTTTTCTCGTCACAGACATTAAAAGAAATATATTCATTATAGAGATTTGCTGGATTTTTTAAAATAAAATTTTGTGAAGTTTATAAATTTCTATTAATTTTTACGGAATCTCATAATATTTTAAAGATTTTCACAGAAAAATCTTGTAAATTTATTTTATAAGTAGGTCTCTTGTGATACGGTCTCACGAATCTTTATATCTGAGACGGTTCAACCCTACGGATATTCACAATAAAAATTAATACTCTTAGCATAAAAAGTAATAATTCTTCATGGATTACCCAAATAAGATATTTGTCTCACAAAATACGATCCGTGAGACCGTCTCACACAAGTTTTTTTCATATTTTACATGACTTTTATTGACATTTGTAAACTTTTTCATAGAACCCTATGGATTTTATAATTTATTATTGTGATTTTTTAAAATTTATTTGAACTAATAATTGAACGTGGATAACTTTTACTAATTTGAAATATTTCTCTCTTTCAATATAATATTTTTTACATATTGATTTTAAAAAAAATAACAAATAAGTCAGTACTAAATTAATTGTAATTAAAATTAAATTATTAAAGTCAATTTAAATAATTAATATTTTTAAAAAAATACATAATAATAATTTTCAATATTAATAAATAATCAAATTGAAAATAATTTCATTCATTTTAAATAAATTTTTGTGTAAAAAATATATCAATTTTGTTTTTGATAATACGTCAAAAAAAAAATTAAAATAAACAAGACAATTATTTGTATCCGAAAATAAATAATAAGCATGTTAAAATATTTGTAATTAGATGCTATCACACATACAATCATACTCAATTCGATGGAATTGTTTGATCTTAAAGGAGATCTTCTATAATTTTGCACGTGAGGGGTGATTTCTTGATTTCGTCCGGTCATTAGTAACTTGATTATTTTTAGATAATACTAGATAGAAACAACGCTTGTAAGGAGTCATATTAAAACCAAGGAATATAGGCCTGCCTGCCATCCACACCAGAATAAATAAGATTTTTTTGAAAAAACCTGCTAGTGGAGGAAGACCTCATAGGGATAAGAGATATAGGGCTAAAGAGAAAGTCAAAAAGGATCTTTCGTGTATAATCCTGCATAATCTCGAATGTTGTCAGTTTTGGTACATAGACCAAATAATACAATGCAAACAAAAGTTCCTAGATTCATGGAGAGGGTGACTTATCTGTTATCTTTTCCTCTATCACCCCCAAAAAACCAAACTCTGCCTTACGTAAAGTTGTCAGAGTACGATTAACCTCTGGATTTGAAAGCACTGCTTACATACCCGGTATTGGCCATAATTTACAAGAATATTCTTCAGTCTTAGTAAGAGGGGGAAGGGTACTTAAGGATTTATTACCCGATATAAGATATCACATTGTTCGAGGAACCCTAGATGCTGTCGGAGTAAAGAATCGTCAACAAGGGCGTTCTAGTGCGTTGTAGATTCTTATCCAAGACTCGTATTATTTGATGATTCCATGTGAATTGCTAGAAACATGTGAAGTATATGGCTAACCCAATAATGAAAGTTTCGTAAGGAGACCGGAGGATGCTACCATGAGACAAAAGATTTTCTTTCTAAAGAGATTCGATTCGAAACTCCTATATGTCTAAGGTTCAATATTGAAATAATTTCAGAGGTTGTCCCTGACTTTGTCCGTGTCAACAAACAATTCGAAATACCTCGACTTTTTTAGAACAGGTCCGAGTCAAATAGCAATGATTCGAAACACTTCTTTTTACACTATTTCGGGAACCCAAGGAGTCAATCGTATGGAAGTGTAAAATACAGGATTTCCAATTCTAGCAAGAAAGGGAGGGAAACAAATACTCAATTTAAAGTGAGTAAACAGAATTCCATACTCGGTCTCATAGATACATATAGAATTTTGCGGAAAGCCATATTCGATTAAAGTCGTATGTACGGCTTAGAGGGAGATCTTTCATATCTTTCGAGATCCACCCTACAATGTGGGGTAAAAAAGCCAAAATAAGTTATTTTAGTCCTTACAAAAAGAAAACTGATTGTTAAATCCCTTTTACGCTCATGTCACGCGAGGTACTGCAGAAGAAAAAAAGGAAAATCCGATCCAATTTATCTTCAATCAATCTTGGTAATTTTTGCAACTTTTGCACAAATGATTTCCAAACATGATACACAGAATATCTGAATAATGATAAAAGTGTACACTAATCATAAGATGGTTTAAATCTTGAAGAACGAAAGAGTGGATTATCATAAAGCAGCAGTGGGGAGCACAAGACAACAATGGAGTACAAAATAAACAATCCCATCTGACCTTTCGAGTGAGGAGTTAACTAAATTCGTTTCTTTTCGGACCAAATACAATTTGCTTGTCCATAGTTGCTCAGAGGAAATTGTTTATGGCATAATTTATAAACCCAAACTTCATCACGAGATAACATGGATTAGTATTCATCATCCTAAATATTTTAAGAATTTTACCCAAATGAAGTGTTAAAATTCCAAAAAGTATATTGATAATTGAAAATTAGAGTGAGGGAAAGAATCTGAAAACAACCCATCATACCTCTGCGCTGCCTTCGTCGTCGTCTTCGTCGTCATGGACTTCAGACTTCAACTTGTCGCTCTCTTCTTCAGCATCAGTTCCTTCGGCCTATTGAGTAATGATTTAAAGCGCTTTGGTAGATGAAAACGTAGATGTAATCGATAGTTCACTCGTGGCTAAAGAATCAAGAAATTACGATTTTCTTGTCGTAGGCCTGGGGGTTTTCTCGTATTCAGCCTTCCACTTCTCAGCCTTGGCGACAAAGGGAGCTTTATCCTGGAACGATTTCAAACGAATAATGATACATACTACCGTTCAAAAACAGAAGAAACAACTGAATAATTTAGATTTGAAGCGAAAGTATACATCATCGGACATCGATTTCCACTTGTCGCCAACCAGCTTTACCAACCTACGCAAATTTCCCACGACATAGTAAAATCAAACCATGTTCTCGTGATTTTTTTCTCAATCGGAGAGATGAAATAAATACTAACAGTGGCAACAGATTTGTTATTCGGAAGCTTTTCTTTGGGAGTAGCAATTGAATACGTAAAGAATATATATAAATACCTGCTGTACAGTCCGTTCCAAAGTTAAATATATCACTATCTACCCCAATTTCTTAATAAAAGGAGCCCAGCAAAGATCCGACAAATATTCCATATTTCACTTCTTTCTTCTTCATGCATCGCCAATAAGCCGGAGCCACGACTCCACCAGCGAATTTATCATGAATACGCAGCACATGCATCCACGGCTGCTTTTTTTCGTTGAAGCCTCGAAGGATCATGATCAGCTCTTAATGGAAATATAAACTCGATCGAGGCCTTTTAAATTTGTTTTTACAAAATAATTGGGCAGCTTACATACTCCAAGTTAATACTACCATCGATCTGCCTTACATATTTACGTTCTCAAGGGGTTCTCGTGCTTCATTTGTGGATATTTTTTCAGTTTCATTCCAAACTATAATAACGATTGAACATTATGTTAATTCACTGACTATGAAACAATAATCACCAAATCAGCATAATGAATAAACTTTGCTACTATTGCTATCTCAAAAATAATCTAAAAATCGTTTTTTAGATTAAAAAAATCACAAACTAAGATTAAAAAAAAAAAGAAGAAGTTATTTTACAGTTTCATATTCTTTATAGATATTTTTATTTTTCTAGGAAAAGAAGAGGATGACTCAAAACAAATCAAGTTGAATAATTTTTTTAATAAATAAAACACTTTAGAAAATTGGAACATGTTGCTATAAATTTTAAAAATATATATTATCTTCAAAACACAATGAATTTAGAAAGTTAAATAGCTACATAATCATCTTCTAGACAAAATAACAGAAGAAAAAGATATCAGCTAAAGCACGCAAATAAGAACAGAGGTAGAAAGCTAATTAGTTTCTCCGACACTTGTGACTAAGTGAAGTATATATAGGCTCAGTGGGGAAGAAGAGAGTTGAAGTGTGGTGAGTTTTGAGGAACATTACACACGAGAAATCACATAAAATATGTTCAAAAATCAGTAACAGATTGAAATGAGGCACAGAGGGCCATTATGCATTAAATTTTCTTTAGACTAAGGAAGACTCTAATTCACAATTGTTTATGCGATATCATTTTCTTCGGATATGTTCGACAATATTTCTTGGAGCAATTTACATGCGACAGAGTATTATGATCACAAGACAAGAGCAAAAGCAGATCGTGTGGCTAATTTCATCGACAGCCACACAAGGATCTAACATTCGAGCTCCTTTTGTTGAAGAAATTCACACATGTTATAGGATTCTTATATTTGTTTTGTCAAAAATATCGTAGTTGCCACCAGTTTTGTATCCAAGAAGATTAAAACACTTGTTAGCACATGGCTAAAATGTTGGATATATAATTTTATTTATATGAGTTTATATGTGATTTGTGGGTTGTCTATTAAGTCAAAGCTCAAAATTAAAGTGATTAGTTAAAGTTTTGGCTATTTGGATTTAATGTATTTAATAGGTTGTTGGCCTTTAATATGTAGATACATAAATACAATTTAATGTATTTAATAGGTTGTGGTCCTTTAATGTATCTTCACCTCAGTGAGTGAAGATCTTTGTACGAAGACCTCTTGAGAAGTATGTCAAGACAATTCCTCAGCCGCCAAATGTAGAGAGGTTTCGGCAGCTGCAAAAGCCGAACTAGGGATGTAAATGAACCAAGATGCTAGCGAACTATTCGGAGCTCAGCTTGATAAAAAAACTCGTTCGAGGTCATACATTAAACTTATTGAACTGAGCTCGAGCTCGATTTCGAGCTTGACAATTTTATCGAGTTTATCTCGAGCTTAAGGACATTAAGCTGATTAGCTCACGAGACTCTTCGCGAGCTCGAGCTCAGCTTATTTATGTGACTCGAGCTCTAGCTAGAGCTTGGCTAATTTGTTGGATCGCGAGTGTACAATAACTTAAGTATTGGAAAATAACTTACATTGTCCCACATCAATATCTAAGTGAAAAAGAAGAAATTGAAAAACTATAAAATGAAAGGATACCCTCTTAAATTCCCATATCATAGTCAGCACTTAGGCTAAGAATGACCGACGGACTCGTAAAAGAGCTTATGATCTCGAAAGTGAGCTTGTTTAAAGAACTAGAAAATGATCCCGCTTAACGAGCTTAGCTCGAGTCTACTCATTAAACACGATAAACAAGTTACTAACAAACCGAGCTCGAGCTATTCATGAGTTTAGTAATTTCAAAATGATCCGAGCTTGAGCCTAATGATAAAATCTCGAATCGAGCTCAAGTCGAGGTCGAGCATAGATTTACCTTAAACAAGCTGAGCTCGAGCTTGATTCGTCTCGTCTCGGCTTGACTCGTTCACATCCTATGACAAACGAATTTGAGGAGAATGAGGTATGTTTAGGGTTTAGACATTTTTAAATATGGAGGGTAATTGTGTCAATTTGTGGTATTTTTTCTCGTATCCTTAGCTCATCACACCTACTCAAAAGGATGTCTTCTCCACATGGAGAAGCATTTATCACATGCTTATTGAATTATAATGGGCTTTTTAAAAATATACCGAGCATGAGATGTCGGATGATAATTTATCGATAACTCACTTTTCAAGTGTACCAAACTATGCCTAAAAATTATAAATATTAAGAGATCAATCAAAATTAGTCGAGCTTTGATAGAATCAGACTAATTTTGTTCCACTATCATGAACAATATCGATAATTGATACAAAATATTAGGTATATTGCTAAATAAACTCATTATATAATCATGAGATTGGGCCTAAATCACGAGATAATGGTATCAAAAATGATTGTAATTCGAAACATCGAGTGATAAATTTTAAAAAGATTTTTTCGAGTCATTCTATCTAATTAATGGAATACTTGATGATACAATGGTTTTTACTCAGAAAAATCTTTGGTTTACCATATCGCTCACAGACCGACCATAGAACTTTGTAAAATAAGTGGAACACAATAACTATATGTTCTCAAACTCCGACAAAGGGGAACATTAATGAAAAACTGTACTTCAAACAGTTTGTTGTTCTTATTCAAACACATTTGGCATTGTGCTATAATTTTGTTTGATAATTGGATCGATCATTGATGAGTGGTGTTGCGACCAGGTCGTTGAGTTTTGAAGAATTAGTGATTTTACTAGTTTATAAGAGTTTACAATAAATTATAGCATCTTCGATCAACAAATTTTTAATAAAGATGAATACATAGTTAGATTTTTTTATAATGAAAAGGAAAACGAAATAGTTGCAACAATTCATGCTGTCATTGTCGGAAGACCTAGGATTGTATCTCAAACGTGTGGGGAGGTAAAAGGTCATTCATTGGAACAAAAAATATGTTGGCCCTCAACTTATGTTAGCATAATCAGAGTCGGTCTATGCTACACTGAGAGTAGAACTTTTAGTTTTTGTTTTATATAAGATGATCGGCCACTTGAAAATGAAAATTTTAAAAGACAAAAATTTGTGTGAGACGATCTCACGGGTCGTATTTTGTGGGACGGGTATCTATTTGGGTCATCCATGAAAAAGTATTACTTTTTATGCTAAGAGTATTTCTTTTTATTAGTAGGGTTGACGTGTCTCCATGATAAAATTCATGAGACTGTCTCACAAGAGTCTACTCAATTTAAAATCGATAATTACTTTTTTATTTTGAAATGATATATAGATCATTCATCTTGAACAAACACACAAATAGACTCCCGGTATGCCAAAAATACAGACACGAGACGCCCAGTTGGTCGATCTCACCATTCCCCTCCCCCAGGTCTACTAGGTTCGAGTCTTCTTTGTAAAATAAAAATAAAAAATGATAGACACGAACCCCAACAACATTCCTCCTTGTTCACCTGAAACAAGGGCGAATTTTGAGGAAAAGCAAGGTATAAAATAGTGTAACGTTGGCAGAAATTTAAGCAAAAGGAATACTTTTCAAACGGTGTGATGTGGATAACGGCGCGGGTGTCAACCTCGTGGGTGGGGGTTGTTTCAGTTACTTAAAAGCAAACGCCACCTTCTTCATCCTTCCTTGACGTTTTGTTTTCTTCCCTTTTTTTCCAGTGTTACTAACTTTCAATCCGAATCATACAATTCATTAGTGAAAATACCTTTACAATCATGATACATCATCATTATTATGTCCATATCCAGCTTTTCACCATTGTAAAAATTTTGCTATCTCCATTCTCCTGCGTTTTCTCTTTGCTCTGATGCTGTTTTGATTAATCTGCGTCTTTCTCCGCCATCCGTTCATCATAAGCAAGGATATACGAAATGGGTTCTTTGACAAATATTAAACAGACTGGTTTTGAACTGTATCTATTGCTATTCATTTTCCTTGCAGGAATTAGCTCATCTTGTTCGTCTAAGGTAAATTTTGTTCAAGTTTTCCCAATCTGGGATTGTAAATGTATTGATATTGAAGATGTTAAAAAGTGATGGTGTCTGTTTTCTACAGTTGTATGTGGTGTACATAGGCAGCAAAGGTAGTGCCGACCCAGATGATATTTTAAGGCAAAACCATCAAATTCTTTCTGCTGTTCATGGAGGAAGGTTAGTTTTCGTACTATGTCTCTCGATTTTTTGGTATTTTCCCCCATCTTTGGACTAATTGATCGCTTTTTTGTTCTTGATGCCAATACATGAATTGCTGCAAAACGCAGTGTGGAGCAAGCTAAGGCTTCTCATGTTTACAGTTATAGATATGGTTTTAGGGGCTTTGCTGCCAAGTTGACTGATGAACAAGCTTCTGAAGTGGCAGGCAAGCGCTCTATTTTGCAACTAAATGGAACTTTTGTTAAATTCCTGGTGAAAAGATTGGCTAGTGATTCGAAATATACATGGGGTCACAATAATTAACCGAACATGTTTCAATTCAGTACTAATCTTATCGTTGCTCCTCAGAAATGACCGGAGTGGTATCTGTGTTTCCCAATACAAAAAGGAGTGTTCACACCACACATTCTTGGGAATTCATGGGACTCAATGCTGAAGAAACTATGGAGATCCCAGGTTATTCTACCAAGAACCAAGTTAATGTCATCGTTGGATTTATTGATACTGGTGAGTTCTTAAATGCATTACAGAATAGTATGGAACAAACACTTGCTTTTTTATGCTTTACTTTTTGTGGTTTCAAAGCATCTGCTAAATTTAGTTTTTTTTTTTATTGTTTACATTATTGTCTGTTTGACTGACTGCCATGATTGAATGAGTTAAAGGCTACTGAGAGATGGCAATTAAATTAAATTTACCTAGTAAATGTAGTTTTAAAACTATCTTTACTCTACTCCGAAAGATTTATTTTTCATCTGATATCATAATTATATCACTTGGTTTGCGCGATCCTTGCTACTGTGTGTTGCCTTGCTGAAAAAATCCGATATCATATAAATTGCATCTTTTTTCCTTACAGAGAACTAGTTCTTTTTTCCTTACAGAGAACTAGTAAATTTTCTTGGATGATCAAAATTCACTCTTGCTCTTTCCCTTTCTTGTAATCTAAAAATTAAATCTTGGGATTTACACAAGGCCATTTATATCTCAGGAATTTGGCCAGAGTCCCCAAGTTTTAGTGATGTTAACATGCCCCCAGTGCCGGATGGATGGAGGGGGCAATGCCAAGCAGGGGAAGCATTCAACATTTCTGCATGCAACAGGTTTATATCATTTTAATCCTACCGTCACATATTATTGGATTTCTTGTATTCATTAATTAGAGTTGAAGGTCTGATGACTTTGTCTTCCTCAAGGAAATTGATTGGTGCCAAATACTACCTGAGTGGCTACGAAGCCGAAGAAGAATCGGATGAAACTATATCTTACAAATGTCCAAGGGACAGCTCTGGCCATGGGAGCCACACAGCTTCAATTGCTGCTGGTCGTTATGTTGCTAACATGAATTACAAAGGGCTGGCAACCGGTGGAGCCAGAGGTGGAGCTCCAATGGCTCGAATTGCTGTATATAAGACGTGCTGGAGCTCGGCTTGCTATGATGTTGATTTGTTGGCTGCATTTGATGATGCGGTACGAGACGGCGTGCATATTTTATCGGTTTCCTTGGGGTCAGATGAACCTCCGATGGATTATTTTAGTGATGCCATCTCTGTGGGATCGTTTCACGCTGTTAGCCATGGGATAACTGTGGTTGCCTCAGTTGGAAACAAAGGAAATCCGGGTTCTGCAACAAATCTTGCTCCTTGGTTGATCACTGTGGCAGCATGCTCAACAGATAGGGATTTTGCATCGGATATCTTTCTCGGAAATGGAGCTCATATCTTGGTAACCAGATTAAAACCCTTATTGGTTGTAATAGCGAAGTTAAATCTTTGATACTCTGTGATTTCAACCATTTTAATCTCAAATAGGGTGAAAGTCTGAGTCTAGCGAAAATGAATATCTCAAGAAGGATCATCTCCGCTTCTGAAGCTTATGCGGGATACTTCACTCCTTATCAATCCAGGTGAATCAAAAGGTAGTTTGTTTCGTGTTCAATCTTGATATTAAACCTCCATCTGAAATCTCAAGTTATATTAGTCTTTCGTGTTCATCATACTAGCTACTGCTTGGATAGCTCTTTGAATAGTACGAAGGCCAAAAATAAAGTTCTGGTGTGCCGACATGCTGGGAGCTCAACAGAGTCGAAGCTGGCAAAAAGCGTGGTTGTTAAAGAAGCTGGAGGAGTTGGAATGATTCTTATAGATGAAGAGGATAAAGATGTTGCTGTCCCTTTTGTAATTCCAGCAGGAATTGTTGGAGAAGAAACTGGAAACAAGATTCTATCATACATAAATAAAACAAGGTTTGTTCTGTCCCAAAGAATCTTAATGATTTTCTTGAATTTCTAAATCCCTTTTCACTGATTGAGTTATGGAAACAGGAATGCTACCTCGATGATTCTTTCTGCCAAGACTGTTTTAGGATCCCATATTGCTCCACAAGTAGCAACCTTTTCTTCAAAGGGTCCGAATACATTAACTCCTGAAATTCTTAAGGTAACATTCATTCTTCAAGATTCTTCTTTTCCACGTTCTCTTTTCGTTCTCTTTTTGTATAACCAGAAATACCAAGTTACTGCCCTTTAGTTTGTCAATCATGAAGCAAGAAATGTTACACTTAAGGTTTCCCTTTAACCGGTTCTCATTCCTGCCTTGCACGTGTACCAAATTTGTAGCCTGACATAGCGGCACCTGGATTGAATATCTTGGCATCCTGGTCTCCGGCAATTTCGAAAATTAATTTCAACATACTTTCTGGAACTTCAATGGCTTGTCCCCATGTAACCGGAATTGTTGCCTTGATAAAAGCCATCCACAAGTCTTGGTCCCCATCTGCCATCAAATCTGCACTCATGACTACGGGTAAAAAAAGAAAAGCTTAAAGCAAATTTCTGCTTAAAAGATGCATGTGTGAGCGTCACGATTTTTTAATGAAGAATCTTTAGTATACAAAGTTTGGTGCAGCTACTATGCTGGACAAGCATCGGAAACCAATTACAGCTGGCCCAGATGGACGAAAGGCAAATGCATTTGATTTAGGCTCTGGTTTTATAAACCCAAGAACGGTTCTGGATCCAGGTCTAATTTATGATTCAACACCCACAGATTACAAAGAGGTTCTCTGCTCCATCGGTTATAGCGAGAGATCTCTTCGTATGATCACAGGAGACAATAGCACTTGCAGTCCAACCTTCGCAACACCATCTAGCCTTAACTATCCCTCAATTACGGTTCCCAATCTGAAAAAGACGTTTATGATCAGTCGAACGGTGACTAATGTGGGAGGCCCAAGAAGTATCTACAGAGCAGTAGTGTTTCCTCCCGCAGGGATAAATGTTACCGTAGTGCCCAAAAGACTTGTCTTCACAAGGTATTTGCAGAAGATGAATTTCACCGTGAGGTTTGAGGTAACAGGTCCGGTTGAAGATTACGTTTTCGGGTCCTTGTCATGGAGGAACAAAAGATCTTGGGTTACTAGCCCCTTGGTTGTGCGGGTTACACGTTCCAAGTTAAGTTTAATGGCATAAATGGGCCTCATTTTAAACAACTGGGAAATGAGGTAATCTGGTTGCCAATTCAAACTTGATTGCTTGATCGATTTCAAGATTCAACTAGCCTACTTCTTGCAATTGTACTGCTGTGTCCATTGTAGAGTTGTATCAGCTATTTTTTTACTTCTTTCACCTGTCAAATTTCATTTTCAGGTAAATTTTGCCAAAGCAGTGTTTGCCCAGTTGGATTTACCACGAAACAATATTGGAAGGTTATTTGAGAGCAAACTACAAATTTCTTTGTTTTTTGAACAGTTCTCTTGTGAGACGGTACCGATATTCACAATAAAAAGTAATATTCACAATAAAAAAATAATATTTTTTATGGATGATCCAAATAAGATATCAATCTCACAAAATATAACCCTTAAGACCGTCTCACGCAAGTTTTTGCCTTATTTTTTTTTGGCAAGTAAAGCAAACCACTTTTTTTTTTTCGAGAAGCAAACCACAAAATTTGACAACACTTTATTTTGTACAAAGTCTCACGTATGACATTATGCTCTATGTATTACAATTTAGCATATCACAAAATTATTAACGTCTACTAGATTACTATTAAATTTAGCATGGCATTAATAATTTAATTTAGTATCACTTATGCCATGCACCGCCGCCACCATGCTTTTAAACTATCTTTTTGAAAAATACAAGGTTCATTTTATACATTATTAATTAATTAAGAATTCTATATAAATTTATAACAATACTTAAAAAGTCCGATTAATTGTGGACATTAATAATTTAATAGTTTTTACTGTAAATAAAAACTCCTTTAAATTGTTTCTCTGAGTTTATCAACTTTTAAAAAGAGAAAAATGAATATATAATAAGCATTAGTTAAAATAACATAGCTAAAAAAATATAAATCAAATATCAATTTCTATAAAAATAGAGAATATTTCAACTATCTGATAAATTATAATTAGTATCATAAATAAAATTTTGTATTTAACTTTAACTAATTTATACCATCAATTATATTTATACAACTTGTCAATCACCTGACGTTAAAATCCCTCATTAAAGCCGGAAGCGCCACGGGTTTAGCAATGATCATAACTTTGCCATGATACAAAAATGTTTCCCAGTTACAACACTAAACATGGATCTAGCACTCGAAATTTCAATGTATTTCAGAAGAAGCCTGGATTTTAGAAAAATTACAGTAAAAGATAATCACTGAACTTAATAAAATCAAAAGGTAAACTGACCTCCAAGTTTATGGAAAAATCCCCGAGCTAAAAATATACCGAGATTCTGGACGAAAAACGAACTCGAAACTTCGGCAATATGCTGTTCCATCCTCAAACCATCAAGACTCAGTTGCGTGCCTTTTTAAATGTTTTACCAGCAGAAGAAGCAGCATTCCGCAAATCCTCCATGACCACCTGAATGCGTTCTGAAATAATTTTATACAGACATCTTTGTGCTGCTTCATCGAGTCCACAAGGAGTAGTGTTGGGCCATCCAACACTAGAAAACGATAAATCCCTTGACATCTCTACAGCCCTCGGCTTTAATTTAGGGATGTCGAATATCATTGGTTCACCGATAACTATTCTTATCTCCCTGTTCCACAAGGGAAAAGGAGGTCGTCTTCCAAAGATATACTTCTCGGGCATTACCTGTAAATACAATAGAGGAGAGAGGAGATAAATTAGGAGTAATTACAAATATCAACCATCAGATACACAGATTAATTGCCCTGCACCATGAAAAGTTCGATAAAATCTAAAACGTTTCATAAATTCAGTGCTATTATCATTCAAAAAGTGTAGAATCAGTTTTGAGTACCACACTCTCATGAGCCAGACTGTTTGTAAACGAATCACTAGCATAAGTACCAAAATTATATACAGCGTTTTAATAGTGAAGTCCACCTTACATACGAAACTGTCTCAAATCCAAAACATACGATATCTATTGCCAGAAGTTTATTTGCAACTCTCGAGAATGCCAAGAAAGCCCAACCCTGTTTTTCATGGGAACTCAAAATTTTACGTAGGCTAAACTGACTCCTATATAGGTGACTCAGATATAGAGTGGGTATTATTAGTGAATGGCATTCATTTACACAGAATAATAGGTTCCATATAGAAAGCAAAACAAAGACGAACACAAAATAAAAGGCATTCTCCTGGATAAACTAAGGACGTGATTTGAAAGACATTTCTAACATAACTTATATTTTCCAATTATGTTCAGTTGTTACATAAAATATAAATAAGTAGTCCTTCACGGAGAATCTACATGTGTTATTATTGTTATTATTATTATAAAACCCGGTCCTTTGTTTCCTCAGCTATCACTTTTGATGCACCAACAGTTTGTTCATCTCAGTACTACATGGTATAATATCTCAATTCAATGCTTTCCTCATTGATTCAACAATATGAA
The DNA here is from genome assembly GCF_025594145.1 of Primulina tabacum. NCBI lineage: Eukaryota > Viridiplantae > Streptophyta > Magnoliopsida > Lamiales > Gesneriaceae > Primulina > Primulina tabacum. Next base: position 7,214,601 of record NC_134552.1, on the reverse strand, counting down.
ACGTGTGAAATTCACATCCCTGATCAGTATGCAAGCAAGTCATCATAGTTGATATTGATAAGACGTTAAAACAAAAAAAAAACTGCCTCCAAACCTCAATACCCAGCGGACTAAGATGATGTTGGCCTCATGCAAAGAAGATAGATCAACCAATTTTAATACAAAAAGGAAAGCATGATCGTTATACAAAGTAAGAAATGAAAAGGCACAAATTTTTCAATGGTAGGGATCACTTACTTTAGACTTTTGACAAGAAGGATTACCTTGTCAAAGCCATTATGAACTATAGGCAAAACTATTGGAGTTATGGGGGCTCGAACAATGAGACTGGCAGCCCCCCACTTCAGTCTTCGTATAGGTGCATCTTCTTGACACACTTTTCCCTCTGGAAATGTATGCAACTGTTTGTTTGAGTTGAGAGAGAAAAACTTCAGAACCACAACTCAATCCAGACAAACCACTAACCGAAAGGCTCAGAACAGACACTGGGCAATAATTTCATTTTGTGCCCACGGTATTTGTATTCCATGGATTCGTGTAAGCTTACTACATGCCAGACTTACAGCAAAACAAACATCAAGTATGACAATACACACGAGTCACTCCAAATCATTCCCTTACTTGAGCATTACAGATTTCACCAAAATCGTCATCATCAGATAAAATTTTAGCAGTTGAAGCTATAAGATATACTAAGTAGTCACAAACAGGAAATGCCTAGCTTTGACTTCTTTAGTTGTTAATCCCTGCACAATAGTATATACATTTCATGCGCAAATCCAAGATATTTATCACAGTTGTTTCACATATGAATGTTTCTGCATTCAGGAAACCTTGTGTGAGTTTGTACGATCAAGTACAGGAGGTATATTTTCAAATATGTAGAAAAAGAACTGAGTGAATAGAGAACCCAGGATCCATCTCTCAAGTAGTCAAGAGCCTCATTCATATGCTCCTGATAGATTCCACCTCCCCTTGTTATCGGAATACATTTACCTATAAAGTTTACACTCGATGAATTAGACAAACTCGAGTTCAGATCGCAAAATTTGAAGAAATCAATAACAACTTACCACTAGAATAAAGTGAAATAAGATAAAATAACAACAGAAACAACCTTGCGTGCGTAATTTCGAGTTTCTGGTGGGATTGATTCTCAACTTAAATGTCCGGCTTCAACAATAATATGCATGGTGATTAATATCTTAAACAATTAAACCTAATAGAAAATAATAAAAAAGAGACATATGCCATTTAATCGTTAAGATGGACTAGTGTCAAAGTATATGTGTCACACGCAGCCAACCCAGCAGTAAAATCTTGAATAAGAGACATCAGTTTTCAAAAATCAGAACCACGGGATGTTTTGATATATTCATCCTAAAGTCAAATCTCCAGTTCCCTCTGGTGAGCTTCAGTTACAAGTTTAAGTTCTTGATTTAAGTAGCCGAACCATTCACAACTGAGTTTGTAAAAAAACTGAATCAGAACAATATAACAGTCGTTGTGATGTAGTTGTGGGCATGAAATATAATAAATAGCCACGTCACTCATTCATCAATCAAGGAACCATTGAAACATGAAAAAACGCACCAAGTCGGAAGAAATACGACAACATGGAATTTTTGAAGCATATGTCTTCTGCAGCTAGTACCCATCTACCAAACTTTGGGTCCGTGATTGGGAAATCCTTAAGCCCCCACATCAACGGGTCATCCATCCTGAATCAATAGAAACTGTAATAAGTTGAGAACTTGATTCTTGCTGCATGATTCGAGATAAGAACATCATTCCAGTGTTAAATCCAATAAGACGACATAAGCATTACATTCTAAAGATACAAAATGCAAAGAAACCAAATGTTTCAGTGACATTCACTACATGATTCGAGATACGACTGTTATTGCATTGTAAAATTCAATTAAATAACATAAACATTACATTCTTGAAGAACACTACACAAAAAAAACAAATCTTTCAACGAGACTTGTAAGCTGATTGCTAGATTTCTTGCCCCCAGAGGTCGTCGTTATTAAGGCTATTCAATAAAAATTCATGAAGATAGTAATAAAAACTCGATGAATGAAAAGATCCAGTGGTTCTACCACCAGAAGTAATCAACTGTCAAAAATTAACATGCTTTTTCAATAAAACTCGACTCCTGAGAAAGCAGGATCAAATTCAAATCGAAAGGGGTACTTTCTTTATTTCGAAAAGAAAATTACATAGAGAATGACTGACGTTGACATATGATTGCTGACAGTGAGTAACGGGACGCCGGAAGGGCGGGATCGGACGAGGCGGAGGAGGGTTTCGACGTTGTAAACTGTGGTGGTATTGAACAGATTTACTACTGCCTTAGAGAGTGCTCCCACGGCCAAGAACACTATCCTCCGAGGTATTCCACCCAGGTGGTCCGCTCTCGCCGCCCACTCCATCTTCCTCATCCCGCCGCCGCCGACGTGACCGTTTTCCAATTTTTTGATTTCTTGTGGTTTTTTTTTTGAAATTAAATAATATAAATAGTAAAAGATTTTGTTTATTAAAAAACAAAAAAAAAATTATAATAAACCGGATTTAAAATCCCGCTTCCTAAGGACCGGGATTTATAAGCCCGGCCCCTTCTTATAATTTTTTTTAAAAAAATCTTAAATTATATTTTTTAATTACACTTATTATTAATTCATTAAAGTTACTTTTATTATTATAAGTTACTTTTATTAATAATATATTTCTTATTAATTTTAATAATAATTTTTTTATAAAAAATCTGGTTTCATATTATTCTTAATTTATTTCTTATTAATAGTTTCACTTAAGGAGTATGTGAAAGAATTTCTAGTTATTTTGAAGTGATGTTTTTAGAGATTATCTTTTCTATATTATAATAGTTGAGAGGATTAAAAAAAATATTTGAGTAGGACAACAAAATTTCTTCCCTTTTTCCCTGTTTTTCAATACCAAAAAACATTTTTTTCTACCATAATATTATTATTATTTTTTATTGAAATTAATCTAATATAAAATAAATTTTTTGACATACACAACAATGTGACGAACACATTAATTATAATATTCATATCAAATTACAAATATTTAATATTCATTCTATAAATTGATTAAATAATACTTCAAATATCTAATATTATGTTACACGCAACGTGTGTGCCTCAATTGCTTGTAAAGAAGTGCGTGAGAAATGAGAATCAAAAGCAAAGTTTTCGGAAATAAAAAATGCAAAAATTGCGTCAAAAATTAATTTTTAGTAAAATTACAACAATTTATTTAACATATGTAACATATATCTCTCTAAATTATCTAATTTCTTACTACCTATAAAAATTATGTTTTTTAATTTAAATCATAATATGTGTTGTTAGAGGTTGTTTTAAAATTACTGAAAATAACCAAAATATTTCATTAACTGTCTTTAATATATAATACCAGGATTTTTGGTTGTTACACATTACTTGATATATATGTATATGAGTCCTTTGTTAAATGCATACACGACTTATAAACCAAATAGCATTTGAAACATTTATTTTTATATTAAATATTAATATAGCATAGACCTATATTAAATAATAAATTAACTTCTATGTTTCAGAATAAATTGTCAGTAAATATTTAAATATTCTTTTAAAATACCTAAAAATGAACGATTTGATAATTTAATAAAACTAACAATTTAAAATAAATATAATCAAAATATAACGATATATGATAAATAGAGTAAAATGATTTAAAATCATCAATATTTTAGTATTTCATGATCTCTTGAATGAATAAATATTATCCTTTTGTCTATTTTAATTGAATATATTATATATACAAAATTTAAATATTTTAATACATATGTAAAATAGTCGTCCGATTTTTTCTTCTATTTTTAAATTTACAAACCGAGAACCGAACCGAACCGAAATAACGAGAATTCAAAATCAAAATCGTTTTTTTAACCGTTTAAACCAAATTTTGCGGTTCGGTCCACCAAATTTTGCGGTTCGGTCCGGTTTTTCGATTTTAACTATTTAATTAACACATTTAGTACGAGGGTCAGTTATTTTAATCACAATTTATTAACACGCAATTATGATTACTTAATAGAATAACGGAAAAGTTAGTTAAAGATCGTTTTTGGACCTATAAAAATTTCGAAATGACTTTCACGTAAATAAAAAAAACCAAAAGTCAAATACTCAAAATAATCAACATACACCTTCAACAAACTTGACTAGCATAAACAAGTGTCGGTCATATACAAGCATAACATAAACAAACCAAAAATATCATAGAACCGGCAAGACTCGATAATGATATAAAACAATCGTCAAAATATTCTAAATGTTAGAGTATATGCCCTACAAGCCAACTGTTGGCTGGAGATTTTATTGACTCAGTTGTAATTAACAATCTTTATTTTAATAAAATTCATTATTTCATGGTTTGTTATTTCTTTATCTGTATACCCATGTTATCAAAAATAGATAAAGACCTTGATTATACTTTAATACAAATGAATCGTAATTCGATGTTGAAACTCGTTTGTAAACACTGTATAATCTAAATTCGTTCCTAGTCGATTCAGCCGCCTAAAACATGGATAAAGGTCGTTTGAACTTGAGACTAACATCTGTGATGTTGTGTACTGCGTTTCTTGGTAAGGGCATATATAGAGATGTTCAAACATGCAGATGGGTAGTCATATGATGATTATACCGAACAACCCTCCCTCGGACTTTCCAAGTGGTTATCATTCATCGAGAGGATAAGTCTGTGGTTATGATTGTACACCATTAGTCCTTACGACCCGGGACAACACTGAGGCTCTATATGCTAGGGTTGTGCTTTGACTCGTTTACCGGCTCCAGGAGAGTCATCAGGTGGCGAGGTTGGGTACAGTTGCGACACATATAGGAGCCAGTGCATTGTAGTCGAGGATTCACCGCTCACCTGCGGGTGTGGATATCCTATGTGATATGATGTAATAATAGTGCATGGAATCTCTGGCCAGAGTATGAGATGTACGTTGGAGAAAGAGTTCTCCAATAGTACACGCGATGCCACTATTAAAGTTATCACATAGTTATCGAATTATTATACAACCCTCGATGAACCAATGGTTGCAGATTCGATCGGGATATATGAGATGAAGGGACCGTACTGTACGTTAATCATAATCGACTGTTTCTTGCAGGCACTATCAGTGATACCTAGGGGATCATGGGGCGATGCTACTAGACGCTCTTACCATGATCCGATGGGTGCAATCAGAAATGAGTTCTGACATTCTTGATCAAGGTGTTGATGAAAAGAATGGGGCTAACTAGGGTAAGCCCGAATAAAGGATTATGTCCTGAATCACAAAGAGTTGTGAACTCACGGCTAGCTGAATCCCTGAACCATTGAGGGTCACACAAGTACTGGATTGTTTGTTCCCGTTGAGAGAATAAATTCAAGAAGTTGAATTTATATTATATAGTAAATTCAAGGGGTTGAATTTATGATAATTAAATTTTGAGAGAATAAATTCAAGGGGTTGAATTTATAAAATTTGAGAATTTAATTTATTAAACTCAAATGTTGGGTTTATTAAATATTAAATTTTGGAGGTGATGAAAATTCAAGTAGTTGAATTTATAATTTAAATAATAAATTCAAATGTTGAATTTATAATGATTTAATTTATTAAACTCAAAAGTTGAGCTTATTGATTAATAAATTAAATATGATGGATAATATGTTTAATGGGCTTGTAAGAGTACAAGTCCAACATATTAAATAGTTAAAGTTATTAATGAGCCTTGATTAATGGATTAAACTAGTGTGACTAGCCCAATTAATTAATCAAGCCAATTAATGTTAATTAAAGGGCCCAATTATTATATTATGATAATTAGGTCATTGGTTAATATAAATAAGAGTAGAGAAGAGAAACCCTAGCCACCACCTCATAGTGATTTTCGAAAATCACCTCACCTCTTCTCTCAAATATTTCGGCCACCTTGAATTATTTTTAGGGTTTGAGCCGTCTCTCGATATTCGATCTCCAACGTAAATCTCTTCCAATATTTCTAGTGCAATTTGGAAGAGGAACACACAATTCAGTCGTGGACTTGATAGGAGGATTTCATCGAAGAAAGTTCGTAGGGAATCAACAAGAGCTAATCCGTTAATACCGGATCAGTTGGTGTCCAGTGATTTATTCACCAAAGGTATAACGATTCTAACATCCTATGTATGTTTTGTTAAAATCATACGAGCGTCCAAATCAAAACACATCTTGAATGTCAAGATCTAAAATTTTTAAAAAACTTACGATGCGTTTAAGCGTGTAGAAAACCAGATCCTACACTAAATACATCATAACGCTACTTGAGACATAACTCCGGTAAAAATACAACTCTGTAATATGTACGTATATTATTTGGGAGGCGACAACACTACAATACATAAATATATGCGATCACACTCTCAAGGAGCTCTGGTACTTTCATATGCTTCCTCTTGAATACCTAAAGTCGAATCACATGTACCACCTATTATGTTCACACACAAAAGATACGACATTCCTCTCTCGTGGGTCATAACTCTAGTACGAGACATCAAGAATCACGAAATATAACATAAAAATGCAATGATGTTTATGCATGAACATGTACAAGATATCGAGATATTAGTAGTCAAATTATCGATACTCAACAATCATACATAATATGTTCGAGTTGGTACATGCCTTAGTGGACCGTGCCAAGGGATATGGCCTCACTCTCTATGCCGGCAACTGCCTAAGTTGGACCGAATGTCTGATGTCCAAAAATCTCCAAGACACGATATATTATGATATAACATATCTCAACCGAAATATAAATGAAGTTTAATAATAGATAAACTCAATATAATATGTTCATTGATATCGATGTGTCTAACTAAATAAAAATATACGTGGACAAAATAAAGATTTTATTTTATTTTGTACATCAATTACCAACTGATAATATGTGACTCAATTCATAATATCTTAAAAATCAACACATAACATAAAAAAAAAACAAGTTAATTTCACACAAATGAGTATGTATAAAATTCGCGAAAACATTGTATTTTTTAGTTTTGTATATTGTTCTTTTTAAAATTTTGATCATATATACTGTTGAAATTTAAATTTTAATGTGTTATCTTTGGGTTTTGGGTAATTTTATTCATTTTCAATGTGGCGCAAATATGCACCAATACAATGTTAATATGTGTAGTATCACATAAGCACTCATGACAAAAAAATGATTAAAATTACAAAAAATTGAAGATACACGATTGAGATTAAAATTTGATAACATAAAATACAAAAATCACAAAAAAAACGATCAAAAATATAAATTTCCCAAAACTTTGCTGGTGAATTGGCATAAAAAAACCCATGTGTTCGAACCTAGATGATATCGAAAAACCCCTGCTCCATATAATTAAAATATAATTTCTCTGCGAACATGTTTTTGCATATATCTGTTGGTGTGAAACTCTCCCGTTTCAACACAACGGTATTAATTTATATATAATTGGGATATTGTTGGTGTTATGGATGTGATCGTAAGATAGTATATTTTAACTTATTTTATTCTTATGTTTACAACTTTATAATATCTTAAATGATCTTGCAAAAACTAAATCAACTATGACTGCAGTCAAATTATATAATTTTAAAATTTCACTCATATTATATTTATCATGTTTTCATTATGTGCGTGACGAGAGATTTCTAATTGCTAGTTAAATCGAAATTCTCACTGGCGCGAACAAATTATTATTATTATTATTATTATTCATTCGAAAAGATCATGTTAATGTAATTTGGAAAAAGAATAATAATAAAGAAAAAATGCAAGCATTCATGTACAAACTTTAGGTAGTTGAATGCATGTATACACACTTTTAATTTGGAGTTTCTCTGTAGCTCGGAAGTCATATGAAAAACGCACTGACGCTTTCTGCTCCCCGGCCAATTTCGTTATCTGGATCATTAAAGTCGTGCTTTGCATCATCGGAATATTTACGCTATTCTCGTGATAAATCATAGTATTCTTGCATGCATATATAGTTTGCAGTCTACCGGTTTCTTGGTCACGAAAAAAGGCTGGTTTCACAAAGTTGGGGTGCATGTCTGTTTTATTATTTCCTGAATATCATGCAAATGTAATTTTTGGGAGAGCAAATCTTGTTCTTCTTACAATGACAAAGAATGCTTATGTACACATAACAAAATTTATCTCCAAATTTATAACGACCACGATTTCAAAATAATAGCAACTTATAAATTTCGGAATATCATGAATCGACAAAAGATTGAAAACTTTTTTGGTCTTCAAGGTTTACTTACAGATTCTCTTTTTTTTTTGGGCTTAAATCTTGAATTTAAGCATTTTCTTAAAAATATAAAGATTTATTTCTTAGAAAGTTGGGTCAAAGTTTAATTTTTAAGAAATTTAGCAAATGGTCACTCGTCAAATTCGGTGTTAAAATGGACATAAATTCAAGCAGAGACATTTGCTTGGATGAACGAATTTGACTGGAATTTTTTTTTTATTCGAGATAAATTCAAGCAGAGACAGATCCAGAAATTGAGTGTGGATGGCAGATAATTAGTTATCAAAGATATATATAAAATCATCATATAACAAAAAATTAAAATCCCTCCCTTAAGTTGTGAAACTTAAGTTTATATGGAGCAAATCAACTCCAGTCTTCAAACATGATTCCCCAAAGCGCATACTCCAAGCAGCTTTCTCAGCTTCAGAAATGGAACTAGTTTAAGGGGCTTAGTTAAAACATAAGCAACTGGATCCTCAATCCTGCAGTAAAGAAGATCAATTACTCCTCCCTTCACTAATCTCTCATATAATGATATTTTACATATATATGCTTGCTTCTTTCATGAAGAACTGGATTTTTAGAAAGCTTGATCGCAGAGTTGCTGTCACAATAGATTACAATAGGTCATTGTTGCTTGAAGTTCATCTCTTCGAGTAAATTTTTTAATCATACAGCTTGGCTAGCACAAGAAGTTGCAACTATGAATTCTGCTTCTGTAGTTGATAAAATGACGATTGGTTGTTTCTTTGAAGACTAAGAAACAACTACTGATCCCAACGTGAAAGCATATTCCGAGGTGCTCTTCCTATCATCCAAATCTCTAGCATAGTCACTATCAGCAAAAGCCAACAGATTTGATTTTTCTCCCTTCTTGTAGAATTATCCGAATTCAGAAGTACCTTGCAAGTATCTTAAGATCCTCTTGGCAGCTAGAAGACTTTCTGTTGGACTTTCCATATACCTACTAATGAGACTTATAGAATATATAATGTATGGTCTTGTTGCTGTTAAATACATTAAACCTCCCATAATTTGCCTGTAGAGTTTGTTGTAAACTCTTTTTCCTTCATAATCTCTAGTTAACTTTAGACCAAACTTGTTGGTGTGCTTATAGCATTACAATACTTCATTCAAACTTGTCTAGAATTCATTGGATGAAAAAAAAATAACTTCATTCGTCAAGCTATAAATATATTATTTTCAATATTATTAATTAAACAATCATTCAAGTATTCATCTCTCATTCAATCACGATTAATAATACTCGTAACATGAAATGTTATCTCCATTGTAGTGATTGCGATTGATAAAATCAAAACCAAACTCGCATGTTTTTAAATTATTAGATACAACTCTTCTCTTCTTGTTTGAACTATCTTTTTAGAAATATCACCAAACCTTTATGATAATTCAGACACAAGTTGTTATGTAAGTGACAAAAGCTTAAAATTTTGGATGTGATACGTTTTTGCTGCAATATCGGGTGTGCTCTACACCCAATCCAATGACTCATACTTTCAATCAAATAAATCTTACCCTTAATTAATTAAATGCATGCATGAAATTCAAATTACTTATATTTTACATGTATATCATGATATCGATTGTGTAAAAATTAAATATTTAAAATGAGTTTATAATAAATTACAATGAATTTTTATAATATTTTAGATTAATCATTTTCTTAAAATAAAGACGAATACAAAATAATTATTATAAAAATCTATTGTGTAATTGTGTAAGTACATGCCCAGCCTAGGACGTGACAAATACCATTAAAAACTAGTAATGGTCCAATTTCATCCATTAAATTATTAAGCACTTGAAAGATATATTTTGTAAACCAACGCTATGAAGCTCTGCATATTTGTTTAGGAAATTAGGGATAGCGTAACCAAACCTCCGCCAACAATTAATCAAAGCTCTATGTGAAAAACTAAATTCGATAATAGTAATATCTGTTAAAGTTGTGTTTCATTTTACAATAAGTGTATTTTGATATAGCGTTTTTATCCTTGTATATAAATAGAACATTTGACAGTTGTATTAGTTAACAGAACAATAATAGAACTTGAGGGCTGATATTCTCTTTTGGAGAGCAACTCTTCATTGCGGTTCTTCTTCCTTTACAACTTCAACATGGTATCAGAGCCTAATGCTCTTGGATTCGATTTCCTGCTGCTTAATCGTAATTGATTGCAGATCCTTCAATTTCTCCTTTCTTCGCTATAGCTACAAAAATCTATTTGTGATTGCGATGGCCTCTGCTACGATTGATGTTCAGGATCCACTATCTATCAACCCGTCCGATACACCAGGGCTCAATTTGATAAATGAACAGCTGATCGGTACTGAGAATTATGGGATCTGGAGTCGTGCAATGTTAATTGCTTTGCGAGCCAAGAATAAACTTGCATTTATCGATGGAAGCTGTACAAGGCTAGAATCTGATCCAGATAAGGTGTTACAATGGGAGAGATGTAATGCTATTGTTTTGTCATGGATTATGAATGCTGTCTCGAAGGAGATTTTCTGTGGAATTGTATATTCAACTGACGCCGATGTGGTTTGGAATGATTTGCGTGAACGATTCAACAAAGTGAACGGCTCAAGGATCTTCGCACTTCATCGATAAATAGGTTGCCATGTTCAAGGTAACAATTCGATTTCAGTATATTATTCATAACTTAGACAATTGTGGGATGAATACGGATCTCTAGTCACATTACCTACGTGCTCATGTGAATCTTCGAGGAAATATGTAGAATTTGATCAACAGCACAAGCTGCTTCAGTTCCTCATGAGACTCAATGAAAGCTTTGTTCATATTCGAAGTCACATTTTAATGATGAACCCCTTACCTACTGTCAATAATGCATTTGCCATCATCTCCCAAGAAGAATCACATCGAGGTCTGTTAAGTGCTGTTCCTCAACAATTGGAATCTGCTGCATTTTTTTCTGCTCAAAGTAAGAAGAAAAATGATGTTCGTTGTGAGCATTGCAGATTGATTGGTCATAGCAAAGAAAATTGTTTTCGGTTGGTAGGATATCCCCCTGGACACAAATTCTATAAAGGACAATGGAAATGTGATGGTCAAAAATTTAATAGGGAAGGAGATTTCAAAGGTAAACTGATGGGAAGAGCTAATGTATCTGTGGTTCATCCTGGAGAGGCTGAACAATCTATGCCATCAAAGACCGCTGGTTCTACCTTCACCCCTGAACAGTATGCTGCAATTCTAAAGCTTCTTGCAAAGGATCAACCAGATACTGCAACTCACAAATCTGCATTCTCTGCGAACATGGCAGGTAATAATCAAACCTGTTCTCATATTGACACCGAGTGGATACTTGACACCGGTGCTAATGATCACATGGTTGGGGGTAATGGATTACTTGGAAACTTTAAGTCCTGTGCACATGCCACGGGATCAATCACATTGCCTAATGGTAGTACCACCAAACGTACCAGTTTAGGAACCATGTATATCAACAAAGCCATCACCTTATCAAATGTACTCCTTGTTCCAGAATTTCATCACAATCTACTGTCCATCTCTAAATTCACCAAGGAACATCATTGCTTTGTCACTTTCTACCCCTGTTTTTGTGTGTTTCAGGACCTATCCAGTGGGAAGATAATGGGGATTGGTAAAGAGAGGCATGGCCTATACTACCTCGAAAGTTCCAGTTTACAACCCAGCAGTGTACCAAAAACTTCTTCATCTCCAATTTTTACATTTCCTTTCAATAAGTCGTCACTTTCTGCTGTAAATAATACACCATATGCGTCTGTATCACAAGAAAATCTTTGGCATCAAAGACTTGGTCAGATTTCTTTGTCTCGAATGAAAATGTTACCTTTTTTACCTGCTACTTTTGAGTTGTCTCATTGCTCCATTTGTCCTTTATCTAAGCAAACTCGTATGAGTTTTCCACAGAAGAGATCATGTAATACCAAGATGGCATTTCAGTTAATTCATATGGATGTATGGGCCCTTTTAATACACCTACTTATAATGGGGAGCGTTTTTTTCTTACAATTGTTGATGATTTTACACGTGCCACTTGGGTCTACCTTATGCATTCCAAATTAGATGTCCTTCCTTTACTTAAAAGATTCTTGACCTTCATTAAGACTCAATTTTTGGCCACTGTTAAAATCATCCGATCTGATAATGCTATGGAATTCTTTCAGCAGGAATGCACTGCCCTTTTCCATACCTTGGGTATAATGCATCAAAGCTCTTGTCCTTATACTCCCCAACAGAATGGTTTAGTGGAACGTAAACATAGACATATCCTAAATGTTGCTCGTTCTTTGATGTTTCAAGCTTTTTTTCCAACTCCCTATTGGGGTTATTGTGTGCTTGCTTCAGTTTACATCATCAATCGAACACCAACCCCCCTTTTATCAAATAAGACACCCTATGAAGCTTTGTTTGGTTCTTCGCCTTCTTATTTCCAATTACGGGTTTTGGGTTGCTTGTGTTATGTCTCTACTTTGCCCAAGAAAGATAAGTTTGCCCCTCGAGCGAGTGCTTGTGTCTTCCTTGGGTATCCAAGTAACCAAAAAGGATACATGGTTCAAGATCTCACCACTAAACGAATTTTCATTTCCAGAGATATTTCTTTCCATGAATCTGTTTTTCCCTTCTCCCAAGTTCACACTACTGAGCCCATTTTCCCCAACATAGTTGTGCCCATTCTTCATCCTGACTCTATCCCAGCTTCTTCCTCACCACATCCTCCTTCTCCTGCTTCTGTCCCACGTCCTATTCGACACTCCACTCGTATTTCCAAACCACCAATTTGGTCCCATGATTACATTTGTTCTAACTCACAGTCCTCTTCCTCCCATATTCATTCTATCTCCAATTATGTTCGGTACACTGGTTTGTCTCCTACATATAAGGCTTTCCTTTCCTCCTTCTCAGCCATAAAAGAACCATCCACCTACCATGAGGCAATTCTTGATCCCCGTTGGCAAACTGCCATGGACCTCGAGTTACAGGCTTTAGAGAGTAATCACACATGGGAGATTGTGGACCTCCCTCACGGGAAACTTCCTATTGCCAATAAGTGGGTCTATAAGATCAAACACAATCCGGATGGCAGTGTGGATCGGTTCAAATCACGTCTTGTGGCTAAAGGCTACACTCAAACTTATGGAGTAGATTTCCATGACACTTTTTCACCAGTGGCTAAGATTGCCACGGTTCGTTGTCTTCTCAGTGTTGCTTCCATGTCTAACTGGCCTCTATACCAGATGAACGTCACAAATGCATTTCTCCAGGGTGATCTTGATGAAGATATTTACATGCTATTACCTCAGGGCTTTCGAAGTCAGGGGGAGCTTCATGAGGGACTTCGACACAACAAGAAAATACAAACTAATAAGGTGTGCAAGTTGATGAAATCTCTTTATGGTCTCAAGCAAGCTTCGAGACAATGGAATATGAAATTCACATCTATCATGAAAGGGGCTGGTTTCCTTCAATCAAAGCATGACCACTCATTGTTTGTTAAGAAATAGCAACAGTTTGTTACTTTATTGTTAGTATATGTGGATGATATAGTGATCACGGGTAATCACGAGGAATCAATCCGAGCACTTAAAAAAGCATTTGAATCTGCACATTAAAATTAAAGATTTGGGAACACTGAGATACTATATGTTTAAACCAAAGAAAGTATGCTCTTGAACTCATATCGGATGCAGGCCTATCTGGTGCGAAGATCTGTGAAAATCCTATGGAACAAAATGGTAGGCTTACATCAAAAGAATTTGATGATAGTACAGGTCAAGACATGGGAATTGATCCTCTGTTGGAAGATGCCAGTGCATATCGAAGATTAGTTGGCCGACTTATATACCTCACGGTGACAAGGCCTGGTATTTGTTTTGCGGTACAAACATTGAGTCAGTTCATGAACAATCCTAAGACATCGCACTTGGAAGCAGCATTTAGAGTGTTGAGATATATAAAGTCTGCACCTGGAAAAAGGAATTCTTCTATCGGCACAGTGGTCATCATCGTTAACAGCCTATTGCGACTCTGATTGGGGAACTTGTCCCATGACTAGAAGATCCATAACTGTTTATTGCATTAAGCTTGGAGAATCTTTGATTTCATGGAAGACTAAGAAACAAGCTACTGTCTCAAGGTCCTCTGCCGAGGCAGAATACAGAGCAATGGCCAACACAACTTGTGAAGTAGTTTGGTTAGTCGGTGTTTTGAAGGATATGGGATTGGAGTTAACATTCCCTGTGATGCTAAATTGTGATAGTACTGCAGCCTTACACATTGCATCTAATCCAATGTATCACGAACGAACGAAGCATATAGAAATCGATTGTCATCTAGTTCGAGAGAAGATACGTGATGGGTTAATCAAGGCGTCACACATCAAGACCGAGGAACAACCAGCTGATTTGTTCACCAAGGCCTTGGGGAAGACTCAACATCAGAATCTCTTGTTCAAGCTTGGAATGATGAACATATTCCAAGCTTGAGGGGGAGTGTTAAAGTTGTGTTTCATTTTACAATAAGTGCATTTTGATATAGCGTTTTTATCCTTGTATATAAATAGAACATTTGACAGTTGTATTAGTTAACAAAACAATAATAGAACTTGAGGGCTGATATTCTCTTTTGGAGAGCAACTCTTCATTGCGGTTCTTCTTCCTTTACAACTTCAACAATATCAACCTAATTACATTTTATATAAAAGTAACTACATATATAGGTTTAAATACACATAAAAATACTGACAAGATCGATTTGGAGGAAAATCGTTGAACTACAATTGCTCGGTTCTTAAAATATTAAACACCGATGAATTAAATCGAGTTTGGTGTTCAAACCAAGCGGAAGATACTCGAAATAATTATTCGTAGAAACCAATTAAATATTTTATAAAGCATTTAAAATATATGCAAGTTGAATGAGTAAAAATATTTTAGTTGAAACACTTTATCAAACATTTAGAATGCAATATTTTGGTATTTGAATAACACATAAAATGCTTCAATAATGCATCTTTACAACTATGAAAATGATAAGTAAATGCAATAAATAAATAGACACAAATTTTTTATGGATGTTCGGAGACTTCAAATGCTCCTATATCACATGTTCTTCCCTTTGGGAAGAATCCACTAGAAGAATTTGATTTATACAACTAATTGTACAAACTCATTTCAACTTAGGACTTATATCTTGCCTAATTGAAACTTCTAGCACTCAAGATTGCAGGCAGCACCTCACAATCAGCATATTGTTTAATGTCTCATTTGCAAAGACTACATACACAAGTTTATTGTCTTTGTGCAAGACTCACTCAACTAATATTTGAAGTTCAACTCTCTTGTATATGTGTGAGTGATTGTGTGTGAGTAATTTATCATTTACAGTGTACATCTCAAATGTATCCTCACACAAGGGCTTGTGCTCTCAACTAACTGATTTCTTCATGCTAATTGCACATGCATTGAATCCCCTTCAAAAGCTCTCGTTTGATTTTTAATATGTTGTATTTATATGCTCCAACAATGATATATACATTAGATACAAGAATATGATCGTTTGGAAAGTTTTTGTACTGTTTCTGAAATTGCAACGGTCAAATTCACCTTGCTGGACATTTTCTCGAGTGGTCAACTC
The DNA here is from genome assembly GCF_025594145.1 of Primulina tabacum. NCBI lineage: Eukaryota > Viridiplantae > Streptophyta > Magnoliopsida > Lamiales > Gesneriaceae > Primulina > Primulina tabacum. The sequence goes on along the minus strand of NC_134552.1, from coordinate 7,198,562 downwards.
TGGTCAACTAATTCAGTTCAACTAGTCCGGTTCATTTCAGCTGGTCTGGTTCAGTTTCAGCTTGTTCAGTTCAACTCGTTCGGTTAAGTTTCAGCTGGTTTGGTTCAGTTCAGTTGGTTCAGTTCAGTTGGTCAGCTGCTGGTTCAATTCATTTCAGTTGGTCAGTAGCAGCTGGTTCAGTTCAGTTCAGCTCAGCTGGTGTGCTGAAATCAGTCTAGCCGATTTCAGTTTGTACAAAACCAGTAGCTTCATCGTCATTTATCAGCATCTTAAGCTTCGATTCAGAATTTGACTTCTGAAGATGATTTGTAGATCATTATCTTATCTTTTCAACGCATACTGAATCGCTTCATTCCAATAACCGAGCTGAGATATATGACCAACATACCACAAATGCTCATACCCAACTGATTGCTGCTTTCGTGCAATCAGTTCGGTAATTTAGCGATCAGTTAGACCTTGATAACATGCGAATTTGCCCAACTGACATGAAATACGACTTGTTCCAAATTGCGTTATCAGATCAAGAAAGTTGGCGGATTTGAATCGTCCAGTTGAGAGATATCATCAAAATACCGAAGCTTGCCAAAAATTCAGTTTGTGCAGAATTCAGTTTCAGTTTGCTTCTTGTGCTAATAAATTCACACTTGAGTAAATATTTTAGAAACACAATAACAAGTTTTTTTAACATCAAAAATCAAGATTGCGAACATGAAATGTTTCAATAAATACTATCAAATTTACATAACTGAACAAATATATAAGAGCCAAACTTTACGAGCGCAGTCCCCCACCTTAACTCGTCAAACTTTCAAACACAATGTGTAATTATTTTGGGTAATTTTGTAATCTCAAAAGTAACGTGTAATCATTTGTATAACTCTAGGTGTACATATAGCATAACTCGATTTTTTATTTGACTTCTGACATATGAATAATTTCTCATGTCACATTAGCAATCTTGATATCATTTAGAATTTTTCGGTATCATATTAACATTTTAATGAAATATCACTAAAAAAAATTAAAGTTAATTTATGAAATCAAACTTTGAATATTTGATTAATCAGAAGATAAATTTAATATACCTAAATTTTTATTTAATTTCCCTTGAATAGATGCACGCTATCAATTAATGCTAATAAGTAGCTACATTAATCCAACATATCTTATATTTTTACAAAGCTTATATTATTCATATTTCAAGAGCAAGCGCTTGCAGCTGGCAAACCAGAACCATGTATCCACTTAAGCAATCTCCTGCAAATTATAATTCTAGGCTTCTTTCGTCACCATATCTCCAAGAACCTCACACCCTCCCGTGGAAGAAGTCATGGAAACCGAGTTGTAAAAATTTTAATTCCAGGGCTGCAACAAAATGCATCATTCAACCTTCAGAATCCGTGCCTCTCATGAACAAAAAATCTGTTGAATCTGTCGTTCAAGAAACTGAACGATTCACAGAACACAAGGTGAAGCAGAGATCTTCTGCGGCGAATTCGACGCCTCTCACTCCTATAGGGTTCTTGGAAAGGGCTGCTATTGTTTATGGAAACTGCTCTTCTGTTATTCACAACGAGAAAACTTATACATTGTCTGAAACTCACGCCAGATGTGTGAGATTGGCCTCTTCGATTGTGTCGCTAGGCATCAAGAAAGGCGACGTTGTTTCTGTAGTGGCACCCAATATCCCTGCGAATGTGTGAGCTCCATTTTGCGGTTCCTATGTCTGGCGCCATTCTTAATAATGTTAATCTTCGGCTGGATGCAAAAGCGATCTCCAATCTGCTACAGCACAGCGAGTCTAAGCTTGTGTTTGTTGATTATATGCATCTTCGTCAGTTCAGGAAGCTGTTTCTTTGTTTCCTCCGAATCTGCAGACACCAATTTTAGTTCTGATCACAGAAGATAATGGAGATGATAATCAGATCAATGGGAACGATGATCATTACAAGATGATTTACGAGAAAATGGTCGAGAACTGGTGACCGGGTTTCAAATGGATTAGACCAGACAGCGAGTGGGAACCGATTACATTGAATTACACCTCCGGCACCACCTCTTCTCCTAAAGGAGTGCTGCACAGCCACCGAGGAGCATTCTTGATAGCAATGGATTCATCGCTTGATTGGTCTGTTCCAAAGCAGCCTGTGTACCTGTGGACACTTCCTATGTTCCACGCCAACGGGTGGTCCTACGCCTGGGGCATGGCCGCCGTTGGCGGAGTAAATGTGTGCCTCCGCCGTGTCGATGGACCCTCCATCTGTGAAGCATTAAGCAAGTATAAAGTAACAGATATGTGTGGCGCACCAGTGGTGCTTAGCATGATAACAAATTACCTTGGCGGGAAACACCTTGATAGTCCAGTTCAAATCATGACCGCAGGTGCACCGCCTCCCGAGTCCCGCGGCTGTTCTCGGCCTGGCAGAGAAATTAGGTTTCATCGTGAGTCATGGCTATGGGTTGACGGAGACCGGCGGGCCCGTGGTATCATGCACGTGGAAGAAAGAATGGAACGAATCTGCCATCCCTAGAAAGAGCCAAACTGAAAGCAAGACAAGGAGTGGCAACCATCGGATTCGCGGAGGCCGACGTTTTGGATCCCGAAACTGGGGCAAGCGTGAAAAGGGACGGAACAACAATCGGAGAAATCGTGTTAAAAGGTGGATCCGTGATGCTTGGGTATCTCAAAGATCCCGAAGGAACTTCGTATTGCATGAAAGATAATGGCTGGTTTTACACTGGAGATGTAGGCGTGATGCACCAGGATGGATACTTAGAAGTGAAAGACAGATCCAAGGATATCATCATCTGCGGCGGCGAGAATCTAAGCAGTGTTGAGATGGAGTCTGTGCTTTACTCCCAACCGGCGGTGAAAGAAGCGGCTGTGGTGGCGCGGCCGGATATTTTCTGGGGCGAGACGCCTGTGCGCGTTCGTGAGTTTGAAGGAGGACGTGAAAGACAAGCCAACGGAGAAAGAGATAAGAGAATTCTGCAAGGCGAGGATGCCGCTTTATATGGTCCCACTACCAAGAACGGTGGTTTTCATGGCAGAGCTTCCGAAGACTTCGACTGGTAAAATCCAGAAATTTCTTCTCAGAGATATGGCGAAAGCTTTACCCCGAAGTCACTTGTGAGCGAATCCGATAAGTCAATAATGCATAAGTCAATTTCTAAGCATCAGAAGTAAAATATTGGTAATTTTTCAGACTCTAACTGATTCAACCAAAATGGCTCACAATCTTTCTATAAAATTAATAATAATAAAAAAACTTGTTTTCACTTGGTATGGAATGCGAATTCACGTTACTAAATATTTATTATAATATTTAAAATAGGATTATATGAAGTTACACGTTGAGTTAAAAAAAAGAATTCGAAATTAAAAAACTATTTAATTATTTTTTTCTAACTTCTCAAAATATTCTTTGTTTTTATTTTTACTGAGCTGTTTCTCAACATGTTTCGGTAAAAACTTATGTGAGACGGTCTCACGAAGCGTATTTTGTGAGACGAATATCTTATTTGGGTCATCCATGAAAAAATATTACTTTTTATTGTGAATATCGGTAGAATTGACTCGTCTCACACATAAAGATTCGTGAGACCGTCTCTTGTGAGACGTACTCATATATATTTTTTCAAATCGTGACAATGCCCCGGCGGGTAAAGGAATAACGATCGTCTCTTATTCAAGTATTAATAATTGTTTATCATTTGTGTATTTAGTATGCAGTTCAGTTTTTGCATTCGCTTGCTTTTGGGGAAAAATTGAATAATAATAATAATTATTATTTTTTGATCATATATAATTAGTTTAATTTGAAAAAAGAAAAAAGTAAGTATATAAATATGTTAAGAATTAGATAATGTCAAAATGTGCTTTTAAAAATATCTTCTTTACTAACTATTATGTAATATAGCCTTTTACGATCCAATAATCCTAAAAAACCTTTCTTTATTATTTTTCCCCGTATCCAAAAATTACTATGGCTTAGGGGAAAAAATTTCTTTTTAAAAATAATTGAAATAAAATTAGTTCATTGTGCATTATTTCTTTTTGTAATAAATAATTGATTTAGTAATAAATTTATATGGATACAAATAATAAAATATAAATTTAAAATATTAATAATAATGAGAATTAGTTAAAATAATAATAATTACCATTATAGTTAAAAAAAATTAAAAAATTAATCTGGAATATATATATATATATATATAAACAAATCAAGTAATACAAAGATTTTAAAAAGATAATTTTGGAATTCAGCATCATTGAGCACACACAATTCCTGTTCATTATAAAAATTATTATATATATTTATATAATTTAAAATATAATAATTTATGAAAAATATAATTTCTAATATTTGTGCTATCTTCGATCCAAATCTTTACTCTTTTACAATTTATTAAATGCTCTTTTTGGTATCTCTATAGTTGAAAATGGTGGGAGGCCCAACTTTTTACTCTTTTTTTTCAATGAAGTAGACGATCTCACGAATTTTTATCTGTGAGACGAATCAATCCTACCGATATTCACAATAAAAAATAATACTCTTAGTATAAAAAATAATATTTTTTCATTGATGACCCAAATAAGAGATCTGTCTCACAAAATACGACCCGTGAGATCGTCTCATACAAATTTTTGTCTTTTTAATAAAGTTTAGAAGCTTATTTGTATCTCAACTAGTTTAGTATATATATATTTATAGACTTCCTATGAATCTTTGGCTCCTTTTGAACAATATTTATAAAATAATTTTACAGAAGTGTTTTTTATAAGAGATTTATATTTTAAAAGTTGTTTTAATAAACAAATATGTTTAGAAAATTATTCTAAATCTATCAATCACAGAATCTAACACATTCAAGTTTTATTGATATTAAAATATAATTTGTTATCGATTAGACCAAACATTAATTCTTTAGTTGCATAAATTTTAAAGTTATTGGCAATTCTCCGGACCGAGCCAACCCACTAAAGCCTGCTCATCTTCGAAGCCCCCATGGCCGCCGCCATCTTCCTAAGCACAAATTTCTGTAGTTTTCCAGTGGAGGTTTTTGGGAGCTCATCCATAAAAACCACCGTCTTCGGCACCATGAAGCGCGGCAGTTTCTCTCTGCAAAAGGCTATGACGTCGCTCTCCGTCGGCTTTTGTTGGACACCCTCCTTGAAGCTGACGAACGCACACGGCGTCTCGCCCCAGAACTCGTCCGGCCGCGCCACTACCGCCGCCTCGTTCACATCCTGGTACGTGTACAACACGGACTCCACTTCCACGCTGCTCATATTTTCTCCACCGCTGATGATTACGTCCTTTGATCTGTCTTTTCCCGTCTGGGTGCATCACCCCGACATCGCCGGTGAAGAACCAGCCGTTTTTCATGGATTTCGATGTGTTTTCGGGATCTCTAAGGTAACCCAACATTATGCATCCACCCCTCAACACGATTTCACCGAGAGTTTTTCCATCTCGAGCCACGCTCTTCCCTGATTGAGGATCGATTACATCCACCTCTGCCATTCCTACGGTTCTCACTCCCTGTCTAGCCTTCAGCCGGGCCCGCTCCGCCGCTGGAAATCTGTTCCAGTTCTGCTTCCACGAGCAACAAACGACTAGCCCTCCGGTCTCCGTCATGCCATATCCATGACATACCACAAATCCGAGTGACTCTGTTTTAGCAAGCACCGCTGCAGGAGGAGGAGCGCCGGCGGTCAGAATATGAACAGTCCTTTCCAGTGGCTTTCCATCTGGAACGTTCGACAGCATGTTGAGCACCACCGGCGCCCCACACATGTGGGTCACGTTGTGTTGGCGTATGTTGGCGTAGGATAACGGAAGCGTCGAATTTGCGGAGGCAGATATTGGTTCCGCCGACTGCAGCCATGCCCCAGGTGTAGCTCCACCCGTTGGCGTGAAACATGGGCAGAGTCCACATGTAAACAGGCTCTTTCGGAACGGACCACTCAAGCAATGAATCCATGGCGACAATGAATGTTCCCCGATGACTGTGGACGACTCCTTTCGGCGTAGAGGTAGTTCCAGACGTGTAGTTCAAAGTCAATGGATCGTATTCAGATTTGGGACGAACCCAATTGAAATCTGAACTACCCATCGACATCATCTGTTCATAACTACCATGAAAATCCCCTTTCGCTATCGGATATTCCGACTCACCTTCTGTGATAATCACGAGCAAGGGACGCCGATTATCACTTGGGAACAGAGCCAACGCTTCAAGAACCAAAGATACCGATTGATGATCGACGAAAACAAGCTTTGGTCGAGCATGGCGGAACAGGACAGAGACCGTACGGGAATCAAGACGCAGGTTGATGGTGTTGAGCACTGCGCCGGCCTATGGGTATGGCGAAATGAAGCTCATACATGGCCGGGATATTCGGAGCCACCGCAGAGACCACGTCTCCCGGAATGATGCCTAACGAACAAATCGAGGACGCCATTTTCAAGCATCTGCGATAGGTTTGCGACCATGTGTAGGAGATGGAGTTGTAAACGATGGAAGGGCAATCAGCGTAGACTGTGGCGGCTCTCTCAAGGAAGCCAATCGGCGTCAGAGGGCTGGAATTCGGAGAGCTGGGCTTCAGTTGATCCATGAATCTGTGGTTGCCGTCCGCTGAAACTGGAGGTGGAGACGGGATATTCGGAGCCACCGCAGAGACCACGTCTCCCGGAATGATGCCTAACGAACAAATCGAGGACGCCATTTTCAAGCATCTGCGATAGGTTAGCGACCATGTGTAGGAGATGGAGTTGTAAACGATGGAAGGGCAATCAGCGTAGACTGTGGCGGCTCTCTCAAGGAAGCCAATCGGCGTCAGAGGGCTGGAATTCGGAGAGCTGGGCTTCAGTTGATCCATGAATCTGTGGTTGCCGTCCGCTGAAACTGGAGGTGGAGACGACAGACTTGGGGTACTACTATAGCATTCTGATCTTTATAAGAGCATTGAGATTCGTCTTGTAATTTAATCAGGTGTAAAGTTCAACAAATAATCATGTTATTTATTCAATATTTTATTATATTATATTATATTTGGGTATATGTTGTAATACTTGTACATATCTAAACATGACCAATTTTTTTAAAAATAATCTATTTTACTTCGCTGGAATAAAGAAAAAAATTTGTGTGAAATGATCTCATGAATTATGAGACATATTTTTTATTTGGTCATCCATTAAAAATTATTACTTTTTATGCTAAGAATATTATTTTTTATTATTAATATTGATAGAGTTGACTCGTCTCAAAAATAAAAATTCGTGAGAACGTCTGACAATAGACCTACTCTTGTATAAACACCAAGTCATTTGTAACTAACTGTGGATAAAATTATCTCTGCTGCATTTCCGCGTTTGTTAACATGACCTCGACGCAAATTCCACATTTGTGTTTTTTTTGGTTAAAATCAGTTGAAATTAATAAATTTAGTTTTACTTTCTCGATCATATTAATTATATATATATTATAATGATTTTTCGGATTATGACGTCAATTATAATATGTGTTTTTAAAATGATATTATTGTATGAAATAAAGAAATTTTTTAGTATAGAGTCGATGTTATTTTTGTTAAATAATGATGTTAAGATAAATTTTTTGTAATATTTCGTTATTTTTCTATGATGTTTAATTTGTTAATTTTTACATTTTTTCCTTGTTGTTCTCAACAATTTAGTAAATATCCATAGTTTACTCGAAATAATTCAAATGTAAAAAAATACAATTATAAGTGATAATATTATATTTAGGTAGAAAATGAGTATTCAATCATCCGAATAAATATGAGAATAACGAAGGATGATATAAAATCTACTCAAATCCAATTCATTATCCTCCCTAATTTGAAATACGTCTAAGATGTATTGCATTTAAAATCGAAAAGTTTACATATATGCTAAAATCAATTCCTTTCATTCATCAAAAATAAAATTCATTAAAGTTCTTATAATGAGACACAAATAATTAATCACGTGCATAAAATATAGCATGTTATGTATTGTATGTCTTAAGACACTGTCTTAAGGTAGACATCGATATTATTTTAATATTGATCATATCCTATTTGTACATTAAATCTAAATGTCTCGGAAAATTGTGATCTAACTCCAGATTTCATTTCTATCCACGCGAGTGTCGTGACTCATTCCTAGTCAATTAGGAAGAGATAGAGAGCATAAGTGTTATAAAACTGAGAAAAAAATATAAAATAATATATTTATACAGCTAAGATAAACCAAAAAAATAAATTAACTAATCTATCTCTGCTAACAAAAATATATTCAAAGAATTTTTCTTATCTATCGGTGGCGACAGCGACAAAATCAGATGAAATTGCCCATAAATTTCTCTCGCTATGTGTCCTTCCCGAAAATCTCAGCGTATTTCAAGAGGTAGAAACCCAGAAAACAAGAACCCATTATCGATGTTGAGGCCAATTATCTCTGCTACCTTTCCCGCTTCGTCAATGGCGGAGGATTCAAATCAAAGGTTTTCGATGTCTACTTCGATACCGCTGGGAAAGCATTGTTCTCAGAATTGGGTGAGCAGAGTAAATTATCACAATGGCTCCAGCTCTATCGGTAGACTTTCCAGCTTCAGGTAATCGTTAAATTTAGGAACTTCGAATCATGATTTTTCTGCATTGATTTAAGCCGCCATGGGAACGAACCCTAGATTTAAATCGGTAGATTGTGATTTTAATCGTAATAAATTTGATGGTCATGTTCAATTTCAGAATATAATCAGATGTTTATCCATAATTGTTAAAACTTTGTTTATAGTAAGTGGGTATGTGTATTAAATTCGGGTTTTGGACAGCTTTGCGTGAAATTAGTTAATTTTCCGAACTATTAGGAATTTAATTATATTAACATTGGATTTTGAATTTTGTGCCGTGTATTAATTTATTAATTCTTTTGCGGTGAAAGTTCCAAACCCTATCTTTGCATTTATGTTTTCCTCGTTTGCGTGGAATACCTTTGGTATTAGGATATGAGTGACTTAGTTTTAGGTATATTTGCTCCATCCAATCAATTTTTTAATTACATTGTTTTCCCTTTATACCATTGCATTGTCTCAATCTACTTTTTTTTGGTTGAAAATCTCACTTAATCTACTTTATTTATCATTAATGGTGACTATTACTTCCTGTTACAAGCTAGAATATCGTAAAGTTTATCCTTCAAATGATTTCACGTTTTCAAAAAAAATGAATATATATAATTTATTCAAAAATGATTTCACGTTTTCCAAAACTTAGTTGATAGAGTTATATTTTTAAAAAGGAAAAAAAGAAAAAAATGTTAATTAACGTAGAACTGAATTATATATATATACTAGCTACGGTGTACATGTCGTGTTTGTGTGTACAGTTTCTTTTATAATTATCGAGTGATTAAAGTGAAATTTGAAAAATTATCGAGGAACTAAAATGTTATTTGAATTGTTGTAATTAAAAAAAATAAAAAAACAAAAGTATTTGTTGAAATTAAAAAAATTAAAAATAAAAGTTTAATATTGTTACCAAGTAAGGGCAAAATTGGAAGAGTAAAAAACAGACTAAGACACTATTTTGTCTCTATTATAAAGATTCTTAATAATAGTAATATATATATATATATATAGATATATATATAGTTCAGTTCTACATTAATTAACATTTTTTCTTTTTTCCTTTTTAAGAATATGACTCTATCAATTAAGTCTTGGCAAACGTAAAATCATTTATATATATATATATATATATATATGTTAATTAATGTAGAACTGAACTATATATATATATATTCAAAAATGATTTTACGTTTGCCAAAACTTAATTGATAGAGTTATATTCTTAAAAAGGAAAAAAGGAAAAATGTTAATTAATGTAGAACTGAACTAATATTTATATATATATATAAATAATCTAGCAACTAGGTTTCTAAATACGACATTGACTGTATTTTGCATTGTCTTGTGTAGTATAAAGCTGTTTGCACAAAATTTGCGTAGATGCGCGCGTGTCAGGTGCAAACGCGCTTGCGTGTAAAAAATGAAAAATCTAAGGTTTAAGATTTCAAATGAAATGAATAACAAATTTGAATGTTTGTTATTTTGTTATAGTCTCCCAAGCTAATATGTACAAAATATAAATGATCGAAAGGTCCAATAAAAGATATACAATAGTGATCCATTAGATTGTGGAATATATATGTTTCAGTATTGGCATAGCAAATGGAAACAGAAGCGTGGAGGAGCACTCTGCAGGTGTTCCAACGTCGGTGCCTTCTCCTAGCAGGCCATCGTTATATTGATGTTAGGTGATCTTTAATTAGACTTCAATCAGCCTGCACATTTCGATCAAACAAGTGAGATATTTTGTGTTACATTACAAAAATTTGTAAAATTCATGGCTTGAATTCGTGTAGGACTGCCGAGGAGTTTAGCACTGGACATGTTGCTGGTGCTATCAATGTCCCTTTCTTGCTGAGAGTTGGACCAGGTTAAAGTAACATACGAGCTAGTACAATTTTTGAAAAGCTGGATAAGGTAGTCATAGGGTTTATTTGATCTGGTAAAGTTCCTCGACTAACTTGTTTGAATCACTATAATAGGTATGACCCATAATCCCAAATTTTTGGAGGAAGTGTAGTCTCATTGTGGAAAAGATGATGAAATCCTCGTTGTAAGTTCTTTCGTCTAGCTTTTGGATCGTGAGAGAGGTGTGTTAGTTGTCCCACATCGGTCGGATAAAATACCTGGAAGTTGTATATATGATCATTGGACAATCCTCCCTCTTGATCTAGCGTTGGGGTTGACTCAAGTCCAAATTTCAATCTTATCATGTTATCGGAGCTCAGGTTCCAATGTTATGTGTTGGATTGCCCATAGTTTAGGTCACTCGTTCTGCCTATAATTGGGTCATTTGTAAACTTCACGCTCCAGATGTTCATTCCTGTGCGTGAGGGGTGTGTTAGTTATCCCACATCGGTTGGATAAAATACATGAGTTGTATATACGGTCTTGGACAATCCTCCCTTCTTGAGCTAGCTTTTGAGGTTGAGTTAGGTTCAAGTTCCAATCTTAACAGATCAAGACATTTGAAATCGAGAATTTTAAATCCTTTTATCATAATTTGATGTGGGGAGACATCAAATTATATTTTCTTGATCAAACCTTTACGTCCAAGTCAAATATTTCTATACAAAAAGAAGAAATCTTCTAATCAAAACACTTTCTGAGTATTGTTTGGCTTAATTGACAGGGATGCCAATTAGGAAAAAGGTCTCTTATGGCTGCGACTGAGCTATTATCTGCTGTAAGTTCTTCCCTTTTCCACAATCTTGTAATCTAAATTGTTCTCGAAATCTATGAGGGGTTGCTTTATATTTATATTTAAAGAGATATGAAATTTTAATTCTTTTTTTTTAAAAAATAAATTAAACGATGATTACTGTCCAGCATTAGAAAATGACAAAAGCTCGTTATTATTTTTTTTGTAAGAAATGAAACAAATGTATTTGAATTTTAAGTTTTGTCGACTTGGGCGCTTGTATTTGTATTTCTTCATGAAAGTAATTAAAAAGGTAAAACTTAATTATAGGGATTTAGTGGAGTAACGGACATGGCTGGAGGATATGCAGCTTGGGTACAAAATGGACTGCCAACAGAGTCTTGATGAGGCTTATTTCCATTGATTTACAAATATTATTAGAAATCAAAAAAAGCAGTTTACATGTTTATTTTTATTATAAAATATGAACTTGTCAGTTAATCATTTTCTAATTAGTAATGTTGTAATTTTTAGTACTTTCTTATTTCCTCGGATCTTTTTTGTTTTGACAAATGAATGCTGTATGGTTTTTTTTTTTAAAAAAAACATGATTCACATTTCATTAATCAGGCAACTCATCCGCACGAGTTGATTATGTTTGTGTTTTATTAATTGTTATGAGTTCGATTCATGACTAACATTTTTTCGATCTAAGTATCTCACGTAGGGTTTTAGGCTCGTTCAATATGTTTTACGTAATTAGTGTAATTTGTAAGTTATTGTGTTCACGTAAAAAAATTACTTAATGATTCAATCATAATAAAAATATAAAAAATGTAAAAAGAAAAAGTGATCTATAGTATATATACCTAAACTTTAATATTTGAAGCTCAAGAATTAAATAAATTTTTTTACCAAAACTTAGACATATTTATATTATTAATAATTGCTTAAAATTAAACTCCTTGTACTAAATATTTTTATGTGTTGGAAGTTTTTTCATAACTATAAAAATAACATTTAACTAATTAATTTCATACTTTACAGGTCCTTTTTCGATCTCGATTATCTTCTCATTTTAATTTTGAAGTGGATAACTTTTAGCTTTAATGTAATTTTTATTTTTAAAAAAGAATATTTCTTTTTATTTTTTTTAGATCACACTAACATATACGTTACGACAGTTTACTGTATATATATATAATATACACACACGAAATCCCATGCATATATATATATATATATACACGAAATCCCATGCATGCAGCTCCAGCACTACTCGTGTCGCATTTTCACTCCATGCAAATGCCACGTACCCCGCACTGACACTTCACTCCTATCCTTTTCCACGGCTACTATAAAATTTCACTCCCAATTTCTCCCAAGTACGTACGTTTATGAGCAAGATCAGAAAATGGCGAAGAAATTGAACTCCGTTTTCAACTTGCTACCCGTACTGCTCTTAGTTCATTGCTGTGTGATTCTGCCTATGTTTTCAGGTTTCAGTACTGTGGTGTGCGCAGAAGAAGAGAACGGAGATATTTTGGCTTCGGGGTTTTTGGTGAAAAGGGAAGATAGGAAAGCTCTTGTTTCCAGTGAATATGGAGAGATCTCGGCGGTTCGAATGGGCGATAAAGACAGTGGGGGCCACTTATCTTGTTCATTTCTTCACTCTGGAGCCCAATTCTCTGTTTCTCCCAGTGTTTCTGCATGAGCATATGGTATTCTATGTCCAAACAGGTACTATGTCTTGCTCGCTATGTTAATATGGCCATTAATTGACCATTTTTTATGATCCATTGCATAAAATCACGTGTTGCATAAAACTGGTTTACCTGAAATACACAGATCTTGTATATTCCGTTTTTCAAATTTGATTTACTGTTTTGTTCTTCGAATGTATACAAATTTTCTAGGTGATAAGTTACGTTTACTGTTTTGTTCTAGCCAGTTGACCAGTCTTACGTTTTTATTTTTTGTTTCATCCTAAAATATTAACTGCAGGGAGTGGAAAGTTGAGCTGGGCGGAGGAAAATGATTCGAAGGACATAGATTTGAGGCCAGGAGATGTCTACAGATTGCAGGCTGGAACTGTTTTCTTCATACAGAGCAACTTGGAAACCGAAGACGAGAGACAAAAACTCAGGATTCATGCCATTTTTGCGGATTCAAACGATGAACCTCGAGTATTTTGATTCACATTTTAAGTTTTTATTCAATTCTCATTACTCATAATCAGTCTTTATTTTTTTTAAAAAATTATATTTGTGATTTTCGTAGGAATCAACAACTGGGCCTTACTCTGGTATCCGAGACATGGTTCTAGGTTTTGACAAGAAAGTTTTGCAGGCGGCATTTAAGGTTATAATTTCCTTCTATCCACTTTGTTATTTTCCGTCATCGTTTTTAGTTTTTGTGCGTGGGTTCTGAAATTTACGATTTCGAGCTCATGTTATGGGATTCAAACTGGTGATTTTAATTTTTTAAGGTTACTGAAGAACTGATGGATGAACTGTTGAACGGAGCGAAGCCACCTGCCATTGTTCATGGAATTCCAAGAGCTAGGAAGGCATTGGAGATGGAAGTTCGATTGATTAGTGGCATTGTGAGAAGCAGAGGGCATAATATCATCCAAGTTAACAAAAAGAAGAGGGAGAAAGCGAAATTATTCAACCTTCTCGAGGACAAGAAAGATTTCGAGAATGACCATGGGTGGAGCACAACCGCAACCGGGAAAAAGTTATCTGCATTGAAGGAGATCAACATTGGTTTATACATGGTGAACTTGACCCGAGTAAGTTACGAGAACCAGATGGTTTTAACGGTATGGGCTTGGTATTGTAGCTAATTTTGACTCTTTTTTGATAAAAAAAAAATTCTTTGAAGGGATCAATGATGGGGCCGCATTGGAACCCCGTGGCTAATGAAATTGGGATCGTCTGGCAAGGGCGGGGAATAGTGCGGATTGTGTGTTCAAGCACCGCAAATGAAACAGGGTGCGAAAATGTGCGGTTTAAGGTTGAGGAAGGGGATGTCTTTGCGGTTCCTAGGTTGCATCTGATGGCTCAGATGGCTTTCGAGAATGATACATTTGTTTTTGCAGGATTTAGTAATTCGGCAAAGAGGAACCATCCTCAGTTTTTTGCAGGGCAGGCTTCTGTGCTCAAAACCTTGGATAGAGAGGTTGTGTCTATTTCCTTCAATGTGACTAAGGCCACATTGGATCAGCTCTTGGCTCCACAAAGAGACTCTGTGATAGTAGGTTGTACCTCGTGTGCGGAGGAGGAGTTGAGGGTGCTGGAGGAGGAGATGGAGAAAGAACGAGAGGAGGCTAGACAGAGGGAAGAGGAGGAGGCTCGAAAGAGGGAAGAGGAGGAGGCTCGAAAGAGGGAAGAAGAGGAGAAAAGACGGGAAGAGGAAGCAAGAAAGAGGGAAGAAGAGGAAGCTAAAAGGGAGGAAGAAGAAAGGAAAAGGCGCGAAGAAGAAGAGGAGGAAGAAGAAGAGAAAAGACGGGAAGAGGAAGCAAGAAAGAGGGAGGAAGCAAGAAAGAGGGAAGAAGAGGAAGCTAAAAGGGAGGAAGAAGAAAGGAAAAGGCGCGAAGAAGAAGAGGAGGAAGAAAAAGAGAAAAGACGGGAAGAGGAAGCAAGAAAGAGGGAAGAAGAGGAAGCTAAGAGGGAGGAAGAAGAAAGGAAAAGGCGAGAAGAAGAAGAGAGACAGAGGGAGGAAGCAGAGCGAGAAAGACAAGAAGAAGAGGAGGAAAGGAGACAGAGGGAAGAGGAAGCACAAAGGAAAGAAGAGGAAGAAGCTAAGAGAGAGGAAGCAGAGCGAGAGTGGCGAGAACGGGAGGAGGAGGAACGGAGAAGAAGGGAAGAGGAAGCACGGAGGCAAGAAGAGGAAGAATCGAAAAGGCAAGAAGAGGAAAGGAGACGAAGGGAAGAGGAGGAAGCAGAAGCAAGAGCACGAGAAGAGAAGGAAGCTAAGAGGGAGGAAGAGAAAGCGAGAAAGAAAGAAGAAGAGGAAAAGGGAAGAGAGGAGGAGGAATCTCGTCGGGAGCGGGAGGAGGAAGAAAGAAGGGAAATGGAGAGAGCGAGGAAAGAAGCAGAGAAAAGAGAGGAAAAAGAAAAGGCAAGACAAGAAGAAGAAGCTAGGAAAGGAGGAGCACAAGAGTGAGGAAGAACGGGCAGCTGAAGAGGAACGACGATGGGAGGAGGCGGAAGAAGCAGAAAGTCACCATGGGGGAGGAGGCGACAGAGAACAAGCATACAAGTTTAGGTTGGAATGGTAAAAGATGGGCATTAATACCAGTAGGGAAAAAGAGAGTTTCAGATAGATTTTTTCTGTGTTTTGAAGTAAATTGTATTTCATGAATGCCTCTTTTGAAGCCATGATCTTCTCGACATTTCCTTTTTGCATGTGAGTGGTGTCTGAACAGTTTCGCATTTGGTTTAGAAGTCTCGATGCTCAAGTGTTGTACAAAAACTTCTTAAGTTCTAGTATTCTGGCTCGTTCACATATAAATTTACCAAAAATAAGAAAATTGCACGAGATATCTTAGAAAATGATCAATGCCTTCGTTCCCAGGTGGAACGCTGCAAGAAGACAAGCTGTGTGTGTGCATCAGAGCTTATTGAGCACTTGAATGATGGGTGTGAATAATTTGATTTCAAAATTTTCTTCTGATAAGGCCAAAATCATCGAAAAGAAACTGAGATTCACTGCCTCTTTGTTGCAAAATTAAATCAACATTCAAGATATAAGTGGTTGCACATAGTTTCAAATGAGCTGATATGGCAACCATTCCCACGTGTAAAAACTTCAATTTCATACTTGCCCTTGACTAGTATTTCATTTCGGATATGTACGGAATGTTTTTTTTTATATAATCAATGATTAAAATCAGTGGATATTAGTATTTAATACTTATTTAAAATTATTAATATAATAATATAATGAATATTTTAAGTTTTAAATATTATATCAAAAATAATTTTGTTGAAATAATACTATTCAAAAGAGGATAACAATATTCTGTCGTTACGTTATATTTTATATTTTTGAGTATGAAATTGAAAAAATTATAAAAAAAATTATTTTAAAATCATATATTATTTTTTTTATCAAAATATTAAATAATAAATAAATATATTTCAAAAATAAATTTGTGTATCATTTATTAGATGAATTTTGAATACAAGATTAACAAATTTGGTGTATTGATTTAAGAAACTTGAGCTACTAATTTTATCGGAGCTGTGCATTGTTTTTGTCTCTGTTTGGGTACTTAAATGCTGTGTTTAGCCCATGTAGAATCGGTTTCAATTATTTGTTTGAAACCCTAAACCTACCCGTGAATTTTCAGAGAGAAAGAAGTAAACTGTTGTGTTCTTCGATATTTGATTCCGCTTCAGAATCGGGGAAGAATAGATGGCGGACCTTGATTTGGACCTGGACGAGCTGTTGGACGGCCCCACGCAGGTCCCCGTTCGATCCACACGCTTCAATCCCAAGAACTCAAAATTCAAGCCGAGGGTCAAAACCGAGCCATCTCAACACCCGCCAGCATCTTCATTTGACTCTGCTGAACTGATGGGAAAGGAATCGGATTCCATTCCCTTGCCCAAAAAGGAGGAACCTGGTATTAAACCCGAATTTGCGAATGATGCTGAGATGGACATTGACTTGAAGTGTGGGGGGATAGTTGAAAACGGAATGAAAAAAGAAGAGAATGAAGATTTAATGGAAACGGAAGAAGGGGAAGCAGAGGACGAAGTTGTTCGAGAAATTGATGTCTATCTAACTTCTTCTCTGGATCCTAATACTCGGGTATTAATGAGTGTTTAATTTTAAATCTTTTTGTAGGAATTTTGTGAGTTGATTAAATGAACGATCATGGAGCACGAGATAGTGGAACATTTTTACTTGGTTTTGTTTTTCTCTTTTGCTATTCAGTTGTTTGTGTTGCAATACCCGCTCAGACCAATGTGGCGGCCATATGAAATGGAAGAAAGATGTGAAGAGGTATATTCATATTTTCCATTTGCTGGTGAAGCATTTTATTAACAAGTTTGATCTGGCAACTGTTTTGTGCTAAAAGAAAATATGTCTTAGGCTAAGTTGAGAACTCTACATATTGTGAGACTTGGTGTTGATTTTTCAGGTGAGGGTGAAACCTGCAAGTAACGAAGTAGAGGTTGATTTGGCTATCGATTTTGAATCCAAGAATTATGATAGAAATGCTGATTCTAGAGATTTGATGAAAAAACAGGTTTGCTTTTTATGACTCTTCTATTTGTACGATAAATGTTTCAGTTAGTTAATGAGATAAGGTAAATGCACTATACTTGTTTCTATAAAGGTTTGGTGCATGACTTCTATTAACTCTCGAATTTATGTTTAAATTCTAGTAAGAAGGCGTTGTGGGATCAGTTTTAATTTAATAGAATCAATGACAGTCATAATCTAACATGATGTCGGTATTGTTCTTGTGTTAATGAACATTGATACAGACTTTCTTCTACTTCCACATTTTTAGCAGCTCATTTTTCTTTTAGGGAGTAAACTTTGTATTCTCTATTTTTTTTGTTCCTTTTATAGACTCTTGCTTCATCATGGAAGCCACCTCAGGCAAGTGGTTATGCTGTTGGGGTTCTAACTGGAAACAAGGCATGCTTTCGTATCTCATAGAATCTTTCTGTTGCTCATTTTGAATGCGGGTGGGCTGCTGATGCTAAAACCTTAGCTGGACAATCACAATCTGTTGTTTGTCATGCAGTTACACTTGAACCCTATCCACGCAGTTGTACAACTTCGACCTTCCATGGAGCATCTTGATTCTAGGGAATCCAAAAGGAAGGTTGTTACCAGTGTGGAAGATTCTGTGAAGGCAGAAGAGATCAAGCAGGAAAAACTTTCGATTGCATCAAAACAATTGGTTAGTTGACTCATCTACTGTCTTCAACTAATATGACATTTCTTTATTACACCTCTTTTTACTTAGTTGACATGTCTAGGCATGCTAAACAAGTGGCTGAGTTAGTTATGACAATATCTTAGCATGCACCATCTCTTGATTATCAACTAGGACTGGAATATAAAGCCATCTTAAACAGGTGGGTACATGGGCATAAAAAATATGTGTATAACAAATGCCTGTCTCTTAAGTTAAGTGGACGTCGAAGCAATTTCTGTTCCAATGTTTTGTGTTAGGCATTTATTTGTTACATCTTTGGAAGATTCAATTTTTACATCAAGACCCTACTTCCTTGCAGATCAAACCATCAGGGCAGGAAAAGGATATTGGAGAAGTATGCACACCTTGGCTCTCCTGATTCTCTTACTACCATATATTAATTTTACCCCTAATAGTGTAGCATCTGAAATCTAATATATTATTTTTAATTTATTGTGTTTTATTATTTTGAGGGTTATGTGCTGTCAATAGCAGTGTGTTACTATGCAAAAACAAGGAACTTCAATTTAACATTAACAAATAAACGGCTGCAAATTGTGCTCTTATATATGATATTACTGAATGTTGAGGTCAAAATGCATTTGCAGTTTTTTCGTTTTGTGGAAGAAGGTTATTGGCCTTTTGTGTAGGGTTTCTGTCAAGGAGTCATCCTTCTAATAGATACCAAAAAATGCCCTTGGTTGTGGCAGTCTATCTACTTTCTTAAGGATCATGTTTATAAATACTGTTTGAATAGTCACAATATTATCTATTCAGTAGGCTTTAAATTGCTCGAGTTGCTATAAAGAACTTTTGTCTATACTAACGAGCCAGGGAAATTAATTTCATAGAGCTTTTTGCAACTTACTGGTGAAGCTATTGCACATAAGATGAAAGAAAGAATGCGCTAGGATTTTGCATGATGAACCATGAATTTGATGGATGGGCTCTGAAGGTGTATTCAGCATGGATTATAGAGTCTTTAACATTTTAGTATCTTGCTGTCAATTTCTGCTTCAAAGTGAAGTGGAAGAAGTCCAATGGTTTGCAGACATTACATAACCTGTATTTTCGTGTTGCATGGAGTGACGGAGATGCCACTTTTTCAATGCTATTTTCTCCCCATTTATGTGATTAATAAATTTCTCTTTGCCAAGATTTAATTCTGTAGAGTTGATTACCATTTCTTTTAATTGGATTTCAAGTGTTCCGTAATCTTTTGCTATTTTTGAGGATTGGATTCCTATGACATACCATAGTGCAAGAAGCGACATGGCATCAAGATACTCGCAAAAAATGGTGGCTCAGGAAGGATCACCTATTCATTTTTCCATGAGCTCGTATGTTTTTGAATGCTGCTACTACTTGTTCCCACATTGTTCATCGTATGTATGTTTTCACATATATCTATTTTTCTTTGTTCAATTTGAAGGTATGATTATCTGAATAGCTTGTATCCTGGCACATGTAATGACAATGTCCAGATCAGTGGTCCTCCAAGAAGGTATCCAATCATACTGCCTTAGCTTTTGAATGAAAGATACATCGTTTTGTTTTCTTTGCTTTTACTGCCGAGAGAATCCAAAATTGTGTTCTAATCTCTTATTGTGCTCAAAGAATAGTAAAATCCTCCCTTGTATATCTGTTTTGGACTCTCTGTCGTAGCTTTATTTTAGTAAATACGAAATGTAATGTTAAGTTGGTATGGACATTATTTGAAATGTCTCAGGCAACTTTTCTAAGCTCGGTAGATTATCTTTATAAATGGAGGGACGGATCTTTACTTTGTGATAATATTAATAATATTTGTCCTCTCTTACTGATGAGCTCCCTAGATGTGTTGCTTTGACGTTGCATGTTTTCTTTCCATTTTCACTGATGTTGATATGTATTATCATAAATCACCTTAATCCTTATTGATTGAAGCACATCTTCAGATATAATCCCTTGCCCTTCTTTGGAGTCATTTCCTATTTTTTGCTCTACTCCATTATCAGAATGCAGCCATAGAAATAGTCGCATATATAATTTTTCCCAAGTTTTTAATTTTTAGCATTTCCCGTGTTGCACAAACTCTTATTTGTTTTTGTGTTTTTTCCAAGTATTATTCGCTGCTACGTGGTTCATTGTGTTGGGATATTGATGGTCAACTTATTTCTGGATGGTGTTTCAGGCTGTTACTGACTCTACCGCTAAAAGAACGGTTTAAAACTTGGCTTCTTGAGGTCTGTTACTGCTTTTCGTGTTTGAAGTTCTGTCTTGCTAAAAATTTTCGGTGATTTTATTGTCTTTATCAAGTGTTTATGTCTCCTATCTTTTCATACCCACTTTGCTTTGCTTTCCGTGAATTAGGTGGACAGTTATTTATTTATTTTTGTTATAAAAAAAACCTTTTTTTCCCCTGCAAATGAAGCATTACACTGAGTTGGTTGCATCTGTTCTGAGAACGGATGATTTAGACAATTTGGCGAATGGTGATATCCTTTCACTTTTAGATTTATGTTCTTCTTCCTCTCTCCGGCGCTTCATTTTTTATTGGCGCACTCCAGGTCTTGTTTGTCTTCATCATCACCCACCATTTCCTTGAATCTATCTTCCTTCAGGTCTTCTTTTAGCTCTGGTATTTGTGGGACGTCTGGTGACGTTTAAATATTTCTTCCAATTGATTTGTGAATTGCTGGAACAGGGCCCTCCAATTCATCGATTTGACGCTTTGAAGTACCTAGCTTTGGATGAATCCGTCGAAGAAATTTTTGGAGTCTTGCAGGAATATGCCCGATTAGTTCAGGGACTTTGGGTTCCTAAAAGTTATTTGGTGTATGGAACCGATCAAGGAATAGAAGTTTTAGCCAGGGATTATGTTCTTCTTTTATTTACCAAGAATCCCCTCATTAACAGCTCTCAATTGCCTCGACGACCTCAACTTGCTAAAGCAATGAAAGATGTCCTGAAAGTGTTGTCTGTGGAGAGACCTGCCTTCAGTGACTGGAAACTGAAAGAGCTCCCAGATTTTAGTTTCATCAAACTTAATTCCTCTGTTGTAAAAAAACAACAAGAAGAGTGGGATTGCTTAGAGACTAAAATCAACGGTCTTCTTTTTGGAGGAAAAACTGGACCTGCTATGACGGCTTCTTCAAAGTCTAACACCACAGACAATTCGATCGCGAAAAGTTCCGATATAGTCGGTACGAGGACTCTGATTGGAACAAACTCAAAGATCCAAATGTCCGAAGAAGCTCGAGAGGCTATTGCAAAAGCCCTTCAAAAACTTTTTAAAAGTGTCAAAGTTTGCGGGTGAGTTGCTCTGTTATATGAGTTATTTCTCTCAAGATGTTAATTATACTTGTGATTGTAAATGCCATCTTCTAGATAGTAACATCTTGTTACCTGTTTGATACAGATGCTAATTTATTTATAACTAGATGGATAAAAGTGATTGAAGTGCAACAATTTCTGACATAATATGTGCTTTGAGTCGATATATTTTTTCTTCTCTGCCGTCTGCCTTCTATAATGGACATTTGAATGAGAATGATGTTGACAGTAGAGCTGGTGGAGCAAATTGAGTGGAATTTGAGACACTAATTTGTTTGTTCTCAGACTGAGGGCTTATATGTAGGCTTCATTATTATTTACTTCACTGAGCACTGGGAGAAATGTTGGTGGACTAGATTCTCAAATCAAGTCTATTTAGCTCTTGCTTACTTTTATTGAGTTAACCTGACTCTTGAGCTTATCTGCTTTACCTTAATGTAGGAAGAAGGTTTTCCTGAGGGATTTTAATTTTATTTTGGCTAAACTACATGCATATATGCTATATTATGACAGTTTTCAACAAATTAGCCAACGTTTACGGGACATGGCAGTGTCTGAGTCTGCACGCTCGACGGGATTTGCTAAAGAGGCTGTAGCTGCAGCGAACAGTATCGATTCTTTTCCGACTGAGCTTCAGGCAATCGTTAATCAAGTAGCCGTTAATATTCATGGCATTTGCGTTCCGAAATCATCACCAGATCATCCACAGTATGACCCATTCAGGTTCCATTTGGATACTACCCTTTTCTGTTAAAGAACATTCAACTTGCTTTTATTAAAAAAACATCTCTTGTTTGTCATCAATTAATGTGTGATTATTGCCTTTGTAGGAAAATTGTCATTGATCTTTTTGTTGCTGAAGGACCAAATGCAAAGCTTAAAAAGGCTCCTATAATTGAGGCTGCCAAGATGGAACTTAAGAGGGATATAACTACCACCGAATATAATAAGGTCGGTACAAAATGTGTAATATAATTGATGATTGTGAGATAATGGCAATGATGATTGTATATTCAGGTTTAAGATTATACTCTCCTCTCCGCTGCTCTTTATGTCAAACTTTTTCACTGGCAATGGGACTAGGTTTATTTTATGTTTGAGTTACAAAAGTGTGCAAAGAGAGCTTTGTTGTTGTTGTTTTTTGGGTATTTTATGCTGATGTTAACAAGGACATAGCTTGCATATGTCAAGGGAAGAGATAAAAATTGTTTGGCTCCTTATATTTGATGGCAACTTTTGAACTCTGTTTTGGAGTTTCTTTATTTGTGAAGTTTCCTTCATTGTCATCCTTTACAACTTTTTCAAAACTGAAAAGGAAAAGAAGGAAATGTCTTGTATCTTGCATATGGCAAAATGCTGAAGCTTTTTTAGCTAACTCAACTTTCTAAGCACATTTCTTACCTGCCAACTGCTGACATTCAGAGGGCTCAAGGCTTCTGTGTTTTCTCAATTCCTCCAAGTGTTATTGTTCGATTTAATATTTGTCATTTGTTTCTGGGTTTGATGTACAGGTCTTGCAGGAATTGTGTATATCTCAAGCTTCTGCTTGGGTACTGAGGAGTGGTGACAGAAACCCAATACATTGATGTTTATGCTGGCATATTCATACTCCAGTATGTGCGGATAGATGTAGTACGCTTTCCGAGATACTCATTTAAGAGATCACTGTTTAATTTCTATAAAATAGGAAGATTGTTGTTTTGGCCGTTTAATTGAGTTCCTAATTGCACCGAAGCTGTGGATGTCGATTTAGACTATTTGACTGAGTTTAGTTTTACTTAATCAAGTTTTTACTTGAACAAGGATGGGATGCAACTTGTTCTCATAAAGCATTTGCTATTGGTATCATTCCAACTGCTTATCGAAAAACCTGGAATTGGAAATTGATTTAGTTGATAACTTTCATCATGGACCACCCGCATGAAAAAACTTCTCTTGATTTTTATTAGATGCTAATTGGATCAGTCAAGCCTTGGTTCTGTTGTTGGAGGTTACACTTGATGGCTTGAACATGTAGATCGTTAGTTTCTATGCTTGTTTTTTGAGTTTGATTCTCACCCTTTGTTTCTTCCTCACAATCATCGTTGTGCTTTTCTAGTAGCAGCACTTATGCAGCCCCTTATTGTTTTATAGCATCTTTGACTACTGGCTGATATAACGGTTTCCTGTGTAGGATGTCCCACCTGATGCTAGCAAGAATAATACTTTCTGGCTTGGTGATTGATGGCTCAGTTCATCCAAACTAATTAGAGTTAATTGAGAGCATTGTCAATCAAGGTACCTTGTCCCTGAGGCAAGTTTGCAATATTTACACTAGGACTAGAATATGAATCGTTGTCCCAGATTTTCATTGATCATAACCAGAAAGCTCTCAGCGTTGGTTTTTTTTGTTGTCTCCATTGACATGGTTTATTTAATTTCGACATCACCTAAACTCTAGCTATCATGACAGGACCTAGATATAACCAACACCCGCACCCCCACCCCCAAATTCTGTTTCAGCGATTGCATTTCAGTAAAAATTGAAAATCAAGGGCATTTGCTGTACCCGCCAAAGTTTTTCTTACTTCCACCAGCCAATTTTATTCACCACTTGCATTTTTAAACCATAGTAACCAAATTGTTCTGCAGGTGCGGCCCTGTTCTAACACTTCCATGCCAACTGTTTCACAGCTTGATAATTTCATTCGAAGTTATAATGTTCAGAGTGAAAGAACGGTCTTACGATAAGTTTTCTTTCACCAATTAAATTTGAACTTTGACGTGCATTTGGAAATCTAGATACTTCAGGCCTCCCTGATGCTGCTTCAATATGAACCATGATGTTCAACGTACAATGCAGATTCTCTTACGTGGCCTAATGATAAATATTACTGTCAAAATGTACTTTTGCATGAGTTGGAATGTTAGGTTTATTGTGTATAAGTTCTTCGGTCATTTTTGGTAGGATAAATGTAAATTGATAGGATTTCTTCAATATTTTACCTTGTTAAAGTTCACATACTAAGTTTGAAGAATTCATGAAATTTTGGTTAGAGATTAAGATTTAGATATCAAATATTTGAGAAATATCGTGGAAACATGTGATATATCTACCTTTTGTACTGTCAATCTTTCTTGCCAATTTCTTGACCGAGTTTCATAGGAAGTTTATATTGATGCTAAAGCGAAATAACACGTGAAATGGAAGAGAATGAAGAAGTCTTATTTCTGAAAAAAGGACATAAGGCATTTATAGCCATGTACAGAGGAAAAACAGAAAAGCCACATTTCATGGCAAGTTGCAACTAATCCTAAAAAATATGACACCTATATGAATAGGCTTATTAAGAACATGAATAATAACTAACTTTGATCATCATTCCCTCCCTTAAGCTAATGCATCTGCATTGAGCTTAAACTTCAGCTACATTAATTACTCCAAGCATCCCACGAAGCTTCACAAATTTCTCCAAACTGAGAGGCTTTGTCATTATGTCAGTAATCTGCTCTTCAGAGCTACAAAAACTCAGTTTCACAGCTCCATCATTTACCAAGTCCTTGAGAAAATGAAATCTTACTTTAATGTGCTTGCTTCGTCCATGGAAAACAGAATTTTTGAACAACTGAATTGTAGAGTTGTTGTCACAGTGAATTTGTGTGCTTCCTCTTTCTTCAGCTCCAAGTTGCTTCAAGATTCTCCTAAGCCAAATACATTGACAAGCACAAAGTGCAGCAACAATGTATTCAGCTTCTGTAGTTGATAGACTCACTACTTGCTGCTTTTTCGAAGCCCATGAAATTGCTCCAGATCCCATAATGATAGCAAAACCTGAAGTGCTTTTACGATCATCCAAATCTCCAGCATAGTTGCTATCCGTATAAGACAAGAGACCTGCATTTCTACTGCCTCTTTTGTAGAGTATGCCAAAATCAGTGGTTCCTTTTATATACCTTAAAATCCTTTTTGCTGCAAGCCAATGAGATGATTTTGGATTTGCCATGAACCTACTAATCAAGCTTACTCCATACATCAGATCTGGTCGAGTGGCTGTGAGGTACATGAGACTTCCAACTGCTTGTTTAAACATAGTGACATCTACTTCATCTCCTGTTTCATCTTTTGACAATCGTGTTCCGGGAATAATAGGATTCTTCACGGAGTTGCTACTCCCCATGCCGAATCTTTCAAGGACTTCTCGAGCATATCTTCTTTGGCAGATAAATATTCCAGCTTCATTCTGTATAACTTCAATTCCCAGAAAGTATTTCATCTTTCCCAAATCAGACATATCAAATTCTCTCATCATTGAACTTTTGAATTTATCACACATACTTTTATTGTCTCCAGTAAAGATGAGATCATCTACATAAAGATTAACAATAAGTATGTTACCTCCTTCTTTCTTGGTAAATAAGGCGTGCTCGCTAGAACATTTTTCAAACCCTTCACGCATAAAATATGCTTCTATCTTGCTGTACCAGGCCCTTGACGCTTGTTTAAGGCCATACAATGCTTTCTTCAATCTGTAAACCTTGTCTTCTTTTCCCTTTTTGGTTGTTCAATGAAAACCTCTTCTTTAAGTTCTCCATGAAGAAATGCACTCTTCACATCAAGTTGAAATATTTCCCATTCATATTGAGCTGCAAGTGCAAGAACTAGACGTATCGTATCAAGTCTAGCCACTGGTGCAAAAACTTCTGTGTAGTCTATTCCATATCGTTGTGCATATCTTTTTGCCACCAATCTTGCTTTGTGCTTTTCTATTTCTCCACTTTCGTTGAGTTTGGTTTTGAAAACCCACCTAACTCCAATTGGCTTGACTCCTTTCGGTAGATCTGTTAGCTCCCATGTGTTGTTCTTTTCTATAGCCTTCATGTCATCTTTCATTGCCTCTTGCCACTTTATGCTTGTGTGTGCTTCTTCGAATGAGAATGGATCATTTTCACTTTCAGCCATCAGTATCATGAGATTTTCTTCTTCTTCAGACAAATCAGCCCTTGTCACATAATCTGTCATCCATATTGGTTCTCTTCTAGCTCTTGTGGCCCTCCCTTGAACTGAACTTTCTGTGATGTTTTCCTCACTTTCAGGAAATCTGATTCCACTTGAGCTGCCATCAACATCTTCATTTTCTTCTTGCTCAGCTTCTTCTTCTGTAAGATTGTCTTCTTCATCTTCACACACTAATACATCGACTTTCTTTTCTTCATCGGTTCTGCCCCAATCCCAGCTTCTCTCTTCTTCGAACACCACATCTCTGCTTATAATTACTTTCTTGGAAATAGGATCAAATAATTTGTAAGCTTTTGATTCATCACTGATACCTAAGAAAACACACATCTTACTCTTATCCTCAAGCTTGGTTCTTCTTTGATCTGGTATATGAACATGAGCCACACACCCGAAAACTCGGAAATATTCCACTGTAGGTTTCACATTGCTCCATGCTTCTTCGGGAGTTGTGTTTTCTATTGCTGAAGTTGGACTTCGATTCTGCACATGCACACACCATTTCACAGCTTCTGGCCAAAATACCTTTGGAACTTGCCTTTCGTTCAATATAGCTCTCACACCATTCATGATCGTCCTATTTTTTCTCTCAGCGATTCCGTTTTGTTGTGGAGTATAAGCCGCTGTTAATTGTCTTCTAATGCCTTGAGTTTTGTAGAATTCTTCAAACTCATGTGAAGTGAATTCACCACCTCTATCAGTTCTTAAGCAAGCAATGTGCCCACCAACTTCTTTTTCAACACTAATTTTGTAGTTCTTGAAAGTTTTGAAATGCTTCAGATTTCTCATGTAAGAAATAAACCCAAGCTTTACGTGAGAAATCATCTATAAAGCTTAAGATATATCTCTTGTTGCTGTTTGAGGGAGGCTTGAGAGGACCACATATGTCAGCATGTACGAGTTGTAGTTTCTTTGAGGCTCTCCACATGCTTTTCTTTGGGATTGATCTTCTGTGTTGTTTTCCAATTAAGCAAACCGTGCAAGTCTTCTTTGGGAATTTCAAATTTGGTAAGCCAGCTACCAAATGTTTTTGTGACAATGTATTGAGTCCTTTGTGATTAATGTGACCAAACCGGCAGTGCCACAAGTGAACTTCTTTTCTGTCTCTAGCTCTGTTTGCAGGCACATGATCTCCTTTGGTGCTGCCGTGGCTAATACATAAAACATTCTATTTCCACTCATATTAGTTTGCACGATTAAACCCTTCCTAGAGTGAAATATTTTACATGTTCCATTCTGAATCAAAATTGTCAATCCTTTTTCTTGAAGCTGTCCTAAGCTAAGCAGATTATTCTTAAGCTCAGGAACGAAGTAGACATCTGAAATTACTTGAGTGACACCATTAACTTGCATTCTTACACTTCCTTTTGCGACCACATTCATTGTCATGTCATTCCCTAATTTCACAGTTTGGCAAAGACCTTCTTCTAAATTAGAGAACCAACCTTTGTTTCCAGTCATGTGGTTGCTACATCCTGAATCCAAGAACCAGATCTCCTCTTGTCCGGTTTGGTGCATATCCATGTGTGACATCAACAAAAGTTCCTCTTTTTATTCCATCTCTGCATAGTTTGCCTTTTTCTCCCATTCTGGACATTCATATTGAAAATGTCCAAGCTTATGACACTTGTAGCATTCAATAATTGCTTTGTTTAGGGACTGTCTTCCACGTCCTCTTCCTCTTCCACCTCCACCTCTAGAGATGGCTCTTCCTCCTCTTCCTCTTCCAAAACTGTCATCATGAGCAACTTTCAACACCTGTTCCTCCACTTGATGTCCCTGCATCCTTTGTTCATGAACAAGAAGACTTCCATGAAGTTCATCAATGATTAAGATGCTTAAATCATTTGACTCCTCTATCGAACATACAATATAATTGAATTTAGAAGTCAATGATCTAAGTATCTTACTGACCACCGTACTTTCCTCCATGTTTTCACCATTTGATTTCATCTTGTTCACCACACTGAGGGTTCTTCCCAGAAAGCTGTCCACCTTCTCTCCTTCGTTCATAGCAAGCAGCTCAAACTCTTTTCTCAAAGCTTGAAGTTGTGCCCTCTTCACCTTCGTGGAACCTTGGTATTTCTGCCGCATTGACACCCAGATTGCCTTCGATGTCCCTTTGTCAAGAATTGTCTCCAGAATTTCTCTATCAATTGCCTGGAATAAAAAATTCTTAACCTTCAAATCCTTGAGCTTGGCTTCCTCCACGCTTTTTCTCTGTGCTTCACTCGTTGGTGCTGTTCCAATTGCCAACGCTGGTATTCCCCTTCGTCTACAAGACTCCACATCTCTTTGCTTCTCAGAAAGTTTTCCATCGTCATTGACCAATAATCATAATGACCGTCAAATTTTGGAATAGCTGGTTGCACGAACTTTTCTGACATTTTGTCTGTAGACTCACACACTTCACACTCACAATCAGGCCCCTTGCGTGGCTCTGATACCAAATATTGATGCTAAAGCGAAATAACACATGAAATGGAAGAGAATGATGAAGTCTTATTTCTGAAAAAAAGACACTAAGGCATTTATAGCCATGTACAGAGGAAAAACAGAAAAGCCACATTTCATGGCAAGTTGCAACTAATCCTAAAGAATAGGACACCCATATGAATAGGCTTATTAAGAACATGAATAATAACTAACTTTGATCATCAGTTTACCCGTTGGCTTGAATTGTATTTGTTGTATGTTTTATCAACTTCTTCGGGCATCTGCATTGGTTGTTCCAGTGGAGGTGTTATAGCACCGCACCCAATTGGTGAAAAATCAATGTGGGTGGCTCACTCCATTGTACGCTTTCATTTTAATGTTATAATTGAATTTTAATTTAGATAAATGACCTTGTTAAAATAAGAATAAATAATTTTAAGTAATAAATATATTAAAAAATATTATTATTTTGTAAAATATAAATCATTTAAAGATTGTAAATAATATTAAAAATGTGTTTATTTAACATAAAATAAGAATAAAGATGAATGAATACACAAAAAACACTCAAAAAACACTGATCCTGTGACTTTTGTGCTATGGAACTTAATGTGACAAGATAACAAAAATATGTAACAATGGTATTCTTATAGTATGTGAGATAATGTGAGAGAATGATTGATTAATAACTTTAAGATGATGAGAAATACTAAATGACTAATAAAAAATTTGAAAACAAAAAATTTCTAACTCAAGTGGGGTGATTTAAGCTGGGGCGCTCAAAGGATACGAAACAAGGTGTGATATTACCGACAGAAATCTAATGATTCTTGACCATTCGACGTTCATACTACACCTGGATTCGTCGAATCCGTTGCTGGCTTCTTCGGGCAAGAAGAAAAGAGATGGCCACGTTCTCCACACTCGTAACATGTCCGCCTCCTAATCTTTGAACTAGCCGCACTTACTTCACTGTCCTCTGTTTTTCCTTCATGTAATATTATTGTTACCTTCAGTAACGAGAGAGATTTCATGATCATCAGATTTAACTATGCCGACTTCAACTCACCATCTTTCTCACTATCTGTGTCATCAATTAATTCTATATGCTTTAGAACATCAGAGCTTTCTTTTACCTTTTGTCTCTCTTTTCTCGTTTTGACAATGTTGGCTTGTGAGATCCTGTATTATAAATCATCTTTATAGAATCAGAGAGTTCGGAATCCAAAGCTCTGAATTTTTCAGCATCTTTGTTCCGAGCATCTGACTCCACAACAATTTCAGCTTTAGCAGCTCGCAGCTTTTGCTTTATTTTCTTGTTTGACAGCACCATCTTTCTTCTGTACTGCCAGCTTTAAGTTGCAATAAAAGGAATTCTGGCACATGATATGTAAAAATAAAATCACGGATTTCTCCTAATTTCAAGACACCGCAAGTCCGTAAAACTTAAAAATGGACAAAATATTCATTAAGTTTGAAAATTACAACTTCCATAGACATGAAGAAACATCGAAAGCCCCATTGACCAGACATTACATGGTTGTAATTTGGTACACTGGATAATAGAGTGATTGATAAATAATCCTCTTTATCGTACTTTTTTAGAAAGCCCAGTGATAAATAATTTTATACAAAGATAAAATAACCACTTTATGAGATGTGATAATTTTAATTTAATAATAAAAAACACCACAAATGACTTAATTGACCTCAATATATAAAAATTCTAAACCATATCAAATATTTTTATATATTATCAAAATAATGGTGTTTTGAACTCGAGATAATTATATAAATATTTAAAATTTTGTCTTGTAAAAAGCCTTTGCCTTTCGACCTTAATATAAAATTAAAATCAAATAAATATTTTTATTTATTTTTATATATTATATAATATGATAATTATATAAATGAACTCGAAATAATTATATAAATGATTTTTATGATCTCAATAAAATTATTAGTATCACTCGATTAACCTTAAAAAATTGATATTTGACTTGACTCACAAAATCAATGGCTCAATTATCATATTTATATAATATATAAAATTAGGTAAAAATAAATAAATCATGCAAGCACTGTCGGCGCATGAACATATAAGAAATATGAACTCAAGCAATAACTTTGAAATTATAAAATTTAATATGATAATATTAATTTTGTCATTACAATCTAATATATAAATTTAATCACTCTTATTAAAATCATACCAAACATTAAATATAATTATTACATCTTATTTACCCTTAACTTATCCGTATATTATATATCATATGTTTATCATATCATGTATATCAAACTGTGTCTTATAGTTTAAGCCATGACGAGCCTTGATAGAAAACATCATAACTTCACAAATGAAACACAAATTGTGAATTATGGGAATGATACAGTTATTTTGCTGTCTATTTCAGTTTCAAACACATAATATTGTGAGCATGCAAAGCTCCAAATCCATATTATTAAATATTTTTTTTAAATATATGATCGAGGTAATACATAAAATTATTTTGAGATTTTCTATCGACTACCTCCTTAAAAATTTCGAATAATTATAAAATATCCAATTAAAATTCACCTCACGAGTTGGAGATTAACTCGAAATTTTACCCATAAACATTAAATGATAGTGACTACTGGATATTATTTTTTAAAATTATTATGTTTGTATGTACATTTAAAATCAAGATATTGATGTAATTCGTCCATTAATTATTTTTTTCCTTCAACTTTCACCTAATATGTATCCATTAAACCATTTAACATAGTCATAATTAAATTAATTTTTCAATAGCTTTTAACAAAATAAAATTTATCACATTTTCATCAACGAATATAGTTTATAAACTCTAGAGATATAGAAATTGATATATGCATCAAGTCTTGCACATTATTTATTTTATAGAACTAATTCTATGTTATCTACTTTTGGTGGACTTCGTATAAGGATGCAAACGAATCGAGCCGAGCCGAATACTGTTAGATCCAAGCTCGATTCGAGTTTTTATCGTTAGGCTCGAATTCAGCTCATTTGAAAAACACAAAATTCGCTTACAGCTCGAGCTCGATTCATTAGTAGTCCATTTATCATGTTTAACGAGTTTGTCTCGAACTCAAATAATTAAACAAGCTAGTTTTTTAGCTACTTAAATAAACTCATTTTCGAGCTCTTTGAGCATTCTATCCAAAATATCAATTAATTTACGAAAAATCGAAGGATTGATTTCTCATTTTATAGCATTCACATGTTATCTATTTCACTAAAAATAATGCATGACAACAAATAAACAATGCACATTGCTAAATTCACTGTCCAATTGAACTAGTTCAACGAATTAGTCGAGCTTGAGCTCGGGCCACATAAACGAGCTTACGAGTCGAATACCATTACGCTCGAGCTTGACTCGATAAAATTGTCGAGTTCGAACTCAATTCGATAAAATTTAACGAATAATCTCAAATGAAATTTCAGACCGATCATAACTATAAAAAATTTGGACAAGTGTGCCATTGGCCTGTACCTTTTTTTGGTAATTGGACCCAAATATAGGCCCAATAACAGGCGACAATTTCCGATCATCGAGTCAGCTTAAAGCTACTCAGTTTAGCAAAAAACTCAAAAACCTAAATCGCAGATTTTACGCTCTCTGTCGAGCATCGGCTTTTGTTGAAAACCGCAGGAAAAACACATGGTAAATGTTCATACTTAGATTCGTGTAGTAGGTATATATTTGTGTTGATCTTAGCTGTGATTTCAGGCTTTGCCGAACCGACAGACTGTGGATTACCCGAGCTTCAACGGCGATGGTGGCACAGGTATTTTTTGGATTTATTCAAATATTGATTCTTGTTTTCGAGTGTTTTTTCAGCCGACTAATTATTGCTATGTTTCTTTCATCGATAAAAGATTAATGATGGTTTCCACCACTTATGTTATATGTTCGAAGGCGCATCTGATATAGGCTTCGTTTACACTTTTACTTCTTGAGACTGCTTCAAGCCTTCGAAATAATCATTGATTTGATAATTAGGGGGTGGGGAGGGTATATTCATTTTAACATACTGTCTTGGTTATTTAAAACATTATCTCTTGATATCATTATACATTTTTACAATAAAAACAGAGCAAATCAAGCCCCGATTATGCAACATAATACATCATTACGCCATCAAAATAAAATTTGGCAGAGATGACATTTAAATGCTAGCAATGACCTACCTTCAGATGCATCTCTTTGCTGTTCTTGCAATGGTTTGGTGGGTTCGTTTTTTTTTTAATTCATTTTCATTCATTTTTTATCAACTGTCCCTTATCGTTTATTTGATTTGAAAGGAGTGGAGTGATTGCTTTTTTGTTGAAGTTATATATGTCGATAATTGTGGTGTGTGCATTTTTCAATTGCCCCATTATTTTGTTGACGTCTTGTTTTGTGCTGTTAACTGATGTAGATATCGAGGAGGATATCAAGGCGTTGCAACTTGATTCATCAGGTATAAATGTCCTTTAGGTTTAATTTTTTATGTAATTCTTATTGTTACTGTTGTTTAACTTCTCAGAAGTTAAAAAGTTAATTTTTTTTAATGATTTTTACTTTTATTCTCTACGTGTAAGAATTAAGATAATGAAGGTTGTGTTTTGATTAAGAATTTGGGCTAGTTTGCATTGAGTTTGAAAACCGTTGCTTATTTCATGGTTTTGAGACTTACTAATATCTTAACAAAACGAAAAATATGAGAATGGATTCAAGAATCTGTTTATATTCTTTTATAAATTGAGGATTAATAACCATTTTTTCAAAAAAAAATCCTTGGATCCATCAGAATCTAATCGAAGTATTCTTGTCGTCACTGTAAGTTTTACAAGGTCGTAATTTATTGTTTGCAAAAGATACTATTGTTGCTGACAAGAAAGATGGGAAGATAGATGTAGAATTAATTCTGGAGGTGGATAATGGTAGGTCAAGTCACATATGATGTGTATAGTAGACCGGAGGAAATTTCTCATCCAGATTTTATGTGTTTTTGTTAGCACCTGACGACATAACTTTGCGATTTATGCTTGAAGATTGAGGATTATGTCACAAGGATTGCTTTTAATGATCTTTCTGTTTTTATCCTCAACGTCTGACATTTACCATTCTGAGACGAGAACTCATATCCGGTTTACTATATGCTGCTTTGTAATCATGACAAGAGAATCTGAAACTAAGAAACTGAAAAGATCACCTGAAGATTTTTTATGTACCCAAATTTTTTATTATTATTACTTTTATCTTCAATTCTTTTACACGTCTATTTGGTATCAAAAGAATATGGTTATAATTTATTGATCGCTGTTCTCATGTATAAAAGGTGTTCATTTTGCTGATGGCTTTATCAAAAGAATAAGGCTATAATTTATTGATCTTTATTCTTATGTATAAAAGGTGTTCATTTTTCCGATGGATTTATCAAAAGATGTTGTTATTATTTAGTGATCTTTGTTATCATGTATAAAAGGTGTTTATTTTGCTGATAGCTTTAGGTTTGGCCAGCACAACGTGTACAAACTCCAAATCATTGCAAGAAGAGCAAAGAGATGTATCTGAAGGTAGGTAATTGCTGAATCTAGTGTTTGATCAGCATTGTGTCCCTGGAATGGCTTGCAAGTGGACTGATAACATTGTCTCCTCTTCCTGTAGCATTTAAATGCCATCTCTGCCAAATTTTATTTTGATGGCATGTTATGTTGCATAACCGTTGCTTTATTTGTTCTGTTTTTATTGTAAAAAAGTTTAAATATAAAAATGTATAATAATATCAAGAGATAATGTCTTAAATGATCACCTTTTGATCGAATTTGTATATCCCATTTTATATTTATAAATACCCATTTTTATGTTTTGTTCTCATCTTCTATTTGTTTGTCTAATTTACTTGCATTTTAGAGTATAATTTTTTTGACGTGATAAATTGTTTGCGCTAATACTGATTTTGCACTCATAATGAACAACAATGCTAACCTATCATTTAATAATTGATATAATAATAACTCCTCAACACGACCTAATTCCATAACCATAAGCTCATATTCCCTATAAGCAAGAACAAGGCCTGATTAAAGGTCACATCTTTCTGTAATTAAATGTCATAATCTTGATGAGGGATAACTTTTTACCTTAAATTATTTATTTTTCCACTTTATTGCATATCATAGATAAAATAAAACAATGATATTATGTTAAAATACCATTAATGCTGCCTTATGCTAGATTATTCCCCTTTTGCATCCTCAATCTTTTTTTTTCGTTTGCTTTGAAGTTCCCATACCATGAAATTGAAAGGTCTCTGTGATTTTATTTTATTGTTAGAGGTACTGTTTTCGAGTGGATGCTAATTGAATCGTGATTTTTCTTTTTTAAAATTAAGTTTATTTTGAGGATATTATTTTATGTTTTGACTTTTGATTGGTCTATTCAGTCAAAGAAAAGGAAATCTCTTCTCTGAAGGATGTTGTGAATGAGGTGGAGAATAAAAAGAGACATTTGAATGTTGTATTCATTGGTCATGTTGGTAAGTGATTTTTTCTTCAATGAAGAGATCCATATAAATTGTTGTATTCATCATTCACTGGGTTTTCTTAGCATAGGAACAGAACTTAATCTGAACGCATTGGACTTTGGGTTGTGATTGGACTGTCGCTGCTCTTTAACATATCAATAATCAAAGTTTGTTATGATGAGCAACATTATTCATCGTTTCTGCAGATGCTGGCAAGTCGACAACTGGAGGGCAAATATTGTTTCTCAGTGGTCAAGTTGATGACCGAACTATCCAAAAGTATGAGAAAGAGGCAAAAGATAAAAGTAGAGAGAGTTGGTGAGCGCTACTTGCATCTTATTTTAACTTGGAAATGTTACAACTTACATCCAATGTTGGTTCAAAATACTCGTTAGCATTTACTGAAAAATTGATACTTTTAACACCTCGTGTAGGATAACAGAAGCCTCATCTTTGAACTGCAGCTTCATCTACTGCAATGATGTTCATGAGTAGTTGATTTTGTTTGTCGGAGTATATTTGGATGGATCTATACCATAACGGTGCATTAGTGATGACCTTCATCTAATCTGTTGTTGCTGTCATCAGTATAATATGTTGCTTAATATGGTATATCCGCTAGGGATGTTGGATCATACATTCTCCTGCTCTCTTAAACTTTTGAAGTGTTTTGAGTATAGACATGTATGTATATTAAATATTGAATACTTTATTTCAGACAATACATTATTTTGTACTTCAAATCTATTCAAACCATTATGCAATTATATTCTTTCCTTATGCTGTTTTCAACCAATCATTACCTCATTCACATTTTTGTAATTGTTAGTCAAATTCATTTCACATACGATTATCTTATGAAGCCTCTATCCAATTCAATTTTCTTACAAAAAATGTTATAAAATTTGTGCTAAATTTTTGTAGCGAAAGTAGGTGGAAGCTCAAATGAATTTTGGCTTGTTCCCCTCTTGGTGTCTTGTTTCTGTAATCCCCTGAGTCCTTTCTGCATCAATCTCTTACTAATTCCCGAACATATTGGAAGGTTTTTCCGACCTCAAATCTATAAATAGATGCTCTAAACCATGTGTTCGAATTTTTTGCCACTTACTTTCGTGATGGTGGGATAATTTTTGCAGTCATTCAACTCCCTGTTGAATATCATTGCTTAATCTAGCTTTGGTTTTACTGATTCCCTTTACTTAATAAAAAAACTAGGTACATGGCTTATATCATGGACACAAATGAAGAGGAGAGGGTTAAGGTACTTATCTGTAAATTTGGCTACTGAGTGATGTCTGGCGTTCTTTGTCCTCCAAATGCATTTGCATGTGTGAAGAGATGAGTGGTTTGTTGCCCTAATTTACTTTCGTAGGGAAAAACAGTTGAAGTTGGTCGAGCTTCATTTGAAACAGAAACTACCAGATTTACAATATTGGATGCCCCGGTAATTTCTATTTTTCCTTTTATTCATTGCTTTGTGATTTCTCTTGTAGAAGTTCTGCAGTTGTAATAAATTTTGATTGCATATATTTGTATTGTTTAAAGATTTAAATTTTGATTACACCTCTGTTCTAAATTGATCTGGATTTCTGATAAGAAAAGTTCTATATTCGTTCTCGAGGGAGATTGGAATTGCGTTGAATCATAAGATAAGTCTTTTAAAGTTTAGCAGTGTTCTAAATGGCGGTTGAGGCGGCCGCCTAGTCACCTCGACCGCCCTGCCATCTCCATATGCATGAGACGGTTGTTTTAGGCGGCCCAAGCTATGTGGCGATAGGCAGGTGGAGGCAGCGAGCAGGCGGGGGGCAGTCGACATTTTTAAGTTGTAGTCGACAAATTTTAAAACCTAGTCAAAGTCAACTAATTTTAAATCTCAAAACCCTAGTTATTTAAATCACACTCCACTTTTTTTTTTCTTTTTACTTTTTGTTCTCACTTCTTTTTTTTTTTAAAAACTTTTTATATGATTATCTATAAAAAATTATTTAAAAAATTCAACCGTCTAGGTGGCCGAGGGATGCGATAGGATGTCACCGACCGCCCCGCCGCTGCCTCCCGCCATTTATAACATTGTTCATTAGACAATTCTGTTATCATTTTACACAACAGTTGATTTATCTGCACTTCGTGGTGTAACACATTTGTTTTAAACTTTGGTACTTCAGGGTCACAAAAGCTTCAACATTGTTCATTAGACAATTCTGTTATCATTTTACACACCAGTTGATTTATCTGCACTTCGTGGTCTTAACACATTTGTTTTAAACTTTGGTACTTCAGGGTCACAAAAGCTATGTACCCAACATGATTAGTGGAGCGTCTCAAGCTGATATAGGTGTATTGGTAAGTACACGTATAAATATTAAATTTTATATTTTAAATGGTCAGATTTTGACTTGCTCTCTTCCATTTATTTAATCATCTTACCGTCACAGGTAATTTCTGCCAGGCAGGGAGAATTTGAAACTGGTTATGAGAGAGGTGGACAGACACGCGAACATGTTCAATTAGCAAAGACTTTGGGTGTTTCGAAGCTTCTTGTTGTTGTGAACAAAATGGACGATCCTACTGTTATCTGGTCAAAAGAGAGGTGCCTTTGTCTGAGAGTTGAGCGAGCATCTGAAAATGCTGTATTTTGTTTTTGCCTTGAGTTGATGCTGTTGTGTAATTGCAGATATGATGAGGTTGAGTCAAAAATGTCACCATTTCTGAAGTCTTCAGGTTACAATGTGAAGAAAGGTAAATTCCCTGTTGGAGCATACATTTTCGTACCGATGATGCATTATTTCCTTCACATGGAGAATCCGATTGAGACTTTGTTTTTATTTGTTTATTTTACTAGTGTGTGTGTGTGTTATCGAGTTGTGTCACTGTGTTCCTAATTGGACTTGAATTCACTAGATTAATTTGGTTCCTTGTCTGAACCATGAAGCTGAAGTGGCAAGAAATTGTTTAGTTCAGGATTCAAATTTTATAGAAATGAGGCCACATATGCTCTCAATATAACAGAATTCAACTTCACCCTCATGACATGACTTGTGTGTAACCTTGAATATATGATCCACAAACACTTGAAATAACTACGCATGCCGGGCTGGACATACCTGGGAAATGGGAACATCTTTGACATGGCACAAATATGTGCCGGATATGCCAAGGCACATGATAAATTAATAGGAAAAAAAATTGGACACAGTGGGGCAGGACAATGAGTGTTGGACACAATTTGAGATGATGGTACTAATTTTTAATGTTTCTCAAAATTTTAGAGCAATCAGTCAAACCTATTCATTTTTTAGTGATCTTTTCTTTGTATGTTTGAAAATTAATTTTAATACTTGAATAAATAATTGTCTTTCAATTTATTATTTATTGGACTATATTTTTTATTTTAAAATGAGATAGCTTTTGTGTTTTAAAATATATTCAAAATGCTTGTCTTTTTAATTCTGATAGCTTCACTTGATATAATTGGTTTTTATTTTCATATTCAGTAAGTTACAGGCCTTTATATGTAATATGTAGGTATACATACGTATATTTATGTGTCCAAAATTTTATCGTCGTGTCCTTGACTTTTTAAAAATCCATGTAGCCTGCTTGTGTCCATGTCCATGTCCATGTTTGTGTCCATTTGTTGTAGCCTGAAGACTATTTTGAATTGTCATGTTGATTTTAAGACTTCACAAAATGTGAAGCCTTATTTCAGGAAAGAATTTTAAAATGTTGTTCAACGTGAGTTCTGATGCTCTACTAAATAATGAATTCAACATAAATAATATCTGTCGGTATCCTTATTAATATATCGGTCATAAATTATTTTATAATTTTGTTTCAGATGTACAATTTCTTCCCATATCTGGTCTTATGGGTACAAATATGAAGACAAGAGTGGACAGAAATGTCTGCACATGGTGGAAGGGTCCATGCCTTTTTGAAGCTCTTGATGCTATTGAAGTCCCTACACGTGATCCAAAAGGTCCATTTAGGTATAAATATAATAATTTCTGTTATACCTTTGTCCTCTTTGGTTATCTGGTTAGATGAAAGTTTTAATTTGTCACTTTGTTCTTGATTTACTTGGGATTGTAATCATGACATATTCGGCCTAATTTTATGTGCTTGACTGCTTGTTGTGACAGAATGCCCATTATTGACAAATTCAAAGACATGGGAACTGTTATTATGGGCAAAGTAGAATCCGGGAGTGTTCGTGAAGGAGATAGTTTGTTGATCATGCCAAATAAGGTGTTATTTCCCCTTATTTTGTTATTGCACAAAATTTTTATTTTATGAATGCATGAAGCATTTAGGGGTTTAATCTTATGCTTTGATAATTTTCAGGTCCAGGTGAAAGTTCTAGCCATCTTCTGTGATGAAGATAAAGTTGGTCGTGCAGGACCTGGTGAAAATTTGCGAGTCAGGGTTTCTGGGATTGAGGAAGAGGATATCCTTGCTGGTTTTGTCTTATGCAGCACTGGTAGGTAAAATAGGTAGATTCTCCCAAATTTCGTCTATTACTCAAGGGAGTATCATTTTGCGTATTATACATGTGTTGTGATTTTGTAATTCGCAAATTGCGGGGATCTGTGGCATTGTAGCTTTATTGAGATGGAGATTGCAACTTTTCGCATTTGAATTGAATGTATGATACCGAGTTGAAGTTCTCATTGATCATCCAGAGTCTGTACACTTTGTGTTGTGCTTTAATGTCTTCTTTCCCTTTTTTGGTTTGAAATTTATAAATGCGACAAACGGATATCAAGAGCTTTCTATAGAAAATTTAGTTCAAAGTTTCTTAATATTGATGAGGTAGCTCCTTTAGAAATTTTCATTGTCATTGTTTACTAGTTAAAGGAGAGAGACTCTCAGAACATAGACAGTGTTCCTCTCTGAGTTGATAGTGATTCTATTAATGTTGATAATTATTAGTCCCACGTTTTCATTCAGATGCCTGAATGAGTTCAATGGGTGGAATTGTTGGCTCCATGTACTTCATTTGGTTGCTCAATTCTCAAGCTTGTGAGTTTCGATGCTTTATTTATTTTTGACCAAAATCATTTGATTGTGTTTACAGCAAACCAAATGTGGTATTCGTGTGAAGGTAAAGAGTATTTCAGGAATATGGAATTCCGAACCGAAATTTAATAACTTAGCAGAACAGCACAAGAAGAAAATAAATAGTATGTGGAAGTTGAAGTGCTCAGAGAGATGCTGTGTAGCTGAAACATGGAGGGGGAAGAAGGTGGTGCTGGGGTGGGGGGAAGTTTTCGGAGGTGTATTAAGGTAAATTAGTTATCTTTATCACCAGTAAAGTAGCTTAAATGACCAAACATCACATTTTGATTTACGAACATGAAGCTTGGGGAAAGATTAAAGCCATCCCAATTGAACACATAATGGCTGGCGTTGGCCAAAATTTTCAATTTTCTCATATCAATCAAAGGCAGCGTGAGAATTGGCCAAAGCCATTTTTCAGAATCACACATTTTTATACGGATGACTCCTCAACATTCGTCGCCCATCATAAAAGCATCGTAATTAATCAAAATGTAAAATAATGTTCTAGGCATTATAATACGCATGCAAAGTATTTGCAGCGGCTAGTAGCATAAATAATACAAGGGTGTTGTGTTTTTTCATCATTATAAATGTTCTTTTATTACCATGGGATGGGGGCTTCGTTTTAATATGAAATAGACCCAGAGACGCTCACTACGTATGGTGGACGAACGTTCAACACAAATATTATACTAAATACCTTAGACGCACGTTCCTATAGCATCTGAAGAATCCAAGAAACAACGATACCGAATCAGGCAAAAGCACGTCCAGGAACAAAGTGAAGGAAATTCGAAAACTTTTGGAAATCCTTGTGTCTCGAGGCACGCAGCAGCATGTTTATTATACACTGCACCACCTTTGCCAGTAATCGATTCCATTAACGTAAATTGCAGTGTAAAATTGCATACCAGGAGCATCAGTCCAGAGTCCTCGAGCTAATGGGATCCTTCAGTTTTGCAGTGTTTTTTAATTTTTATTTTTTAAAATAATTTAAAAAATAGTGTGAACGGTGGCGACATAGCGGGCGCGTCAAAATTATTTTGTAGTGTCTGCTCATAGTAGGAAGCAGACACTGCCTATGTGATCAATGTTTGCTTGTTTTCCGCCACGGCGTCCATGTCGATTCTCAGTGTAGTCCTGGAGGTAAGTGTTTAGGTCGCAGTGAGAGAAACATCACCTGGATAACCTGCAGCAATATAAATAAACAAAAGAACTGGTAGTATGAAACATTAGTTCTGTGTGAGTGTGCAAAAACAAAATACAGGTGGTCACCTTCCTCTCCATCCCAACTCCTGTATTTGAAGGTAACTGATGGATTATCACCCTATGCTCAAATAACTTTGTCGTATCCCTTGTGAAATATCCATTGCTGCAGATTTACCCCGAAAGGAGATAGGAAAGTACATCAAAATTCTTGGAGAAGCTTTACAACTAAGCCAGCCCATCAATAACAACTGCATATCTGTGCACATGCCACGGTTTTGCACACTTCTTCAACTCAACAAATCTGCTCAGGTACTTGTCAATCGCCTTTCATGGTCGATAAATGTTCCCGCACTCACTGAGTTCATAACACTTTTGTCTGTAATTTCTTGGTGATGATTGATCAAAGGAGCTGGCAACCGCAACACACATAGGAGTAGTTATAAAATGCAAATGCTTCTGCACCCGACGAAACCCTATCAGCATATCTGCAGCTGCCATTTATTTGGCCCTGCCAGTTAGAAGATAAACGCAAAACACAGGCTGAAATCTGTAAGTGACTGGCCTAACAGAAGTAACTCTGCGCAAAGTGAACAAGGAGCTATTGGAAAATTGGGATGACCTTCTTCCATCAAATTATAATCCAGTTGTCCCTCCAGAGAAAGCGTTTCCAACTGCTTCTATTTCTGTCAGCCTCTCGTCATCTAAAGCTGATCTAGTCGGAGTGTTAGACAAGGACAAGCATGCAAAACCAAGTGAAATCTTGAGTGCATCCATCAAAACACAGGCAAAGAAAATGCCGAGAAAGATAATTTCCACAGGGCTTATAACTCTGCCATTCTTGGATCGCCACCATCCTTCTGGAAACCACAGGTTCCGAGTGGAAATTCTTCTGTCCACAAGCCCCAGACACGAAGCAAACCTCGACCCAGAATAGGGAGATCGATTTATAGTACGAGACGAGGGAGGAAAAAAGGGTTGATACAGATGTAAAGTCTGCTTCTTCTAGTTCGATGAGACAGGTTTAATTCCCTACGCTCCCTTCTCTGGGTACCGGCGTGTTTCCCTGGCCGTTTCGCCCACCCGTGCCATCATCAAGTTCTCCATCTGTTTCAATTTGTGCAACCAGCGAAGATATCCCCCGACGTGGTAGATAAGCAACCTATGCAACATTATCTAAATGAAAAGTTCAGCAAATGTGGTAATTTGACGATCGGAGCTATACTTTTTCACGATTTTGTATGTTACTGTCCTCGTGGAGTTATTTAAATTGTAAATATTTTGTGTATAACGAATACTTCGTTTGCAACGACTCTAGTGTTGCATTACTTTGCAATGAAAAAGAAGAATTATTTTTTAAAAAAAAATTATACATATAATACATAAATGTACAAAATTCCCATTATCCAAATGTGTCGCGGGTTCCCAACACAAGCCATTGGGGCCCAAATTTGTGGCAGGAAACATAATTTTAGGCACAGTAGTGTCTCCTTGTTTGTAGGAAATCAAAGGTCGAGATTAAGCTCTTTGTAATAACATGAAAAAACACAAATCAATAATGTTCCTCTCCTTTTCTCTTACATTTGAGGAAACTTCAAC
Source organism: Primulina tabacum (assembly GCF_025594145.1). NCBI lineage: Eukaryota > Viridiplantae > Streptophyta > Magnoliopsida > Lamiales > Gesneriaceae > Primulina > Primulina tabacum. Next base: position 7,155,170 of record NC_134552.1, on the reverse strand, counting down.
TGCTGCAATTCTGGTATGTTTGTTCTCTCTTAATTATGCCTCTAATGTTGGAATCTTGATTTGTGTGATCATTAAACATATATACACAACGAATTGACATGTTCTAAATTAGTTACTAAAAATAATTTCATCCTTCTTGTACTATGTTACATTATTTCGTGAGGGTCGATTCAAAAATAAACTGTTTTCTTCATTATAATCTCTAAATAAATTTAAGGTGCATGCTTGTAAGAATATCTCAGGATGGAAAAGAGTCATTTTTTAATACAATGCTGTGTGAATTTTGAAATTTCGAGCGTGTGGTATTGTAATATTCATGTGCATGGCGTTACATTGCCTTGAAGAGCAGCCGTGGGAGAATTTTCCTTCCGGCGGTGAAACCGAGGCCAATCTTCGCCGGGAAGTTATTTATAAATGGCTTCATCTCCTGATACTGCTCCGCCAAGTGTTATACCTGGAGAATCTCCGCCAGCTCCTCCCGCAGATACTCCTCCACCCTCTCCACCCGAGCAGCAGGAGTTTTCTCTCCGGCCCCTACAACATCACCGCCGGATCCTCCAGCTTCCTCCCCTCCTCCTCCAGACTCCTCCACACCTGGAGACGACCCTTCTTCAGCCCCTACACCTTCCACACCCGCCGAACCCCAAACCCCGCCAGCACCTCAAGATTCAGTCACACAGCCTCCTCCATCATCGTCTCCATCTCCGCCGGCTTCATCGAACAACAACCGCACGCCTCCTACTTCTCGCGGCGGTATTCCGTCACCTAACTTATCTCCAACAGGTGGGTCGCAAACACCATTTGCTTTGGCTCCTCCATCTCCTTTGCGGCCATCAAACGGGAATTCGGGTGCATCATCTGGGACGGATGCTTCGTCTTCACCATCTGATTCCACAGAGAGTATAGCGGTCTTTGCAGGTGCTGTTGTTGGAGGAATATTGATTTTTGCCATTTTGATTATCTGTCTGGTATGTGCGAAGAGGAGGAAGAAATCGCCGTATTACAACGGCAGCAACCCAAATTGGCATAACCCTCAGAATATGGATCACATCGTCAAGCTTCCTCCACCACCCGGCGTCATGGGGAGTGGGGACCCCCGCTGCCCACGGCGGCTGGGGCACAGCTCCTCCCCCGCCCCATGCAAACCTAAGCAACGAGTTCATGAGTTCCCCTGGCTACAACAATTCAGGGCAACATCCCATTTCCCTGCCACCTCCATCTCCAAACGTGGGCGGCAATATGGGTCCCAGAAGCCAGTTCAGTTACGAAGAGCTTGCAGCTGCAACAGGTGGGTTCGCTCGCTCCAATTTGTTAGGCCAAGGCGGGTTCGGTTTCGTGCACAAAGGAGTCTTACCTGACGGGAGGGAGGTTGCCGTGAAGAGTCTCAAGGCCGATAGCGGGCAAGCGAACGCGAGTTCCAAGCTGAGGTTGATATTATCAGCCGAGTTCATCACCGGCACCTGGTGTCTCTCGTTGGATATTGCATTGTCAGAGAGCAGCGAATGTTGGTTTATGAGTTCGTGCCGAACAAGACCTTAGAATTCCATCTTCATGGTACTGCATTCTAAGTTCCTGCTATATTTCAAATCTTGAAAGTCTTGTATATTTGTGGTAGGGATCAGTGAATAAGTTTCCGTACGGTCTAGAATTTTAAACTCTAAAATCTTTTAATATTTTAAATTGATTAACCGGGCTAATATCATATTATTTCAAAATTATTAAAAAATTAACACATAAATTTTTTTTAAAAAAATTTGGGCCACTCGGGCTAAAGCCCGGATACAAGAGCATGTAGTTCCGCCCCTGGCAGGGATTCTTGATGGTGAAAATGTGAGTTTGTTGTTACAGCAAAAGATCAGTCAGTCATGGACTGGGCGAGTAGGCTTCGAATTGCGGTGGGATCGGCCAAGGGGCTTGCTTACCTGCATGAAGATTGTAAGAATTCTTGGCTTGTTAATATATCTGCACTTTTCAAGGTAAATCGTATACGGAATTATGGGAAAAACAAAAAAGGAACCACAACTTTTTTCACATTTTCTTCATAATATATAAACTCAAATTGACGTCAAGTTTCTAAACATATACGTTCATACTCTTAACAAATAACTAGTCGGGCACACGATTAGCACATTACTCTTGTTTTTCAATCTTACTGCGTAATTGCAGGCCACCCTCGAATCATCCATCGCGACATCAAGACAGCAAATATACTACTTGACTTCAACTTTGAGGCCATGGTATCCCTGAAATCTTCAAAATAATTTCCAAGAATCATCACTTTTTATATCTGCATGCTTACCGATGTTAATTTTGTTTCCTGGCCTACATATATTATAATATAGGTGGCTGATTTCGGATTGGCTAAACTGACTAGTGAAAATTACACACACGTTTCCACACGTGTCATAGGAACTTTCGGGTAATTTTATCGTTGTCTATTCTGTTTAAGGGCTATTATTGTTGTTTTTATTTAATTTTCATTAGTTATTAATTTATATATAAATATATTTTCTTATGTTTATTGGGTTTTGTCTATTGTCAGCCTAATTAAAACATTGACATGATAGAATAAATTGTTGAAACAATAATTACCCTTACTTAAAAAAGTGAGATGTTTAAATATGTTAGATTATAATTATTGATAAAACTATTTTACTCATTTTGTTATTGTACATGGATGTTATCGAACATTTTAATCTTGTCTAATAAAATAAAAAAAATTGCACTTTTGGACTTATGTGTTTGTTATTTTGCAACTTTGGTTCTCTGTATTGTTCAATTTTAGTTTTACTCATGAATATTTTAATTTTGACAACTTTAATTATTTTTTCATCGGAAATACGGATGTGACACTTATAAATCAATATCGTGTCAACGTCACATAAGCGTCACATCAGGGCCGCGTCTAAAAATGATTAAAATTATAAAAATAACATAAATAGCGGACCAAAATTGAATTTAGATAGCATAAATAACCAAAATCAGGCAAATATATATAACTAATATTAAAGTTTTAAAAAATAAAAAATAAAATGAAGTTTTAACCATCCAAAATATATTTGTATATATACTGTAGGTATCTGGCTCCGGAGTATGCATCGAGCGGAAAGCTAACGGAGAAGTCGGATGTCTTCTCCTTCGGGGTGATGCTACTGGAGCTCATAACCGGGCGGAAACCCGTAGACCATACTAATAAAACCATGGAAGACAGCTTAGTCGACTGGGTACGTACGTGTGTGTGTGTGTATATATATACACACACTTGTTGCTTCCAACTTCGTCTTTATTGAGTTTACATGCATGCATGCAGGCGAGACCACTCCTTTCGAAAGCATTGGAAGATGGGAGTTACGATGCTTTAGTGGATCCACGCCTCCAAGATAACTATGTCCCCCATGAGATGGCTCGCATGGTTTCTTGCGCAGCTGCTTCCATACGCCATTCTGCCAGAAGACGCCCCAAGATGAGCCAGGTAAACTATGAATATAACACCAGTATACTTATTATCATCATGCAAATATCTAAAAAGTTTAAACACGTGAATCATGATGGAGATTATGGAAAAGAAAATGATCCATCACTCGATGAACAATATTTAGCTCCGAAAAGTCCCATATATATATAGAACTTTCTCATTACAATAACATGAACTTAATCATAAACATCTGTATTCGTAGATTGTACGTTCTTTGGATGGTAATTCGCTGCTGGAGGACTTGAACGAAGGCGTGAAACCTGGACAAAGCGCTGCTTTTAACCCGAAAGGCAACATCGAGAGCTACGACACGGGCGCATACAATGCCGACATGATGAAATTCAGGAAGATGGTGATGACGAGCCAGGACTGCAACAGCAGCGGAGTCACGAGTGAGTACGGGTTGAACCCTTCCTCGTCCAGCAGCAACGACTAGAATTGGGAGACGTCACAACTCCTGACCCCAACGGGTCAAAACCATAGAAATTTCTTGACTTGATCATATCGCTAGATCTCATACATCTAGCACAGTTAACCTTTAGGAATCGTTCGAGGATATATATGTAGTTTTGCTATATACATGAAAATTTTCATCTATTAATTTTCTTGATATATATGCACACATTTACAAGTACATGGACATTTATACAATGTTTCATAATTTATAAGAGTAGGTCTCTTGCGAGACGGTCTCATGAATCTTTATCTGTGAAACGGATCAACCTTACCAATATTCACAATAAAAAGTAATACTCTTAGCATAAAAACTAATATTTTTTCATGGATGACCCAAATAAGAGATCTGTCTCACAAAATACGATCCGTGAGACAGTCTCACATAAATTTTTTTGCCGATTTATAATGAGACTAATTTCGTGGAAATTGAATTCATTGCAAATATTTTTAAAAGGAAAGGATAAAATAATATTTTTATGTGCGAATATATATGTATATCAACTAAAATTTCAAGTGTAATAATTCAACCAACCAAAATCACGTAATTCAAACCATGTTGTTTGTGTCCAAATATCCATATTTATTTTGTACAACTCGGGAGAGGATCTCTGCTGTGGAGAGAGAAACATCATATGATAATGTGTACTCAAAACAACACCGTGTTATCAAATTATTATTATTATTTCCTTATTTCCCTCGTTTTGGATTGTTAATTAATTAATTAAGACAAGACAATGAAAATAATAATTATATATTATTTTTTAAATAATCAATTAATTGATGTAAAGTGTATCGATCCTATTAAAAATTAAAAAAATAAAAATTAAATCATATCAAATATTTAGGTAGAATAATTCAATGACAAATTAATGAATAATTTGACTTAAAAAATTAAATATGAACAAAAAATTTAAATAATTATATATAGTAAATTCGTGTTAAATTTATTTTGTATAAAATAATATTTATATATGGTTTAATTCTATTAAGTTAAATTAATAATTATCTCATCTTTATACTGCATTGAAAAAATGAAATATATGAAAACTAATGATGTATTTGTATTGTGTATCTGTTTATTGTTAAATCAAAATTGTTAGATCATTTAATTCAGAAAAAAGATACGAAAAGATTGTTACCACTAGTAAAAATATTATTATTAATATAATACAATTTAAAATAATTAAACTTAATAAAATTAAACTATATATATTATTTCATACAAAATAAATTTAACAAAAATTTACCCTTTAGTTAAATTTTTGGTTTAGATTTATTTTTTAAGTAAAACTAATCATTAATTTATCACTGATTTATTATATTTGGAGATTTTGGTTTAATTTAATTTTTCTGTAAGTTTTTTAAAATTTTAACAGTAATATATTTTGCACGAATTAATTGAATATTTAAAAATTAATATATAATAATTATTTTTATTTATCTTGTCATATTTAATTAATTGAGCAAACCAAAATAAGAGAAACAAAAGTTTTAAAAAAGAAATTTTGACAACACACGCGCACAGCACCGTATGTTGTTTCTCACCCTACAGCAGAGGATCCTCTCCCGTAAAACTAGAGGTTCATATGAAAATGAATAAAAACTATTGAATGCAACATATAATACTAACATCTCATTAGCAAATTTCCATTATTGTGATACAACCATTAGGAAATTAATGCTAGATCATAAGTCAATATGTCAAATATGTGCTTATATATTAAAATCTTATATTTTACCAAAATGTGTGTATATATATATATATATATATATATATATAATATTTGATTTAATTTGTAATTAAGCAATTTATTTTTACATATTTTTTTGTTGGGTCCAATAAATAATTAAATAATTATTTATATTTTATAGTGGAAGACAGAATATAGTGCAATCGTTCGCGAAATTTTTGAGTTTCGCACCATATATACGATGGCTCTTTTGAAATAACCCTAGGCTTTCAGGGGTAAAAATGAAGATCCACTTTCCCGCCAATATCCGACCGTATTCCAGATTTCTTGAGTATTTGCGCAGCCATTTTTCATTTTTCCCAAGTATTTATATTTCCACAGCACTTGACGAATTTTTCCTCACATTTTAGGAAAATTTTAGTTTTCGGATTTGTAGTGATTATTTGATTACGATTTCTGAAGATTTTTTTTTCCATATTTTCGGAGTAATTGTTTCTGTATTGAAGTGTTTCATTTTGGGGTTTGAATGATTCAAGGGGTTAGGGTTTAAAGTGAGATGGCTGATAAAGAAGTGAAGACCGAGCCTGTTGCAGATTCTCCGACCTCGGTTCTCGAAGACGAGGTGCGTAAATAATTTATCTGTATGTTTTTTCGATTGTATTTGTGGTCTTCTTTTGTTTATCGAGGAAGAATGTAGTATGAAAGCTATCAAAATGCTTGATTTTTTTTTTGGGGTTTCAAAGGCAAATGGAAGAAAGTCTGATATTGGTAGTTGGGGTTGTGGCGGTGGTAGTGTGGTCGCTAAATGTCGATGCTTTTTGAAGTTGGAGATTTGTTGTCTTAGAGCGCATCACATTTCTTGTTTCTGATGAAAATTTTGAATTTTTTTTATTTTTTGCAAGTGTTTATTTGTTGGTGAGTTGGATCATTGCCCTGCGGCTTCGGACACCCTTTGAGTTGGGGATATTACATGCCTTTGTTTTCTTTTTGGTCCTATGACTTTGTTGTCAATGTTCAGTTGATGCTTATCAGTTTTTTTTCTTGATATTATTCTGAGCTGAAGGACTGCACCGAGAAGATCGGTGTTGTATTGAAGGATGAAACTGACGCAAACACAACTGATTCTTCTCCATTTTCAAAAATCATCGAAGAGGAGGAAGATAAGCTTCTGGAAGCTAGGCTGAAGAAAGTAAAAGAGGAAGATGGAAACGAGGTTAAAGAGGTGCCTCCCTTGAATGATATCCAGTTCACTAAACTGGATGAGCTTCTGACACAAACCCAACTTTACTCTGAGTTTCTACTGGAAAATATGGAGGATATCACCAAGGTTTCTTTGTTGAGGAATTTAAAAATATGAATTGCAATGATATTTTGCTGTTTTAATTGGTTTTTGGATATTTTAGAATGAGATGGAGGATGATGAAAAAGCTGTTCAAAGCAAGAGAGGCCGTGGTTCAAAAAGAAAGGCAGCTGCAAGTTATAATACTGTAATTTTTTTCTTCTTGTTCTACCAGGAATCAGTGTTTATTCAACTAAATATTCAATATTTCCTTTTGGATTTTGCAGCTAGTCAGTAGTTTGGTGATTGAGCCATTTGAATTCTGATTGAAATTTCAGTGCGGATCTTTTATTTTTTCATAATGGTATCTGCGTTTGATGGGTATAATACATATTCTTTTGAGGACAATATGTTACCAGATTTTGTTAGGTGCTCGTGAGTGTCTACATTGTCAGATGTATGCCATTTTTTTATTGCTGTTTTGTGTTCGTTTTAGCCAACATATTTTCCATTTATCTGTAGAGAAAGGCCACGAGAGCTGTCGCAGCCATGCTTACTAGATCTAAAGATGGTGTTTGTGAAAATACTCTTACAGAACAAGAGAGGGCCGAAAAAGAGCAACATGAATTGGTACCCTCTTTAACTGGTGGAAAGCTGAAAAATTATCAAATTAAAGGCTTGAAGTGGATGATTTCGTTGTGGCAAAATGGACTAAATGGGATACTCGCTGATCAAATGGGGCTTGGGAAAACAATTCAAACTATTTCCTTCCTTGCACATCTAAAAGCAAACGGATTGCATGGACCTTATTTGATTGTAGCTCCTCTCTCCACCCTCACAAATTGGATGAGTGAAATAAATAGGTATTTAATTTACTTTTGTAGTTTGTCATAGCTGTAGCTAATACCCTTTCTACGCCTATTGAGTATGCTAAGCAGCTTCAGTTTTCCAGGTTTGTGCCCTCGATGGATGCAATCATTTATCATGGGGACAGGAAGGCAAGGGATGAAATTAGAAGAAATCACATGCCTAGAACACTCGGTCCCAAGTTTCCTGTTGTCATTACTTCTTATGAAATTGCACTGAATGATGCCCGAAAAAATTTAAGGCATTACAGCTGGAAATATTTGGTTGTTGATGAGGTACTTGTGACAATTCAAAATTTCCTTTCTGAACTTTGTGCAAGTGCCAGATATTTAAGTGTTGCTTATCCTCCAATTTTTGTTTATTGAAGGGACACAGATTGAAGAATTCTAAATGTTTGTTGCTGAAGGAGCTGAAATACCTAAGTGTAGAAAATAAGCTTCTTTTGACTGGCACACCTCTGCAAAATAACTTAGCGGAGCTTTGGTCTTTACTGAATTTTATTCTTCCTGATATTTTTTCTTCCCACGAAGAGTTTGAATCCTGGTATTAACCTTTTAATCGTTATATTCTTTACAAGTGCAAGTATTCCTTGAGAACTGTGAAATAAACAGTTGCAATGGTAATTGCTTTCTTAATTTCTTTTCTTTTGATAAGTGTTCCGTTGACTCATTGTATACCTATGATTGGTAAAGGGATCGAGTTCATCTGAACATTTAATATCTGTTGCATTTAATCTCTGTTGTGCCGTTGGTAGTTGTTATTTATGTGACATGGGATTCTTTTATCAATTGTCAGCGGTGGAAAGGTTAATTTCATGGAGAAATAGCTTGAATAGGATTGTTTTGTGGAAGAACTAGCACGATACACACCATAAGTGATCATGAAGTTGCAAAGCTATGATTTTACGATTTTATTGCATATTATAGTATGGAGGCTGAGTTCTGCCAGACTACAATTATTAAATACCCTGAAACTAAAAATCTAAAATACAAATTACTTAGGTTTGGAATTTGCATCCAAGTCATTGTTTTACTGGAGTCGATGTCTTTGATACGCAAAACACAAATATTTCAGCTTGCAAAATTTATGATGTTTGTCAGTGTTATGCTGAGGTATTCCAGTAAGTTATGTATGGATGAAAACTGCTTTTGTTGCCTGATTCTTTTGCTTTGATGTGAATTCTTTCAGGTTTGATTTGTCAGGAAAGTCTAGTGATGAAGCCATCAAGGAAGAATTGGAAGAAAAACGAAGGGCACATGTATGTTAATGGAAACCTACTGAGCTTCAAAGAAGAATATTAATGTTCTTAGCATCATATTTGAGACTTTCTAACACTGCAGGTGGTGGCCAAACTACATACAATATTGCGTCCTTTTCTCCTGCGCAGATTGAAAGCAGATGTGGAGCAGATGCTCCCACGGAAAAAGGAAATTATCTTGTACGCCACGATGACCCAGTATCAGAAGAACTTCCAGAATCATCTAATTGATAAGACGCTTGAAGGTCACCTGAGAGAGAAATCAGAATATCGTAATAACCTCTTCATTTTCCTATTAATAAGTGCTACACCAAAATTTTCCCTAACACCTATCTTAACTGTTAATCTCTTTACATTTTTATCTCCACATGACTGATTTGTATAATAACTTTCTTAATATTGTTTATTTATTTCTTGTTCAAGCCTCGGATCTCTCTAAAAAAAACTGAAATATGAATTTGTCTAGGTGCAGCGAGGTGATTATACGATATTACTTTTGTATTTAACCTGCACTGGCATGTTTGTTCTGATACATCTTTGGTTACACAATTAAATTCCATTCTCATGCTATTTATAGGCTAATATTCTTGAAGGATGAATAGGCCATTCTAATTAAATTGACTTATCAGGATGATCTATGCTGATGAAAAATTTTGTGAACATGCAGCATATGGTATGAAAGGGAAGCTAAATAATCTGGTGATTCAACTTAGAAAGAACTGCTACCACCCTGACCTTTTGGAGTCCGCATTTGATGGTTCATGTATGTTATCTATCTCGTAAAACTTTAATGATCTAATTAGTTTAAAATCCATTTCTAATCTTTTAGTTTATGTGCTTTTTGTTAGATTTTTATCCACCTGTGGAACAGCTAGTTGAGCAGTGTGGCAAATTTCGTTTATTGGACAGATTGCTGACTAAGCTGTTTGCTCGCAAGCACAAAGTAATTGAACCACTTTTTTAATGTGGATGTAAGTTTTTGTGATAAATGGCTAGTCATTATTTCAATCTGGGATAACAGGTTCTATTATTTTCGCAATGGACCAAAATGTTGGATTTAATGGACTACTATTTTGCTGAAAAAGGATTTCAAGTCTGTAGGATTGATGGTAATGTTAAATTGGAACAGCGGAGAAGACAGGTAATACTATTTCTTACTGGTGCTAAATGAGTGTCAATTTGGCTTTATCTTCATTGTTATGGGTTCATGCATTTCTTTTCTAGTGATCAAGGACATTTGGAATTGCAATCGCACCTTTTTTGGTTGACACCGCATGTGTTTTTGTTTCTGTTTTTTGAAATTAGATTTTTTCTTCCCCGACTTTTGTGTTGAGTGGAATTTGCAGTTTGAAAACAGCGAAATCCCATCTAGAAGTATCACAAGTCATTCATAATATTTGAAGCTTGATTATATATAACGTGATCATGGACTCATGATATTCTATGTTTTTGCTTGTTGCTTATTCTCTTCACATTTTGAAATTGATATAAACTAAGATTACTTGCTGATCTGACATACAGATTCAAGATTTTAATGACGTTGACAGCGAGTATAGAATTTTCCTCCTTAGCACTCGGGCTGGGGGACTAGGCATTAATCTTACTTCTGCTGATACTTGCATTTTATATGACAGCGACTGGGTACCCATCTTCAACTCTTATTTCATATCTATCCCCACCACAGACGTACACACACACTTATTTCCAAGCATGCCACTTGTTCTTTGTTTTCCTTTTTTTTTCTTTATGTTTGTCTGTTTCTCCACATCATCTACTCTTTTTATGTATAAAGTGCTGTCCTAGGAAAATTAATTTACATGCCCTTGCATTACAGAACCCTCAAATGGATTTACAGGCAATGGACCGATGTCACAGAATTGGTCAAACAAAACCTGTTCATGTTTACAGGCTGGCTACTGCTCAATCTGTGGAGGTGCCTCATAATTCACAGTCTCCATCTGTTCCAAATGTCGTTCATTTTTTTTTGCTCGTATATTTTGATTGAAGAAACTAAATTTTATACCATCAGGGTCGAATGTTAAGGCGAGCTTTTAGCAAGTTGAGGCTTGAACATGTGGTGATTGGGAAGGGACAGTTCAAGCAAGAACGATCGAAGGCTGATGCAACTGATTCCATGACGGTTGGTGCTACGTGCAATCTTTTGCTATTGCATATGTTTTTATACTTTGTCCTCGGTTGAAGTCGTCATTTTTGTATGACGTTCACAACCAAGCTATCAAGAGAAAATCATTCTCACATTCTGTTGCATGTTTCAGGAAGAGGAACTGATAGCTCTTCTTCGTGATGAAGAAGATGAAGTGGAAAGAGAGATTCAGACGGACATTAGTGACGAAGACTTGGATAGAGTTTTGGACCGTAGTGATTTACTAATTTCTGATTCTTCAGAGGAAACTGATAATTTCGAGTCAAAACCAAGTGTCACTCCACTTAAAGGACCTGGCTGGGAGGTGGTCATTCCTACCGCAACTGGAGGAGTGCTCTCCAGTCTCAGCAGCTGAACACTGGTTGTTTATGGGTATATCACCTCTGTTTTTTGGAAAATGCAGAATATGTTCAGTGCATGTGTTTGATCAACTTTCCTCCCATTTTTGTCGAATATGTCGAGAGGAATGTCTACTAGGAATCGATAGACAAAATTCTATCTGCCCAGAGTTGTGTAGATGGGGTAAATGGCTATTAGCATATCAATTGCAGCCACGTTCCATAATTTTTGGGTCTATTTTGAAAACGTTCTCTCCTGTAGTATTCGAAAATGATTAAAAGCCCACTTGAGAAAAAAAAAAAAGAGGTATAAATTGTCTTCATTTCAAATTCACGATTTTAACTAAAAAAATGTTGTATTTGTATTATGATGACTGCCTCAAATTTTTACCCTGGGCTAGTGGCAACACATACACATATCCGGCCGGCTTTGTTTATTCGTATTATTAAATAATTTCAGATAATATTTTCTAGTTATTTAATTATATCTCATACGATTTCAATTTTAATGTTTGTATCATTGAGTACTATTGAAATTTAAAAATGCTTATAAATTGTAATTTTTATGCACATAATAATTAATACTGTCTTCTAATTTTCAAATAACTAGTAGCAAAACATGAGACTATCGAACTTAAGTATATTATAAATATTGATATTAAATTTGCAAATGATTGTAGACACATAATTTTTTTGACAAATTATTCCATCACGAATATTATTTCACAGCTTGTCTATCATTTTAAATAACAATGGTTTAGTTTTTTCAATAATTTTTTTATATGATTTTCATATCTTTCAGTATATTTTTCATATTTTTATTTTATTTTTCATGTTATTTTCTTTGATTAAATTCAGCAATCATATCTAATTTTTATGTTTCTTTTTCGTCGTCGTATTTGATTTTGATTAATACCTTTGATGTTCGCGTGTTTTTTTTCTGATGATCCTTTTATTTTGTTTATTAGTCATTCATGTTTTGGGTCTAACTCTATTTTTTTTTTTTTTGAAATCTCGCTCGGTTTCTTCACATATCATGTTATATATATTATTCTATTTTGTATTACGAACATAATTAAGTGTATGTATGAATTAATTGTTAATGAGAAATAATGTATGCCCGGATTTTGAACTGTAATGAATAGAAAAAACTAGAAAAAAAATGGAGTAATTAAATAGATGTGATGTATATATTAATTTTAAAATTATTGATATAAAAATTAGGAGAAAATACATGAAAATTGAGACTAGATAATGTATTAAAAAAAACTTCCTCGAGGTGAGGGCTGCTAATAGATATTTTAATAAGGAGGCAAAAAAAATTTAAAATAATTCATAGTAGGAAAAGTCTAAAATATAACCGTAATTTTTTCTATAAATTTTTTTTTACTGAGACACTCCTTAATTTTTCGGTACAAATATTAATATTTCAAAAGTTACTAAATGTTTTTTTTTAAAAAAATTTAAGTCAAAGCATCATAAAATTATGAAAAAAATATACATATATTCACATAATTCAAAAACTAATTTAGGACTATATATACACACACTAACCTATCTCTCAAAGAGGTCCCAACAACGCTTCATCCACTATGTCAAGGTATAAATAACAGAATAATACTTTCCCACCATATCAAAATATATTAAGATTATTAGATCTCGCAAAGTTTGGAATTCACGTTCCAAACATTTGGTTCAAAATTATTTGATTCTAGTCAATTTCTTTTCAGACACAAGTTCCTACGATTAAATCATTAAATGCATAAATATGTCTGCCTCCAATTTATATTTAAAAAAAAAAACAAATGATATTAACAAATGAAAGAGACCAGAAGCTCTTACCTATGTAGATAATGCAAATTTGAAGACATCAAATGTAATCAGTGTGTGAAAATCCAAACTTTTCTTCATCTAAAATGCCTTGCCGAAAATCGCTTGTATTTGCTTGCTGAAATGTCAAAGTTGCAAACTCAGGTAAGGCGAACTTGTGAGCTTTACGCAAGAAAATGTTTCTGTTTTGTTTCGTTTATGCACTCCACGACAACACCGCTGTACGCTTTGTCTTTGCAAAATCGGCTAGTTTTTGGCCCTCAAGATTGACTTATTTGAAATCATACTCTTCAGTCTGAACTGTTGGTCCCACGTGCGGAATTTGAGATAATAAAATCAGAAAATAAAGAATAAACTGGACACCGAGATTTACGTGGAAAACTCCTAAAATTTATTAGGGTAAAAACCACGGGCAAGATGAAAAGAATTTTCACTATAATATTTTGTGGTGTACAACTCACTCACTGTGTTTCCAAAAAGAACACACACTCTCTTAATACAGGAGAACAAAACACCTCACAAATATTATAGAACTAAGCATTCAAATGCTTATAAGATGAGAGAAAACTCAAAGAAAGGATGATTTCAGAATGAAGGGGGAGCTCTATTTATAGAGCCTCTTGACCGTGTGAATACGCGTTAAAAACGCGTATTCAAATTCCGTCTGAATTATTAGCCAACTTTCCAAGCCTGCAAAAAAACGTTTTAATAATTTTTGTCCCCACCCTATTTAATGTTTGCCGACATTTCTCCCACTTGGAGATTTGATTGAGAATCAAACACATATCCACACATCCTTTCAATCTTGCCATTACCTGCTGCTTACGTCTCTGCTAGGCCACTTGAGAATCTACATCACTCAAACTTATCAGTGTTCACTGGCTTGGTCAGAAAATCAGCTATGTTGTCCTTTGTATGGATCTTCTGCATATCCACACTTCCTTCTTCTACTACTTCTCGAACAAAGTGAAATTGTACTCCAATGTGTTTTGTGCTGGAATGAAAGGCTGGATTCCTTGCAATGTGCAAGGCACTCTGACTGTCACAAAAGAAAGAAACATTTTCTTGTTTGTGCCCGATCTTCTCCAATAACCTTTTGATCCATATTGTCTCCTTGCAACCTTGAGTAGCTGCCAAGTATTCTGCCTCTGTTGTAGATAACGCCACAACTGTCTGCAGTTTTGAAACCCAGCTTACTGCTCCCCCTGCAAGTTTAAACACATAACCAGTAGTAGATTTCCTCTTATCAGGATCACCTGCATAATCTGAATCGACAAAGCCCCTGAGTGTAAAATCCGATCCTCCATAACTTAATGCAGCATTCGAGGTACCCTTAATGTATCAAAGGATCCTCTTAACAGTGCTCCAATGCTTTCGTCCAGGATTCGCCATATACCGACTAACTGCTCCCACTACTTGAGCAATGTCCGGTCTTGTACATATCATGGCGAACATCAGACTTCCCACTGCTGATGCATATGATACTCGAGACATCTACATCATCTCTGCTTCACTGCTAGGACACATCTTGGAGGATAACTTGAAGTTAACAGGAAGAGGGGTCGATATTGACTTACTATCTTGCATGTTGAAGCGTTGCAAGACTTTCTTCAAATAATTTTTCTGGGAAGCCAAATCATTCTGTTACTTCTGTCTCGATGAACTTGCATCTCTAGAATCTTGTTTGCTGGTCCCAAGTCCTTCATATCAAATTCCCTAGCCAACTGTGCCTTCAATCTTTGGACCTGATCTTTGTTGGGGCCTGCTACCAACATGTCGTCCACATAAAACAGCAAAATAATATAATCATCACCAGACCTCTTGAAATATGTACAAGGGTTTGCACTCAGTCTGTTGTATCCAAGGCTCATGATATAGGAATCAAATCTCTTGTACCAACACCTCGGCTCCTGTTTGAGACCGTACATAGATTTGTTCAACCTGCAAACCAAGTTCTCTTTGCCTTTTTCCGCAAAAACTTCTGGCTGGAGCATATAGATTTTTTCTTCAAGATCTCCATGAAGAAACGCCGTTTTCACATCTAGCTGTTCTAAATGTAGGTCAAACACCGCACACAATGCCAACACCGCTCTGACTGTTGTAAGCCGAACCACAGGGGAAAATATCTCATTGAAGTCAATGCCTTCTTTCTGAGCATACCCTTTTACCACCAATCTAGCACGATACCGCTCCACTTGGTTATTGCCATCTCGCTTGATCTTATAGACCCATCTGTTACCGATGGCTTTCCTCCCTCGTGGTAGTGTAACAAGATCCCAAGTTTTATTTCTGTCTAATGCCTCCAACTCTTCTTGCATTGCTATCATCCACAAAGATACATCCGAGCTTTGAGTAGCCTCGTGAAAACTCGATGGCTCACCATTCTCTGATAATAGACAATATGAAATGTTGTTTTCACTGACATAATCTGAAAGCCAACCTAGTGGTCTTCTGTCTCGAGTTGATTGTCTCACATTGGAAACCTCAGACTCAACATGCTCTTGTTCTTCGTGCTCTGGTACTGCTTCACAAGAAACCTGACCTTTGTCCGTCTTATTTTCCACCTGAAATATAGTAGTTTCTGAATTCAATGTGCCTTTGTCTCCCTTTACTTTATCTTCCTCGAAGATAACATCCCTGCCGATGACAAGCTTGTGAACAGTAGGATCCCACAAGCGAAACCCCTTAACTCCATCAACATAGCCCAAGAAGATACATTTTCTGGATTTTGAGTCCAACTTCGATCTTTCTTGCTCATTGTACAGAATGTACACATGACTTCCAAATGTATGCAAATGAGAATAATTCGCCGGCTTCCCAGTCCACATCTCCATCGGAGTCTTCAGATCAATCGCCACTTGAAGGAGAACGATTGATAATATAGCAAGCGGTTCTGACTGCTTCCGCCCAAAATGATTTTTCTAGACCCGCAGTCCTCAACATAGCTCTTGTTCTGTCCAACAAGGTCCTGTTCATCCGCTCCGCCACTCCATTCTGTTGACGTGTGTAAGCCGTCGTGAACTGTCTCTTGATGCCCTCATGTTGACAAAATGCATCGAACTCGTCACTGGTATATTCTCCTCCATTGTCAGTCCTCAGACACTTGATTTTCTTTTCAGAATCAAGTTCAACCCGCGCTTTGAAATCTTTGAAGATCTGGAAAACATCTGATTTCTTCTTGATTGGATACACCTAACATCTCCTAGAGAAATCATCAATGAACGAGACAAAGTATCTCGCTCCTCCTAGGGATACAATCGGTGCTTGCCAAACATCTGAATGAATCAGCTCCAATATGCTTTTGCTCCTGGCAGTAGAAGTGCCAAACTTTAATTTGTATTGTTTACTGGTAACACAGTGCTCACAAAAGGGTAGTGAAACTTTTGTAAGTCCCGGCAGCAGCTTCCGTTCTGAGAGAATTTTCAACCCTCGTTCTGACATATGCCTGAGCTTTCTATGCCATAACACCGTTAATTCTTCTCCTGAACCAATTGATGCAACATCTAGTTCTGCCTCTTTGTGTGTTTCTCCCAAAAGTACATACAGATTTGCAGCAACCTTTTCCGCCTTCTCAACCACAAGCGCGCCTTTCACAACTTTCATGATCCCGTTCTCGATACGAGTTTTGCACCCGATGTCATCCAATTGCCCCAAGGACAAGAGATTCTTCGTCAGTCATTTCACATGTCGTACCTCCTGTATGGTGCGAATGGTGCCATCAAACATTTTAATTTTGATAGTACCGAACCCAGCGATTTCAAGGCATGATCATTTCTCATGGATACAGATCCTCCTGAGACTGATTCATAATTATCAAACCATTCTCTCCGAGACGTCATGTGCCACGTCGCTCCTGAATCCATAATCCATGTGTCACAAAATTTGTGTATGCCTTCTGCAACAGTTGCTGCTTCGCTGAATAATATTTCACCACTGCCTGAATTACTGGCCACATTTCCTTGAGAACTTTTATCGATACTCGTACACTCTTTCTTGAAGTACCCTTTACTGCCACATTTAAAGCAGTAAATATTTTTCTTCTTACTTCTTGACTTTGATCTACCTCGCCTTTGGCTCTCACTGGAATCACGGTCCATAAATCTTCCTCTTATCATCGGTAACGCCTTTGCCTGCTTCGAGGTTACCAACCTATCTTCCTTATTCTTGCGCCGGCTTTCTTCCCCGAGAACCGCAGTTAAGACATCGTCGAATCTTAGAAAGCTCATAAGAATATTGTTGGTTATGTTGATGATAAGTTGATCATATGAATCTGGTAGACTTTGAAGTAGAAGCTCCGCACGTTCATTTTCCCCTATTTTATGCCCCATGGAAGTGAGTTGGGCAAATAGAGTATTGAGTGTGTTGATATGGTCGGTCATCGATGAAGATTCTGCCATCCGAAGAGTATAAAGCCTTCTCTTTAGGAAAATCATGTTGTGTAGCGACTTGACCTCGTACATCTTTGTCAGAGTATCCCAGATAAATTTGGCTGTTTTTATCTCAGAGATACTTGACAAAACTTCGTCAGCTATAGCTAAGTGTAAATTAACAACAACATTATCATTAATCTCATTCCACTTTCCATCATCCGAAATCTCCACCGGTCTATCTCCAATAGCCGTCAAGCAATTTTTCTTTCTTAAAACTGCTTGTATCTTTATTTTCCATAACATAAAATTGCTTCCATTGAATTTTGCTATCTCGTACCTTCCCGCCATTAGTCTACAACAATTTTAGTAGACCGAACAAAATAATCCCGCCTTAAATAAAAAATCTCAAAAAATCTTTTCTGATGTGGAAGATCAGTCTAGGCTGCAACCACAGAGCATACTCAGAATTTTAAGAAATTTTAAACCAAGGCTCTGATATCACTTGTTGGTCCCACGTGCGAAATTTGAGATAATAAAATCAGAAAATAAAGAATAAACTGGACACCGAGATTTACGTGGAAAACCCCAAAAATTATTAGGGTAAAAACCACGGGTAAGATGAAAAGAATTTTCACTATAATATTTTGTGGTGTACAACTCACTCACTGTGTTTCCAAAGAGAACACACGCTCTCTTAATACAGGATAACAAAACACCTCACAAATATTATAGAACTAAGCACTCAAATTCTTATAAGATGAGAGAAAACTCGAAGAAGGGATGATTTCAGAATGAAGGGGGGGCTCTATTTATAGAGCCTCTTGACCGTGTGAATACGCGTATTCAAATTCCGTCTGAATTATTAGCCAACTTTCCAAACCTGCAAAAAAAACGTTTTAATACTTTTTGTCCCCACCGCATTTAATGTTTGCCGACATGAACATTCAGTTGTATCCTGTGAAATTCTATATTTGTATGAAGTTAAGACGACACTCTAGTTATCGATTAACAAAGTCCAGATTCATTTTTCCTCCTAGATTACAATAACAAGATTGAGCCAACATCTGTGTTCTTCGTAGTTGCATTATCTTATTTTTCTTCTACTTTTACGATATATGTTACTAAATTTATAGTATGTACTCTATGCGGACCAACCATGTCCTCGACGGTTGAATGATAAGAGGTTTGCTCTAGTGCAAAGGTTATTTTTGGTTTTAATAGGGAGGTGAAGTTTTAAACTTAACGTTCTTCAACGAACTCTTAATATATATCTAACATATCTAACATATATATAAATATACCACTTTCAATTGTGAATTTTCTTATATGTCCTTGTTCATTTAAGTTGGCCAATTAAATTATTAGGTTATCTTAAGGTTTTTTATTTTTTTTTGCAATTCATTGTCCATCTTAAATGAATTTGGACATTAATATACATTCCTCTTTTTTTCTTAAAATTTATGCCAAAAAAATTATTTTTTTAAATTTACTTGTTCATTTAAGTTAGCAAATTAAATTAATATGTTTTTTTGAGGATTTTTTTGTGATTCATTGTCCATCTTAGATAGATTTGGACATTAATTCACATTCTTCTTTATTTTCTAAATTTTATGTAAAAAAATTATTTATTTACATTTCTTAGTCAATTTTTGTGATTCATTGTCCATTGTCTATGTGTACTCTATTTAAGTAAATCTAACATACATATAAATATATCACTTTCAATTGTGAATTTTCTTATATGTCCTTGTTCATTTAAGTTGGTAAATTAAATTATTAGGTTATCTTAAGAGTTTTTTTTTTTTGTAATTCATTGTCCATCTTAAATAAATTTGGACATTAATACACATTCCTCTTTATTTCTTAAATTTTATGCCAAAAAAATTAATTTTTTACATTTACTTGTTCATTTAAGTTAGCAAATTAAATTAATATGTCTTTTTAAGGGTTTTTTTGTGATTCATTGTTCATCTTAGATATATTTGGACATTAATTCACATTCTTCTTTATTTTTAAAATTTCATATAAAAAAATTAATTATTTACATTTCTTAGTCAATTTTTGTGATTCATTGTTCATTGTCTATGTGTACTCTATTTAAGTAAATTTTAGTTTTGATTTTGGTAAAATTCACTATCCTGTTAATTTTATTTTTATTGTTTTTCCGTTTTGAATGATATTTGAATGAAAAATATTTTTGCTGATTTATCATTTAAGAGAGACGTATTATGTCGCGGATTGAAAAATGTCATATAAATAAGTAAATATATATGATTTATTGTCATGATGTATTTTTATGTATTGTGTTTTGATATATTTAGATTGATAAATACTTGTAAACATGATGTTATTCAAACGAATTTAAACTATTATCCAATTTCTCGGTATTATATTTTTCATTATTAGTTATCTACGTGCATCGCACATGTACATTCCTAGTGTATATATATACACAGTAGTGTATGTTTGTATGGCAAAAAATTTTACATAAATTCTAGCTGATGACTCATAACAATCATGAGTCATACCCCATGGATGAGCCATTAAGTCACTCAAACCCAAACTTCCTGGCTCATCTCAACCAAGGTAGAATGCCCATCACAGGTCCAAGTATTCTCCTATAAATACGAAGTTTGGGTGTCTGATTCATTCATTCAATATATTATTTTTCAACAGCACTCTTAGCTGCCCCCCTTATATCCTCAGTCTCTGACTTGAGCGTCGGAGGAATTGCGCCGGGACACACTTATGGCTCCTTATAACGGTCTTATTCGTGATTTCAGGCTCATGACAATTTCAAAACATGCGTCTGAACTAGTGAAACTTGCAGGAATCGGACCCTAAATTTCCCGTTAGTATAAGTGAGAATGTAAAATATAATCCACACAAATATATAGATCTAACTTTTGATCAGGCCTATATAGGATTAAAAATAAATTGTAGCTTTCTTAAAGCTTGCTAAATGTAAAGGCACGTAAATGACTATGAAATAATATAATAGGTCTCTTGGACTGTTTTATAGAATTATTTTCATTAGACGAGTCGATTCGATCTATATTTAAAATGAAAACTAATATTTTTAGCATAAAATATAATATTTTTCGTGAATCAGATCGAGTTGGAGATACGTTTCACAAAATTGATGATGTGTAGGACCGACTGCTTGCCGCTTTACCAAAAGCTATAGCTGGTGGTAATGATGCAACTCAAATCTTTTAAACCGCACAACAACACAAGCATCATGGTTCGATCGCACCATGTGCAATAATTGTCCCTGCTTGGTAGAGCGATCGAACCATGATGCTTGTGCTGTTGTGCGGTTTTAAAAATTTGAGTTGCACCATTACCACCAGTTATAGCTTTTGATAAAGCGACAAGTGCTCAGTCCTACAATATGTGAGACCGTCTTGTGTTAATTTTTATGTGTTATTGATTAATTATTGGGTCAATAATAATGAAGCCAAAATCCCATGTCATTTTCCTATCAATAGAAGAGTTTGATGAGGATATTTTATAGTTTCACATCAATCATAAAAAATAACATTCTTCATTGGAGTAAACTTGTGAGAAAGTTTCATAAGAGTTTTTGTGTATAAATAAATTTTAATTGTTTATTAAGTAAACTTGTAATTTTTTAGATTTAGATATAATTTGGGTTGTATTATTTAGTATCATATATTATTCAAAGAATTGGACCTCTATTACCCCTCAATTTGAACTTTATTGGGCTTGTCTACTAAGCCCAATTCTAATAGCGGTCAATACTTGGCCACATGAATTACCTCTGTGGCCCAACACGTGTAAGGCTCATATCAAAAGTCGTGGGCTGGAAAGCCTAAAGGAAAAATCGAGCGGAACAAAAAAAGAGAGTGGAAAATTAACTAGAAATCCAATAAATATATATATTTTTTGAGCAATAAATAAATATAAATAAATAAATAAATATTTTTTAAAATTTAAAAAAATATGTGACGATTAAAATTTTATCCTTCTCTCATAAATTTTATCCTTCTCTCATCAGTTCCATCCCGAAAATAAATTGTGACTATTTTGCGATCCACGTGTGATATACTCGCATAAAAATTTTCGATAAAAAAGACATGGACGAAAATTTATGGTTTTTTATAGGGGTGTCAAATTAGACACGACTCATCAATCCGACACGCTTCAACCCGAAAAAAATAAAGTTTGGGTTTGGAGTTTTCGGGTTCAAGTCATATCGGGTTGGACCCGATAGCTGACCCGAAAAAAAGTGATCGAGTTGGGTTGGGTTGGGTTGGGGTCGACCCATTTTTTTAAAAATATATATAATTAATAAATATTGTCTACATTTTTTATATATTTTAAGTCTGAAATAATATTTATTGTATATTTATATCATAAATTTTCATAATTTAATATTTATTTTGAACCATTTTTATTTTTTAAATAATTGTTTATTTGATTTAGTAAATATACTTTATTTTTCTACGATTAGACTTTCAAATTTAAATCATATATATGAGGGAGATTTTGTTATTATGTGTTTAAATTAAAATATTATTATTATTATTATTTTGAATTTTATTTAATTTTATTTAAAAAAAATTCAAAATTGGGTTATACGGGTTGATGAGTTGATCGGAATTGATTCGGATTCAGATTCAGGTTGAGGGTTTTCGGGTTGGCTCGAGTTCGGGTTGAGCAATTTTTAAATAGTACTATTGCTCGATCCAACCTAATCCACCCGACCCACCCGAATTGACACCCCTAGTTTTTTAATTAATTATTGGTTGAAAAATAAATTTTCAAAAATCAAATTGATCAGAGGCAACTGTATTAAATATTTTATTATTATTTTAAACAAATTGAATTTTTTTAATGATAAAACTTTATTTATCCGAGTAAAAATTTAATAAAATAATTAATATATGTTAATAAAATGTCATTTTTGGCCATAATACATTTGTTCGTTATTCTCCTCTTTTAGTGACGTCAAAAAAATCTCGATTACGAATTTTGTTGGAACACTGAAACCTATCAATCCATTGATTAATAAAGTAGATAGATACATACAGTTACCGGAATTGAACGGCGATGTGGCGGTTCGTGTCCCGTGGCCTCCGCATTCCCTCTCGGGGATCCACCTCTGCCTCCGCGGCCTCACCCCGCCGTCTCTTCTCCACGGAGTCGGTACGTTTTCTTATCACCTTTCTCGAATTCGATTGCTTGCTCTGTCCATTTTGGCTTGATGTCCTCACTTCAGATTGGCGATAGAAACAAATTTTGAGAAAGCAATGATTGCGATAGTTGTTTATTGTCCAGCTCGTATCTGATTAATTTTGGGGAGTATTCAATTGGTGTCTGATTGTTTTAGAACGTTTCTGATTGATGCTTATTTTTCGTGAAGAAAAATTTATTTTTGCAATCTGTGAGTTCGAGATGGAGCTTATTCTTTTACTTTAGGTGGATTCCGAGTTTCAGTTCATTGGGGTTGTTGGATTGGTGTGTTATAGATCTTCTTTTTGTTGTGTTATTTTTATTGACTTCTTAGGTTATTTTTTAAACAGAAAGATGGGGGGCCATCCTATACAGTGGTGGATCACACCTATGATGCGGTGGTGGTGGGTGCAGGAGGTGCGGGGCTGAGGGCAGCAATAGGGTTATCTGAGCATGGATTCAATACAGCTTGCATTACCAAGCTTTTTCCTACTCGTTCCCACACAGTTGCCGCTCAGGTACTGTATTTTGGCTCGATTTGAAATTCGACCAGTAGTATGTATATTGAAGCCAATGTTACTTTTCCAGCCTAAAAATATTTTCTTTCCAATCCTTCTCTCAATTTTTGATGGTGTCTTTTGTTTATGTTTGCCATAGAGTAATACAAAAGAGAAGTCTACTGTTTATTGCTGTTAGTTCGAGACCTAGGGATGTTATTGTTTTATTTCTTTTGTCCTGGCATGCATGATGCTTTGTAAATTATTGAATTGTTTACTTTGCTTCTAAGAAGTGTTGATCTCATTCACAATATAGATTTCTTTGACAGTGTTATGCTATCGTGCGAACAAAGTTTCTGCTCCTCCTGTCAATGACAAGCTTCTATGCCCTTCGTCTTTTGTGATTCTAATATATGTTTATCTGTATTTTGTGTAGGGCGGTATAAACGCTGCATTGGGAAATATGACAGAGGATGATTGGAGGTGGCACATGTATGATACAGTAAAGGGAAGCGATTGGCTGGGTACGGTTTCTTCATATTACTTATTCTTCGACTTGCTTTACTCCAGAACAATTTTTTATGTCTGCGTCATTTTTTATGAGAAGAGTGTAGAAACGATGGTCCACAGTGATATAACCATACTTGAAACCATCCTAGACTGGAATAAGTCAAAAGGAAAAGGAAGGCAAGGGTCTTGTTTGGAAGAAAATCTGATAAATGAATAATTATTTTGTCCTTCGTTATATCTTTAATTCTTGTTTGACAGGAACCAAAATTTCATAAGAGGTGCAAGATGAATAATAATTTCAATGTCTTTTTAATATGCATGGACATTCGGTTTGACATGAACCCAGGACCCAATGCGTTATTTATCTTTACACAAATGCTATTATGTTTCTCTAGGCGATCAGGATGCTATTCAGTACATGTGTAGGGAAGCACCAAAAGCAGTTATAGAGCTTGAGAACTATGGCTTACCTTTCTCCCGCACCGAGGATGGTAAAATATATCAACGGGCATTTGGTGGTCAAAGCTTGAATTTTGGGAAAGGTATGATAGAAAACTACAGCTGAAACAAAGTTAAGGATTTTATTTTCTTCCAGTAATGCAATCTCTATTTTATTTAGGTGGACAAGCATATCGTTGTGCTTGTGCTGCTGATCGAACTGGCCATGCTTTGTTGCATACACTATATGGCCAGGCTATGAAGCATAATACCCAATTTTTTGTGGAGTATTTTGCCCTTGATTTACTCATCAGCAAAGATGGTAGGTTTTCCAGTTTCCTTCTACATGTATCTCTAGTCCATTAATTTTATTAATTGCTCGTTTCCTTCTTTCATACCTATCCCACGCCACCTAGGGCTATTCTGTGTCTGTCATATTGTGTATGCATTGAATTATTCCAAGAATTTTTCATTTAATTTAATACAATAACATGACCTCGTTCCCTCTAATTTCTTCTGATCCTATTTGAAGAAATCAACATGAACACTCATTTCTTTATTTATTAATGTGTCCGTAACTTTATGGCTTCTAATTTTATGTATATCAGGTAGCTGCCAGGGTGTTATTGCCTTAAATATGGAGGATGGGACCTTACACCGGTTCCGTGCTGCCTCCACAATTCTTGCTACTGGGGTACGTCTTCGTGGAAGAATATTTATCATTATTGTTATACATAATAAATGCTTTTTATGATATTTATTACTCCACCCGGGAACTATTTTTGTTGTAATCCTTTCAGGGTTATGGCAGAGCATACTTCTCTGCAACTTCTGCTCACACTTGCACTGGAGATGGCAATGCTATGGTTTCACGCGCGGGATTGCCTCTTGAGGTCTGTATAAATGTTTGTTATGGATGCCATCCTGGTGTGAAGGATAATGAAATGGAGCTTCATGTGAAAAAATTAAAGTTATCTCTAAGACTCTAACTACTATAGTTATGGCTTTTCGCTTGCAGGATCTTGAATTTGTTCAGTTTCACCCTACTGGTATATATGGTGCTGGGTGCCTCATAACCGAAGGTTCATATGTTGTTACTTTTGTCTGAAATATAATCCTTCCATTGTATCAATCACAGATTATTTCTGTCCTCACGTTTCAAAGTTTAGTCATTTACCTTGTCCATACGGTGGTCAGGGTCCCGAGGCGAAGGCGGTATACTTAGGAATAGTGAAGGTGAGAGATTCATGGAACGTTATGCACCAACAGCCAAGGATCTTGCATCTAGAGATGTTGTATCAAGATCTATGACTATGGAGATCAGAGAAGGGCGTGGTGTTGGTATGTTATTGTTATTGTGCAGAAGATCTGATTAAATGCTTTTAATGTTATACCAGGATAACAATTTCATATCTGTGTTAGATTACATTCTCAAATGGTTTGCTTCAGGTTTTCAATGATAACTACAAGTACTTTTTCTTTTCTTTCTTTTATGTAGAGGATGCAATTTCCATTCTGAAATTGCACAATGAGTTTTATTTATACAGTATACTAGACAAGAAAGACAAAATGATCTTGTACAGGTTATCAATTGAAAGCCTAGGTGCTAAACTCCCTATTGAAGTTTATCAACCTTACAAGTCATTATACAAATTTATAGATCGTTCTCTGTTTTGAAGGCTGCTGCCCACCTCTGACCCTGCAATTGCTGATTAAAAAAAATTGTTTTACAATTGCATGCACAATTTTCCTTTGGGTGCTTGTATTGGAGATTATTATTTTGCTGCACATTCCTTATGATTTCGGAAGTGTGATTTGATACTCCTTGAATTCCATATACCTCCATTATATGTTCTGATACGTAAGACCTTGTTCTAAATAGGACCCTTGAAAGATCACATCTACCTCCACTTGAATCACTTACCTCCTGAGGTCCTTAAGGAGAGACTTCCTGGTATTTCCGAAACTGCTGCTATTTTTGCTGGTGTAGATGTTACGAAGGAGCCAATTCCTGTTTTACCCACTGTCCACTATAATATGGGGGGAGTCCCAACGAATCACCATGGAGAGGTACAATTGGAGCACATTGAATAACTGATCAACAGTATGAAACTTTTTGTATAATTTTTTTTGGTGTCTTATAGGTTGTTACCATCAAAGGTGATGATCCTGATACTGTGGTTCCTGGACTATTTGCTGCTGGGGAAGCTGCCTGTGCATCAGTGCATGGGGCCAATCGACTTGGAGCAAATTCACTCCTGGACATTGTGGTCTTTGGCCGGGCTTGTGCAAACAGGGTTGCAGAGATCCACAGGCCAGGTGCCCAGACTTTCATTGATCTATTGGTCGATTGGTTGTGCTCCATGATTATAATATTGAGATGCATTCAATGTTGTAGGAGAGAAACAAAGCCCACTAGAAAACGACGCAGGACAGAAGACAATTGCATGGCTAGACAAACTTAGAAATTCAAATGGCTCCATCCCAACCTCAAAAATTCGGCTGAACATGCAGCGGATAATGCAAAACAACGCTGCTGTGTTTCGAACTCAGGAAACACTGGAGGAAGGTATCCAAGATCTCCCAACGGTTCCACACACGTGCAATCCCAAATACAAAGAACATTGAACTCCTCTTTCTTGTTGCTTAAATTTGTCTGTTCCAGGTTGTCAGTTGATCGATAAGGCATGGGAGAGTTTTCATGATGTGAAATTGAAGGACAGAAGCTTGATATGGTACATAAATTTTTGAGAATATGCCTATCTTGCATGTTGTAACGGACACTAGTATGTTGATGTTTTACACGTCCGGTTTTGTTAACCTTTTTAGGAACTCGGACTTAATAGAGACAATTGAGTTGGAAAACCTTTTAATCAATGCATGCATCACCATGCACTCTGCTGAAGCCAGGAAAGAAAGTAGAGGAGCGCATGCACGTGAGGATTTTACGGTTAGTTCTAATCTAAATCTTTTGCTGCATTTATCTTTCCCTTTTCTTCATCATTTTAGAATAACTGAGTCTTGTGTGCCAATTCGCAGAAAAGAGATGATGAGAACTGGATGAAACATACATTAGGGTGAGGTTCTTGCTCTTAATGTGGGTTTCTTCTACACTTTCTAGGTTATCTACAGAGTCCTCAAATTTTTGTGGTTTCTTGATGAACTATGTAAACCATAGTGATCTAAACGCGAAATCTTTTATGGGGGAGGGGACGGAAACTTATGCCATTTAAAAATCTTAGTAATAAAATTCCAAGAATTTCATTTTAGATTCCACCCCCTCATCTCCAGATGCTTATGGTATACCATATTCTACAAGTTGCTTTGTTTCCATTCGCGTTAACATAGCTTGTTCTCTGGTCTGCAGATACTGGGAAAATGAGAAAGTTCGACTGGACTACAGGCCTGTTCACATGAACACACTGGACGATGAAATCGAAACATTCCCACCAAAAGCTCGAGTGTACTGAAGCACAGGGAAGATTTTGTTGCCAACGACAGAGTCGGCATAATAATGTAATTTAATAAATTAATAAAGTACGAGATTCTGGTATTTGTTTTCACTCGCGCTGATCGGCTGCAGCATGAAGTGAGCCTCAGTCTCAACGCTAATGTGTGGTTTCACGTGTTTTCTATTTTTGTCCCATTAACTTGACATGCAGAGCAATAACGGGCTTCTTCGTTGTGTTTTTCCTTGATTCTTTTTAGAAATCCAGAAGATTGATCTGTATCTATATTCAATACTTGGGACACATGCAATTCCATATAATTTACCAATTGACAACAAATCTCCTCTGCGTGTTGCAATAATAATAATAAATAAATAAACAATGTTCCTCCCTGAATAAAAGATTCAAACTTCTTGTGAATTGCAGTAGTTTTTCATTTTAAATCGTTACTGGTCTTCCAACCGATTTCAGATCAACACTTGCATCGGGAAAAAAATATTTTTTTAAACTTTATTTAGGTTGCCAAAGTAATCATAGGCCATCACGAATCATATCTAATGACAAATTATTAACGTATGGATTATCAAGACTAGAAATTCACAGCAAAAATCCGATTATATATGCGGTTCACAATATGAAATACAGTAAAGTGATTTTAAAGGGAATTTCGTAAGAGTCATATCGGATGTATATTAGATTGACGGATTTGGATCCTCTGCTGTAGCTGAAAACACAGCACTTGATGTTGATGTTGTGCATTTTTAATGCAGTGCTCTTTGGGAGCCTTGGTCTTTTATATAATCAGCAAGCTAAGGCCCAAATTATATAATTTTAGGCTACTACCTAGCATGGTTCATGAACTTGCAATTAAAATCAAATCAAGATATTAAAGAAATTGATGTTCAAATGATGAACACCAGATTTGAATCTATCAGAAGTGCAAAAATGGTTTAATTGGTGAATTTAAATTTCCTTCACTGTGTATTTTTCGCAAAATTTGCTGGAGAAACTCGATGGAGACGATGAAATTTAAATAAGGGTATGTTTTCGGATGTCTTTTTTGAGAAGAAGAATTTTATAAAAATATACTGACAAATAAAACATATGTTTGGCTAGCTTAATTTGTTTTTGAAAAACATATATTGCACGACCAAATCTAAATCATCGTGTAATATATCTTAGAACATCATAGACAATGGAAAATTCTTTAAAAATTTGAAATCCACTCATTTCAAATCCTTCCATCGAAAACTTATGTACAAAATAAAAATAAAAAAAGAAATTAATATATTAATTTATTGTGGTGCATGCATGTTCTTTGACTTGCTTCTGTGCAAAAGTTCAACCGGCAGTCCTTGCTTATTACAGCCTTTGTCTATTCATGTTGCACCACACCCTAAACTGTTTGTATTATTTTAACCCTAAATTTTAGGGCAAATGGCCAAAGATGATGGCCAACTTCTCAGCAATAAGCTCCAAATTCTGTTATTTTATTTATGATTCATCCCCCATGTTGTCAAATCCAGACAAAAAAATGTAATCTTTTTTTTTCCTAAATTTTTTTTGCTCAAATGGACGATGAATTTCACGTTAATTAATGTGGATATTGACTACATGAACTTGATGTAACATTGACACAAATAGGGTCACTTTCTACCACTAACAATTTTTCATCCATGTTGTAGCTAGGAATTCTCTGTCTTTATGGATAGAGCTATTTTTATAAACAAATTAAATATTAAAGAATAGTTTATGAGATGTACACCCAACGGTCGAAACTACTTAAATATATACTAGCGGTTGTAGCACACATGATGTGCGAGTGATCAAAATAATGATGGATTTTTAAAATATAATAAAACTTATGATGTGTAGTCGCGGATTTTGTATGAAATCTTATGTATGCCCTTGTATTATTTCATTGACCTAACGTTGGGAATGTCTGTCGATATCCCTCAAGTGAATGTTTTGAAAGACAAATAATGCAATCCCATGTGATTATCATATATAGACAATGTCTTATCACAGTTGCAAAAAAGAAATATTTCTACATGATTTAGGAGTCATTAATCAATGCGGCCACATAAACCAAGTTTTCAATTATACAATAAATAAAATCTTCATTTCTCGTTGAAGAGTAAGTCTTTTGTGAGACGGTCTCACGGATCTTTATCTGTGAGACATGTCAACTCTACCGATATTCACAATAAAAAGTAATACTCTTACAATAAAAAGTAATAAATTTTCATGGATGACCCAAATAAGAAATATGTCTCACAAAATACGATCCGTGAGAACGTCTCACACAAATTTTTTCCCTCATTGAATTCCTCATCCTGATTATACCATTTAATAAGAATGGAACATAAATCGTTAAATTAGCTAATTCCATTCATGGGTTTGAGATTCCAGGCTGGATGGATAGATACATTCAATTTTAGGTTTTATTCTATTAAGTTTTTAAAGTTCTGTTTTGATCCACTAAACATTAATTTTCGGTTATTTTGGTCTAATTAACTACGTCGCATTTGAAAAATCGTTAATTTTAGATGTTATGTTAGTATTTTTGGATATAATATCAGCAATTGGATCAAAATAGTCGAAAATTATAATGTTTTTGGTGATAGTTTCTTGTGTATTATTTGTAATTCAACCAATAGGTTTAGTTTTCCCAAGATTGCATCAAGCATGAATAAAGTAACTAAAGTAAAACAATGTGGTGGGGCTATCAGTTATCATAAAATGAAATTGATCAAATCCAAAATCAACATGGTGGGTGGATCCATAAGCCCAAATTTTTTTGTGGGGTTCTCTAAGGCTTATCTGTTAGGTACATAGTATGTTCTATGTCCATAAAAACAAAGAGTTGAGAAGGACATCAACATAATACACACACATACATTGAATATATATATATATATATATACACACACACACACACACACATACACACTATTTTTTAATAAAATCAGATCACTAATTGATACAAGAGATATAAGTTATGGGAAAAATTGTATTTTTAATCATGTATGTTTATCATTTTGCGATTTTGATCATCTATATTGCCAAATTTCAGTCTTCTAATAAGTCATTTTTTTTTGACATTTTCTTAGTAGTGCTAATGTGACATCAATGCAACTCTGATGTGATGTTTATGTGTGTAATGTCTTATCAACATTCTTAATAAAAAATAATAATTAAAATTTTCAAAAATCAAAAAATACAGAATGAAATTCACTATCATAGAGGACCAAAGAAGCAAAATATACAAAACGAAAAATGGATGGATGTCATGTCTACACCAATAAAAATAAATATATTCCATATAAAATTCTCCATTATTGCTCGCTCGCTCCCTCATGCGACATTTGATGATAATTTGAAATTAAGTATTCTGAAAAGACTATGGCCCCTAAATCTTTCTCGGCCTATTTCACTATCAACCTAAAGTGATCTTGTCCCTCTCCTTTCCATGCATTTTAATTATTTCGAGATCGAATAAAAAAGATGAATTGAACACAAAACTATTCAAATTTTTAGTCGAATTTCATTTATAATTGTGAATATTATTTGTATTAATTTCTCATATTTAGCAGACTTGAATGACATGATATAACTCTAGAGAACATGTCAGACACCATTTCCAGTAAGCCATCTATATATATATATATATATATATATATTCTCCCTCTCCTGATACACTATATCACATGTCTATGTTTTCATGTTTAACATATAACGTTAATATATTGATGTTGGTCCAAAAGATTTTACTGTGTAAGAATTGAATTTATATTTCGTTTTTGATAGCTTATTTGAATTTATTAATATTCTCTTGCACCCGTAAACAACATGGCATGTGGAATCTTGCCATCCCACTTGTTATTTTTTTACAATTTTTTAATTTATTGTGTGTATATGCACTACATAAATATCAATATACTTGATTAATCTTTAATATTCACCGATCTGTGTGTTGGTTTTGGATAAAAATAAAATTCTACATAAAAATTTATCTTCTATTCTCACATTATTATCGATACATTTTATCCATATATGTTCAAAAGTTGGGGAAAATTATAATTTGGTTATATTACTTAGCAAGTTTTTTAGTAAGTATCTTGTGAGACGGTCTCACGAATCTTTATATGTGAGACGTGTCAACTCTACCGATATTCACAATAAAAAGTAATATTTTTAGCATAAAAAGTAGTACTTTTTCATGGGTGACCAAAATAAGAGATCCGTCTCATAAAATACGACTCGTGAGACCGTCTCACACAAATTTTTGCCTTTTTTTTATATGGTATCGGTCAATTTACAGTCTTAATTCACTAATTTCTACTTTTTCCTTCTGTTTTAGTCATTTTCAAATAGTGGTGAAGTGACATCGGATATGTCAGCAATATCCGTTTTTGGTCATTTTGCGGAAACAAAAGATTCTTAAAAATTCAATAAAATATTTATAAAAATTAATGAAGTTCTTACTATACATGTTATATTTGACATTTCAAGAAAAAAATTGAAAAAATAACAATATCTTACTCAAAAACCCACACAAGCCATTAAATTTTTTATTTTCCGGGATAATTAAAATAAATAAATTTTATAATGTATAAGATACTGGTATTAACGTGTGACGTCTCATTTTAGCACTTATATATCCCTTTACCCCTCATTTTAGCCTCAGATACCAACGTGCCACACATAACCAGTCTCCGTCGAGCTACTAACACTTCGCCAAAAACTCAACAATCTCCAGCTCTATAGCAACACCATCTCCCGAGAAAACCCCAGAAAGTTTCATGGACTTGAGCGTGCTCGAAAAACAAAAGAAGACGGTCCAACGCCTTTATCGCGAGCCGAATAATTCTTGGTTGCATCCCGAAAATGATCAGATGAACATAAATTGTGTCGTTGATCACCGAGAAATGGTATCCCACTGCTGGCAGAAAGTGAAGCCTGACCATGAATCGTTCGATGCAACCACCGTTCATGCTGCGTTTGCTTCATGTTCAATCAAGAAGAGAAAAGCTGCCGGGGTATTGTATTGTATTGTATTTTT
This sequence comes from Primulina tabacum, assembly GCF_025594145.1. NCBI lineage: Eukaryota > Viridiplantae > Streptophyta > Magnoliopsida > Lamiales > Gesneriaceae > Primulina > Primulina tabacum. Next base: position 7,122,284 of record NC_134552.1, on the reverse strand, counting down.
TGGTACTTTTTTGCTTGTGGGAATCTTTCAAAAATGTTAAATTTTGTTATGTTAGTTGCAGTTTGATGTCGAGGAATCGGGTGACGTGAAATCAGAGATCATTGCGAAAGCTGATAAAGAAACTTCAGCAAACACTTGTTCTAAGGCAAGTTCAAAGACTTCCGAGGCTCAGAAACCTCATGATTATATTCATGTTCGGGCACGACGCGGGCAGGCTACCGATAGCCATAGCTTAGCAGAAAGAGTATGTATTAGTACTTGAAATATAGATAGCAAATTTGAGTTGGGATTTCATGATTCAATAACTTCATGTTTTGATTGAACAATATTTACTGATATTGTACAGGCAAGAAGGGAAAAAATCAGCAAGAAAATGAAGTGTCTGCAAGATTTAATCCCTGGATGCAACAAAGTTACTGGCAAAGCTGGCATGCTTGATGAAATAATCAACTACGTCCAGTCTCTACAAAAGCAAGTTGAGGTATACATTAATTACCATCAGATCATGTTTCGGTTTTCTCTATATAAAAAAAATTCGAATTTTCGGTTATTTCTTGGATCTATCGGTATTAATTTTCAATGCGTCTTGCAGTTTCTTTCCATGAAACTGGCTACTTCAAATCCAAGTTTCGACTCGGGAATCGATGACTTATTTTCCAACTCGACGTGCTTCGATTATGGTCATCCAATGCAACAGGAGGGAGCAACAAGTTGTGTCCGTGGCACAGATATGGCACCGGATCAATCTCAAATGGTGCCTCAGATATTCCCTGATCCTTTTCTCGATTCTTCTTGCATCCCCGTACGTAATTTCTTTAACTGTGACTCGCTTATCAATATTATCATATTATAAAAGAATATTTTAGTTTTCGGTTTAAACTTACACAAGAATTAAAGACATCATTTCATTTGCAGCACGTACAACAGCTACCCGGTTGGGATTTTGATTGGCAAAATATGTTCAATGTTGGCTTTCATTAGCTAAAAAGATGGTTTTCTTGGCTAGTTGGCTTCTTTTACCAGCTCAATTATCTCTGCTTCCCATACCTATTCGGATACGAAACAAGTCTCCAGCGAAAACAGGTTAATATTTCCAGATGATCCGGTTTGATCTCACTGGAATTGAAGAATATTAGTTAGCTGCAGCACAGACAATCTTTTTCACAGGCAACCTCTCTCCTAGTATGTCTGTATTGTCCAAATATCAAAGTTACACATAAATGTAACCATATGTACTACCACATCCATTAGTCCATAACTTGATGTACGTACCCATTCATTGAAAAATAAAATCATATCATTATTCTATATTATTTTTTAACCTTTGTACATGAATCAAAATTCATACTGAAATTTGAGAAAATAATAAACAGTCTTGTGGATCTATATTTATGATAGTGTGTCAATTTGACATATACTTACGAGTAAAAAATAATATTTTTAACATAAAAACGTTATATTTTTTGTGTTGAGCAGAAAAAGGTTATCAAAGTTTGCTAGTGGGCAAGAAGAAAAATTTGGAGTAGTTATTGTCAAGTGGGCAAATTTTATTTGTTGCTTGTTAAATCAATTATCTTTTTCTTAGCACTTGGAGTACTGAACTGGACCACTATCACCACTTCTTGTGTTGCATGTGACCACACACCCAAACTTGTTAGAGAACCATGATTTTTATGCGCAATGATATCATCATTTTATTTTGAGAAGAAAATGCAAATTTTTTATTGGAATTTCACCTATTTTTATACCCTTCATGCATTTCCCAAAATAGCTGGGCTTGTTTCAAAAAATCTGTTCACAAATTTGTAATATGGTATTTCCAAATTACCCTTATGACCAAAACATCCAGAAATACTGCAATACCTCGGTTTATACGAACATCACCCACCCACACCCACAATGTCCATCTTCAAATGGATATGATATCAAATGTATACGCATGTAATACATGAATCCATCAATATTTCTACGAAAAGCAAGGGCTAATCAGCAGCAGATAGATGGCAGATGGCAACAAGAAAAATGTTTTTTTTTTTTTTGCACAAGACGAGTTTAGTTAGGTATACATAACACAAGCTCCTGTCAGAGTCTTGGTCTTATTCATGGGCCTCAACATCTAGTCATGGACTACAAATTCTCTGAACTGCCAACAGTTTTAACAACTCTATACAGCTAAGCTCTCAACTACAACATGCCAATGCAGTGTGGAAGTTACCTTCCATACTGTAAATGAACTAAAAAAGTTCATGATCACCAAGGTCCACCAGGTTATTCGCATGCTGGTTTAGTATCGAAACTGCTCAAGCAGATTGCAAAGGCCTGAAACGCAGAAATCGGGTACTTATAATCCATGGTAAAGATGTCTTTCCCAATCTTTCCAAATTGTAAAATGACCTTTTCTTGTTCAGATGCAGGCACGTTAAGCCAAGGTTCAACAGATGCTACAAGCTGGAAATTTTTGACAGATGCAACAGTGACACGACCCTTAAAGTTCAGGCACCAGCATTGCAACTGTTCATGCCATCTAGGCGACTTGTTTTTCAGAACAAGAGCCTCTACAGGTTGTGGTTTTGATACAGGTAAATTTGAGAGACTGGGTGAGCTGAAATCTGCAACAGGCTCCTTTCCTTTTGAAATTGGTATGAAGGGAGACTTGTCATCGACACATTGTGAAAAAGATGTTGGTGTCGGTGCCATCCCACCTTCTTGGATTGCAGTGACAGGAACAGAATGTATGACACAGTTCATTCTTCGAGGACCTCTAGTGCGAAGAACATTCAGTTCATATGTAATGGAGGCTATAGCATAGTTATATGCAGGTAATCTTGGAGATACTTGCTTAGCATGGAATCTTCGGCTTTGTTGAGTATTAGGCTGAACGGAAGCATCATTTGGAGGTTGGCTACAATATATGGTGAACTTGGTCCCGAAAAAATTAGACCTGAATTCATCACTTTTCATTCAGTTAACACCAAACATCTAACATATATATATTTGACAAGTGACAGAAAAAGACTTACCTAAGTTTTCCAACATAGGTGTTGCTGGCTCGAGAAAAATCATCAGCAACCAAAGAGATGACAAAATCTGTGCTTGTTGCCCTTCTGATCTTTTTTGCAGTCAACAGTAGTTTATCATTCTCATCTTCAGCTGGAATTGTATCACACAATAATTAGACGAATTGGCTCTCTACATTTACATATAAACGGATTGAAGGATTGAATCGCATAAAATTTTGCTCGAGAAGGCCAGCTTTGAAATATAAATAAATAATAAATATCAAAGTAAAAAAATCGAGAGTTTTGTATTCACCTCCCCTATTTTTATTTTTAGTGTATTTAACACTTACATTTCTTATCGAGCTCATAAATTAAGTGTCAAATGCATCGAGTATAGGGAGGTGAAAACAAAAAACTCATAAAAAATCAATCACAATCGGTACATTAAATGTGTACTTTTCCAAATCAAGCAAGAATGCCAATGTAATAATGCGTATTTGTAAAATTTTATGATTCATCTGAAGACTGAATTCATCAAACTCGGACGTCAAGCTATAGAATATTCAGGAAAATAAAAAACAAGATGACTTACATGGGGTCAGACCAAAGTAAAGTCGGTATGTGGAAGTTGCACGATCCCTCTTGATAAAGCATTGTATTGGAGCATCCCGTGGCCCCGGCTAAATGAAACAAAGAACGGGAAAAATCATAATACGATAAAATAATCATAATAAAAAACCAAATCAAACAAAAACTAAACAGATGTTCAAAAAGACCTGCTTTAAAGAAATAGGAAAGGTGAGCCTCCCACATTCTTCAGGGGTTTTCACAATTTCCTTTGTAATATCCCTCCAAGATCGGCAAACAGATGCACAAAAGACGACGACAGCCCTAGCAGGCCAAGATGTCTCACTCTCTTCAAACCTTCGAATGATGTCCAAAAGCAACTCAGGCGGTAAATTTGCCCACTGTCCTTCCTGCATTGCCTCAGAGAGACCTACATCAGAAGCTACAAATGATCTGGTGCAGCTGCTCCAATGCTTCGCCTCAATCCCTCTCCTTGATATGCCACCAATCCCATCTTTCACCTCCTTTAGCTCCCGTACAATGCTCTTGAGCGGCATCTTAATCATTTATTATACTATACCCTTCGAATAAGTAGATAGTATCGGACTTTAATTTAGAACAGATTAAATGAAAGTGATAAAAAAATGGTGTTCTTTCTATAGGGGTATAGGGCAGAGAAAAAAAGAATCGAACATTAATTTCTTCCATTTTGGTAGTTGATTTGTAAATCCAAAACAACAGATCCCATTAAGTTATTTCTACCTCTTTCGGCAATAAATAACCAAGAAAATCACACATTTATAACTACTTAAAAACAGATCAAATGCTAACTACTCAAAAACCGATGAGAAACATGATCCCAGAAAAGGGCAAATGCAAATCTTGAATGATATCACACTAAAAGTAATCCCACAACTTTACGGAATTTCATCATTCATTTATTAATCAACATCTACAACAAAGACAACAAATTAAAGGTAACAGATCACCACAAAATTCCAAATCAGAACCGTTCACTAAGGGAAAAAAATAAGAAACAAGCTTTCAAATGTCCAAGCAACACAAAAAGAGCCAACTTTTTCTCAAAAACCCAGAGAAAATATCCAAGAAACTCACACTAACCTTGAGAAAAAAACGAAGAACCAAAGATGGAGTCTTGAAAATCCAAAGATCGGAGAAGGGCAGAACAGATCAGCGCCAAATGGGCAAATGTAACCCCAGATTGGCTTCACAGATTTATCTACATTTCTCGCCACCCCGCAAAAAAAATGACCGCCGCCAACCTCCTTATTCCACGCCTTCCCGCCGGAGAGGAAAGCAAGCGGTGACCAGGATATGGGAGTGCATAGAAGACAACAGCTCCTTTTCAAGAAAGTGATGTAGCGAGTCTCTTCTTTAGCACCTGCACGCCTTGTTCAGCTGTACGTATATATCAATGGTTAAATTCATAAAATATTACTAAAGTTTTTTTTTTTTTGACGAGAAAATATTACTAAAGTATAGATTTTAAGGTAAAATTAATAAAATATCGCTAAAGTTCGTAGCAGAAAAAGCTAGACTTAGGGACACTTTCAAACTTTTAGATTTATCTAATCAACATTATGAAAATATTGTACAATTTTAAGATAAAATCTGAATAAATTGAATTAAAAATCCTAGAGAAAATAAAAAGAATAGGCCTCTGGTGAGACGGTCTCACGAAGCTTTATTTGTGGACGGGCCAATCCTATCGATATTCACAATAAAAATTAATAATTTTTACATAAAAAGTAATAATTTTTCATGGATAACCCAAATAAGATATCTGTCTCATAAAATACGACCTGTGAAATTATCTCACACAAGTTTTTGTCAAATAAAAAATGGTAACCTAAAACACTATTTCTTAATATACCAGAATATTTTTTTTTAATATTTTAAAGTCATTTTTTGTCTCAAAATGATATAATTCGATTATATGTGATTACGTAGAGAAATATTTAATTATTATGAATTATAATCACCTCAATAAAATAATCCTTTTAAAATAACACATCGACAAAATATTTTTGTATTTTTTGATATATACTTATTGATAATAAACATGAAATGATGGCATTTTAGGGAATAATCTTACGTTAACTCGTCTATTTACTTATTATTTAGTAGTTATTAATTCTGTGAGAGATCAGATTCAATTTATGAAAAATTATTATATTTTATCTTAGTTTCCACTTCATATATTTGATTTACTTGAAAATATTTTGTAGAGCCCAAATCAAAATCCAATTGGTTTGGAGTAGTTTGTTTAAAAATTAATTTGATAATTATTTCCAAGATAATTTTGAAATTGTCTCTACTTTTTTCTCAATTTTAAATGGTTTTTTTATGTAAATATAAATAAATAAATAAATATATATATATATATATATATATTTTTTAAAAAAAGGAAGAGACAATCTGGTATGATCACAATTTCCCTTTTTTGTTATTCCTTTTTGAAGCTCAAATGATTAGTTATGTCATGTGTGACCTTAGGTTTGAATTTAAATGATGATAAAAATTTGTGTGAGACGGATCTCTTATTCGAGTCATCCATAAAAAAATATTAATTTTTATGCTAAGAATATTACTTTTTATTGTGAATATCGAAAGAGTTGACTCGTCTCACAGATAAAAATTAGTCAAACCGTCTAACAAGAGATCTACTCTTACAAGTTTGGACATTTTCAATGGTTGTGAGTATTTATTTCATAATCAAGATGAACGAAAGTAACATCAATGTTTTTTTTAATACGCGAAAATTTTGGAACACTCGATTTTATTTCTCTTTTAATGAAAATAATATTTAAAAAATTGTTCCATTTTAGCTTTTTTTCATAATGAATATACAAATAAAATATGTTATAACTTGTCATATATTCTTCTTCTATGCATCGATGAACTCGAGACGAAAAATATATCTAATTTAATGCAATTTCTAACGCATCTTAACTTTAGCATACATATTATATAAATTTACCCAAAATAGTTGAAAATTTCAAGATGTCGGGATGTTCGATTTAGTGGCAAGAATTTCAAATAATTAAGTTTGAGAGTTGATTTGGAATTGAATAATGGTAACACATTGAATTTCAAATGATTCATTCTAATGTTGAGGCAAAATAGATCCAATAGATTTAATATGCATTTAGGATTTGAAAGGATACGTACGCATCTTAATTATATTTTAAATACTTACAATTTATTTGTGCTGGTAAATACTGTTAGCTCATTTCTCAACATTTACTTTATCGTGCAGGTCTCTTGTGAGATGGTCTCACGAATCTTTATCTGTGAGATGAGTCAACTTTACTGAATACCGATATTCACAATAAAAAGTAATACTCTTAGCATAAAAAATAATATTTTTTCATGAATGACCCAAATAAGATATCTGTTTCACAAAATACCATCCGTGAGACCGTCTCACACAAATTTTTACCTACCTTACCTATGTTTTAAATTTGCATTGTACCACTAAAAAGTGTGCCATATCTGGAATCATGCCAGTCACAAAAATGGCACGGCCCCAAATCATGTATATTTATATTTTCTAAACATGTCAAAATGGTTAAGAGGGTGGGTCGACATGCTTTTTTTGGCGGGTTGATGAATTAATAACTTAATCCACTTATTTTATATGACAAACAAGCCAGCTCGATGGACCTAATCAATTTTGTGTCTAATTTGACGGATTGATGTGAGACGAGCCAGCCGTGCAAGCTTACTTCATCTACATAAATTAACAAAGAAACGTATGGACTTGAAATTCATCACTATCAAATATTTCGATCCAAGCACGTCGTTTTAAGGATTTCAAATATATATTTGTATAAAAATTACAATTAAAATATTTAAAATTTTATTTGGAGATGAAAATATTGTCTACTCATCCTCATTTGTCGTCGCTTTCGACAGCTATAAACAATAGTGACATTGTGCCTTCTCAATGCCAGCGTATATTTGATATAACCTATGAATACCCCATTAGCTCATGATGTATATTTATATATTAGTAATTAACGCAGCGAACGGATATTTTACATGATGTTTGGGATATGCCTGATTTACCACTTTCTTGTCACAGACTGACTTCACGATTTTAATATTGTGATTGAAGTTTGAAAAAAACTTGTGTGAGACAATTTTACAAGTCGTATTCTGTGAGACGAATCTCTTATTTGGGTCATCCATGAAAAAGTATTCCTTTTTATGCTAAGAGCACTACTTTTTATTGTGAATATCGGTAAAATTGACCCGTCTCACAGATAAAGATTTGTGAGATCGTCTCAAAAGAGACATACTCTTGAAGTTTAATAAGCATATATAATATATAAATGTATATATAAATGGCAAATTTAGAAGTACAAAGATTTTAGAGCAATTATTTTATACAAAATTATTGTTTGGATTTTCATTTCGATATCTTTTAAAACCACAATTACATTATTGAAATTTACATCATCATTCGATGAAAAGTAGTAGTACACAAATATAGGAGGGGGTGAGTTTCACATGGTGTCTCCAGTCTCCAGTGCTCTATATTGATTAAATGTACACCACATATAGAGCATCTCCTTACCCGAAATGCGTGTGTTGTAGCTTAGGAGAAACTAAAAAGCGACTGCATATTCGACTCAACAAGCATTTAAATATACAAAGGAGAAACAAAGATGTTCTCTCTTTTTGTAGAGATTAAATCTGTGTTAACATGCAAATTCAAGAAGCCGGGTAATGACCCCTACTCCGACCATTGCCTACCGACACAGCTAGACAATGTTGATCTTGTAATTGGTGAGATGGTAAGTAGGAGACCATGATACAGTTTCAAAGTCGTTTATACAAGAAAATTAGCATGCAAAGTAAAAATATACTCAATCTATGTAAATATAAATATATATATATATACAGTCTCATAATCCATCAGCTGCTCACCTCTGCACAATTAAAATATACCCATGTCATGACCAGGGAATCGATCAAGTACTGATAACCTTTTTGCCAATGCTTTTGCTTTAGAGCAAGTGATAAAAGTGAGTATTTAACAAAGTAAGAATCTAGACAACTTGGTTAAAAGTTGAGAAATAGGCGACTGGGCGTAGAGAGAAGTAAGCGGTGACTCTTGCGATTTCTTATTGTATATCAAATTTGATATTCTAAGTCGAGTAGTTATATATTATATGCACATTTTGTTTATACACACACAATACTTGCATGAGTAGTACCAAGTGAATAAAAAAGTAACGTGCACAAAAATATATTCATACACACTTGCAAATAAATGAATCAACATGCACACACGTGCATGATACACCATATATATAAGCTTTCATATGCAGTTGGGAAATTTTAGAAATGTTGAATAAATATGAAGAACAAATATGTGAAAGAGTATGTCGACATATTTACTAAATAAGCCTAAGTTAAATAGAACACCTTTCTACATGCTTGTTGATTCCAACTTCTCAGTGCTTAAATAGTTGTTTTGAAAGCAGAAGCTCATGGTCGTTTGCAAATGGATCGAAAGTGTTTTTGGTAAAGCAGAAGCAAGAAAACTGGAAAAAAAACGAGTAAACTCAAATGCGTATCACATCTAACCTTTAAGCTCCAGCTTCTCGGCCTCAAGTCTTTTTAATGCTGTAGAACTCAATTTGTCTCCACCACATTCTCCAGGGACTAAATCTACTACTTCAATTTGTAGGAGACGTACAACATTTTAGTTTTAACAAGTACATAATAACATAACATAACTTCTGCGGTTTTGATAAGTTGAACCTTTAGCTGGGAAAGGCCCCTCTCTGCCCTCTTCTTATTAACAGATAGTCCACCAGGAAATGTTTCCTTGCTGTTACCAAGCAGCTTTAATAACCGTTGCATGACACAAAAACAAATTTAACCATGCATATATAGGGCCTAATCCGTACATAAATTCTAAGCAAAAGCATCTATCTCGAGCAAGATTTATAAGGATAATAGGCCTTCAAGACAAGTCCAAGTTCATAAAGTGGTAGGGCGTACCCTTAATACTTGGATCATCACAAAGTAAAGCTAAAGAAACAAAATAAAAATGATAGAACTGTCATACTTTTATTCCCGGGAGTAATAAACAGAAAGAACAATGTGTAAATCAAATTGTTGTGAGAAAAAATATGGACCTGACAATTATAGCCTCCAAATTCTCATCATCGATTGAAGGGCCATAGGGATCAACAATGGGTTCTGCTTGCACAATTATCCCTGGTTTAACTGACTGAAGGGAAAAATTAAGGAAAGAAAATAGGCATTATGTTTATCAAAAGTTGACATCTCTGCGGTCTGAATATACAGAAAAATGATACAATAATGTGTTTCGCGGTTTTTGTGTAAACAACCAAAGTTTGTGCATTCCACATTTATAAAAAGAGAGCCTTCATAAAGTAGAATGCAGCATGCTTTCTAATTAGATTAGATGCTGCATGTTAGTATCTCGACAAACAGAAAGTATATCAAATAGAATGCAAACAACTCAACTCCAGCATCCACTAGTATATGCCATCAATCATGCAGCTATGATCATAATGCAGATAAGGAAATCTATTATTTGCTGGCTTGAGAATAAATAACTCATGTCATGCTGACTATAACCATCTTCTTCACATGTAATGCGCACCTTTATGTAATCCTCAATGTGTTTCATTCTTTGTTCAATTGGCTCTATTAGATTAGCATACTGCAGACAGTGCTTAAAAACATCACAAGTTTGTCAACTGCTATTGAATAGAAAGAACATACATGTGTATATCAAGAGGAAAATAAAGAACATGATAACCCAACGTAACTGATTTACATGGCATTGTTAGCTTTCTAAGATGATACATGAATACAAATAAAAACTAGCTTACCGAACCACTGTAAATGAGATAAACAAAAGTGCGCTTTAGTCAAATCAGACTTTTGTTACGACACTTGATTATTTCCCAAAATTCGTCGGCAATGAAATTCATTATCTTTTATCCACAACACATGCTAAGGTGTCACAACTGTGACTGCAACTCCCAGCAGCATTCAGCTAATATTAACACAATGACAGCAACAAAGATTTTCTCACCACTTATTGATTACTTTGTTAAAACAAACGTAGCGTAGGTTATACAACAATATTCCACTCATTTACTTCATCACATTCACATTTAACAGTAAATCATAGCTGGACTCCAAACTTTTTTATCCAACCGAGATTTTCTTTTTCTTTATAAAGTTCACGTTCTGGCTTCACACTTTCTAGTCACAAGAAAAATTTTCTTTCTAAAATTATAAATCATGCGGCACATTATTAACAATCATTATACATGTCTTGAAATCCCATTTTCTCAATTCTAAATTTCCAACCCAAAATAATATCCTTTTAAAATCGATTCAAGACCCCCCCACCCCACCCCACCCCACCCCACCCCGAAAAAAAACATGATTATCGACTATTTAATCTGCGTACCGTACCTTCTTTTTAGCTAGCATAGGACCATCGCAAACACCAACCACGACCCGATCCCTCGCCACCACCGCCGCAGCCTGCAAAACCAAAATTCCGATCATCTTCCGATGATTGAGATATTATTCAAGCAACGGGTATGGGATCCCGCACCTTCAGGAATTGGCGATGACCATCGTGTAAGCGGTCGAAGGTTCCGCCGAGAACCACTGATCCATATGAATTTGGAAGTGAAAAGGGTAAATTAGGACACAAATTATCGTCTGATATTGCCATTATTTTCTCCTGTAAAGGTGCAGTCTTGGCGCTATGAATTTAAGCTGAAAAGTGGCAATATTGAGAAATAATGCAAGAGGCCGGGCCACGTACATACTTTTTTTTTAAATAGTTATATATCTATAATATTATATAAAAAAATATATGCCACCATATTTTGTTTCTCAAATTATCCTTTAAAAAAAATTCACAATGAAAGTCGAGCTTTAACCTTTATAAATTTTTTTAATATATATAAATATATATCGATTTAATTGGACTAACCGATATTCAAATTCAAAACCAAAATCGAATCGATTAAAACGATTTAATTGATATTCTCAGGAAAAAAAATATCAAACGATTTATCCTCACCGAATTTTCAATTTAATTCAGTTGGCTCGGTTGTTTCAAGTTAAATGGATGTTTTGCTAACCCTTATTTATAAATATAAATATTTAAAAAATATATATGAATTCATCCTTTTGTTAAAATAAAATTTTAAAACAATATCTAAATTCGATGGGATTTCATTAAATTTCATAAATTCCATCTAAAAATAATTCGGACTAAAAGGTAATTAAAAATATATTTGAAATTCTTATTTGGTTTAATTTATTTATTTATTTATTTATTTATTATTATTATTATTATTATTATTGAAGAAGTGGTTTAATTTAATGGAAACTTTAAATAAATCTCTAAAGGTTTCGAATTAAAGATCAGTCCGTGTGTCATACTTTATTATTTTGAGTTCTTCCCTGTCTGAATTTATTTAAGTATCAGTCCATGTCACCCAAAAAATTCCAAAATACCTCGCAAATATATATTCCCCATCTTCCTTCACAAACTTTTCTCTTAGATTTTCTCTTGGCCCATACCCTAATATATCTACCAACACCCAATCGGAGTCGATTGACGTGAGAATGAGATAAATTATTATTGTGTTATTGATATATATTTATCGTACTCTATCTAACAACTGATGATCAACGTTAATTCTATTGTGCGTCAATTAAAATGATTATATCTCAAGATATACAAATTAAGATTCAATCATGTGTTATTTAACTAGACTGATGTAAAAATGATGTTTGAATTCAATGTCAGAATATCAAATTTTAATTGGTTTGTGAGTATCCAACCTCTACTCGATACTTATAGTCAGTTTAAAGTTGTTTGTAAACTATAAAAGTTGATGACAATTAACACATACACTCACGCCCATAAATGAACATCTGGAGCGTGAAATATTTGAACTCTGATACCATGTTAAATTGAGACTTGGACATAACTCAATCCCAAAAGCTAGCTCAAGAGTGACGATTGTTCAAGTCCTTATATACAACTCTTAGGGATTTTATCCAATCGATGTAGGACGACTAACAAACTTCTGTCGACCCGATATCGCAACATATTCACACTTGTTTAGAATTAGCAAATGAAAATTTTAAGAGAGTTAATGCATCAGTAATTGTAGAAAATTAGCCATAGAGGCAGCTGACAACAATGCTTTTTAGTATCAGGTGAAGGTTGGTTATTCCATCGTCATTTCAGTTTCGTCGAAGCATATATTTTTATATTTCCCTCAATTACTCAAACATATCGCATATATTCATGTAAATCAATATAAAACACCGATATTTTTTTGATTTAATTCGGTTTGGTTTGTTATTGAGATTAAATCGAGATTTTACTCACCCCTATATTATATCATATTATTAGAAAAATATTTTTCAATGACTATCAAAAGGACAATACCGTCTTATTAATGCCCATTTTTAACATATTTTACTCTTGTTCATACGATCATTATCATATAGTATTCCCTTATGTATTGAAATAGGATCTTTACTTGGTGAAAACAAAGAGTGCCATTATGGGAAACCTAGTAGCTCAATTGGTAACATTCCAGGAGTCTAAGTGTTTGAGTCTGGAAGTCGTGAGTTCTGAGTGTTGGAAGAAGTGAAAGGACCCATTTTGCAAAGATAAAGATATTTTGTAAGTGATGGTACATAAAATCTTACGATAAACAAAATCTCAGAGAAAGTCCATACCAAAAAAAAAATCCCCAGAAAAACCCAAGATGGGGATACTCAGGTCTAGGGGTGGGAAAAAATACCGAAATATCAAAATACCGAAAAATCGTACAGAAAAAAATACCGAACTTACCGAAAAAATCGGTATACCGAATTTTCGGTACGGTATCATACCGTACCGAAATTTCCGGTATCGGTATCGATATGAAATATTTTTTTTTCGGTATTTCGGTATATATCGAAATATCGAAAATAATTTTTTATTATTATTATTTTTTAAATTTAAATTCGGTACGGTATACGATATCGTAGTTCGGTACGGTATACCGTACCGTACCCACCCCTACTCAGGTCGTTACAGTAAAATGAGCAATACATGTGAAGGTCTAAAGTGCAATTATCTAAAACTCATTAATGTGGTCTTCAAGAATCTCCGTCAACCACTTGCTCATATATTCTCTAGTATCAGGACCGGTTGGCAAAACAGAGCAGACAAAGGAGAAAGAGAGCAAGAAAACAAAAACCCGAATTAAATTAATGATAATGCCATCAAATTTGTGGAAGGCACCATCAACATCATCATTATAACCCTTGAACAAATCGAATTTGTATCATTTTCCCACTCTCGGAATATTTTTCAATGCATTCATTTCCATTACCAAGCAAGTCTATCTCCTTTCTCCGCCTATCTGTCTCTCCTGCCCATTCCTAACTTTCTCGTGCGTCGTGGTTTGGTCCAGACTGTATCTTTGAGGATTTTCTTGCCCATGTAATGTGAAGGATTTCTTGGTTTGATTTGTATTAAAAAAGGAAATATTGTGTTGCGTATATCTGAGCAACGTTCAAGATGAGGCCAGGTGATGAATCGTCCGTTGTGTAGAATCTAAGTGCATTAGATAACTAAACATATACGTACACAGAACTCATTCATTTTCTTGTTATATATTTTTAACGCTGTTCACTTTTCTTAATGGGTTTTTATTTTTTGCTTTGATAATCTAAAAGGTTCTTCTTTTTTAAGTTTCCTGCACATGAGGAGCTGCTATTTAATGATGGTGCTCTGAAGAATTGTATTATACAATGGTCTCCAGGCATGACTAAAGAGTAACAGTTTGGATACACGTTCAGTTAATTTTTTTTTTGTTGGTAGAAACAGCTGAATTTTAGGCTGGTGATTTGGTTCTTTACGTATTGCATCCAGTGAGCTCGTGGCTATGAGAATCATCTTTTGTTGACGGCATTGAATTCGGGACTAATCTGAGTAGTTTGAAAGAAGATGCATCTTGGTTTAAGCTAGAAATGTTGTGTGATGGATGTTAATTGCTAAACCATCGTAATTTTTAGAGATGAACTCCTCATCTACTGATAAAATTGTCGTTTTCATGGTTTTTGCAACCTGTAACGGTCTCTGTTCAAACGAGCAGGTATTCAGAAAAATGAGTCTGATTCATCATCCTCAGGCCCAAGTTTCGATGGAAGTTTCAGGATGCCTGGTAGGAACTCTGCTGTTTACTTTGATTGACTTTTGTGGTTTGTTTGCATTAGCTTGTTCAATCTGCCGTTTTAAACTTAACTGCGAGGAAGGCAAGAAAAGAAAACACATCTTCAATTGTTTTATGAATTATGATGGATTTGGCCTATTCATTTTAACACTTCATTGAAAGTCATGTCGTTTATATTTTCGTGTAGATATCTCATTAACTAGAGAACCTGCATTTCTGAACTTCACTCGGTCTTTTGGTTGTTTTCCTTCTTAATTATCGCATATAACAACTATGTGAAATAACGTGACTGCAGCGTCTTCTATCCAAACTACATCTAGCCCATCAAGCAAGTTCATCCCCACTTCAAAAAGGGTATACAAAGTACTCAAGGAATACACAAGAAAACTTGTAGACCTTAATATCTTCACAAAGTATCTGGAGGATTGGGTGACAGATAATTTACACGGTAAAACAAATCCCAGCAAAAAAAGGTTTAGCACCCTCTTCCAGTTGGATGAGATACGTACGCTTGATTTTGCTTTGGAAGGAGTTTTATTTCAGCGACTAATGCGCATGCCTTGCCCACCTTACTCCTCCAACAACCTCAAGGAAGATGAGTATTCGGCACTTGAAGATTTTCTTCTTACTGCTGCTAAAGGACTTTGGCATGTATTTTGGCATAAGAGGAAACCGTTTCCATATTTCGTGTCGTGTCCTTATGATCATGGATCCAAGTTTTACACCGTTGAGAAAGCAATATCGAGGGGAAGACTTAATCGGGTCTGTGGTGCTGCTCTGATGATAAATAATAAGGTAAGTTTATCTGCTCATTGGGATGATGTAGTAAAGTTCGTGTTGTTCAGACAAGACATTACAAATGGAAAGGAATTTGGATTTTCCTATTCTGCTTTTTGCGAGGCTCTTTTCTATGCCGTTCATATACTGCTTTCTCGGAGTTTGAGCAAGTCCAATACTGTTAAAAGTAATCATGTTTTTGTATCTGTTTTGGACTCGAAATATGGAGGGATTGTCAAACTCGGTGGTGACCTTCGCAAACTTGAGATAGACTTAAATAACCCTTATCAATCTATAGCAGATTGGATAGTATACCATGCAGAAGTTAGTGTTTCCCCAGTCGACCGAATATGGAACAAGCTTGGGAATGTAAATTGGGCTGATTTGGGAACAATGCAACTACTTTTGGCAATTTTCAACTCCATTATTCAGTGGAATGGTCCTCCAAGAAAGTCAATGGTCTCACTTGCCGGCAACCACAGTCTCCGTTTAGAAAAACGCAGAATGGAGGATTGCACTAACAAAAATGAAAACCCTCCAGCCCCTTATCATGTTTATCACAACCATCATAGAGAAATTATCGAATTAGAGCAGTGAAAGTAATCAGAATTTTACATCCAGAGGATCACGCTTGAGGCTTAGCCGGAGTGAAATAGTATTACTTGAAGATCACAACCAAGGACTTCAAAGTTTCCAAGTTCAAGAAATTATAGAAGACGGGAATGGATTGTTCTATATCGTTGTTTCTGACGACTGTCCTTCACAGTTGTTGAATTTGTTCATTGGTGTTCATAGCTCTCGTTTGGAGCCATCTTGGGAAGACATGAAACTATGGTATCAAGTCCAAAGGCAAACTAAAGTGTTGAACATTTTTAAAGAACAGGGTATTTCAAGCAAACATCTACCTGAAATAATAGCAACAGGCAGAATAGTGCATTCTGGCACATGTGAAAAGCAAAGCCCAAAGGGGCGTTGCGACAATACATGGTGTGGAACACCGATGCTTGTCATGTGTCCGGTGGGGGAGCCGGTTTCTTCTATCATAGCCCATAATGGCCCAATTTCGGCAGAAGAAACTGTACGTTGTTGTCGAGATTGTCTTGCAGCTTTAAGAAGTGCAAGGACCGCAAACATCATGCACGGTGATATTTGTCCGGAGAATATATTATGTATTCTTGATTACCAAGATTCAAGAAAACAAAGCTTGTTTGTTACAGTTTCATGGGGACATGCCGTGTTGGAGGATAAAGACAGCCCTTCATTAAACTTACAGTTTTCTTCTAGTCATGCACTCCAGCATGGTAAACTTTGCCCCTCATCAGATTTGGAGAGCCTCGTTTACCTTATTTACTTTGTTTCCGGTGGAGCCATGCCACAGCAAGATTCTATAGAATCAGCTCTGAAATGGCGGCAGAAATGCTGGTCAAAACGTATATTTCAGCAGAAGCTAGGCGAGGTTTCACCTCTGTTAAAGGCATTCACAGATTATGTGGATAATCTGTGTGGGACACCATATAAAATCGACTACGATATTTGGTTGAAGAAGCTGAATAGAGTTGTGGATAGCTCGGTTGAGAAGGGGAAAATGGTTGAAAAAGTGTTGAGACTGAAGGATGTTGCAGAGTCTTCAGGAACTTCTGGCGGTGGGAATTCTTTATGATCTGAAATTATTATTAATTTTTCCTCTGTTGATATTTGGTGTTTAGGTTGATCTTGGGATTTGATTGATTCATTTGTTTTGGATATTAGCGTTTGTAGTTTTTAGTTTTATTGGATTTATAGAGAATTTGGTCTAGGATATTGAAGACGAATAAATTATTTCACCACTCCGAAGTATGATGTAGAACAAGAAAACATACAAAAGACGTATCAACCTTGGAAACAATATAAAAAAAAAATCCTTCTATTGACAGTATAGCTTCTTTACAAGATTCAATGCTGTACAAACCACAACATTGCCTATTCTCGCTGCAAAGTCATTACATGAAACCAAATCGTACCACTCGATCAAGTACCAGTTGTTTGAAAGATAGATGCTATTGTCCATCATTTATGACCAAGAACCACCGTAATCAACATCTGCTACCTATAACTCGATCTCAACTCTATCAATCACATCCAAATGTATATCATCACCAAGTCCAATGTCATTTTTGTCAAGTATCACCTCTTGATCGTCCTTGCACAAAGATGGTGATGAAACTGAATCGTTTTTCATGTGAATTGTTTGTTCTTCTGATTCATCGCGAGGGGTTATCTTTGCGATGCCAATGACCTCGGGCCTAGATTTGGATCGGCTAACCAAATAATTTAACCACAACAAGAGATCAAGAATGTAAGTTTCTGTTTTCTGCCAATCTGCGTGCTGTAGTGTCTCGATTTTCATAACATCGATTGGAGCAGCTGTCCTGCGATTCTGTTCCGAGCTGCATTCAGAATAACCATAAGTTTTTTCCAGTTCAATGGCAAAGGCGCTAGGAATGAACAAAAAAGGCGAGGGTGCATTCGATAAGACACTACTTGACGTTAGATTCGAGACATAATCAAAATACTCACCCTGTGTTGGCCCACTCTCCAACCCAACCAAAGCCATGATGAGCTCTATGAAACAAAATCAACGAGACATTGTTAAAAACTGTGGTCAAATGGGAAAAACGAGGAAGAATTGTTTTTACAAGGTCTAGAACTTTACTTGGCTGTGTTTGTAGCAGTAGGAACAAGCCAGCTCAACATCTTTTCCATCTCATCTTTGATTTCTGTCACAGTGAGCTGCGGAGAAGATACTAAAGAGTTTAAATACGTATAGAACTTCATTCCAGTCATTATTTTAAGAACAAATACCTCCTCCTCGATTTTGAAACACTGTAATTTGGATCGCAAAGAAGTTTTGACATTTGGTGGCAAGCTCTGATACAAAGTGTCCCTGGAGTTTGGAGACATCGAACTCGAACGAGCTACCTGATCATGCAAGACACGAACTAAGAAATGCTGATACAAGAAAAAAGTTGAAAGGAAAAATAACAATTAGTAGCATACAATCGAATCAATTTGGAGAATTATATTAGCATAATGTAACGCAATTCCAGCATCCCCCAATGTCTGCTGGCTACTGCGCGACACATTTTCTGGTCCTCCGCCTTCTGCCACTGCTGATCAAAAGAAGACATGTTCACAAATTACAAAAAGAAATAAGAGTCGGAAAAACCATTTAACTTATCTCAAAGTTTCTTCCTTGGGACGCCCAGAAGGGCTAACTTTTATATAAATCTTATTTTGTCCTTGATATAAGGGATTTCAAATTGTTTAACTACTTTTATATAAATCTTAGGTTGTCCTTTGATTGATGGATTTGAAATAAGGGATTTCAAATTCTTTATCTTACATGGATGGACATAATTCAAGTGAATTTCAAATCCACTTCATATCAAGTTAAACAATTTCAATAGTAATTATAGTGGATTTATGGGTGTCATTTGAAATCAACTCCTCACATCTTTTCCCAAATCGAATCCCTTCTCTAGATCAAATTCTTCAATCTAAGCGCAACCTAGATACTTGTCTCATGCTTCAAGATTGGACTTGTACCTGGATTGCCCAGCGTATTGTTTATTTCATTGTTCAAGAATAGCACAGTATCTACAAGCTGCCCCATAACCTGCCATCAAATAAGGATAACTTGTGGGAAATTTTTAAATTTCTACGCTTAATCTTGGCTCCCTTAAACTGACATTTTTTCTGAGCTAAGGATCAGGATTAATTACCTCTTCCATTCTTCTGGACCAAAGTGACTTCTTTTTTAAATTTTTCACTAGCTTCTTTTGGCTTTTCAATTCTGCTGCCATAATTGTTAGGTTGTAGTCCCTATCCCCTGTAATGTACATAATAACAGCATAAGTTCAAACTGTTCACAGTTCTAACCCAACTGTGATTAACGAATGAAAATTATTATAAAAAGTAAAGCTAGAATAAAAGAACATGTACAAGGATTATGCACTGAGGATCAAGGAACCACCTTTTTGTGAAGCACTGTGTTTAAGCTCTTCCAGACGCCTGTGAAGATAATCTTGTTCAAATCTTTCTAATTCATGCTGTTCCTGGTATAGCTCCTGCTGACAAAAGGCAGTGCTTTGTTCAATCTTTCCGGTGGCAACTCAAACGAATGACTTATATTCTTATATTGATCGGCAATCAATAATTATCATTACCTGTGACCATAACACCAACAGAGGCAGACTAAATAGGGGAAGAATACAGGCAATTGCTCCTCTCAAATAACAAAAATTCGAAGTTTATGGTATTTTTTAACAAAACTGAAGTCTCACAGACCCAAAAAAAATACATTGAATCTCACCCCACCTGGACAAAAATCTGGAGTTTGTTCATGGACATCAATTTAGTCTATTGCATGTTATCCGGTCGTGTATCACAAAACATATATGAGTGCAACGGAATAGTCTATGTGAGTAGAATAATTTTTATCCAGTAATCAATTAATGTCAACTTCATAAAGTCTTACTTTTCAAGATAAAGCAAAATAAAAATTCTTCTAAGAACTGTCAGACATGAACACAAGTTTTGATTGCTAATTTCTCAAATATCCGTTCATGACCAAGACATGATTGCCAAAGCATTATACTGGGAATATATCAAAGAACGAACAGATTCATAAATTGGAATTTTGTTCAAATATCATGATTGAAAATTAAGAAACTGGGAAGTATGGCAAGTTACAGATTGTAAAAACGAGGATTTTCATATATGGGTCTCCATGAATCCTTGATAATTCTCATGTTGAAGCAATTATGTCCCAAGTGGCTACCTGCGGGATGCTACTTAGGACTTAAAGGTCAAAGAAAAATCAAAAGAAACTTAATCACAACAAAGGGTTGAAATCCAGTGAACTGGAAGTTGTCATTCTAGATATGATGCAAAAAAAGATAATACTAACGGCTGTAAGTTGAACTGAAGTCATCAGTTGCTGCATCACAGATTCTGCTACTTCTCTCGAGAGCTTCTGGGGATTACGATCGCTACGTCTGAAGAAGTAATTAGCATCCACCCATTAAAAAATTCAAAACTAACATCTAACATAAAACTGATATGTAGATAAATACAAGATAGGTTACTTCTCAAAGAAGCGGTCCAAATTATGCCACTGTGGATCTTTACATTGATTTCCAAAGCGAACTACTTCTTCCAAGAAAACTTTCAGCTCCTCCCTATGTAAAAGTAAACTTCAACACGCTCTCTTTTTATCAAAGAAGACAAAATTAACAAATAGCACTCATGTTTCTTTGTAGCCAACCTCTTGTCTGCGGCAACAATCTTCAAAAGTTTATCCTCGTCTGTTGATATTAAATGTTGAACACTCTCTGCAGGAAGCACTAAGTCTTTTAGTTTTCGTATGCTTCGCTTTGAAAGCGAATGCATAAGGTTTGATCCCTTAACGATCGTATTGGCAACCTCGAATGCCAGGATTGAGAGTTCATTGTTTTTGGTTGATGCTCCAGAAACAAAACCGTGGCTTGAGTTAAAATTGGTCATACTACTTCCTAGTGTGTCTAAAACTTCAACAGCCCTTCCAAGGCCAACACTGCCTGCTCTACCCAAAAGAGAACTCACTTCTGAAACCTGCGTTTGGTATTGATAACCTTAATAGAGAAAGAAATATTACAAGATAGGACAATTCTTAAACTAATTTATCCTCTCGTTTCGGAAAATTGCGATTTTTTGTTCGTTTCAGAAAAATTAAAATTGCACTAAAAAGCTTGAAGCACAGGAATGGTAAGTTTGAATCCTCCTCTTTTAAACACAGTAGTACGATGAACAAACATCATCTTCGCCTACTTTCTTATGGATAAGCTTAGTAAAAGTAGGATCTTTTGAACAATTATTTCACTGCGTTGGACAAACTAAATGACTAAGATTTATACAAATCATCACACCGGCATACCCATATGGAAGTAGCCAACAAGAAATTTTGACAGGTAGCTTATTTCCAGAATTCTAATATTATACATCAAAACATGCTTAGAACCAATCAATTCACGTCAAGCATAGCTCTCATGTACGAAAGCTTTATCGCATAGCGTGACAATTCAACATTCACCCTCATCACTATAATGGGAAACAAAGTAAGAAAAGCTTAATTTATCAACTCTGATCCAACTCATAGTAACAGAAACCAAAAAAAATTATTTACCCTTAATGATCTTGATTTG
Organism: Primulina tabacum; assembly: GCF_025594145.1. NCBI lineage: Eukaryota > Viridiplantae > Streptophyta > Magnoliopsida > Lamiales > Gesneriaceae > Primulina > Primulina tabacum. Next base: position 7,100,435 of record NC_134552.1, on the reverse strand, counting down.
TGGGATAAACTACTCCTCTTATACTGGGGAATCCCATCATAAAAATCTTCATTACTGACATTTCCATGTGTAGCTGACGATTTCTCGGATTCTTTCACTAATATTTGACCCTCCTCCATTGTATTTCGCCGTTTCTGCCTCAGAGAATACTGCTTTTCTTGACCTGTGTTACTGCCTGCGTAAGGATTTTTTTTTGAAGACTGCTTTGAACTCCGCCCTCCCATCTTTACTTCTGTTATTGAAGCAAAACCCAATACAAAACTTCATACATTATCACAAAAACCACAGCAAAATATTTCACGAAAACTACAGAAAAACTCAACAGGGGAAAAAAACCTTCCCAAAATGATTTTGTTGATCCGCAATGAGAAACGGCAATATTGGGAAGATGGGTTTACGAATTTCGCATTTGAAAATTGAGAAAATACCCGGAAACAGATCGCGCCAAAAGTCCACACCAAGCCAAGAACCGATTTTTATCTACCCAAAAACAATTGCCAGCGAATACATTACAAATACTTGTGCAAGAATCATGTGCTGAGGAGGTAAATGAAGAATGGGAAGCCGGAAAGAGGTGGTTGCGTCATCCATGCTACCAACTTGCTTTGACTTGGAACCTTCGAGTCATTATCGTAAGTATAATGAAAAACGTTTGACACGGACAACATTAAACTATTCTTTATTTTTTTACCCTTTCTAACATATTGTATATTGATTTTTTCTTGAAGATATATTGTATATTAAATTATGTATTTCTAATGACATGATGATTGTTTTTTGTTCTTTTTTTTTTTTTTGCTAGGAATTGAGGCCATTGACTATCATAATATAGAATAACTTATAAGCGTTTGTCGTTCTATCAAAAATCATAATATAGAATAACTTATAAGCGTTTGTCGTTCTATCAAAAATTATAGTTGGTGGTAACAGTGCAACTCAAATCTTCTAAACCGCACAACAACTCAAACACCATCATTCGATAGTTTTACCAAGCATGAACAACTATTGCACACAACAATCTACTTCTCAATAATTGCACTCCTTGCAATCAATAAGAATTGAACCTCGTGACTTTGGTTATGATACTAATTGTAGGACCGAGCGCTTGCCGCTTTACCAAATGTTATAACTGGTGGTAATGGTCCAATTCAAATCTTTTAAACCGCACAGCAGTTCAAACACCACGGTTCGATCGCTCTACCAAGCAGGGATAATTATTGCATCCAACAGTTTTATTTTAAATAAAAATAATATATTTATCTTATATCGATATCGAACGAACTATACGAGATTTGTGGTAGATTTATTTTTCTTAGATTGATGTTTTTGTCTCTATACACATCACACATACATGTTGATCAAAATGCTAGCTTTTGATTATTCCATTTAAATCATGCAAAAAAGATTAAAGAAATTAGAAAATTTATTTAATTTGACATGATTTCGATAGAACATTTACTCCATATGGTCACGATCAACTATAGACCAATCTATTCTAAAAAAACAACATCACACATATTAATGGACTTGTCCAATTCGTTATACAACCATCAACCCTCTTAAAATCTATCTATCAAGTGATAGATTCTTAAAGAATAATTAATTTTGGTGTGTGTTGTAAATTTTTATTATCATATCTAAATTGCCCTTATTATTTTAAACTTTTATCTCCTTTATAAAGAAGTAACAATCAATAATTATTTAAAATAATCCGTATCATTTATTACTTTATTTTATTTATTTCTTATATATAATATATATTAATAAAATGTTATTTTCTAAAATATATAAAAATGAAAAGATTATGTATCAAAATTGCAAATTTTAGTTCATCTGCCCACTGGACTAACCCTTCGGTCTCTCCACACGCTTTTAAGCAAACATGAAAACGATTTATGTGTGTGAAATCTTTGAAATGCGACTTCTCTTAGGGAATGAAAATGGATAGGAGAGAGAAACGAGCGTGGATAAAGAAAGATAAGAGATTTTAGGTGATATTTCGGGAAATTTTCTACTGCACTTGGAAAACCGAACCAAATTTCATAAGGTTTGATTCCTTCTCTAGTTTTTCTATTTTCGTTTCTGTTGAATGCTTCTCTGATTATGTTTGAGCGATCAAGTTTTTTTGCTTTATTTTATATATTTTTTTCTGTACTTGTATTGAGTTTGTCACAGATAATTTGATTATCTAGAGTAGAATGCTGGTCTGATTAATTTAAAGTTTTGGAGTGTTGTTCTTCGTGTTGTCAAGGATTTAAGCAGAAAGTTTTAGAATTGAAATAAGAATTACCTCCTCAGGAGGCTGCCGTTGCTTCAACATTTTTGGCACCCATACTCTAAATCTCCAAAACAGAGTACGGGTTGGTGCTCCAACCCAACTCGAAATGATGGAGATTGCAACCATACAGAGATTGTACCAAATTATTGAAATGCCATCATAACAATTGCAAAATAATTCTTTTGTATTTTTATGTATTTGTTTTGCTCCATTTTATATTATTATATTTTAAATTATTTAATTAATTAATTTTAATGTTAAATAATTTTTATACTTAGTTAATTTATTTTAATTGTTTATTATTATCATGAAATAGAAATAATAAACAAGATAATGATCACAAAAATTAATAACATAATTTATTAGAAACACTTATTGTCTATTTAATTTATTTAACTTGATAAACATGCGATTTTTTTAGATGATAAACAGTAGACAATATTAAATGACATCACAAACAATTAAAAGACATCACCAACAATTTAAAAACACAAACAACAATAAAGTTAAACGTCGATTTTTTATTGTATTATGTTTATCGAATTAATTGAGTTCGGTTATATAATACATAATGTAATTATATAATTATATGTGTGTTTTTTTGAAAATTAAAAAAAAAAGAGTATTTTGTAATATTTTTAGAAGATAGACTGATGAAAAATAGAGGATATGGATATGCTTGAGATATTTTGTCAAATGAATTATTTTTTATTATATAGTGTGAGTAATCTGAAATTAGCCATCTTGCCCGACGATTTATCTTAATTTTTTCAAGTTTCCCTCTGATTTTTTCTAAATTCTGTCAGGAGACATGGAAACAAGTTGCCATAGTAGTTCCATTATGTGGTTTTTCAAAGACAGGGGCTTTGATGACAAAAGTATTCGTGAAATGTTTCAGAAGTGCAAGCGCCTTGAGGGTGTTGAAAGGGAAAAAGCCTCAGAAAACTGGGATTACATGAAAAGTATAGGTATTCAAGAGAGGAAACTTCCTGCCCTTGTTGGAAAGTGCCCCAAAATTCTTACTCTTGACCTGCACGACAGAATTATTCCAGTGATTCATTGCCTTTTAACATTGGAGACAAAACCAAATGAGGTAGCTTCTGCCATAACCAAATTTCCGCACATACTCTTGCACAGCGTGGAGGAGAAACTCTGTCCGCTCCTTGCTTTTTTTGAAGCTCTTGGTGCACCTGAGAAGCTACTTGGAAAAATGATATTGTTAAACCCCAGAATCATCAGTTATAGCATCGAATTCAAGCTATCACAGATAGTGGATTTTCTAGCCAGCCTCGGTCTATCCAAAGATGGGATTATTGGTAAAGTTTTGGTCAAACACTCATTTATCATGGGTTACAGTGTTGATAAACGTCTCCGTCCAACTTCGGAATTCTTGAAATCATTAGGCCTTACAGAAACTCACCTCCAAAGGCTTGCAATTAATTTCCCGGAGGTTCTGTGTCGGGACGCCAATAAGACTCTTAGACCTAATGTCACATACCTCAAATCATGTGGTTTCAATTCGAGCCAGATAGCAGCATTGGTGGCCGGTTATCCTCCAGTTCTGGTTAAGAGCGCCAGTAATTCTTTAGGACCAAGGATCAATTTCTTGGCGCAGGTGATGGGGAGGCAAATTAGCGAAATTGCTGATTATCCTGAGTTCTTTAGGCACGGTTTGAAGAAGAAATTAGAGTCGAGGCAAAAACTTTTGAAGCAAAAGCACGTACATTGTACCTTGAGTGAAATGCTGGACTGTAACCAGAAGAAATTTCTATTGAAATTCGGTTTGGTTGAGCAACTTGGTTAAAGTTGAATTAGCATTCTTTCTTGTCTGCCAAGGGTTTTTGTTTTTGTATCGTATTATTTGAATTTGAACTTAATTGAATTTGAATGAAATTAGCATCATCGATTCATCGGTTCAGAGAGAATGTATTCACTGTCCTAACAGCTAGACATGCATTATCATGTCTGCCTTGTTATTTTGCTGACCAGAGGTGCCGCTGTCTGACTACTTGGAGTAAACAGTTATCCAGTTGTATTCATGGATCCCAGTTTTTGAAAGAGCACATAAGCTTGCTACAAAACCAAACATAAGAAAGAGGGGTCGAGGTTCATAAGGTGAACATTGGCACTCAAGTTATCATGCAAATAATTTGATTACAGCATGGCGATTTCCTTTTCTGTAGATCCCCGAAATTCCCAATTTTTATGATTGTAGAGATTATGGTCGAATTATATAGATATTATTTGGAAGTAATTGACTTCACCAGAAGCATGAAAACAAACTCTAGGGACAAAGTTCATAGTGAGGGCGAGTCAAAACGGGTGGGAAGAGTTGATAATTAGAAGGATTAAAAGTCAACCTGCAAACATGAAGAAAGCAGAAGGAAAGGAAGCATAACTAGTAGATGCAGAATATCCAGTAGAGATGATGCCACATTTTTGAGTGAGAATTACGTTGTTATTAAGGAAGGCTTGCAAGAAAGAACACTACCTGAGGCTGAAGAAACAAACGAAGCTTCAAAATGACTCCTCGAGTATCCTATAATGCCCCCAGAAATACTGGAATGGAAACAGGAAGATTGGTCCAAAACAATCCATGCCTGAGCCACCATATAGCAAACATTTGACATCTACAGCATGTTGCGTACCCAAAAGTATTGGGCCTCAGTCAAAACAGCGAAGTAGCTGAATCCAAGAAAGAGATAAGCTAGGAAACCGCAGCACAGTTCGATCTCCATTTTGGGATTTGAGCAGATCATCATACAGGCTGAAACTTAAGTCTTTGCTCAGATATTCAGTGTGTCCAACAACCCTTTATTTTCTAAGAGTTGCTTTACTTTATTTATTTTGTTAATCATTTTCAGCAATCTCGTTCTTTCTTTTCCAAGTTTGGTGACTTGTTTCTGAATGTTAGTTTATTGTCACTAGCCAGCTTTTCTTTGATGATGTTCGAAACCTTCTCGACTCCGCATCTGATTCCTCTACTATGTCCTGATCCTCGTGCATGAAACAAACCAGTGCCTCTGCTTCATCCTCACAAGCAGACTAATGCCACCTCAGTGGCCTTTCAAAGTTCGTCGAATCCAAAATTTTGATAAAAATCTCAAGAAATCGATAGATTTGTTGTGTCTGCTAATTTCGAGATGTTAGATGTTCGAGAGTGGGGGTGATCGGGTAACATGCTTTTTTTTTTTAAGAAAAAATTTTACAAAATGGATATTTTTCTTTTTTACTAGCAAGAACTACATGTCTGGCAACACGTGAATATATATATATAACATATAATAAAAAACAAATTTAACTTTACATACATTTATAACAGGAATAAAATATGTAATAATCGAAATTTCAAATAATTTATGTGTTTTATTTTTTAGATGTATTACATTTCTGATAGTAACTAAAATTATTTTTCCTGAATTTAATACAAACAAAAAAAAAACTTTTTGTTTCATAAATTTATTACATAATAGTTTAATTAGACCAATATAAAAACATATTTTTTTTACTCATAGGAGTTTTGTAGTGAATTAATTGAACAAAATAGATGAATATTTCTTAACTACTCACATTGCTTATAATTTCTTATTGGCTATCTTTAATCTTCTGGTTAAAGCAGTAAGCGCAAAACGAAGTTTTTCAAAATTGAAGTTCATCAAAACATTTCTTTCCAATCAACAATACCGCAAAAAAATATTGAATACATTGGTTATGCTTTTAATTGAAAAAAAAAATTACTTAATAATTTGATTAGTCTTTTTAGCTCTAAAACTCTAATATTAGTTATTTTTTAGTGATCATTTTAAACATATTTGATCTTATTAATCAATTCTAATATATATTGAATATTGTGCATTGTTTTGTTTTTATATTGTCTTTAATATAGTAACCTAATTTTTTTATTAAATTTAAGCGAAAAATAAAAAAATACATGTTATAACCGGTATTATCAATATATTATTCTAAACTTTGCTCTCGAATTTTATATTCCAACATATTTTAATTTTGTTTCTTGAAGTTTAATTAAAAAATGAACAAATTTGCTTGTAATTAATTACACGGGCAACAAGCATTTAATGTTTCACATGCAAATTCAACCAACACCAGAAAAATTAAAGGAAAATACAAAAATGGTGGAGGTGTAGCCGTGCAGTAAAACCAAAACGCTAACGGGTATTACAAGATTGGGGCAAAACCTGCCGGGCAACTGCCCAGCTTTGCCCGTATAACCCGACCCATTCGTCCTTCTACATGAATCACTCTATCTTAATATTATAATCGATCAAAATCGCAAAAAAATAAACAGATAAAATGAAAAAAGGAAAAGAAAAAGAGAAAATTTCCCTAATGCCATGAGATACCATAATCAAGGCCCTCAGGAATTGCTTTCAAGTAGTTCGATTCCGATTTTACCGTCAACCGGAGTTCATTTGCCGGTATCAAAATTGTGGGTCGGAAAATTATTCCGATTTTATTTTTCTTACATAAAATCATTTCGTTATATACAATTGTTTCATTTTTCATATATATGAAAAAACTTTATCAAAATATAATAATTATGTTGTGCAATACATGCATTGACAAAAAAATCCCAATGAGACAATATTATATATTAATTTTGTGAGACAAATCTTCTATTTGAATGATGAAAAAATATTATTGACGTCAGGTTTAGCTATTTACTACATGCATTGAATATTCAATACACTAACTTACAAAAATATTGTTGGTGCCTGGGTTAGCTATTTACTACAATTTAGCAGTATCCCACGTGACTCCTCTTCCATTCATCGAATTCATATTGTACCATTTCCCAAAATTTATTTATTTATTTCGCCAACAATTACTATATCTTTGTTTCAAATGTTTTATTTTTTATAAAGGAAAACATAAATTATATTAACTTAGCAACAATCAAGTCATCCTTTATGAAAAGGACGTTCTTTGACATAAATGTTTTGAAATATCATGATGATATACTTAAATTAACACTCTATATTATAACACGATTTTATTGATTTTTATCCGTGAGTTATTTCGACTGGATTCATATATAAAGTAAAAAAATAATATGTTTTTAATTGATCGATACGGATAAAAGACTTGTATCATGAAATTGATTTGTATAACGATATCATATGAGTTTTTGTGTTTAAGTAAGATATATGTTTCATGACAAATTTTGAGATTGTATCGTAAAAGCTTTTGTGTTTAAATTTTTACTATTACAACTACGATCAAAACTTAAAATTGGTGCTTTTCTGAAGGAAAAAAAAAATCCTTTTTCAAAGCTCAACTCTATTTTCAATATTTTTATTTTTTTTATAATTAAATTTTCAGAAATTTTAAGAAGCTAACCTAACCAAGTACGATAAATTTATGGATCAAGGAAGTGTACCAACCTTACTGCCGCATATGCAGGCAGCAGGCTATTAATTGTTTACAGTTTCTGAATAAAATTGTTTAACGGTCAAACGTACAAAAATAAATATACGATTTTACGAATTTTTAAATGTGAGACGAGTCAATCCTATCAATATTCACAATAAAAAATAATATTATTAACATAAAAATTAATATTTTTCCATAGATGACCCAGATAAGAGATCCATCTCACAAAATATGACTTGTGAGACTGTCTCACACAAATTTTTGTCAAGATAAGCGTGTATAAAATATGAATCATTACCATGAGTATTAATAAATCACGTTGATTAATAAAAATTTTATTATAATTTTAAATTATTATTTAGATAAAAATAATATATTTATATTAAATAAATAATTTGAGAGATAATATGTAAATGATTAAAATTGTAAATTGAATTAGATATTATAATTATGACTAAATTATATGAAAAATATTGTTTGTCTAAATGTACATTGTATTTTCGTAAAAACTAACTGATGTCAGATCATTAAATACCTAAACATTTGTATATAATATATATATTCAACAAAGATACAATTTTATATAAAAAAAATTATTGGTTTTTTTTTTCTGACAAAAAATATATATATTTTTAATGATACATATTTAATATTGAGGTATATTGAAAAATGTGTTTTCTCCTCTAAAAACAAAAGAAAACAAGTCTGTTTTCCATCTATCTCACGTAGACGAAGAAAAGACAATATATGAATTGACAGCAATAATAAAGATTAAAATTACCATTTTAATAACCGATTTAACCCATAGAATAGTAAATACAAAAACTTGTGGAAGACGGTCTCACAGATCGTATTTTGTGAGACAAATATCTTATTTAGGTCATCTATGAAAAATTATTAATTTTTATGCTAAGAGTATTACTTTTATTGTGAATATTGGTAGGGTTGACCCGTCTCACAGATAAAGATTCACGAGATCGTCTTACAAGAGACCTACTCAATAATAAAATACGAATTATACCATTCATACTGTTAGAAATTCATTGCAAATTTTTTGTGAGCCGATTAAAATAATACAAATCCTTAAATTTTTCTATTTGATATTTTGTTCTCCTGACTGAAATAATTGTTAGTCCAAACAATATTTTTTTCGATTGTTTCTTGTCACAATTTGAGAATTAAACTCCAAAAACTGTAAATGTAATATGAAAAATTAGATATGGAATCTAATTAGATCAAATTTTACGGGAAAAAATTAAGTAATAATGATTCAGTATATTAAAAATATTAGATTAAATACTTTTATAATCTTTATTACACTATTAATTAATTAACTAGTAAATAATACCTACCATGGAGTCAAACAAGAGTTTATAGAAAAATTAATATTCTATTAATTTGTCATTTTAGACCAAGTCAGAACCAAAATAATTGATAATATAACAAATAATATTAATACTATCATATATACTTTACATATCACAAGATATTTGAATCAATATAGCAAAACCACTTTAAACCATAGTCGATGTACATCGAACGTCTTTGTAAATTCACCGATGTCTTTTGCTATTATCCATCAAATTTCTTTTGTTGAGAAGTCTGGTGATTTTTTTTATCGGTTTGTAAATCTTGTAACCAAAAGTTTGCGAAAAAAAATTTAACAAAATATTTTAACACCAATTTATTTTAAAAAATATATAAATAATTTCGATATGTTATATATTTATCGTGATCGTATCCATATTCGTAGATAAAATATCACTAATTGGTAAATCATATTCAAATTATTTATTCAAGTGCCATCAAATGTTAATGTATCAAGAGAGGTTTGGCTGGGGCACATGCATTCATTCAATCACTATCAGTCATCACTATAAATACTCCATACCGCACTCTTCCTCAGTTATCTCTTTCGTTTTCAAATTCACTGTCAGATGCTGACTTCATCACTCCTAAGCACACCCCTACACTTTCTTTCTTCCCACTTTCTTTGACTTTCTTGCGTGGAAGTTGGAGAAAATTCTTCCATTCAAGATCCCAGGAAAGCGTTTCAACAGAAACAGAAAAAGACCCACGCGTAAAATTCTTTTTGGAGAAATGGAAGAAGACGGGCAAATGCATAGTGGCGGTAGTTCTGGGAATGAGGAGATCTCTGGGCCGATTCTCGGGGTTGTTCTCATCTCTGCTGGCGCAAGTCACTCTGTTTCTGTACTCGGTATGTGTATGTTCATATTCATATGTAAAACCAGGCTACTGAGCTGTTTGGTGTATTTTGGGTTGAAGTTTGTATTTTTAGGGGGAAAATTGAATTTTTTTTTTGGGGCGACACGTTTATGAATGGTTACTATTTCAAGTTCAAGTATCTTGTACGATTCTGCAGATGATTCATGCCAACGGGGAATAAAGCCATGTTTTTTTTAGTATAACTATTACAATTAATTGGAGGTGGGATGGGGTGGGGACTATTTTTTATTAACGTGGCCTCTCCCTCGGGGAGAGGTTTATGCCAATCCATCTAAGAGATGGTTGGCACTAAATCCATGTTTGAATCAATGAAAAAATTTACATTATTGGGTTCATGTTCGAAATGTATTTGGAACAATTGTATGTAGAATTTGTTAGCATTTTTACACAGTTAAGAGGACAACCAGTCGACAAATGTGCCGGTTCGGTCCCCACTTGGCTTTACTTGATAAATTGATGTACATAGGTTTGTGTCTGCTATTAATCTTCGGTTGAACATTGGCTTTTCATTTATTTAGTCTTTAATACAAGATAAGACTTTGATTTGATGTAAATGCTTATTTAATTCATAGATATTTTTCTTCATGGACTTGGGTACTCCACTTAATGCTGTTCTTGGACCAGGGGTGAATTTTGAGGAGATTGTTTCTCAATTTTTAATTAAAAACTTTGCAACTTGTTGGATTTGTATGATATACAATATAATTTTAAAATGGTATAATCTTTCTGGATTGTAGTGACAGATATTTATAATAGTTTATGATTCCAATTTTTTGGTGGATTCTTATAGTTTTTTCTCAGATTGACTGAATCATAAGTACAACTTCTTTCTTGATTTATAATTACATTACTGACAAAAGATTTGATTTATATGTATGCCTTTGACAATTTATTCACAGACTCGGTTAACTGTAATAGCATTTATATTAACAGTATTCCAAAAATTCAAAGCAAGTTATTTGTACGGCAACTTTCAAGTATGTCAGAATTCCTTTCGATGTGTGCTTGAGAAGTTCAGAATGAACATTTCGGATAATTTGAATTTCTTGATATTAGGAACAACAGACGTGGACTAGAAATGTTCAAATATGAAGCTGATAAAAGGAGTTGGTTTATTTGGCTAGTCCTGGATTTGATATGTTAATTTACCCCTTGTGAATATAACTTTGAGGGATCACGTATGAACTTCGTTGCTAGTAGTTGGTGAGCATTTTCATGTTATTCTTATCTGTTGAATTTGGATCATGGGACTGGAAAGTGATGAAAAACTTGGTTATATTGCATTAAATTAACAGTCTTGATGGTAGGGGCTGAATGCAGTGAAATAATTAATTTATTCATATGTTGCAGCTGGTAATGCCGTTTGTTCATGGGGAAGAGGTGAAGATGGACAGTTAGGGCATGGAGATGCAGATGATCGGTTTTCTCCCACTTACTTGATTGGATTGGATGGTAAGGAAATTGTGTCTGTGTCTTGTGGAGCTGACCATACAACTGCTTACTCGGAGTCACAAACACAAGTATATAGCTGGGGATGGTATGTCTTCTGTTGAGCAAAATATTTGTGTTTAAAAGATTTTTTTGACTTGTGCAAGAATGCTGTCTTTTAGTTTTTACTTGCAATGGAACTTAGTAGTCAACTATTAATGTTGTTAGCAAGTTTACTTTCACTCGCTGCCCAATCTTTGGTTTCTTGGGAGTTTTGAGACCAAGAATGCTTCTAAATTGTCTTAAATGATTGCATTGGTACTGATTCACTATACAAAATGTAGGGGTGATTTTGGAAGGTTAGGCCATGGAAACTCGAGCGACTTGTTTTCTCCTCAACCAATCAAAGCCTTACAAGGCTTACAGATCAAGCAAATTGCTTGTGGGGACAGCCATTGTTTGGCGGTGACAATGGAAGGCGAGGTTCAGAGGTTGGTTTCCAATGCCGTGGACTCTGTGCATTTTCACATTCGTATTTATTCACTAGCCAGATATATTTTATTTGCTCGAAATTCTTATGAGCTTCGATAAGAATCTAAAATTACAGAAAGCTTAATTCATAAATGTTGATGAGTTACAATTAACTTCAGAATATCTATTTTTAGTGTCACTTACCTCTATGATATTAAGATGCTCAATTTCCTATACAGGAGTCGCTTTCGTCCCGGATGAGATGACAAAGTTAGAATTTCTATGACTGATGATAATGTTTTGTATATTCCTTTTGAACAAAATCTTTCTTTTACTTTCTAAAAGTTTAGAAGCAAATGCTTGTTCCCACTTTACTCTTCTAAAACTATCAATCTACCAAGTGGGGAATAATCTTTTGGGCAATGGGTTAAAGGTTTGAGTGAGATACAGTCCAAGGCATGGTAAGTCATATATTAAATTATTCCATGAAACGTATGAAAATATCATAAATTATTTAAGGATTGTTATACGATTTGCAAAAAATTTTGCCATATGCAGTTTAAAGTACTTATCCTACAAAGATTTATTTATATCTTAGTTTTGGGCTTGGATCTTACTTCCGCTCAACTGCAGTTGGGGAAGGAATCAAAATGGTCAACTGGGGCTCGGGAACACAAAGGATTCACTTGTACCCAGGAAGATTGAAGCTTTCCAGGTATTTTTAATTAAATAATATTATGTATTAACTACAAAATGGAATTGTTTGTTCCTCCTTTGTTGGTCTTCTTAACGAAAAATGCACCATGATCTTAGGACTCGTGCATATATGTATTTTTTTCACTTCCTAATATTCCTTTCAAACTATATCTTGGGAAAAACCAAATTAATATATTTAATGTTGCAAACATTTTGATTATTTCATTTAGAGATAAAAGAAAACTTTTACGCATTTTGTAGGGAATATCTATTAAAATGGTTGCTGCTGGTGCTGAACATACAGCTGCAGTAACAGAAGAGGGTGAGCTTTATGGTTGGGGCTGGGGTCGATACGGTAATTTGGGATTAGGTGATAGAGATGACCGTTTAGTACCAGGGATAGTTTCATCTGTGGAGGTATGTTACTGCTCTTGACTAATGTTGTCATAATTTTTTTCATTCTAGTATCATAATATCTATGTATGCACATGTTCTCACAGTTGAAGGTGTAAAGAGTATGAGAATGTGTAAGTTGAGAAAACCGGTTCTTACTAACCTTGACTCTTAATTAGATGTTGCCTTAATGTCTTAGTCCTATTCATGCAAAATGTTAGGAGGACAGAAAAGGGCATACTTTTATCTCCCAGTTTCTGAGTTTTTGCTTCGCAAAGAAGGCTATCACTGAAAGGAAGTGAACTAGCAGAGGAAAACTTTTATAATGTACCCAATGTAACTCAACATAGATTTTCAGCTTTGGGAAAGTGAGTGAGCAACTTGTCCATGGAAATAAGTCTGACATCTAGTTATTTAAGAGTCACTTGCTAATACCTGTATGTATGTTGCAAGGAAGCTTGGAATTATGGCACCATATATTTTGTTCCTGAAAGTCTTGGAGGCTTGATAATTTGTCCTTCCTCGTAACTTCTTGTAAGAATAAATAAATACTTGACAAACCCATCAAAGTCGTGTGAGGTTCATATGTTGCGCTGATAAAGAAAAGTGCCTGAGACATAATTGCATGCACAAAGAAGTCTCTTTTGCTCATCATTTAAAGGGGGTCTACTGTATTGTCGCTAATCGTGGGTCAAATATCATTTTTAATTCTAAGTTTAGTTGACTGTTTTTTCTCTTCCTTTCCCTCACCATTATAGTAGTACCATGTTGCAGGGTGAAAAGATGGTTTTGGTAGCATGTGGATGGCGACATACTATATCAGTCTCCTCTTCTGGTAGTTTGTATACTTACGGATGGAGCAAATATGGACAACTCGGACACGGGGATTTTGAGGATCATTTAATCCCTCATAAGCTGGAATCCTTGGGTGGAAATTGTATTTCTCAAGTAAGTTTTCTCTTTGCCATAATTTAGGAAGCAGAAAAACTTTTTGTTGATTTTTTTTGTTTCGTTTAATCCAATGTAAAATGGAAACAGCCGATGTGGATCCTTGTAGGTTCCTCGCATTTCTTGGTCGTCCGGTTAACTTGAAACAAACTGTTTCTTATAGTCTTTTAAAATGGACTCATTCCAACAAAGCTCAAGGAATATGTAACTACAACTGGTGGATATTTTTTTTATACTATTGTTTATATGTTTCTCTGGTGGCTGTTATTTTTTCAGATATCGGGAGGTTGGAGACATACGATGGCACTGGCAACAGATGGAAAACTCTATGGTTGGGGTTGGAATAAGGTCGGATATCTAGTTCTTTTTTATGTTGCCAGAACATTATCATGTCACGCCAACTAGCTTCAAAGAACTCTTTGCATTTTTTATTGACTTCTTAGTCTTTTATAATCTATATCTATATACCTATAAAAGTGTGGATAGTAGAAAAGTTTTCTCATTGTGAACGGACATTATTACCCTTCACATGTTTACTTATTTTCATTATTAGGTAACACACGTGGTAATTTCACATTTATTCCATTAATTAATAATTAATACTAATTAACCATGTTTTATGATTATTATTTTGTGTTTTTGACTTTATTCTCCATGTTCTTAAATGTTTGAGCTAATTTTAAATAAACATACTATTAAATTTACTTAATACTAATATCAATTATTTTTTTCAAATTTTAATAATTTTCGTTCTAAATTTAATATTGATAAATGAAGAAACAAAAAAAATAAAATAATCAGTATTATTTTAAACTAAATAAAATGAATTGAATTGAAAATAAAATTATATTTAATCAAAATTTTAAATTTATTTTGTCAAACTATTAATTTTTAAATGCATGAACAAATATAATATTTTATAAACCTAAATTGTGAATATAAATAATATTAATAAAAAAAGTTAATAAATTTGAATCAGAAGTACATATAAAAGTGAGGACGAAGAATCGTTCATCCACATACATTGGATGATATGATACTAAAATGAGAAAGAAATATGTAGAAAATCAATCAATTTTTTCATTAGTTTTTTTATTGTTTTTAATTAAAAAAAAAGAGAAAAAATTTGAAAAAGTTAATCACAATATAAATCTAATGTATTGATAGCCTTTTAATAATAATCAATTGAATTGGAAAATATTATTATACTTAAGTAATTATATTTTATTCTAATTCAAATTTAGTAACTTTTTAATGTCCAATATATATAGAATTCATCAGTAGAGTACATGATTTTATTTTTCAAATGATAATAAGAAAAAAAAGAACCTTAAAATAGAAATATATAATGAAAACGATAATAAGAAAAAAAAGAACCTATAAAAGTGTGGACAAATGAATCGTTCATCCACATACATCGGATGATGTGATGATAGAAAAATATTGTTGTACAATTGTTAAAATGAGAAAGAAATATGTAGAAAATCAATCAATTTTTTCATAAGTTTTTTCCCACTAATTTTGATAATAAATAAAATAAATTGAATGATTAATTGTTTTAATTACTCTCATAGATTCTATTTTATTTAAGTCTCCTCATATTTATATATTATCAAATAGTACTCAATCATAACAATAATGTCATGACATTTTATTTGTATTTGTAGTGTTATTTACATACAAGTATATAATGACAATTATATTGACAAAAAGATAAGCACACATTAAATAAAAAAAATCAACAAACACTTAATTTGAAAAAAAAATAAAAATTTGAGCTTATTCACAAATCTATATACCTATAAAAGTGTGGATAGTAGAAAAGTTTTCTCATTGTGAACGGACATTATTACCCTTCACATGTTTACTTATTTTCATTATTAGGTAACACATGTGGTAATTTCACATTCATTCAATTAATTAATAATTAATACTAATTAACCATGTTTTATGATTATTATTTTGTGTTTTTGACTTTATTCTCCATGTTCTTAAATGTTTGAGCTAATTTTAAATAAACATACTATTAAATTTACTTAATACTAATATCAATTATTTTTTTCAAATTTTAATAATTTTCGTTCTAAATTTAATATTGATAAATGAAGAAACAAAAAAAATAAAATAATCAGTATTATTTTAAACTAAATAAAATGAATTGAATTGAAAATAAAATTATATTTAATCAAAATTTTAAATTTATTTTGTCAAACTATTAATTTTTAAATGCATGAACAAATATAATATTTTATAAACCTAAATTGTGAATATAAATAATATTAATAAAAAAAGTTAATAAATTTGAATCAGAAGTACATATAAAAGTGAGGACGAAGAATCGTTCATCCACATACATTGGATGATATGATACTAAAATGAGAAAGAAATATGTAGAAAATCAATCAATTTTTTCATTAGTTTTTTTATTGTTTTTAATTAAAAAAAAGAGAAAAAATTTGAAAAAGTTAATCACAATATAAATCTAATGTATTGATAGCCTTTTAATAATAATCAATTGAATTGGAAAATATTATTATACTTAAGTAATTATATTTTATTCTAATTCAAATTTAGTAACTTTTTAATGTCCAATATATATAGAATTCATCAGTAGAGTACATGATTTTATTTTTCAAATGATAATAAGAAAAAAAAGAACCTTAAAATAGAAATATATAATGAAAACGATAATAAGAAAAAAAAGAACCTATAAAAGTGTGGACAAATGAATCGTTCATCCACATACATCGGATGATGTGATGATAGAAAAATATTGTTGTACAATTGTTAAAATGAGAAAGAAATATGTAGAAAATCAATCAATTTTTTCATAAGTTTTTTCCCACTAATTTTGATAATAAATAAAATAAATTGAATGATTAATTGTTTTAATTACTCTCATAGATTCTATTTTATTTAAGTCTCCTCATATTTATATATTATCAAATAGTACTCAATCATAACAATAATGTCATGACATTTTATTTGTATTTGTAGTGTTATTTACATACAAGTATATAATGACAATTATATTGACAAAAAGATAAGCACACATTAAATAAAAAAAATCAACAAACACTTAATTTGAAAAAAAAAAATAAAAATTTGAGCTTATTCACAAATCTATATACCTATAAAAGTGTGGATAGTAGAAAAGTTTTCTCATTGTGAACGGACATTATTACCCTTCACATGTTTACTTATTTTCATTATTAGGTAACACATGTGGTAATTTCACATTCATTCAATTAATTAATAATTAATACTAATTAACCATGTTTTATGATTATTATTTTGTGTTTTTGACTTTATTCTCCATGTTCTTAAATGTTTGAGCTAATTTTAAATAAACATACTATTAAATTTACTTAATACTAATATCAATTATTTTTTTCAAATTTTAATAATTTTCGTTCTAAATTTAATATTAATAAATGAAGAAACAAAAAAATTAAAATAATCAGTATTATTTTTAAACTAAATAAAATGAATTGAATTGAAAATAAAATTATATTTAATCAAAATTTTAAATTTATTTTGTCAAACTATTAATTTTTAAATGCATGAACAAATATAATATTTTATAAACCTAAATTGTGAATATAAATAATATTAATAAAAAAAGTTAATAAATTTGAATCAGAAGTGCATATAAAAGTGAGGACGAAGAATCGTTCATCCACATACATTGGATGATATGATACTAGAAAAATATTGTTGTACAGTTGATAAAATGAGAAAGAAATATGTAGAAAATCAATCAATTTTTTCATTAGTTTTTTTATTGTTTTTAATTAACAAAAAAAGAGGAAAAATTTGAAAAAATAATCAATTGAATTGGAAAATATTATTATACTTAAGTAATTATATTTTATTCTAATTCAAATTTAGTAACTTTTTAATGTCCAATATATATAGAATTCATCAGTAGAGTACACGATTTTATTTTTCAAACGATAATAAGAAAAAAAATAACCTTAAAATAGAAATATATAATGAAAACGATAATAAGAAAAAAAAGAACCTATAAAAGTGTGGATTAATGTCTCACGATTTTTATATGTGAGGCGAGTCAACCGTACCGATATTCACAATAAAAATTAATATTCTTAGAATAAAACTTAAAATGAAAAATTGTTGTCATATGTTCTTAATTATTCCAAATTATAAGCAAGTACTATTTTAGATTTTCAAGATGTAATTTTTACATTTTAGGAACATATTTACCAATTAATTGATTTAATGAGTAGATAAATATCAACATCATATACTAAAATGTTTTCTTCCACTCTTATATTGTTTAATTAATTAAAATATATTCATATAATTCTATTTACACTCTTTTATTGCTTAATCAATTCAAATCATTTCACATCATTGTATTTGTATTGTTATTTTAGTTCAATTTAGTACTTAATCTGATAAATCATTATTCCAAATTCTTATAATTTGTTTTGATCTATCTTTTTCCGAACGAAATGTTGTTTCATGGATTTGATCACGTTACGCAAAGATTAAAAATATTTTTACTATTAATTTATTTTTTAGTTATTTAGAATATGGGTTCACGTGCTTTTTTGCTAGTATGCTTAAGTATACATTGACACTCAAATCCATATTGGTTATGTGACTTCACTTTTTATAATAGTATTTGGCTCTAGTTCTCATCTTAATAATAATTAGTAAATCAGAACTTTCATGGTCTTTGGAATTATTTTAAATGCGTAGCTATACTTCTCTGCCTCGCAGTTTGGACAACTTGGCGTTGGCGACAATATAGACCATTGCTCACCCGTACAAGTCACATTTCCACTTGATCAGGCATATATTAATTTCTTGTTCCTCAATTCCTTCAATATTCACTGGTTCAACTTTTCACCTTGCGATTTTCCTGAACTCTTTCCACAGTGAAGCTTTACTTCAAATTCTCTTTTAATTGACTTTTCCCGTTCTACTTGATCATTGCAGAAAGTTGAGAAAATCTCATGCGGTTGGAGGCATACCCTTGCTGTCACTGAAAGGCAAAATGTCTTCTCGTGGGGAAGGGGTACTAATGGTCAACTCGGCCATGGCGACTCTGTTGACTTGTAATATCATATCATCCACCCTTCTATTAACTTATGTTCCGTTGCTGAGATTTTCATAACTTACAAAATGGATTGAATCTTGAAATTCATAGCTACCATATGAAATTTGTAGAAATATTCCAAAAATTTTAGTGGCCTTAAGTAGAGATGGATCAAGTGGACAACACTTAGAAATCTCAAAAGTCGACGCATCATCAGGTGCCGTATGCACTTCCTGTTTTGTACCTCATTGTATATTATCTTTTCATCCATTGCATAATCTTGTAGTAACCAAAGTTTTTTGGTCAGAAAAATCTTGGGTTTCCCCAACAGAGAGATATGCAGTTGTTCCTGATGAAAATGTAAGTCACATGAATATCTTTTTGGTGTTAAATTACCTGGAACTGCATTGGTCATAAAAGTGTAGAAATCCTATTTCACACTATAACACATGGAAGAAAAATGCACCAACTGGATACACAATCGAAAATCCTAGAGTTTCTTGGACGATGAAAATAGTTTCTGAGGGAGTATCATTCTTGTGCAGGTTCAAGAACAGCAAGCTGGGCTATTTGGCCACAACATAAGTGACGTAAATGTCCCTGCCTACGACGTGAAGAGGATGAAGATATCAGATAACCAAAACTTGTGAATCAAACTCCATCCTTCTTAGTAGATGTAGCAAATGCTGGCTGTTTGTAATAATTAGAGATGGAAGTTATCTGCTAAAAGCTTTATTTTCAGCATGTAATGAATAATCAAGGAAATGTATTGTCAAGTTGGAATATATTATGGTGTGAAGTGAAGAGAAATCAATGATGAGCTCTAGTTTTATGCATTGATTAAATTGTTCAATTGGTGTTCTTATTGGCACAAGAAATTTGAAATATAATTTTAGTTGAAAATAGTCAAGACATGAGTGAAATGGATCTTTGTTACGGTGAATTCGAAAGGGGCTTCAAAATTTAATAATCTATGTTGAGCATTGGAAGTGTTTTTCAATATTAAATTTTACTTTTACATGGTAGTTTGACATACCTTATTTGATCAAAATTGTTGAGTCCAATTGATAATATTGGAGAGCCACCAGAAATCATGCTGTTGTTCATAATTTAAAATTATAAAAGGAAATAATCAAATTAGATATGGGCTGGTAAAAGTGTAAAGTGTTAATTGATTTACGATTGTAACTCTTAAATCGTATTAAACAAAAGATCTTATGAGACCGTCTTATGGTCAATTTTGTGATATGAATTTTCTACTCGATCTGATTCATGAAAAAATATTACTTTTACATCAAAAATATTATTTATTAGTCCAAATAAGAATCAGATCGACCAATCTCATAAATATAGATGTGTCTGACCGTTCCACGAAAAGATTAGAACAAAATCTAGACGACAGAACCATGAAACGATAATGTGAGCTAAATTAAATCATAATTTCGTGTATGTACAAAGTTTATTTCTTTCTATTTAAAAAACAAAATTGGATCTAGATGATTATTGAGCCGATCTATTATTATTATATTACTTGTGCTAATCGTGTCATCAACTTCAAGAATAAAAAATCAGTGTGAACATTCCCACTTTCTTAGAAACTTTGCCCCCTAGGAGTCATTGGCCTTTGCTCCATTTTCTTTCTCAAGTTTGAATAATTAAGTTTATATCATCAGAAAGATGGATTTGAGACGATGTATTTCAAATTTATCGGTTTTCAATTCTTTGATTTGTGTGGATCGATAAAATTGAAATGAATTTTAAATACATTTTTATATCAAATGAAAAGATTTTAATAATAATTACATTGAACTTCCAAGACAATATAATGGATTTTTATTTTTGTTATTAAAAAAGTTTAAATAACTAACTTAAATCGAGCGACTTCCAACTTTTGTTCTTGGTGCAAAGTCGCGTTTTTTAACTAGCGTTTTCCTTGCTTTTCATTCATTTCCGTTCTGGATGTTTCAACTTCGAAGAGCTGAAGTTGGGTTTGACCTTATTTCTCGAGTGAAGATGTTTCCGCTGAAACTCGTGAGATCCATAGTGTTCGGTGACAACCCTCTTCTTCCAAGCCAAAACCATTATTTTTCTTCAAAATTTCAATCTTGATGATAATGGTGATGATCCCAGTAACACCAACGTTTCAGCGCATTCGAGAAATAGAATCCCATTGATGCTATTTGTTCCGACACAAGAACTGGTTAAAGATATTTTTACAGATTGGCCAAGATTGCTAGAAACATTGGGATGGATTTCAACTTTAATCCGTCTATCTCTCACGTAATCTTTTCATGGCCAGCACCATCACCACCACCATCATCTCAATCCTCCTCGTCATCATCCTCATCATGTGCATCGACATCATCATCATCACATTGTTGGTCATTGGCAAATGATAGTGTTCCACTACCTTTTCCCTCTTTCACTACTGCATTCCTCTCCCACCTGCTCCTCCTCGCCAATCTCTCTAAAGGCTGTTTCAAGTTGGTTTTCTTGAAAAATGATTGCTGCCCGCTTGAAAAAGTCGAGTCTTTGAGCAATAGTAATTGGCACTGCACCTCAGTCTCACTGATTTTTACACGCACAGGTGAAAAAATAGAGTCGAGGATGGATTTTCTAAGACGTTGCTTTGGATGGGATGGACCCTTTTCAAGATTAATAATAATGAAAATTCTTCCCAAATTTCTTTGAACAGGGAAGTTTACTTGTATAGGAAGGCAGATTTGAATGGACACTACAGGAAAAATGATTTTCCACGGTATGTCATCAACAGTTAAAAGCACGCTTTGAATACTACTTTTAACATCGTGCACCCATATCTGTGCTGTTAATATTGTCTTGCCAAACAGCAGCGGAGTGTAAATGGGGATTCTCGGGAGAGTTGCAGAGTCAGGGAGTTGAGGCTGCCGCCGTTGGATTTCAGAAATGCACCTCTAAGAATTCTGCAGTACATTATTCTAATGACTGATGATATCTTCTATCTTGCCTAGGCTAACTAGGTGAGTGGGTTATTTTGTATTCACAGTTATTTGGTTTCTGTTGCCTCCTTATTTATATGCTGGTATATTTTATATCTGCCTATTATCATGTTTATGGTGGTGATTTGCATGCAGCCGTGACTAAAGTTAGTTAGATTTCAATAACAATAATGAAATATAGGTGACATGTAATCTTCAACTTCCATAAACAAATACAATACTAGATTCTATATTTACTAATACACGAATACAAAGGAATGCATTTCACTCGAAGGCAAAAGGGGAAATGCAACAAGGGGCTAATGAAGATCATTTTGCATGAGCGTCATGCGCTCGCAAAGCCCATATCCCAAAGACAAGAAACCAGAAAACAAACAGGATTGCCCAGTAACGTGCAGGCCCATATTTGATTCGTGTCAGCACAAACTGCAGATGTAAGAAGAGAGAATGTTTATCAGCTTGAAGACACAAAAACTGCTGAACTACCAACAATCGAAGCAAAGCTGTAAAATTTGACAAATACATGGATATACGAATACCCATTGCCATATTTTTTTGCTATGATCAAGAATTTTTGAATCTACTGGCCTGATTCAGGCTCCCAATTATTGCAAACAGCAGTATTAACTGAACATATTCATTTCCAAGATAATTTTACAGAAGTTGTCTGTTTGGAAACTATGTCCTGCCAACGGTGCCCAAAAGCAAATTTAACACGCTAGTCCGATGGAGTACCAGATCATTTTTAACCTGATCAAGCTATGGATAAGAAGAAAGTAAGCATGCCACACTGATCCCATATTTGAAGGGTTCAGATGAAGGGACAGGGAGGTAATAACATTCGGACAATTACATTAGCATTACTGAGCTTCTATCACACGTTCTTCCACATACATCGCATAAACCAAAGTACCATTTTTGGGAGTAAAAGTAATGATATTGCCTTTTCTTTTTCTATTTTTGATTCGATTATTCCTTTGTTTTCATTGTTTGGCCAGATGATAACTGCAGAATAATGAATATATCTCAAATGCAATGCATTTTAATGACTCCTCAAAGAGTAACTCTATTCAAGGGAATCCTAGGTACATGAACTTACAAAACGAAAGAAAACCACCACTGTCAATGCACAGATGCCTCCGACAAGAATATGAAGGCCATTCTTGGCAGCTTTCTGCAAAATAATAGACAGAAAGGAGAAAGAAGGCGGTCAGTGTTAGAAGATGCTTCCAATCTGAATCAATCTGCCATTGACGGTTATGAGGAGCTTGCCGTGAAGGGAAGAAGAAGGAAATGAATCTGATATTATTGAAAAATGAATTGTCCCAAAAATACAAGAGTTGACCTATTTATATGTGCAAGTTAAAAAACAAACTAACTAATACTACTTGAATTAATCTGTCAAGATGAGTGCCAACTGTCAAGATGAACACTAACAGCCCCCCTCAAGCTTGGAATAGGTTGAGCATTGCAAGCTTGGAGATCAAAAAATGATGCTGATCAGAGGCCAAAGCTTTGGTAAATACATCAGCTGGTTGAACCCGTGTGGAGATATGAACAGCACGAATTACATTGCTCTTAATCTTTTCCCGAATGAAGTGACAATCGACTTCAATGTGCTTGGATCTTTCATGAAAAATTGGATTGGCAGCAAGATGAAGAGCAGATTGATTATCGCAATGAAGAGGCGTAGCTGTGTTCACAATAACTCCCAAGTCACTAAGAAGGCCTCGAATCCAAACGATTTCGCACGCTGTCATGGCCATGGAACGATACTCTGCCTCAGCTGATGAACGGGAAGCAGTGTGTTGTTTCTTTGTCTTCCATGAAATGGTGGAGGATCCAAGTTTGATGACATAACCGGTAGTTGATTTGCGGCTCATGGGACAAGAGGCCCAATCAGAATCACAAAATGCAGACAACTGAAGGTCATTGGTAGATGATAGAAAAAAACCCAATCCAGGAGTTCGCTTTATATATCCAACAATGCGGTAAGCAGCAAGCAAATGAGATTTCTTTGGGGCGTGCATGAACTGGCTGAGAACTTGCACAGCATAGCAAATATCAGGCCTAGTAATGGTGAGGTAAATAAGTCGACCAATCAAGCGCTGATAACTTGAGGGATTAGATAATAGTGGATCAGATGCAGAGGAAGATCCAGCAGATTTTTTAGAGTGATCAAATTCAAGTGTGGTGAGTTTCAGGTGTTGCTCCATAGGAGTGTCAAAGGGCTTGCACCCAGTCATGCCCACCTCCGACAGTAATTCAAGAGCATATTTGCGTTGATTCAAACAAATTCCAGCCTTAGAACGAGCCACTTCAATGCCCAAAAAAAATTTCAGGAGCCCAAGATCTTTGATGTCAAAAGTAGCGTGAAGATAACTCTTAAGAGCTGCGATGACATCCTCATTATTTCCAGTAATAACGATGTCATCGACGTAGACTAAAAGTACAGTGATCAAGGACCCCTGCTGCTGAACAAAGAGTGAATTATCATACATGGATTGAGTGAAACCACCTTGTATCAGTGCTTGAGTAAATTTTGAATTCCATTGTCTAGATGCTTGGTTTAAACCATAAAGCGATTTACGAAGCTTGCAAGCAAAATTCCCCGGCTGTCTATCAAATCCTTGCGGTATGGACATGTATATCTCTTCATCCAAATCACCTTGTAAGAACGCATTTGTTACGTCCATTTGATGTAACGGCCATGCTTTGGCTGCTGCAACAGTAAGAAGACACCTAACAGTGACAATTTTTGCTACGGGTGAGAAAGTGTCCTCATAATCAATTCCGTACTGTTGCGTATAGCCTTTGGCGACAAGGCGGGCTTTAAAACGTTCAATGCTCCCATCGGCTTTGTATTTAATTTTATAAACCCATCGACAACCGATCATCTTTTTGCCAGAGGGCAAAGGAACAATTTCCCATGTGTTATTAGTCTCCAAGGCTGCAATCTCTTTAGCCATGGCTTCACGCCAATTCGGATCAGAAGCTGCCTCGTGGTAGGATTGTGGTTCAGTGAGATTAGAAACAGAGGCTAAGAAGGATCGGTATGATGGGGATATCTTGTTGTAAGAGAGATATTTAAAGATGTTGTGAGCTGTGGAAGGACATGAGGTTGAGGAGATAGTGGAGCATATGTAATCATTGGTCCAAATAGGAGGTTTGGTGGTTCGAGTAGACTGTCTTAAAGATGGAATGCCAACCTGGGAATTTGGAGATGGCATGGGAACATAAGGATGATCATCAACAGTAGGAGAATTTGATGACGAGGACAAGAACAAATCATCATGATCAAAAAAATATGGATGGAGAACATTGTGAAGTGGTGAATGAGCAGTTGAAAAAGGAAAAATATCCTCGTGGAAGATGACATCTCGAGACACAACAAATTGGTTGGTCGATTTATCTAAAAGCTTGTATCTTTTTTGGTGAAGGGGATAGCCAAGAAAGACATAAGGCTTTGCACGCACATCAAATTTATCAATTGGTTTGGGGTTAGAAGCATAACAGAGACATCCAAACACTTTGATGTGGCCAAAAGAAGGAGACTTGTTGAATAATATTTCAAAGGGAGTTCGATTACCTAGCAACGGTGTTGGAATTCGATTGATCAAGTAGGCGGCATGTAAAACACAGTCACCCCAATAGGGATCAGGTATTGAGGCTTGAAACTTGATGGCTCGAGCTATGTTAAGAATGTGCCGATGTTTTCGTTCAACTAGGCCATTTTGTTGGGGTGTATACGGGCAAGAGCTTTGATGAATGATCCCCAATGAGGTGAGAAAAGAATTACAATCATTATTAAAAAAATCTAATGCATTATCAGTCCTAAGAATCTGAACTTGCTGGTTAAATTGAGTTGAGACAAAGGCCATGAAGCCTTTTAAAATCTGTAGGGTATCAGATTTGAATTGCATGAGAAAAACCCATGTGCATCTCGAGAAGTCATCAACTAATGTGAGGAAAAAACGTGCCCCACTGTGAGTCTGAGTTCTATAGGGACCCCATATATCGACATGGAGTAATTGAAAGATACGGGTAGACTTTGATCGTTCACGAGTAGGAAAAGGATTTCTGGTTTGTTTTGCTAGTGGACAAATAGGACAATGCATTGTAAGAGATTTGTCTTTGATAAAAGGTAAGCATTGTAGACGCGAAATAGACAAATGGCCAAATCTTTTATGCCATGTATCAATATCATCATCCTTACAAGCAGAAAAAACACAAGGATTTGACAGACACGAGTTATTACAAGAACTAATACAGGGCCTTAAGGGTGAGTGAGCTACAGAAGCTATATTGACTGGGAATTGATCAAGGTAGTATAATCCATGCTTTTGTTTACCAGTCCCCATGATCTTCCCAGTTAAGAGGTCCTGAAATAAGCAAAAATTTGGGTAGAATACAACAAAGCATTGATGGTCTTTGGTAAATTGAGAGATGGATATAAGATTGAAGCTAAAGTCAGGGACATGTAAAACTTTTGGAAGAGTACAAGAAGGGGAAATTTTAACAGAACCAGTAGAGAGAATGATGGTGGTTTTACCATTCGGTAGTCTGACAGAACTAGTAGATGAATCGCATGGCTTAGGATTTTGCAAAACACTTGAAGTACCTGTAATGTGAGCATTTGCACCACTATCCAAAATCCATTCATCAGGTTCAGTAAGTGTCATTAGACTAGTAAAGTTACCTGCCAAGTTTGTTGTAGGTTCCGTAGGCGAAGGAAAATGATTTAGTAGCCGTAAGATTTGATGATACTGATCATCAGTAAATGTATGAGCCATAGTGCATACATCCTTAGAACATTCATGAGAGACATCAGAAGCAGCAGGACTTGCAACAGTGTGGTTTGCAGATGCCTTGAAAGGTTTCTGGTTGAATTTGTTATTTTTATTTTGTGGAAACCTTTTATATAACTTGTGGCCAGGAGGATAGCCAATAAGACGAAAACACTGATCCTTTGTGTGTCCAGGGATATTGCAATTCTCACATTTCACCGAGTCATGTCCTTGAGGATAGCCAATTAAACGAAAACACTGATCCTTGTGTGACCTGGAATTTTGCAATTCTCACATTTCATTGAGTCATTCCCCCTGCTCAATGAGGAATAAAAAGCTGCTGTATGCATATTAACAGGAGATGAGAGAACATTTCTGTGTGATTCCTCTTGGCTGAGAATTGAATAAGCTTGATTGACTGATGGTAATTGAGTCATTAGAAGGATTTGACTCCGAATGTGTCCATAGCTTTCATTTAAGCCCATGAGAAATTGAAGGAGATGTTGATCATGTTCAACATAAGCTTTGGCAGTATCACAGCTGCAAGACGGTAGTGTAACAAGTGAAGCATATTCATCCCATAGCCTCTTCAGATGCGAAAAATACGTAGAAATATTGGAAGCACCTTGTGAAAAAAGTGAAATTTCACGATGAAGCGAGTAAATTCTTGATCCACAAATTTTATCAAATCTCTCCTGTAGATCCGACCAAACAATATCAGCCTCTGTACAGTATATAATACCACTGAAGATTTCCTTTGAAACAGAGCTCATGATCCATGACAGAACAATAGCATTACATCGGTCCCACTGATGCAATGTAGGGTGATTTTCTGCTGGTTTTCGATAAGATCCAGTGATGAAACCAAGCTTGTTCTTAGCACGCAATGCAAGTAACATTGCACGACTCCACACACCATAATTTTCATTAGCGATCAATGGATCTTGTACAAGAGAAACTCCAGGAGTGTCCGAAAGATGCAAATAAAGAGGATCATTGAAGCTAATGTTGAGCGGATTCACAGCCATGAATGAAGACGATCAGGTGCGGAAGCAATCAAAGCTCTGATACCATGTTTGAAGATGCTTCCAATCTGAATCAATCTGCCATTGACGGTTATGAGGAGCTTGCCGTGAAGGGAAGAAGAAGGAAATGAATCTGATATTATTGAAAAATGAATTGTCCCAAAAATACAAGAGTTGACCTATTTATATGTGCAAGTTAAAAAACAAACTAACTAATACTACTTGAATTAATCTGTCAAGATGAGTGCCAACTGTCAAGATGAACACTAACAGTCAGCTCGAATTGTCATTGGCAGAGATTAACAAAATCCAATAGAGAACTACCGTGACAAGCAGAATTAGCACCATTCATAAATCACAAAAATTGTTTTGCTCCAGCTGACTCATAAAAATTCAAATAAATAAAAATTCTCTGGTATAAAACCCACCATTGATTTTTTGTAAAAAAATATTAATTTTGGAGGAGATATTTGTTAATAACATAAAAACTCATGTCAGACTTGATATTTGATTCAACCCGACCTATCTATAAAAATATTAATTTTTTTGTCTAAAATTTATTTTTTATTAGTTATGTTACTTCTTAATATTACAACCTTGTTCTTATTCTATAGCTTTAGCCATCTGTCTCACGCCAAAAATTTACGTGAGACGGTCTCACGAGTCGTATTTTGTGAGTCATATATCTTATTTGGGTCATCCATGAAAAGATATTACTTTTTATGTTAAGAGTATTATTTTTTATTGTGAATATCGGTATGACTGACCCGTCTCATACATAAAAATTTGTGAGACCGTCTCACGAAAGAATACTCTACAATTTTCCACGTTCGAATAGTTCAATAAGAAGACTAGTATCCCCTCGCCACGTCAAACTGGAATTCTACCCCAATCGTACCAAATTTTTTTATGCTTATATTTTACGTCATATACATACATAATTTATAGATGGAAAATTATTATAAAATCCAGACAATTTAACTTTTTATAATTTTGTATGTCTCCCTAAAATTAAGAATGCGAATTCATATGGAAAGTATAATATTATATACTGAAATATACATATATTTATAATATTGTGAGAATATGAATAATAAAATTACCAAAATTAATCGGACAAGAGTCAAAAATAAAATCTTGACTATAAATACCAGGAAATCCATTTTACTTATTATTATATTGCATCTTCCCTACGAATATTCAAAATCTCTACGTCCCTTTATCCAATCATCTACGTCCACGTCATGAATACTGACACGTGGGTTTCTTCCGTGCCAACTCTATATAACAGTCTCCTACTGTCATGAAATTTCCATTCCTCGTCTTCCCCACATTCTCACGCAAGAATTGCCCGTGGAATTGACAAACAAGGTGGTGGTGATGGAGGCTAGGGTTTGGGCTTGCGTTTTATTTATCTCGTTGGTGGTGCTTTTGTGCTCGTCTCCGGCGGCGGCGGAGGCGGAGGCGGAGGTGGAGGCGGAAGTGGAGAAAGTTTTGACTCTGGACCACTCGAATTTCTCTGACGTCGTAGAGGGACACGATTTCATCGTCGTCGAGTTCTACGCTCCTTGGTATATCATACGCGTGGATGTGTTTTTGTTTGTGTTTCTTATATTGATCTTGATTATTGTTTTTCGTTGTTTATGTAATCGGATCTTGCATCGTTTTTGAC
The DNA here is from genome assembly GCF_025594145.1 of Primulina tabacum. Lineage (NCBI taxonomy): Eukaryota > Viridiplantae > Streptophyta > Magnoliopsida > Lamiales > Gesneriaceae > Primulina > Primulina tabacum. The sequence continues at coordinate 7,071,053 of NC_134552.1, read as the reverse complement.
TATGTGGAGAAAAGAAGTTAACTTTGTTGTTTTTTCATCGGAAGAAAAAGGAATTCAGCGATAGATCACTTTTCTGTTTATTCACTGATGATTTGTACTTTTTTTTTTATGTTTGTCGTTATTTTGAGTACAAATCTTTTCAGTGAGTGTTCAGTAAAAAATTGTCTGTGCAAAATCAGAAGGGCGCTTGTTCTTTGTAATCTCAAAAACTGAAGTTGTGTTTAAATATCTTTATCTTCTCCCTTTATAATAGCAAGGGATCTTTATCTTAATTTTGGTCGAGCAGAAATCATATATACATATTGTGGGACACATTTTGATTTTTCAACGTTAGCTTTTGGCATTTTTCGGACTGATGCTTGTATCTGTGTGCTTTGATTACATGTTTATAATAATTTCCTTTCTTTACTTCTGTAACAGGTGTGGACATTGTAAGGCTCTTGCACCGGAGGTAATTATTTCTGCTGTCGCGCTTTTTTTTTTGCCTCCTGTTTTCTATTTTTTTATGCTGAATTTTTAGTTAATTTTTGTAATGTCTTCTTGTTGATGACCTTTTTTTCAGTATGAAAAAGCAGCATCTGTTTTGAGCAGCCATGAACCACCCATTGTCCTTGCTAAAATCGATGCCAGTGAGGAATCAAACAGGGAATTAGCCACTGAATACCAGATCCAAGGTTTTCCTACCATTAAAATCTTAAGAAATGGTGGGAAAAGCATTCAAGAGTATAAAGGCCCGCGTGAGGCAGATGGCATTGTTGGTTATTTGAAGAAACAAGTTGGTCCTGCATCTGCTGAAATTAATTCAGTGGAAGATGCTGGAAGTCTTATCGATGACCAGAGTGTTTTCATTGTATATACCCTTTCCTTAAAAACATCTTTTTTCGGGGTTTACGATCCAATTCTTATAAGTTTGTTAATGTCGTCTACCAGGTCGGGGTGTTTCCCAAATTTTCTGGGGAGGAATTTGAGAATTTCACGGCTTTATCCGAGAAGCTGCGCTCTGATTATGCATTTGGTCATACTCTGTCCTCTAAATTCATTCCGCGGGGTGAATCCGTCAGCAAGCCAACTCTTCGCTTGCTTAAGCCATTTGATGAACTAGTCGTTGATTTCCAGGTAATTTTTATGCTGTAATTCCAGTAAACGATTTTTCGCCGGACTTTCATTAGAGTTCCTCAATGGTGAAATATTCTTTCAATCACGATTTGCAGGATTTTCAAGTTGATGGTATGGAGAAATTCATTGAAGAATCTACCATTCCAATTGTAACTCTCTGGACTAGTGATCCAAACAGTCACACCTATGTTAGCAAATTCTTCAACGGTGGCAACGACAAGGTAAAATTCTTTTTTTTATAGCGGCTTGATAATTGATAATATGCATGAAATTTTTTCCTCGATGTGGCTGACTTAGAAAAAATCTCTCCATAATTAATACTTGAATGAAATGTGGTATTCATCCAAAGTTATTGTTGTAAGCGTCAACGGGGAATATTGTGTAATATTTTATCCACATGCTAATTCATTTGTCCTGGAAGCATCTTCTGCTGCTTCAGATCAATTTCTGGACATTATCGAAGGTTTTATGTTTATGGAAAAGCGATGTTATGTGCACAGGCCATGCTGTTTGTCAACTTCAGTACAGAGCATGATGCTTTCCAGTCAATCTACAAGGATGTTGCTGCCTCATACAAAGGAAAAGGCATAAGTTTTCTGTTGGGGGACATTGATGCTGGTCAAGGAGCTTTCGAGGTGGTCACTCTGTCCATACACCTTTTGGCTCTCCTTTTCTTCTTACATAAGCAGTTAAAGATTAAATGTATTTATCATTATATTCTGGATGGCAGTACTTTGGGCTTAAGTTGGAGCACGCACCTTTGCTTATCATACAGAAAGCCAAGGGACAGAAGTATCTCAACGCAAACATAAAGCCCGATCAAATTGGGTCATGGGTGAAAGATTATGCGGTATTTATTTTGCCTTTTGGTGGTAGCCTATAGTGATAGAAATCTGGTTTGGATTGGGGATCTCCACCTCCTCGCATATACATCATTAAATCAATCGTTGAATTAATGCTTGTGTTTTTTTTTCTTCCAATGCTGACAGAATGGGCTAGTGAAGCCTTTCATCAAATCAGGACCTATCCCTGAAGTCAATGATGAACCAGTCAAGGTGGTTGTTACCGCCAGTCTAGAGGACATGGTTTTTAATTCTGGAAAGAATGGTTTGTATATGACCTTTTAATTATCGGCATCTAAATTGATTTTCATACCTCTATCGTTTCATACTAGCTCTGCTACTCAGTATTTGGTCTTTAAAAAGAAATTCGAAAAATTTGTCATCTAGTTCTGTCATTTGGGTTTTTGATTCATGAGGAAATACCTTCCTCGATAGTTTGAACACTTAACTAATCTCCTGGGAAGATAAAGAATGCCTTTGAGCAATAATGAAGCAATTTTACGTTGTCGGAAATCATGATCATCTTACGGTTTTTAATACAGTTCTGCTCGAGTTTTATGCACCCTGGTGTGGGCACTGCCAGAAGCTGGCGCCAATTTTGGAAGAAGTTGCTATTTCGTTTGAGAAGGATTCTGATGTTCTGATTGCTAAATTAGTAAGATTCCCCGTCTTCCTGACCTGTTCTTCCAAGCATGCAGTAGTGTAATGGTTGCATGCGTGATTTCACTGACTCGCTGGCAGTCACTTGCCAATATACCATGGGAAAATTGGTGGTTTCAATCAAAGTTTTTTTAAGTTCATTTCGACTAGGTATGAAAAATGTGTTTTCACACTTGCTCGTTCTGTAAACACTTCCTACATTTCTCCACCCTTTTAAATGGCGAAGATATAGTTCAACGTCAACTAAAATAGATTCATTTATGGTGTCTCTTCTCAGGATGCGACTGTTAATGATGTCCCAAATGACTCCTTTGAAGTTAGAGGATTCCCTACTATTTACTTCAGATCAGCAAGTGGTAACCTGTCGCAATATGACGGGGATAGAACAAAAGAGGACATAATACAGTTTATTCAAAATAATAGGGATAAGCCTGCCGGATTGACCTCCACTGAATCAGAGACTATCAAATCTGAGTCAACAAAAGAAGCTTCTGTCAAGGATGAGTTATGAGAAGGTACTTATTCTGTAAACTTGGTGGCTCGTGTTTTGCTTCTGCAGCAAAACCAAAAGCACATAATGTTATGCTTCTGCAGCAAATTCGTTCCTCATTAAGCAAGCAATGCATTTTCAGTGGAAAAAACATTAAATTTCATAGTGTTCTAGACTCCGTTTGTTTTGAGAATTTGATTAATTCTGAAGGAAGTTCTTGTATTTGAAATCTTAGGCTATCTTGACGCCAGGGTTTGCGAAGATGAGGACTATACCACAGGGGGGCGGACTGATGATGTCTTTGTTCGGCGGGTTCCTTCTATTTTAAATAAAATGGTATGAGCTAAGTAGTTGTATTGCTAGTGGAAGTTAGAAGTTAGAACTACGGTGTTCTCTGGTTAACCATCATGTACCATCTCTGTAATGGGACATAATTTATCATCAATTTTCAGATTATTCCATCATAAAGAAACTCTATGTATCCTCGAATTTTTATTGGATCTTAAAATAGAAGGCTTATTTTATTGGAAAAAAGGTTTATGTTAACCACTACTCGACCAAGATGAAATCCGGGCAGAGGACCATTCAAAAGACAACATAGTTTCACATGGCAAATATAGTTTCACGTTACTGGGTTAAGTGCTATTCAAAAACCAAGATCTCCATATTCGCCAAAACAGTAGAACGGCAACCAAATACTCCATCTGCAAACAACCTCGACAACTACATTCTGCTGTAGATTATTACCATTCTAGGGAAAAACTGTGAATCCTACTAGCCACATTACTTATCCTTACATCTATTAGCTATCATCGCCTAGTGTCCCTAGCTGCTACCAATTTCTCTCTGCTGCTGATTTTTTGCATCCCGCCTTTTCCCCCATTCATGAACCCTCAAGTGCAACTCCGCAGCAGCAATCAAGAAATGCACACCCTGTTTAGGACTCAGAACGCCCATTATATCTTTCAGAGTTTTCAACCGTAAATTATCTGCCCTTTGTAGGAGTCTGCCCAGGCCTGCCTCCTTGTATCGAAGTCGCATCAATGCGACCCCTCATCCAATGCACCTTCCCCCTTCCTCGTCAGCTCTGTAGCAGAATGAGTTAACTCGACCATAGTCGAGTCAGCCACCGTCTCCTGCAGCTTAGCTTGCTTCTCAGTTATCTCCTCCTTTTGTATAGTCTCCTGCTGCAGTTCATTCACTCGTAATAGCTGACCTGGCGAAAGGTCGCCCAAGTCACCCGTGCTGAGTCCTCGCATCAGTTCTTGGAGCCCGGCCTCAAACTGCAGCCCGGACTTGGAGTACAGCAAGTGGAAGGCCATACTGGGCCTCCACCCGCCAATCCATAGGAAAGCATCCTCAAGACTACTTCTCCACGAGGGGTTAAACATCGACAGTACGTCGAGTTTCGCCCATATCGATTTAGCCTTGTAGTAATGCTCGTAATGCTGGATTACACTTTCGATAACTGGGCGTAGGATCCTCTCGTCGTCCCTCTCCCGTTCCTGGTGGGTTATTTCTCCCCCGCCCTCGCTGCTCGTACTCCCTCAAGGCGGAGACAAGTTCTTCAAGATGCTGGCTTTGCTCGACGAGCCAATACTCGAAAAACTTTTGGAAATTATCGCATTCTTGGGTTATGTTTCTGAGTGCATTCTCCACGTATACTCTGCTGTTGGTCGGAAATGACATGGCGGCGAGTGAAGTCTAAAGGTACAGGCGTACAGCTGGTTCTTTGCCAACCACTTGGTGGACATACCCCCCTCGAGGAAACCATTCCTCGAGCATTTGCAATAAGCGGCGAGGGATCCATTACTTATGCAATAATCTATATCTATATCCCCGTAAAAGTGTGAATAATAGAAATGTTTTCTCATTGTGAACGGACATTATTATCCTTCACATGTTTACTTATTTTCATTATTAGGTAACATATGTGGTAATTTCACATTTAATCTATTAATTAATAATCAATACTAATTAACCACATTTTATGGTTATGATTTTGTGCTTTTGACTTTCTTCTCCATGTTTTTAAATGTTTGAGCTAATTTTTTTAAAAAAATACTATTAAACTAAATAAAACGAATTGAATTGAATTGAAAATAAAATTATATTTAATCAAAATTTTAAATTTATTTTGATAAACTATTAATTTCTAAATGCATGAACTAATATAATATTTTATAAAAATAAATTTAATTGTGAATTTAAATAATATTAATCATAAAAGTTAATAAATTTGAATAAGAAGTACCTATAAAAGTGTGGAAAAATGAATTGGATTATATGATACTAGAAAAAATATTGTTGTACAGTTGCTAAAATGAGAAAAAAATAGGTAGAAAATCAATCAATTTTTTCATTAGTTTTTTCTTTTATTGTTTTTAAAAAAATTAACAAAAAAAGGAAAAAATTGAAAAAGTTAGGCACAAGTTGAATCTATTTTATTGATAACATTTTAATAATAATCAAATGAATTGGAAAATATTATTATACTTAAGTAATTATATTTTATTCTAATTCAAATTTAGTAATTTTTTAATGTTCAATATATATAAAATTCATCAGTAGTATACATGATTTTATTTTTCAAATGATAATAAAAAAATTAAAATATAAATATATAGTGAAAATGAATTCAAATTTTATGTTAATAGCTTCTTTTCCAATTGTGAACGGGCATAATTATCATTTACATGCTTACTTATTTTCATTATTAAGTAACATATGTGGTAATTTCACATTTAGTCTAATAATTAATACTAATTAACCACATTTTATGGTTATGATTTTGTGATTTTGACTTTCTTCCCTTGTCTTTCTTTCATTCTAATAATATTTAATTAAGTCATACTTCATTTACAAAAATTATTTCATTATATATATAAATATAAATGTGGATGATAGAAAAATTTTTTAATTGTTGTAAATAAGCGTGAGAAATAAAATTGAGTTATATTTATATTTTAATTTATATGTAGCAAACAAGTCATCTCCATGTTCTTAAATGTTTGAACTACTTTTTAAAAAATATACTATTAAATTTACTCAATATTAATATCAATTATTTTTTCCATTTTAATAATTTTCTTGGACTTTCATTTAAATTCTAAATTAAATTAATTACTTTATTTATTGTTCTATTTCACTATCATTTGAATACATTCAATGAATTATTAAAAATAAATTTTAATGTAATTAGATTTTAAAAAAAACTTCAAAAAATTATATATATAAAGGACCCATGATAAAGTATCTGCGTACTTTGAACGAAGAGTCATTCAAATATATTCTAAATTAAATATTGACAAATGAAAAATTAAAAAAAATAATCATTATTACTTTTAAATTAAATAAAACGATTTGAATTGAAAATAAAATTATATTTAATCAAAATTTTAAATCTATTTTGTCAAACAATTAATTTCTAAATACATGAACAAATATAAGATATTATAAATCTAAATTTAATTATGAATTTAAATAATATTAATAAAAAAATTAATAAATTTGAATCAGAATAACCTATAAAAGTGTGGACAAATGAATTGTTCATCCAGATACATAGGATGATATGATACTAGAAAAATATTGTTGTACATTTGCTAAAATGAGAAAAAAATATGTAAAAAATCAATCAATTTTTTTCATTAGTTTTTTCTCACTAATATTGAAAATAAATAAAATAAATTGAATGATTAATTGTTTTAATTATTTTCGTAGATTTTATTTTATTTAAGTCTCCCCATATTTATATATTATCAAATAGTACTCAATCATAACAATAATGTCATGACATTGTTGTACAGTTGCTAAAATGAGAAAGAAATATGTAGAAAATCAATCAATTTTTTCATTAGTTTTTCCCATTAATTTTGATAATAAATAAAATAAATTGAATGATTAATTGTTTTAATTACTCTCATAGATTCAATTTTATTCAAGTCTCCCCATATTTATATATTATCAAATAGTACTCAATCATAACAGTATGACATGACATTTTATTTGTATTCGTAGAGTTATTAACATACAAGTATATAATGACAATTATATTGACAAAAAGGTAATCAAACATTAAATAAAAAAATCAATAAACACTTAATTTGAACCAAAAAAAATATTTTGAGCTTATTCACATATGTTATCACAATTGATACATTTTCAGCTTATTTTTCTAAAAAAAATCAATGAAGTCGTCTATTATATGAAGAAAAAAAGTATAGTCAAATGGTAAATAGATAAAATTATTATGAAATTGTTTTAAAAAATGACACAAATGAGTCAAAAAAGAGTAAGAACAAAATATTCCTACAAATAATTCTTAGTATAACGTTACCATAACTAAATTGAAAATTATGTTGGTGTAGAGTAAGTCTCTTGTGAGACGGAATTTTATCTGTGAGACAGATCAACCCTACCGATATTCACACAAAAAAGTAATACTCTTAGCATAAAAAGTAATATTTTTCACGGATGACCCAAATAAGATATTCGACCCACGAAATTGATCTGTGAGACCATCTCACAAGAGTTTTTGTGGTTGGTGTAATGAGAATCATCAGTTGTGCAAATAATATACAAATTAAAATTTTAATGAGAGAGAAAATTGTCAATAATTAATTTTCTATATTTTATGTTAAAATTCTAAATTTCTATCTTTGTGATGCCTTTGAATTTGTATAGAGGAATATATAGTTGTATCTATTTACAATTGTAAAATAATTAAGTTATGACAATTATATCACTTAAATTATTAAGTTATGACAATTATATCACTTAAATTAATATGATATCATGAATTTTAAAATATGAAAAAAAGTTAGACCATTATAAATATGACATTATCATCATTCTTATGGAACCTCTAAAATATTTCTTATTATCATGAGTCGCAATTTGACCATCCTGATTAATAATTAATAAGAATTGATTATCCATTGTTATTACTATCTCATTATTATTTATTATCTCATGTCTCACCATTTTGTGTGTTAAGTTTTATTGTTTTTAATTAACAAAAAAAGAAGAAAAAGTTGAAGAAGTTAGGCACGATATGAATCTAATTTATTGATAACCTTCTAATAATAATCAATTGATCAATTGAAAAATAGTATTATACTTAAGTAATTATAATTTATTCTAATTCAAATTTATTAACTTTTTAATGTCCAATATATATAGAATTCATTAGTAGGGTACATGATTTTACTTTTCAAACGATAGTAAGAAACATCTTAAAATATAAATATATAGTGAAAACGAATTCAAATTTTCAGTTAATAGCTTCGAACCTTAGCAAATGTAATTCTAAAAAAATGAGAGGATAATGATTATGATGATACATGACACTGAAGATTAATTTAGAGTGGTGATATTTTTTTCTCTTTTCTGAGATAGAATAGTGATATTTCAATTATTAATTTAATGAAATGAATCTCCATTTAATAACATTGTTGGAAATGAAGTTTTCTTATTTCACTGCTTTAAGCAAATATATCTAGGACATAGAAGGAGTTAGGGATGACAACTTTCCCCACGGGTTTGGGACCTTGCGGCCTGCGGGGATAACCCGAAACGGGGACGAGAACCCCGATTTTTTCGGGTTGGGATTTGGGATCGGGTATTTTTTAATCTCCGAAGTAATTAATTAAAATATATTCATATAATTCTATGTACACTCTTATATTGCTTAATCAATTCAAATCCTTTCATATCATTGTATTTGTATTGTTATATTAGTTTAATTTATTACTTAATCTGATAAATCATTATTCCAAATTCTTATAATTTGTTTTAATCTATCTTTTTCCGAATTAAATGTTGTTTGATAGATTGAATCACGTTATGCAAGGATTAAAAATATTTTTATTATTAATTTATTTTTTAGTTATTTAGAATATGGGTTCACGTGCGAATGCACGTGCTTTTATACTAGTACCTATAAAAGTGTGGATCACTCATTTATTTTCCGATTGTGAAAAGACACAAATGTCTTCTTATTAATATGAATTCAAAAAATCATATAAGGATATATATGTAAAATTGTAACAAATGCTATTAAATTGTCATTACAACATACATTGATTGTAGTAATTTATATCATTTCAATAATAAAATGTAAATCCTATATTAATTTCATCATTATTAATAAAATCTTTGTATGTGACAATTGTATATTCATTATATAGAGCCTTATAAATAATATTCAAAAATTGTTGTTAACCTTTCATTCAAAAATTGATATTACCCTTTCATAATTTTCATTTAGAGCCTCTTGAGTGTCACCATTGGATTAAAGATTTTACTCACTCTGTATATTTTTTTAGCAATCATTATTACTTTTCAATTAAATAAAACGATTTGAATTGAAAATAAAATTATTTTTAATCAATTCAAATTGATTTAAAATTATAGTTTGACAAAATTGATTTAAAATTTTGATTAAATATAATTTTATTTTCAATTCAATTTTTGTACAGTTGCTAAAATGAGAAAGAAATATATAGAAAATCAATCGATTTTTTCATTAGTTTTTTCCCACTAATATTGATAATAAATAAAAATAAATTGAATTATTAATTGTTTTAATTACTCTCATAGATTCTATTTTATTAAAGTCTCCTCGTATTTATATATTATCAAATAGTACTCAATCATAACAATAACGACATGACATTTTATTTGTATTTTTAGAGTTATTTACATACAAGTATATTATGAAAATTATATTGACAAAAAGGTAATCAAACATTAAATAAAAAAATCAATAAACACTTATTTGAACAAAAAAAAATATCTTGAACTTATTCACATATGTTATCACAATTGATACTTTTTCAGCTTATTTCTCTAAAAAAAATCAATGACGGTATCTATTATATAAAGAAAAAAGTATAGTCAAATGGTACATAGATAAAATTATTATGAAACTGTTTTAAAAATGACACAAATGAGTCAAAAAGGAGTGAGAGCAAGATATTCCTACAAATAATTCTTAGTATAACGTTACCATAACTAAATTGGAAGTTATGTTGGTGTAGAGTAAGTCTCTTGTGAGACGATCTCACGAATTTTATCTGTGAGACAGGTCAATCCTACCGATATTCACAAAAAAAAGTAACACTCTTAGTATACAAAGTAATATTTTATTCATGGATGACCCAAATAAGATATTCGATCAACGAAATTGATCTGTGAGATCATCTCACAAGAGATTTTGTGGTTGGTGTAATGAGAATTACCAGTTATGCAAATAATATATACAAATTAAAATTTAAATGAGAGGGAGAAAATAATCTATAATTAATTTTTTATATTTTATGTTAAAATTCTAAATTTCTATTTTTGTGATGCCTTTGAATTTGTATAGAGAAATATATAATTATATCTATTTACAATTGTAAAACAATTAAGTTAAGACAATTATATCACTTAAATTAATATGATATAATAAATTTTAAAATATGAAAAAAAATTAGACCATTATAAATATGACATTATCATCATTCATCTGGCACCTCTAAAATATTTCTTATTATCATGAGTCGCGATTTGACCATCCTGATTAATAATTAATAAGAATTGATTATCCATTGTTATTACTATCTCATTATTATTTATTATATCATGCATCACCATTTTGTGATGTTGAATTTAATTGTTTTTAATTAACAAAAAAAGAAAAAAAATTTGAAGAAGTTAGGCACGATATTAATCTAATTTATTGATAACCTTCTAATAATAATCAATTGAATTGAAAAATATTATTATATTTAAGTAATTATAATTTGTTCTAATTCAAATTTATTAATGTAATACACTTGTCCCACGTCTGAAAAATGAAAGATTTAAAATGAGTTTATAATGGCTTACAATGGACTTCTATAGCAACTTGGGTTAATCATTTTCGTAAAGCGAGGACGAATACGAAGTTGTTGCTATAGGGGTCCGTTGTGCAGTCACGCATCCGCGGGTCCGGGCTTTGGGCGTGACATAATGGTATCAGAGCCGGTCACCGGCATGGAACACCGAGTTTGACTATAGTAAGAAAGTAAAGATTTTAGTAGCACTTTTAAAAAAGATTATACATACGACAAATTTATAAATTCAGCACACACAAATTTGGTGATATTCGAAATATCTACTAAGATTGATTAAGATTTAGACATTAAATTAAATGTCTAAAGCTAAACCTGACAATGGTTCTCAAGAACAGTAGAACCAAAATCAGACTAAATTTTTTCTTAGTCTCAATTCCAAAATCAGTTATCATAATTTTGTAATTTAAAAATTCTTTAATAGAAAATTGTAAAATAAGAAATTTTGAAAATAATATTACATAAAAATTGAATAGATATTCGATAATAAAAAATACATTAGAGAAATAATATTTTCTTCGTACATAATGCTTACAAATAATATTAAAAGAATAGCTTTTTTTTAATAAAATATATATTTTTATTAAAAATATTAAAAGAATATATATTTAACTATTATACTTATAAAAGTGTAAAAAGAATAACAAAGTTTTTCATTGTAACTTTTCTACTATTCCCATAAATTGTGTGTGGTTAGATTAATTGTATGAAAAATTTTCTACACAATCATTAAATACATGAAGATCATAATAGTATTTTTATTTTTTAATAGAAATTTGTAACAAAATAAATTTTGAAAATAATGTTACATAAAAATTGAATTGATATTTGATAATAAAAATACATTAGAGAAATAACATTTTCTTGATACATAATTCTTAGAAAAAATATTAAAAGAATAGATTTTTTAATTTTAAAAAATAATTAAAAATATTAAAAGAATATATATTTAACTATTATACTTATAAAAGTGTAAAAAGAATAACAAAGTTTTTCATTGTAAATTTTCTACTACCCCCTTAAATTGTGTGTTGTTAGATTAATTGTATGGAAATTTTCTACACAATTTATAGGAAATCTATGCATTAAAAATGAATATATCTTTGATAAAAAAATATTTTTTTATCTATATACCTACAAAAGTGTAGATCATTAGCCATGTTTTCCAATTGTCAAAAAATAAAAATGACCTCCTCATCAATACAAATCCTAGATTCAATAAAGATATATTTGTAAATTTCTAATTGTTGCAAGTGTAAAAATGAAATATCAAAATTTTTTATTTATTCCGCCTAATATATAATTAATTAGTAGCCTAATTATTCCACATAATATATAATTAATAGTCTAACAAATGCTAATAAATTTTCAGTACAATATACATTGATTGTAATAATTTATATCACTTCAAGAATAAAATGTAACTCTTATATTAATTTTCTCAAATATTTCATCTTTATACTAACTTTAAATATTTTATCCTTTTAATTTTCTTTCTACATGTTATTTTATGATTTTAATGCAATTTTGTTATTATATTTTAATGTAGTTTCTGATTAAATAATAAATCATATTATCACAAGAAGATATAAGAAAATATAATTATATATGCAATAATACAATAACATGATAAGTATATAATAATATAAAATTTAATAATAATAATATATTTATAATTTTTTTACTAAGAATTGAAAATAAATAATTTAATAAATTTTTTAGTATAATTTATATCAATAATCATGAATGTTAATATATTAATAATATCATAAAATATGAATCTGATAGAAAAATTAAGAGAGCTAGCTATAATAAAAAATTTAAATATTTTAGTAGCAATTTTTAAAAAAAATATATATATCAGACAAGTGTTTTAGTGGAATCCTTCCTACAGAGGAAGAAGGAGTATGAGTGTTTTTCTCCGAACATCCATAAATTCTCGTGTCTTTACTTTTCACAAGTTTTTACATTTCAAACTATATCTTGTTGTTTAGATTGTCAACCGGTTGAAAATATTAGAAATATTGAATCGTCTTTCACACTTTTCACGTGGTTCATATTCTAACCGTTTGAGAAAATCTTTCAACCGCCTAAAAACGATTGAAGACAAATTTTAAAAGCAAATATTTTTAAAAGAGTTTATTCACCCCAACTAAATTCTTTTCTGATCCCAGTAATATACAATCACTGAACACATACAAATACATAATATATATATATATATATATTTGTAATTGATGGCTTAATGAAAAATATAAATTATATACTTTTAAAAAAATTATTTATTAACTAATGTATATGAAAATTAATTTATCTATAATATATAATTCTAAAGCAAAAGGTAAAATAATTCTGTATGAGGTTAAATAATATTTAAATTGAATATTATGGGTTATATTTTATTATCAATATTATTATTTCATTAGTTTTGATAATATTTTGATGAGTTAGTCACAAATATTTTAAATATTCACGTGCATCGCACGTGCTTCTTGCTAGTATGCACTAAAGCTACGAATGTGGATCACTCGGTTATCATTGCATGCCAGTTTTTCAACAGAAAAGAGGGGTCCGGAGTTGCATGATTTTCTGATATCAAGAAGGTCTAATCTTTGTAATTATTCAGAACAGCGGTGTTCGGTGCTGATACAATTTGTAAAATGGATATATACCTTATTAATTTAAAAGGAATTTTGCGATTTTCATATTAAGTATTAATTTCTCTATTAAAAAATCCATTGTGAAGTTGACTTTTTTAATAATTTTTTTAATATATGTAGAAAGTCGTTCAAGTCTATGGAACGGAAGAAGGGATGGAGTATAATCTAAGAGGTCTAGTTTTGCAAAAGATCCACTTGTGAAAATCTCCCTCAATATGCACACTTGCGCCGAGAAAAAGTCTCACATGTCCAACACGTAATTATGGGGCTCATGACACCAAATTTCTAAGAGGTCATGGTTTGGTACTTAACAATAAAATAAGACATGAATAAAAAATATATGTCGAAATGAAATAAAGATGTGAATCAATGATTGATTTATTTTATTTATGTTATTGATATCAACAAAATAGAATGACTATTCATATAATTTCATTAGCATTATTCATGTGTGTACCACCTTGTAAAGAATGAAGTTAGGAATATTTAATTTTACATGTACAATCAAATTTGTACAACAATTCTTACAACATAAAAAATTTAATGCAAAATTCAATTTATCAATATAAATTCAGTACAAAATCTCATTTTATAATAATAAAATCTTATTATATAATAACAAAATCTTACAATGTAATTATTTTAAACATGGTTATACGAAATATTTGTTGTGTTTTTAGTATTATTCTTATTTTGTTACCGCAGTCATTCACATTTACCAAGCATATTAATATTATATTATTATACTTCTGTATATTTTTCCCAGGCAGATGGAATGCCTGTGAAGTGAATTCTAAGGATCTAGGATTGTTTCGGGAAAAAAAGAGAACCGTAGAAAGAACACGTAGTCTTATATTTCATATCAAACATGCCTAAATTTATTATACAATGATATTTTTTTAATAAAAAAAGTTATTATAATTTTCAAAAAATAAAAGTGGCGTTTAAGAGTAATAGACAGGGATGTAAACGAAAATTTGAAAATTCAACTTAGGTTGGAATTATTTTTATTCGAGTTTGAACTCGATTCGAAGTTTAAAAATTTTGATTTGAACTCAGTTTGAATTAACTCTTGAGTTCGAATTCGGTTCGGTTCGAAATATTTGAACATACTTCAAACTATTTGAAGTATTATTAGAAAATAAGTAATTGAATGAATCGAAATTTATACATGATTATGTTATATTAAAAGTTTATCAAATTATTATAAAAATTTATAAAAAATTATGTTATAGTATTGAAATTTAAATTCTCCCATGACAGATCATCGAGGCTGGTGATGTATTGCAGTGTTCGATGATGGAACTGGTGAATCAGCGCTGATATTCAGATGAGAAAAGAAGAGAATAATTATTATTATTGAGGAAAATGAGTGGTCAAGAGGATCCTCCAGCTCCGAAACGCAAGACTGCGGCTCAAAAGCGCCATTCGTCCCCCGTTAAGCCATCGGAGAACGGAACTGCTACCGATGGGTCCTACCCGAAGTCCACGTCGCCAACACAAGCGTAAGCTCCCCAAATTTGCATTTTTATTTTATTATTTTCTTTGGGTTCTTGTGTTGCATTTGCATGCTGCTTCAGATTTAAGAATTGATATGGATTGTTGAATGTAGAAAGAGTAAAAATTGGATCTTGAAGGTGGGATTCTTCAGCTTGAGCTCAAACGGGATCACGTGATGTCTTATAATTTTTTTGATCAAATGATGGTTCTTTCTTTCTTTCTTTTTCTTTTTAAGGTATCAACGGATGTCCTATTAAGGTTATGCTTCACGAATTTAAATATTTCCCATATAAAAGATACTTCTTGGATTATCAACTGATTACACGCATATCAAATAAAGTTTAAGCCGGATCCATGCATGTTAAGTTATCCGAAGGCTTGAATTGCACGTGGTATATTTCATCCCGAATTGCAGTTATAGCCTGGGTTATTGCTGCAGCTTGGTTTCCGGTTATGGAAGTCGACAGTGTACATGCATGCGAAAATGCCACAGTTTAGTCACTTCTGTGATGTTTGGGGAATTTTGTCAAAAAAAATTGGAACCCTGCTGTCAAATAGTTGAAATTTGTCAAATTTAAATAATTTTGATTTTTTTTTCATGTTTTTGTGTTTTAATGAGTTTCGATCCTTTTTTTTAAACAACAACTAACTCTGGTGCAATTTTTTTTTATTGCGACTCCATTTTCTTTTACTGCAGGGTAGACTGTTGTTTGCTTATACGCTTGTTGATTATGTACATTTATATATGTAGCACTGTTGTTGGGGAAAGGACGGTGAAGAAACTGAGGTTATCTAAGGCACTTACGGTTTCTGAAGGGACCACTGTGTTAGATGCCTGTAAGAGGATGGCAGCGAGGCGTGTCGATGCTGTGCTGCTTACTGATGCTAATGGCCTTCTTTCGGGAATCCTAACTGATAAGGTCCTAATGTAACCAGCATTGAATTTGCGATTACTCTGTTCAGATATTTCCTTAGGTTGGTTTTTAATATGTAATTTGATATCACTGCAATGAAAATATCTTTCTGAAAGAAGGCAAATTATAATGCAATACTGCTGAAGTACTGCAATTTTTTGTCACATAACTAATCATCTTTCCGCGCCTAAAAATTTTAGTGATATGCTGCATTTTATCGTGACCGTGGTTTTTTATATTCTAATGTTGGTCTTTTGTGCATAGGATATTGTGACTAAGGTCATAGCTGAGGAGTTGAGGCCAGAGCAGACAATGGTTTCAAAAGTGATGACAAGGAACCCAATATTTGTGAATTCAGATACGTTGGCTATTGATGCTCTTCAGAAGATGGTGCAAGGTTGCTTTTTCTGTGCAATTTGTTTAGCTCGTTGGATTCTTCATGCACCCAGCTTGCCTTGGTTGTTGGTAAAAAACAAAAATCAAAATTTGAAGCTTTATGGACAATCTACATAAATAACTGACATGACGCATAAAGAACTGGCAGCTTTAGCAGAATAATTCTACTGTACTAGATTGGGGATTTACGAAAGCTGTTTCAGCTGCACAAAGGTTTTATTGTAATATAATAAAGAAGGCAAAAGGCAATCTTGCTCAGCGATGGGAAATCTGTAATTGTATGGGATAAAATATGATGTTTAGACTTATCACGAGATAAAAATTACTTTCTTAATCACATAGTAATGGTGCTACCCCTCTAACTTGTAAGTTTGTCTTACATTAAGTCCTCAAATGTCATTGCGTTGTTTTCATTTCTTCTAGAACCCAAATTAATTCTTTTTTCTTTTTTTTTTATCTAATATACTCTGTTACATTTCTTACACTATTTGCCAAGTTTTTATTGTTAGACTTCTTTTATTTTGTCTTTCTAGCTAGATTTATGAAAAATGTTATTCTTAGAGAATAATACATTCTTCATCAACATTGGATGTGCTTCAATGATCTTCCTGATCTATTTCATTTTATGTCTTTATTCTTACAAGTTAATTCTAAGTGCATTGTTTTGTCCTTTATTCCTTCAATAGGGAAGTTCCGGCACCTTCCTGTTGTTGAGAATGGGGAAGTTATAGCTTTATTAGATATCACAAAATGCCTTTATGATGCCATATCAAGAATGGAGAAGGCTGCAGAGCAGGGAAGCGCCATTGCAGCGGCAATCGAAGGAGTTGAACATCAATTTGGATGTGATTTCTCTGGTTAGTTTATCGGTCCGTATCTAATAGTTGTAACATATCGATAATCATGTGTAAGGAAACTAATTATTGTTTACATGTCTATAGTTTCTGACATTGCATAGAAAGGTTGACATGGATCTGAAAATATCTTCTGCCATTTATCTCCATTTATTGCAGTGAGTGTTAATCCTTAAAGTGGAATTATGAATTGGTTATCATCAATGAAATAGTGTCTAGTATTTCTGTTGCAGGGTCATGTAGTCAATGTAAGAAAATGTTGATAAAGCAAAATTTAGAGTGCTACACTCATTTACCAGTTTTTAGAATACGCTTATGACTACGGCTGAGTATATTTGATACACTAGGAAGAAGCAGTTTGTCTGCTTGGGGTGTTTGACTAAGTTATTTAATGGCTAATTAGGTTTATCATGTGGCAGTTGGCCAATGAACTCTGAATTTGGCATTGAGAAAATTAAGTCCAAGTTGTGAAGTTTGTGGCTGTTGAAACTTAAATTTACTTGGTCAAAGACCATGCACAGGTTCCAACAAACCCTTCCAAAAATATGGCGACGTCCTTAGTCTAGCCCATTATGAGAGCATTCACAAGTCTGTAATCGTCCCAGTGTCACCCAGTTGGGATTTCTATGCAACATTTAAGGTTTTTGTAGATTTTGTAATTGACCGATGGAACAACCTTGTTCCTAGTTATCTGATCTTGTATATGTTAGAGCTGAACTCCTTAACTGAGAGTACGAAATGTTTAAGCCCTTATCTCCCATTTAGAAGATAGTATACCTAATGGAAACGATCCTATGATCATTTCACACTAACTTTTCCAACCATTTTGGTATGGGTTTTGGAAATATAGTCATTTGTACTTCATAATTGTTAGTTTATACTGCATTACTTGTTTAATTTTCTTTTTGTCTGTTTCTATCACTACATCTGATGCTTGAACCCAAGATGACAGCTATTGGTGTTTGAAATAATGTCCATTTAGTTTTGTAAGATCAACTCAGAGAACATTTTCTCACATCTTGTTAATTATGTTGCATTACTTGTCTGAAATGTTTTTCGATTTCAATACCAACTTGATGTCGACAGAAGTTTCTTTGTTCTTTTCTTTCTTCTGCATCTCTATGCCATTAGCTTTTGTAGAAACATTGAAGGAGCTCATGTTCAAGCCTTCTTTATCAACCATCATTTCCGAAAATCATAGGTAGGATGGAACTTGTAGAGCATCCTTTTTTATTTCGTTGACACTGGGTTTGAAGTTACTAAGTACTAACTTCATAGTATCACTTTTCAGGGTTGCAACAGTATCTCCTTCAGATTCTGTTTATGATGCTGCTCAAAGGATGCAGGAATTTCATGTCAATTCTGTTCTTATAATGACAGGAGAAAAAGTTGAGGGAATACTAACGTATGCCTTTTTGTGTCGCAAATAAAATTTGTTTTGTAACATCGAAGAAACATGTGGTGTAGATAATAATTGAACCGAGTTTTTTTATCATTCGTCGTAGTTACTTTTGGGTATTTATTGCAGTTCAAGGGACATACTCAAGCGAGTTGTGGCTCGAAATCTCTCATCGGATCTCACCCAGGTGGAAAAGGTTAAAAGTTCATTTTAATAAAGTTGTATAATTTAAATAGTGTACTCTTTGTTTCATATCAAGTGACACACACAAAACTATCATAATATGTTACATATATCATGAGAAACCTTTTGCTCCTTGGTTATAAAGATATCAATGAGAGTAATGTAGAGTTAGTGTGGTCAAGTTTCTTTCCGCCGGTTCTTCTAGTTTTTCAACTGGTGTCTTGTTTGTTACCCTTTTTAAATTAGTAACCGAAACACACGATGAACAAAAGACTCATATCCGAACTTCGGTCAATTGATTTTACTTTTTGCTTTCCTGAATTTTGTGTTTGAATTATTCTTGGAGTAAGTCCTTGATTGGGGACTCTTCTTATGTCGTCCGATAAAAAGTAATAGTTAATAGTGGAATGTGTTTCTTGAGTGTCTGTTTCTTTTGACTTATCCTGTTTTATGCTACTTCTCTTTCTCAAGGTAATGACCCAGAACCCCGAATGTGCAACTCTGGAGACTACAATTCTTGAAGCCTTGCGTGTAATGCATGATGGGAAATTTTTACATCTTCCAGTGGTGGAAAAAGGTGATCACCTCTTTTCACGACAGTGATGTTATTGCCACCTTTGAATTTTTAATATTATTTTTCTGGGTCAGATGGAGGTATTGCTGCATGCTTAGATGTGCTGCAAATAACTCATGCTGCAATTTCTCTGGTAAAGTTCTTCTCTCTGAATTGTGTGGAGTCATTGCTGTTTCCAGTGCATTTTATACCTTTTTTTCTCAATGCCTGTGGAAAGTGGATATTTATAGTCATCATGAATTTTAGAACTCCTTGAATATGCTTACTTTTATCAATAGTGAGAATGCAATTTTTAAAATGAGTAGAAACTAGAATTAGTGAACATGCTAATGTGTTAATATGCTCTCTCAGATTGTGTAGATAATAAAAAGTTTTATCTTTTATGAAGGCGAACACCGGTTCTGGTGCTGCCAATGACATTGCAAACACGGTGATGCAAAAGTTCTGGGATTCAGCCCTAAGTTTAGAGCCACCAGATGATTATGACACTCACAGGTCTTCCTTTATGGTTTCGATTAAACCCGTTGTATGAATGACCCATAGGAATGGCTGCTACACTTGTGTGTTTTTCATACAGTGAGACGTCAATGTCTCATTATATGGCATCAGATGGAATAGAACAAGTAAAGCCTAGATACATATCTCTTGGTCTTGGAAATTCATTTTCTTTCAAATTCGAGGATCAACAAGGACATGTACATCGATTGAATTCTGGTGAGGATGACAAACATATGAGTTGGCATTTGAGATTCAATCTTGACAAAAATATAAAATTCATGCACTTGGATTTGTTGTGCATTGTCTCTTGTTTTAAGAAAGTCTTTCTCTGTTCGGAGACATGAGTTGGCATTTGAGCTCCAATCTTGACAAAAATCTAAAATTCAAGCACTTGGATTTGTTGTGCATTGTCTGTTGTTTAAAGAAAGTTTTTCTCTGTTCGGATGAGATATTTAATGTCATCTGTTAGCTGTGTAAACCAAAAAATTTGCTTTAAATCGGTTCTTTTTAAGTTGGATTGATAATGCTAATAATATCAGTATCAAGTGGCGGTGGTCTGTCAGAGTTTTTTAGATTTCAATTAAATTAGAGAGTAAATGAAATTTATGGCATGTTGAAACGCAGAACCAGGGCTTCTTGTTATATTTTCTACTGATTCAGGTGCAGATAATTTATATGATCTTGTTTCTGCTATTATGCAAAGGATGGGTGTGGATGAATCCTACGATCATGGTCGCCCTCAACTTTTGGTGAGTGCAAATACGTTAAATGATTCCCATAATTGTTTTGCTTTAAATATTGTTCTCGATGTCTTCTTTTTAAATTCTTTTTTAGTATGAGGATGATGAAGGCGATAAAGTGTTGCTCACCATGGATGGAGATCTTGTTAATGCTGTTAACTACGCGAAATCAGCCGGACTAAAGGTGCGAGAATGGTACCTTCCCTGGAACATTTTGTAAAAAGAAATTCGTTGTTTAAAAACTGAGAATGTATTCATAGTTTGATGATTTGTTTGTTTGTTATTTAATCCTTTCAGTTATGCGTTAAGGTTATACCTCATAGTTGAACCAATCTGAAAATTTCCCAGGTTTTGAGGTTGCATGTGGATTACTCCAATGCAAGTGAGGGGAATCCCTCTTCTGATGCAGAAACTGCACAAAAAGCTGGAGCTATCGCTCTGCGCACCGGCATTTTTGCAGGGGCGATCGTTTTAACTGGTGTTTGCGTGTTGGTCTACCTGAAGCACGCTAAAAGGTGACACTGTACCAGGGATGATTCAGCACTCATGCTAATTGCTTGCCAGGGAAACAAGATGTGATGTGCCACGGTGTAAATAACAAGTTAAAGCAGGCAAAAAACCAGTGATTTCGTGTTCCAGAACTGCCATTGTAATAAGCACTTGGTGGCCCAGTAGCTCCATGAATTTTGGAATTGGGTAACCAATATTTATTCTAATAGGAGATAATATTTTAAGGAAAATTCAATAATCAAGGTTCTAATTATTTCTCAAGTCGTTTAACCTCTTCTATATAGAGACAATTGTAAAATATGCAGAAACTTGCTTATACTTCATACAGGCACCAAACATACTTTTAACATGTTGAACCATATACAACATAAAAAACAGAACTTTGATCATGATAATCACATTTTCTTGAGTTAATGATGTTGGGTTTGCTTATTATTTATTGAGTCGAAGGATTTTTTAATTTCATATGCAGATTTCTTTTTCCCTGAAAACATAGCAGAGTTGATTTTTTTATATAGCTGAGTGAGTCGGTTTTGTAAAGCTTAGAGTAGAGATTTCAAATTTCTTATAGAAGTCGTATTTGGGCAATGGCGGGATGTGGACGCCTCTTTTAGAAGTCTAACCACCGCCCGATACCTATGAGGCGTTCGGTTTCTGAGTTGGCGACTGTAATAAGCCGAGCGCTTATCACCTCATCAGATCACAAGGTTTCGTCGCAGGCGTGGACTCCCGCTCTGGAGCAAACCCTCCACAGACTCGGTTGCCGGGAATCACTCAGCCCGACGCTAGTGGCAAGGGTCATCGACCCGTTTCTCCTACATCACCATTCTCTTGCTTACGGATTCTTCAACTGGGCCTCCCAACAGCCGGGGTTTTCTCATACCTCCGCCACTTACCAATCAGTCCTCAAGTCCCTCTCCATTTCCCGGCAATTCAATTCAATCGACAAGGTTTTGAAGCAGGTCAGAGTTCAGAAAGTCCCTCTTGAGCCGTCTGTTTATGGCTCGATCATCGCTTCGTTTGTTGCGGGGAAGAAAGTCCACTTGGCATTTACGGTTTTCTGCGAATATGTTCCTGACATTTTGTTGGTGGGACCAGAAATTTGTAACTCACTTCTCGCGGCTCTGGCTTCTGAAGGGAGTATGAAGAGTGCACGAAAAGTGTTTGATGAAATGATTCAGGGAGGTGTTGGATTGTGTACTCTTGGTTTTGGTGTTTTTGTGTGGTGGGTTTCTAGAAAAAATGGATTGGATGAGGTTTTGAGTTTGTTAGATGAAGTCAAAAAGGTTGATTTTTCAGGGATTAATGGGTCAGTTATTGCATTGTTGGTGGTTCATGGATTGTGCATAGAGTTTAAAGGTAGAGATGCCGTTCATGCTTTGGAAGAGTTGAGGAAAAGAGAGTGTAAGCCTGATTTTATGGCTTACAGGGTTGCTGCTGAGATGTTGCGTGAGATGGGAAGTGTGGCAGATGTGCATATGGTTTTAAAGAAGAAACGTAAATTAGGAGTGGCTCCAAGGGCTGATGACTACAAAGAATTTATTTTTAGGTTGGTTTCAGAAAGGTTGATCCGTGAAGCAAAGGAATTGGGGGAAGTAATTGTAGATGGGAACTTTCCAATCGAGGATGATGTCCTCAATGTCTTAATAGGATCTGTATCAACTGTCGACCCTCTGTGTGCTGTCTCGTTTTTAAAGTTCATGCTTGAGAAAGGAAGAATGCCAACTTTACTTACCTTGACAAACTTGAGTGAGAATCTTGGTAAGCATGAAAAAGGAGATGAATTGGTTGATATTTTCCAACTCTTGTCTGGAAAAGAGTACTTCACGAGTTTTGAGAGTTACAATATTATGGTTTCACTCCTGTGCAAGGCTAAGAGGGTTAAAGAAGCTTATTCGGTTCTGCAGGAGATGAAGAAGAAAGGCTTTTGCCCGGATGTTTCATCTTATAATTTGCTTCTCGAAACGTGCTGCAGGGAGGATCTAGTTCGTCCCGCTAAACGCCTATGGGACGAGATGTTTACTAGTGGTTGTGGTGGTAACCTGGAGACTTATAATATTCTTATTCGAAAGTTCTCAGAAATTGGCCAGATTGAAGATGCGTGTCACATGTTCAACCACATGTTTGGAAAAGGGCTGGTTCCTGATGCTACAGCGTACTTGTTCCTGCTACAAGGCCTTTGCCGGGCAAAAGATCTTGAAAAAGCTCTTGAAGTCTTCAACAAGTCAGTTGAACAGGATGTATCACTCGCAGCTACCTTACTGAATACATTTGTTTTCTGCCTTTGTAGAGAAGGTGATCTAGACTTGTATAAACACTAAATTTTTGCCATCTTGAAATATGATTGCTTACTAAAAGTCATGTGCTTTTTATGTTATAATTCTGCATTTCCTTTAATATCGTAAAATTCACCTGCAGGTTTTTGTAATCAAGCGTCTAAGTTACTGTGTGGTCTTATATGTGATGTGAAATGTATAGAGTCCCATGTGACTTTGCTGACATACTTGGCCAACAATGGAGAGCCTGCATTGGCATCAGAACACATAAAATGGGTTGCAGATAATTCACAGGTTTTACTCCACGGTATTCAAACAGAACTATCTGCGTCACTTTCATCTTCATCAAATTCAGATCCAGTAATATGGTTGTTAAGGGAAATGATAAAAATCTCCAAGGGTGTGCCGAAAAACGAATTGCCACCTGTCAAGATTAACTTTGCTTCATATAAAATGATTTGAAATTATCCTTGGTTGCAGATGACTACCAGACTTGCAACAGGTATATTCGCTCGTATTATTTTGCTCGTATCTTGTGCATTATGTGATTTTCGTTGTAAACCAATGAGATTTTCTCCAATAACTGAATGGATCTGATCACATATATTCCTAGTTGGATATCAAAATCAGGTGATGGAATGAGGAAGAACCTGACAGGTTGGCTATTATATATTTTCACCACCACTATCCTACTAATAATGAAGGCGATAATGGTAATCGTCGATCGAAGAGGAGCGAGCAGAAACACATTTATACAGAGGAAAAAGGGGAAAAAAATTCATTCAAGAAGCGTCTACGAAGCCTATAACCGAAAGGGTGGTTGAGAAGATGGGGAAATCTATGGTCCATGAGAAAAAAAAAAACTGAAGGATTATTTCCATGGGCTTGTAGGAGGTTTCTTGAGGCATATTTGGAGCTCTCCAATAAGTCAAAAAACAAGAAAAGAGACCATTACTAAGATTGCTACAAAGCAACTGGGAAGGAAGAAGACTTTGAAAAAATCATGGTGGTGGAAACTGCTGCAGCACCACAGAGGAGCGAGGTCTCATAATAAAACACTGGTAAGAAGAGAAATTGTTTAAAACACGTCACAAGTCAACGTAAGATGATTTAGCTACAATTCACTTTCTATATGTTTTCTTATCCGTGGAATACTTGCACCAAATTATGCGTCAGAGTGATAATGATTCAAGATGATCTCGATCAATAATACCAAGTCTACCATCCCTCCCTAGTTTTTGTGATGGAAACTAAGTTCCGGTTGCGAAACAACTTGGGCAAAATAGGGTGGCCCACCTTCTTCTCATCATATGGCTTCCTTTCCGGAAGGTGATTGGGATATTTCAATTGAAGTTGGTGAAATCTACGATGGACCTTTGCATTTTATCTTCGATTGAGTTTCACGCTTCGGTTCTACTCTACTAGACATCGGGGCCCTTCTCTTTTTGATCCAATTACAGTCTACTAAGGCCTATAAGTGCAACGGCCACTTTCTCCCCACCCGGCCTCCAACAGTTGACTCAACAAAAGAAATTCTTAGTTGGTTCCCTATTTGTCTAATAATCATTCGAAAAACAATTTGTTCCTGATAATTTGATTTATTGAGGGAGACTATGAAATTATAAGGTTGTAGTTACGGTTGCACGCCCGGCCTCATACAATTCGATATTGGTTCAGTATACAATTTTTTTTAAAAAAATTCATTCCTAACTGAAACTTGACAACATAAATGAATAAAATTGCCAAACAATAAACGTATATGATCAAAATGGTTGTTTTTCCTTTTGAACACATACAACATCCCTCCTAAATGTAGATTTAGGAGTATATATATCATATCAAGACAACAAAAAATCAAAGAAATGTTAATAGAGACAAATAGATGATATATATATCATATAACATGGTACTATATTGTCTACGTTTTTATCCCCTTTTTTTCTATTAAAAAGAACAGGATTTGAAATACAGCCGGCAGCCACAGAGAATATGACCCGTAGTATTTTTTTTTACTAAAAAAAAATAATATTGTATAGAGTAATTTTTACATGTATATTAATTGGATCACAATTCTAACACAATTTGTCACTTTTTTTTCATGGTAAAATCTAATGATGTTATTTGTAGGTTAATCAAAATGTCATAAGATATCCTTTTTGAATATTACAACAAATTGTTCACATATTTGATTTCACAACAAAGTTTCAGCAAGTCTCGTTGTATTTTTTTTTTCCAGCGACAACAAAAAAAAGGATTCAATGATCGTTCGCGGAAACACAACCTATAAACACTCCAAAGAATATCTTATGTATTATCCATATATATATATATATTATACGTGAATTTTCATTTCTCTCTTTATTAATGACTTACTTTACATTAATTGCTTATTTTAATTGTGTCTTTTCTTTCTACTTATTCATATTTTAAATATATGTGATTATTGGTATTTAATTTTTTATGTCTACCCACATTATAATATGTTATTTTTATTTAATGATATCTTTTCATTATGTAAATTAGTATTTGATTTTTATGCCTACCCACATTATAATATGTTATTTTTAATCCAATTATTTAGATTTTTTATTTATTTTTTCATTATGTAAATTAAATTAAATTAATTAAAATTTAGAAATAACTTCTTTGGTGTCTTATTAATTTTTTTAATGTCCTCAAGTGACAGACATTTGCTAGAATTTATGTGTTTAAATTAAAGTTTTTTGCAACCGAAATTTTTTTGCTGTTTGTGATTATAATTAATTTAAATAAACCACGATAAAAGATCGTTGTGATTTGAGCCGTCAATTTGGGTTGAGTCTGTCGGTTTGGCCTGCACCGCCAAACAGTTTAAGTGAGTTGAGTTGAAATTTTGTCGACTCATTAAAATGTGAGTCTAAATGAGTTCGCACAAGTTTATATTAAATATCTATATATATAATATTATCGATTTTCAATCATGAATTCTTGATATAAAATGGAAAATATCAGTTTGATTTCAAAATTGTGATGTTATTATCTTGTCCAAAAATTATGGGTTATTGAGATATTTTGGCAGTCACTCAAAATTGAGTGTCAAAGTTGACATTTGAGTTATATTTTTGGATTCCTGACAATATGTCCGTCAACATATTATTTTTAAGTTAGTTTTATCAGTATCATGAGGGTAATATGTTTATTACAATATATAAATATTATCATCTCTTTAAATTAATATTCACTTTCATGTTTGTCATAATATGAGTCTTGGTAAAATGAGAAATAATAAATTCAAACGAACGAATACACAAAGATCTAAGATGAAACCAGAATTATATGGTAGCAGAAATTAATATATAAATTTTTAGTGAATTTATCGATGTTAAGATGTATAACAAATCTTATATCATAATATATAAAATTTCAACCTTATAAATGAAATAAATCAAACATTTATGAAATATACAAAATTTTATTACATATATAATCAAGTAATTTATTATAATTGTATTTTATTCTACAAGAATTCTTGTCAAACTCAATGATTGTGGATTTAACATCTATTAAATCAACAAATTAAAGAGCGTGTCAATTAAACTAATTGAGTAATCACATATTCCTGAATTTCTTAATTAATTTTTTATCTTGATAATTTGTTTCATTTAATATTTTAAATTATAAGACACCATTACTATAACTAAATACAC
Source organism: Primulina tabacum (assembly GCF_025594145.1). Taxonomy (NCBI): domain Eukaryota; kingdom Viridiplantae; phylum Streptophyta; class Magnoliopsida; order Lamiales; family Gesneriaceae; genus Primulina; species Primulina tabacum. The sequence goes on along the minus strand of NC_134552.1, from coordinate 7,043,875 downwards.
ATTTTTTAAAAATGTTCATAAGGAATCAATCACTAACTTACATGGAAAAACATTTATCGACATACTATATTGAAAACATTTTTATTAATTCAGTGCATTTGCTGAAAATTTTCTAATTAATTAACAAAAATTCATTTACAATAATCATATTTAATTTTTTTGGGCTCACCATTTACTTTATAAGATATTCATCGCAATTTTTTATTTGTATATTAATATTTAAATCTGAATTATGATGTATATTGTTTTTCTAAAAGTTCTTAAATAATGATTTAATACATTTATTCGACACTTCAATATTAACATTTTAAAATATATTAATTTTATATTGTATGCGTGCAACACTTCTAATCATGATTATACAAATTCAATAAAAATTTTAAAAATGAATTAGGTAGAACATAAAAATTACACATTTAATCAAAAAAAGAAAATAAAAACTAAATAATTGTCTATTACCTATAAATTACTAATACCAATTTCTAAAGATTAAAGTCGGTGAGAGTGAAGACAACTATGTACTAAAAAAATAAAAAGTTAATGCCTGCATGAGTCACACTGCAAAGTTAGTGAATTAAAAACGAAAGACAAAGTGGGTTAATAAAAATATTATAATGGGCTAAGTTGAATGAGACTCATATATATAAATATCTCACTTAGTCTCACCTTATGTTTTGTCACTGTACAAAGCGAAAGTTTATGCACTGTAGTGTTCTACATTTTTTTATTTTTTCTCTTGATTTCAAATTTAATTTCATTATTTATTGGTCTTTAAAGATATATTAGAATTTTTTCTAAAAATATAATTTTAAATGTGATCAATTAACCAAATAATTATTATACTTTGTATACAATAATAAATAGATCAATATATTTAAGATAAAAAAAATAATGTATTGAGAAGAATAAAAAAGGAATGTTAGAATTAATACTATAGTTATCTAATGTCAATATTAAATTTAACATCTTACATTCGAAAATGTGTTTATTGAGGTAAAGACTATGATGATAAACTAAAAATAATAATTAATTTATCAGTATAACGTAATAATAATGTGATCGTTATTCGGAATCAAAAATGATGTACTTTGACTTTTTTATTAAATTGTATAAACAATTCTTTCAATATTTTTAGTAGATAAACATGTTAAATCTATTAAAATTAAACAGTAAAATTTAATGATGAATATGAATGTATTAATTCAACTTTCAATTTAGGTCTCGGGATTTTGTCAACATGCTATGTGTGTGTGTGTGTGTCTATATATATATATATATATATATATATATATATATATATATATATTATGATTTTTCTTTTATTTTAAAATATAAATTTTCAAATAAATGAAAAATGATTTTTTTTCTCTACTACTTATGTAGAATATCAATTATATATTCTACTCAAATGACTTATAAATTCATATGATATAATAAAATGTTACTTGCATAAACTTATTTGTTTGGGTACAATAATTGATCATGTTAGGTAGAGTAATTGAAATGTTGTGCTTGAGCTGTTGTACTATTTAAAATATTTGATTTGCACTGTTACCATAATCTATAGATTTTGATAAAACAGTAAACGCTTGAGCCTACAATTGGTATCAGAGCCAAGATCGCGACTTTGATTTTCATTGATTGCAATTGGTGCAATTATTAGGAAATAAATTGTTTGGTACAATAATTGTCCACGATGGTCAGACGTTTGAGTTGTTGTATGATTTAAAGATTTGACTTATATAGTTACCATCAGTTATAGCTTTTGGTAAAGCGACAAACGCTCCATCTTATATTATTCGATTGTAAAGTTAGAAGAAACATGTTGCATCAACTTTTAGTTTTGAATTGATCCCTTACATGTTACTCGATTTTTAAATTTAGAAGCATTTTACAGTTTTCAAATATTATTATTATTATTATATATTGAATTATAATTTATCCATTTCAAATTGGATAATATATAATAAAGACTAGGTCTTTTGTGAGACGGTCTCACGAATCTTTATCTGTGAGACGGGTCAACCTACCGATATTCACAATAAAAATTAATACTATTAGCATAAAAAGTAATATTTTTTCATGTATGACCCAAATAAGAGACATGTCTCACAAAAGATAACTCGTGAGACCGTCTCACACAAGTTTTTGCTTACAATAAAACTCATGTAAAAATTATTAACAAAAACATTTAAATGAAATGTTGATTTGTCGATAATCAAAATAAGAAATAAACAAATTTTGATCCATGAGTGAGAAATAAGATATTTAAATAAAGTTATAATTGCCACAATGAAATAGTACACCTACATGTATTTATCACTGTATTTTGCAACTAAAATATCAAAAAAAGTTTCCACGTATTATTTTTATATCATATTTAAAATAATTATGAATCCTAATTTTTATTATTTTGAGTTGGTCTTTGTTATGAAAATTCATCGTGAATAAATTGAATTTGAAAATTCTTATATCTATGTACATCACATATTAATATATCAACCTAAGTCCAGGTAAAAAAAACTACAAAATGAACTTATTCATCTTCAATGTACACAAATTATATAGTAAAGATATATGGAAATTAATACAATGAAGTATAATATATGTTCACGTATAAAAAAATATATATACAAGAAAAACAATAAATAAAAATATTTTTCCAGATATAAATATTTTTTTAGAACTTTTTACAGTGAATTGGAGAAAATAAAAGAGAAAAAATTATTAACTATTTTGGGTTACACAAAAAAATAGAAATGGAAGAAGTGTTTATCATACAATGAATTCAGTTTCCAAATTAAATGTATTCTATAAAGATGTATTTACCGACTTTATAAATGCAATAAATTTTTCTCAAGATAAGGGTATACAAATGTTCCCGTTAAGATATTTAAACAAATAGGAAAATTAAATATATTATTTTTCTGGAGATAATACCAATATGACATTAGTAATTTGATTGTGCTAATTATACTTATGAGTTAATATGAAATATTAAAAAAAGTGTCATAAAAGTCAGTAAAAACATGATTTATTGTCAAAAATATTATTATTATAAATTGCAAATAAATGACAACATTTAATCAATATTTTTTTAAAATCAATCTATCATCAAATCAATCTATCAGTACTTTTTATGTGATGATAGATTGCTATAATAATTAAGGGTGAGCATTCGGTCGGTTTTGTTACCGATCGAACCGAATTAGTCATAACCGTATCGAACCGAAATATTTAGCAATAACCGAACTGACCGAATTAATTTTCATAACCGATGAAAACCGAACCGAATTAAAATCGGTTAATTCGGTTGGTGACTGAATTAACCGATTAGTTTTTTTAAAAAAAATTGTGATTTGACTTTAATTACATATGTAGTTTTTTTTAACACTATAGTCTACACAAATGCATAAAAACAAAAATCACATACATCACAAATTTTTCTTTAGAATTTAGGGCTGATTTTAATATTAAAATTTAAAAAATATATTAAAATGATAAATGATAAAAAATTATTAAATAATATATTTATTATATCGATTAATTCGGTTAGCCGATTTCAAAATTAAGAAAACTATAACCGAATCGAATTAACCGATATAACCGATTTTTTTTAAATTTGAAAACCGAATTTCCGAAATAACCGAACCGAATTTTCGAATTGACTTGGTTCGGTCGGTTAATTCGGTTTAACCAAAATTTTGCTCACCCCTAATAATAATGTGTAGTTTATATGTTATCAAGTATAAATGTCTAATAAATTAAAGGTGACTAGGAAAGTAAAAGCATCCAGTAGATATTGTTGTCAATTTACATGAAAGAGAATAATAATCAAACAACATCGTAAAAAAAAAATTGCATATCATTGATTGTCAAAAAAGTTTGTAATAATTGAATATTATAATATATATATATATATATATATATATATATATATATATCCCTTGTGTCACTTTCTTCATGCAAAACAAAATTCAATTTATATTGAAGAAAGTGACACAAGGGGAAGGGATAAAGAGACGTAGGCCTCATTCGTCTCAGCTGTTGGCTCACAACACAATCTTCGACCATCCCAATGGACGGCCTTTGGCATTACTTTGTGTGTGTGTGTATATATATAGTCCTCTCCCTGTCTACCTCATTCTATTTCACTAAAATCCTAATTTAATACGTAATATTGGTTTTTGGATAAGAGAGATTTCAATTATTAGTCTCAATTTTGTCACCACTAAAAATGATTAAGGGAGTCATGCTCAATTGTGTGTATATATTGTGCCAAAGTAGGGCCTAGCTAATAGGGATAATGACATAATATTAATCGTTATTTATGTGTAAGTATAAAATAAATAAAAATAATTTTTTTAGTTCAAGTGACTTGTTCAATTTTGGGGTTTGATTTATTAAAATTTCAAAATTTTGTTTCGGTACACTGACTTTTAATTTTCGACTATTTTAATCAAATTGCTGACATGCAATTTTCAATAGATCGAAACTCAAGATTAGACAAGTTAATGAAAAAAACAATTTTCATAAAATAACTTTATATGTTACGGGAGAAAAAAGTCGATCCATTTTAGCTCAAATTACATTTCAAATCGATTTTTTTTTTAATTTACCGACTGATGCTACTATTTTCACCCCACCAATCGGCTCCTTGATATTATGCATTTTTAAAAAAAAATGCAAAAATAAATAATAATAATGAGAATTAAAATAAATCTAACTCCAAAAAAACCTATATTCCTACTATAAATACAATCTTTCCAACTTCAACTTATGAACCAAACAAAGCCAAAATGGATTCAAGTGCCTCCACCCTCATTCTCACTCCCCCATTAAGCCTCAAAACCATTAATAGAGAAAATGAAGCTCTACTTTTTGACACATCCCTTTCAGAAAAACAACCAAACTTCCCCAGACAATTCCTCTGGCCACATGAAGACTTAGCCTTTGCCTCTCAAGATGAACTCAAAGATCCACCGATAGACCTGAATGGCTACTTCAATCATGATCAAGAATCGGTCGGTTTCATGGCCAAACAAATCAGACAAGCATGTCTGAAACACGGCTTCTTCCAAGTCATCAACCATGGAGTCGACGAGCGTCTGATTCGAGCGACGTATGAACATATGGATGCCTTTTTCAAGCTCCCTTCGAGCAGAAAACTAAGTGTAAAGAGAAAGGAAGGTAAATTTTGCGGATACTCGGGTGCTCATGCCGATAGGTATTCGACCAAGTTGCCGTGGAAGGAGACATTCTCTTTTGAATATAAGCATGCAAATGGCCCTGGCTGTGATGTTGTCAGCTATATTAACTTTGCACTGGGAAAAGATTTTGCAGAAGCAGGGTAAGATTTTAGATAAGTTTATATATATAATATATATGAGTTTTTGCATGATATATATAGCAATATATTAATGGATTACAACCTTCTTCTTCTTCTTCTTTTAATCATTTTCTTTCTCAGGTTGGTTTATCAGAAATACTGCGAGGCAATGGAAAACTTGTCCCTCATAATCTTGGAGCTGCTTGCGATTAGTTTAGGGCTAGAAGAAGGGTTTTACTATCGCGATTTTTTCGAAGACGGGAACTCTATAATGAGGGGAAACAACTACCCACCTTGTAAAGAAGCTGACCTCACCTTCGGCACGGGGCCTCATTCTGATCCAAATTCAATAACAATACTTCATCAAGATCAAGTTGGAGGGCTCGAGATCTTCGCAGACAACAAATGGCAGACCGTCCGGCCTAGGGCCGACGCCTTTGTTGTCAACATCGGCGACACTTTCATGGTAAGCACTTATCCTACTATCGTATCTTGAATTCTATTCAACATGTGTATAGTATATATGCATATGCTCTATCAGGGGATTAAAAGGTTCATATAAAATATTGGCCCGCTGAAATTGCAATCTCCTTGTCATATACACTACACACACACACACACACACATATACGTATATATAACAAACTTGTATTATTAGATGCTAAAAAACAAAGATGGGACGGGACCATCTACACTTAACTTTTATTACAATATATGATTACACATTATAATTTTGAAAGGACCAAAGAAAATAAAGCCCACCATATATTTGTACGATTAATGCTTTAATTCTACACCAAACGACATCCTTTTAGGTATGTGATATGAAAACAACAGACAACAAGCTTATTTCTTTTGATCAAACAAGACAGAACATAATCATAATCAATAACAGAATATATATATATATATATCGATAAAGTTTCGAAAATAAAACAAAATAGGCTGGCTAGCTAGCTAGCTAGTTATGTTGAATCATTGAGGGCTTTAGAATATTCAGCCATCCTCTCAAAATGGATCTATATAGTGCTTTTTGTCCATTCTTTAATCCACAATGTGTGTATTTTTGAAAAATAAATTTCTTCTACTTTCTTTAAAAATACATTTGAGTCATGTTTCTTACTAAAATTTCTATGGCTATGCTTAGTTAACCTCCAAGTACACTTGCATATTTTTTTTATGTATCGACTATCGACTGTACTCGCATGCATGAGAACACGAACTTGTGCTGATATTTTGCATGCATGTACCTAAACCAATTCATTATGTACTGTATGTATGTATAGGCCTTATGTAATGGAAGATACAAGAGTTGCCTGCATAGGGCAGTGGTGAACAAAGAGAGAGCGAGAAGATCGTTAGTGTTCTTTGTGAACCCTAGAGAGGACAAAATTGTGAGGCCCCCGAAAGATCTGATTCGCAGAGATGAGGCAAGGCAATACCCAGATTTCACAAGCTCGGATTTGAGAGAGTTCACACAAAATCATTATAGGGCGGACACTACTACCCTCCAAAACTTCATCAATTGGCTCCATTCCAACCATAAACATCATCTTTCATGTCAAATAACGCATTTATAAATTTACTTTCGAGAAAATAATCAATTTAGTCTTCTAAATTATAATGTGCTGGTGTGACATTGTAAAATATTGATGCGACATTGGAAAATTGATGATGTGTCTGGCGACGTATTATAAGCAAACATGACTAGCTACCTCACAAATTTGAAAAATTAGATGACCAAAACAGGAAACACGACAATTTAGAAGACTAAATTGATTATTTTCTCTTTTATTTCGCAACACAACCATGGATTTTCCTTGTAATATTGGTTCAAGTTAAACTTTTGTGACATATTGTTGTTCTACATTGGCATAGCTATGTTTTACGAATTATAAACGTCGAGAATTTGGTCGTCGGGATTATTCAATAGGACTAGCGAATACGATAGGTCAATCGTCAATTTTCTTGAAAAGATAGCATAATAAATAATAAATCCAAGTATATATGCACAAATACGACAAATAAATATAGGCAAAATTCTCAACATATTTTTCTAACTCGTGGGACAGAAGCATCACACAGTTTACATGACAATCTGAACATGGAAAGGTAGAAATTTGAATAAATAAAATAAATTATTCAAGCCAATTTCAATCAAAGATAATAACTTATATGGAGCTCAAAATCAAAGCTATCCAAATTAGTGACCAGAATCCAAAATCTATCATTGTTAATTAATTGAAACTGCCTCAAGAATCGACAAATTATATTCTACAATCCATGTATATTATATTTATTTAAAATTTAAAAATAAATTAAATTCCTATGCATGAATTATATTATATAATCCATATTCTTCATACCAAGTATTTGTTCCATGCATTCATTCGTAAAAATGTGCAAAGAGGAGCAAGATTGTGCACAAACACATGTGATAAAAATGAATCAACTATATTATATACTGTCCTGTATGTATATACTACATTGTATTAAATCAAACATTCTCAGATCCTATGTCATAAAATACAAAAAATCAAAGCACAAAACTGTTCTTTCATGAAATTTACCAAGGGCCGTCGATGTTGTCTTGTTGAGGCAACGTCGAATTTTGAGAGAAGGACAGGGGAAAAGTAGGATCATTCGACACAAATGGAGGTTGAGAGATCATATTTGTCGAACCATACACACTGTTATTATACGCCACATTTGACTTTGGATCATGTTGTTCCAAACGTTGTTGTTTAGGCACGTTAAGTTTCTCTCCTTCGATCTCCCTATACTTTGTGAGATATAGTTTTAGAGGGTTTACATAATCTTCGAATCCAAGAGTCACGATCGCCCAAAGAATATCGTCCCCGTTAATGGTCTTTCTCTTCTCACGTTGGCATTTCTCGGATGCCTCCCCCGTGACAAAGCTGATGAACTCGGAGACACATTCTTGGACGGTTTCTTTGGCATCCTTAGAGATCTTACCGTTTCCGGGGATTACTTTCTTCATGATGCGGCCTACGTTGGCTATCGGGAGGAATCGGTCCTGTTCTTTGTTATTGTTGTTGTCGTTGCTGATGTTGTTGGTGTCTTTAGGCGATTTGTTGGCATTTGAAACATTGCTACTACTGATATTTGTGGGGAAAGTGGTGATGTTTTGAGTGTTGGAATTTGTCGTTTCTTGGTTGATTCTAAAGGGTCTATTTGGAGGGCTCTCATATTCGTTGTCCCTAACTCTTTTCATGTTTTTTAGAGGATGATTAAAATAAATTCTCCAAGTTTTGGGTTTTTTTTTATTACAAGGGTTGAGATAAATGGCATGAGAAGCATGAAAATATGCACAATAATAGCAAGGTAAATGGCTTGTATCATTTCTAACAACGAGTCCCCTTGACTCGCTCTCATCCATGAAGGGTATTCAAGTAATTTCACAAGGTGAAGTGATAAAATATAATGGCATTTCTATACTGTAACAGAATGCATTTGGATTTAGAAACCAACGAAACTTTGTCCTTATGTTGTAATAAAAAGAAACTAGTTACTTATTTTGTTTGCGTTTAAAATTCTTAAATTTCAAAATATGTTTGCATGTTTTTGAGTTTTTGACTATCACTAAAGGTGTCATATATATAACTAGATTATCCTGGCCAAAGACTAATTTTATCAGTTTTTGACTTTTTGGTACTAAAACCTGAGGTCACTCGATGGCGCTGATTTAGATTTTATGCCCCGGAATCTCCATGCAAACGAGACTCTACATGCTAACCAAGTTCAACCCAGATTGAGATACCCAAGTTTTAGCTAGCTTTAACTTCCTCCGCCAGGTCGCGATATGATGGCCAAACAAAGCAACCAAGACATTGATACATTAAAGTATTTGAGATAACATTTGCAGATTCAAAATGGGAAGACATGTCTGTATAGAGAATCTCAGCAGTTTTGATTTCTGGAGTGTTTACACTTTGAAATGTGTGTGTGAATGACTATAATGATCTACTAGTAATACAACATCACAATGAAGCAAACCTCTAAAAACAAATGCGGAGCACAACTACACTAATTTGCTCGAAAACAATAGGAAAAATACAGATATTACGCATCTATATATGTGTGTCCATACCAAAACAATACCTAAACTCCATGGCTGGCGGCTCATAAGTTCAAGAATTCACCCCATGTATTTTTCTAGTTCTTTTAAGCAATGACATATTGAACCATCTCTGCTTCCTTAGGACGCCACATGGTCTTTTGGGCACACAATAATCCTTCTTGGTCTTTAGAATACGTCATACGAATGTTCCACTGCATGGACTTGAAGATGTTCTCAAGTTCAGTAATGATCTCAACTGTGTCTCGGACTATAATCTTTCCTTCGGGTCTCAAAATCCGATCAACCTCAGCTACCAAGGCCATGAAGTTACATCTGTTGGATCCAAGATGAAGAAAGGTAAGAGGACAGAAAGTGTTCAAATTATATCAATGGAAATATAGAATACGAGACATGCCTCTTTTTGATCTTGGAGAAAAGATGATCTGCATGGAGAAGATCGTACGATCTTGGATAAGTGCTGAATGATTCACACCAATTGTGATAAATTCCAAATAGCCCTCGTTCGTAAATAACTGGTAGTGTATCAGGAGCATCTACAGAGACAACGTTCATGACCCACAAATTCATTTCTTTCATAGCAGCAGCAAATCTGAAAACAAGTCATCGATGAGGACAAGCCATGGCTAATTTGAAAAAAGGGTCAGCAGTGAAACAAGTGAGTTTATATGTTTTAAAAGATTACAAGGGGGAGGGAGTGAATTATCATTCCTCGACAAAATGACAAGAAATGGATACTTTTGTTTACCCTCCATAGACGGATCGCATGTCCATGACATTCCTGACAGTAGACCAATTTATCCCAAGTCCATTTTGATATGATTTGCTCACGACACGTTTCCAATGTTCAAAATCTGTAGCAAAGTCTTCTGGAGCCGGTTTTCCATAAACTCCAACTTGTGAACTCAACAACCAGTAAGGTGGTTTTTCCACCCTCGCCGGCCATTGTTCCGGCCATTGAGACCCACGGTCGGATGGAGCAACAGGAACTTTGTGCATGCAAGCTTGTAAAGGCACATTCCTGAACATATCAAGATAAACTAAAATCAAACTTGCCATATACAATCCCCAACCACTATTTTGTAATCACTTCTCCCTGTATCATGTTGTAGGAATAGTATATATAGGTGTTAATAAATATATGAATGGACTCTTTGAGCAACTTTAATTAATCATGTTGTAAAGCAAGAAAGATTGCGAAATAGTTGCTACTAAAGCATATTTTGAATACTCTCTTTTGCAAGAATCCCAGGATTTGGGTGTGCCAGAATGGTAATTGATAAATTACTGCATACAAAGGAAGTCCAGATGGGTTGTAATACTCATCCCACATCAAATTGCGGGAATTGAGTAAAGGGGTTTATAAATATATGCAGAGGAATTTGCTAGTGAAGCACATTTAGTAGTGTATGGGCCCAGAGCTTGACAAGTTTTAAGTTTGACAGCAATGAATCATTACCAGTTTATGCAGTATTGTAAGATTTTCTAATGATGATACTGTATCATTTTCAATTTTCAGTAGCAAGCTATATGATTAGAACCTTTCAAGAAGAATTAAGAGCTTCGAACATACCAGGCAGCGTTTGCATCATCAGAGTTTTTGCACAGTGGAGGATCATTGGATGGCCTTTGTTCATAACACTCATTTGAAGTAGGCTTCCGATACACTGCAACTCCTACTCCGTTCACTGTATCTTTGGTAATTGAAACTTCTTCCCAGCACATTGCTTTTGTCAATTTCTTCATGGCTGTCAATATCACCATAAAAGTGTATAATATGTAAGAACCAATGTACCATGTAAGTATCAAGGAACAGGAGATAGTACCTTCCCAAATCTCTACATCTTCAGGAAGTTTCTGGTAAATGGGAGTTGCAGACCAAATAAAGAAACCACCAGGCCTTAGCAAACGATTCAGCTCCAAGAGAAGTTTACCACCTAAACATGTAACATGTTAAAGAAAAAACTAATGATAACTACATAGTTATCAAAAAGGTTCTTTAATTATCAAAGTAACGCTTCTCTTACTAGTTTTAAGTCAAATACTCGTGGAATAGTCCGATTTTGTTAAACTAAAGTAGCAAGAATATCTGAAGTACCTTCGATATGCCAAGGGACCCTACAGCGTGCACAGTGAACAATGTCAAAAACTCTCCCCGGGTACGGGAGCCTCTTTGTACCCATAACAGCAGAGATAGCCGGTATTCCTCTTTCAAGTGCAAACTGAACCTGAGCTTCATGCTCGTCTTTTGGAGCCAATGACATGGTCAGAGAATCCCTTTCAAAGAGAAATCCCCCAAAGCTAGCAACTCCACATCCAACATCCAATATGACTCGGGAGTGCTTTCCCCATGCGATATCCGGAACAGACTATACAACAATCAATAATCAAGAATGAGACAACTTATTTATACTAATTAGCATTTCATCTATCATACAATGACTAATTTTAACAAATTTGACAACTGTAATATTTGAGACAGTAGAAGAAGAGGGTAGAATGTCGTTGAATTACCTTTTCACATGGACTACAGAACACGGTAAACATATGCCACAAAGATATATTTAGTCATTTAAAAATTTCACAAAACAGCCAAAAAAGGCCATGAATAAAACTGACAATGTAGCAGCCACCAGAGTTCCAAACAAAAGTCAGATCCAGGACACTTTTAGCATCTTACCTGTTGTATAAAGTCGATGTAATGAAGAGCGCCATGCTTGAACTGAGTGCCACCACCTGGGAAGGTGAGGTATTCACCGTTAACCTTAACCCAATTCTGGTGTCCTTTAATTTCTGCAAGCTTGGTATGAGGAACGTTATGGTACCAAATCTGTCAAACGAAGTAATGAAGAATAATTAAGAATGACCAGAACCTAAACTACAAAATGAACACAAACTCTTTGCCACTTTACCTTTTCTCGACTAATTGGCCACTCAATAGGGCGTCGGTATCCTTCAGGAAGTGGAACGAGGCAAATTGGAGGATTTTCGGGGCAGTGTCTTTCCCTGTGTTCATAGTGCTTTGTTGATGGAAGTTTCCTGATGGCTAACAAATTATCGAGGCATGGAATGTAATCCGGCCCGGCAGTTGTGTTGCACAGTTTCCAACTATAACCATTTTGATTCTCTGGCTGAGACAAATTTTGAGCTTCTTTCTCATTCTTTGACTCAGTTGACTGAGTTGGGAATGACCCATTTTGAGTTGCTGATTCATTCAAAAGGTCAGATTGAGCTCCTGATGGAAACACCTCGCTTGGCTTATCCTTCTTCTCAACGGAATCTTGATCAGATTCATCTTTCTTTTCATCATCTTCATTTTCCTTATCATTGTTCCCACCTGAATTTTCTTCAGAATTTTTCTCATTATCATCAGATTTACTTTCATCAGTCTCTCCTGCTTCAGAGTCTTTATTGTCAGTCTCAGATTCCTTATTTTCTTGATTTTCATCCTCATTATCCGACTCCTTATTCGATCCGTCATCCTTATTATCTTCTCGACCATCTTCTTTGGTTTCTTCGGCAGACTTCTCTTCCGGTTTGTCTTCCCGCTTCTCCTCAATCACCTTTTCGCTATCTTTAGGCTGACTGTTATTCGTTTCCTCATTGTTTGAACCCCCATCATTGTCGCTTTTAGTTGCATCATCAGGTAAATCACCGGGATTGTCCTCAAACTGCTTCGACTTTCCCGCATCAGTTGCCCCACTGTCATCACCTGAATTATTACCACTCTCATTGCTAGTATCAACGTTGTTTTCAACATCATTTGTCTTCACCTCATTCTTGTTCTCCTTTGAAACATCGGTGTTCTGAACAGGGACGACAGATGATGATGTCATCATCCATACCCCAACAAAGCAAAGGGCTACAAAAACTACTATTGTGACAGTTGAACAGTAGCCTAATGATGACGATTTTCGACCATCAACTCTAGAATATTTTCCTAAAGCCATTATTTAACTTGCACGTGTCAATCACCCGGTTTTATTCTACACCTGTATGTATCATAAATAAATCATGAGATCGGATCTCATCTTGTATTCGTAATAATTACAAGATTAGTTATCACTAGGTGTGTCCAAATAAGGAAAGTATCCTTGCATAAATCAAGTCTGAAAAGTTTTGCTAGACGAAATGAAAAGGATTAAAAGCCATCACATGTGATCTGTATGATATTTTTCTATGATTTAAACACACAACCAGGGGCAGATCACGCTTGAGACGGAACATTACCAATCTAAGTGTGAATGACATAACTAAAATTCTCCATAAAATGAGACTATAACTCCTGACAGAAAGTATGATCTCATTAAAGCAAGTCAGTATATATTGCACCATATTAATAGACTACATAAAGAAAAAAAAGAGAGAGAGCAATACCACATCATCACAAGATCAAATCATCACAAATGTGAGAAAATGAAAAAAGACAAACAAAACAAACAAAATTTAAAAAAAAACAAAACAAAAAAGAAAGTTGTTTGGAATCAGACTGCATTTACTTCTACTCTTGCCGCCTAAAGATCCCGTAGCTAAATTTACATTTTTCTCCCTTGAGCATCTGAAAATCAAACCAATCTTGTTTGAAGAACAGCTATGAGCTAACTGATCAATACCCCAGATCCCAAACACGCATCACACTTGAATCAATAAATAAATCTGAACACAACACAAAGAACAAGATCTGATGAAAAATCTAACAAACATGAGCCACAAAACAATAACAGATTCAAGATTCACGCTAAGAAGGACGAACCCACAAACGAATCAGCAGCTGGGATTTCAGTTACCTTTCTATTAATCCTCGCTATAAATCCAATTCAGCTACAAGAACTTCGATCACTGACCCATTTTCTGCTTACAACACGCACTGCGTGCACTAAGATCAAAGGATTTGGTTTCAAGAAATGTGTGCAATTATTTAAAGTGGGTATCTCTCCATGTGTATCATTATTACACATACATACATAACAGAAATGCGCGAGATTCAGCAAAAAAGGTTGGATCTTTTCGTGGGTTTCCTTTATTTCATTCAATATAGCTGTAGATTTTTTTTTTCTTTTCTTCTCTTTTCCTTTCTTTTCTTTTCTACTTTCTTGAGAAAATGGAGAAATGGAGAATTAGAGAAAACCACAAGAATGCCGTGAAATTCTCACACAGTGAGAGCGTGTGTATATATGTATGCATGTGCTTGGATTAAAGAAATGAGAGGTGATGCAGAGTGATGGCGCAGATGAAGGCGGTCATGTGAAAAAATAAAGTTTGAGCAAATTTATTTATTTTATATAAAAAAAAAACAGATTTAAGCAAGTTTGAGATGGTTTGAATGTGGTCAATATCAACCATTAGACCACACACCTATAGTTGTGAGATGGGCAAAATTAATAAATGCTCTACAAAATTAAAGTTTTCAGAATTAATTTCTAATAAAGATTATTAATTTTGTTTTCAATATTCCTTTTTTGACCAAAGAAGAAGAAAAAGAATAGAGGTCGATACACAGGGTGTTAGTTGTCTCACATCGGTGGCATTTAATACTTGGGAGTTGTATATATGGGCTTGGACAATCATCCCCCCTTGAGCTAGCTTTTGGGGTTGAGTTAGGTCCAAGTGCTAATCTTAACATGGTATCAGAGCCCGGGTTCCACCGTTGTGTGTTGGACCGCCTATAATTAGGCCACCCGTTCTGTCCATAATTGGGTCATTTGTAAACTCCACGCTCCAGATGTTCATTCCTGGACGTGAGAGGAGTGTGTTTGTCCATAGTTGGGACACCCGTTCTGCCCATAATTGGGTCATTTGTAAACTTCACGCTCCAGATGTTCATTCATGGGCGTGAGGAGGATGTGTTAGTTGTCTCATATCGGTGGCATTTAATACTTGAGAGTTGTACATATGGGCTTGGACAATCCTCTCCTCTTGAGCTAGCTTTTGGGGTTGAGTTAGGTTCAAGTTTCAATCTTAACACAGGGAAGATCTACTGTCCATGTCGATCGACACAGAGATCGGCGCTAGTTTCCACCATCCGAGCACCAATTTTCCTTTATTATTATAATTTTATAATCTACATGTAAAAGCGACAGTCTTCCAAATGGCTTATGATCAGAGAGATAAGCAAATCGAGACCACTCGATAAATCGATCAAATTATTTTATTCGTTAATTTGTTAGTTTTAATATTTTATTAATATAATATAATTTTTATATTAAATATATATATTATTTTTTATCAATAGATCGGAATCGTGTTTGAATTGATTATTTAACTATAATTCAAGTCAAATATGAATTTAAATTTTTTTATTCGACTCAATTCAATTTGTTTATGGTAAAAACTTGTGTGAGACGATCTCACAGATCGTATTTTGTGAGACATATCTTTTATTTGTTCATTCATGATTCGGATTTTTTTTTCTTTTGGCGTTTTGTTCTTAGAAGGATACAGCTCGTGGTGTGTTTGTTTGGAATTTATATTCGTACTGTCGTTTTCAACTCATTATTGGCTGTAATTTGAAGTAGATTGTGTGGAGTAATTTTTTTTCCTCTGATAGTAATTATGGTGATTAGCTTCTCTTGGCAATTGCCATTCAAATGTGGAAAATTCCCAGTAGTTTTTTTTTTTAAAAAAAAAATATTTCTGATCGATTTGTGTACGTTTCGCGTTACTCAGGAAAAAAAAAAGAGAGAGCCTGTTTTAGTTTATCGCCATTGCAATTGGCTGAGGGGAACGGAAACAATTGCTTGCTGATTCTAATTGCGGTGTGCACCTGAATTTTCCACTCCCTCGAAATCTTCTTTTATGCTTATTTCTCGAAGTAATGTTGATACACTCGAGCTTTTCAATACTCAGCTTCCATAACTCGAAGAATCCTACATTTCTAGTATTGATATCTCGTGAACGGCCATTGCCGGCCTACATGCTCAATTAGCAAGTAAAAATAATGGCTATTTTTCAAAATCTCTTTTTACTGCATAAAATTCTTTTTCATTGATATGACATCTAATGACTTCTGCATCTGAGAATAACTCACTGCAGTATCTGCATGGTTGTTCTCCATCTGAGGTGAGCTTAGTAAGAACTGCTGCCCACCAATGATCAATGGCATCTGTGTATAATACCAGATCATCTTCATCTTGAGGAATCGCCATTTTTGGAAGATCTTTACAAATCTTCTTCAACTGGACAAGTCCTTCTGTGTGTTCTTTTGTCCATATAAATATTGTATCTTTTTTCAATAATGGACTGAACACCTTCCTGTATTTTGCTAGGTTTTTGATAAACATCCCAGCAAAATTAACAACTCCTAAAAAACTTTGAAGTTGTTTCTTGTCTTTGAGACTTTCTGGAAAATTCTGCACCTTTTCCACTATGTGTTCTTGCAGAATTATTCCTAACTAATCGATTTCAATTCCGAGGAATTCAATCTTTTTTGTAGCAACGACTGCTTTCTTTTCAGATAAAAACAGTCCTTCTTTCTTGCAAACATTATAGAAAATCTCCAAATGCTTAACATGTTCATTCATATCTTTAGATGCTATTAAAACATCATCAATGTAAACAAACATGAACTTAAAATAATCTTTAAAAAGATTATCCATTTTCCTTTGAAATATCTGGGGTGAATTAGCCAATCCCATTGGTAACACTTCTCAAATATAATGTTCTTGAGGTGTGGAGAAAGCTATGAATTTCTTGCTTCCTTCTTCCATCCGAATATGATAAAATCCGGACTTACAATCAAATTTAGAGAATATCTTTGCATTTCGTATGCAACTGATTAGATGTTCTCTGCTTGGTATAAAATACACATCAACGTGTTTAATTGACACATTTTTGTGTGATTTTATTGTAAGATAAAGTTTTCTGTTCACGCCATAAATACGAGCTAAAAAATATGATTTTATATCACGATTAAAGTTGTCGATATGATCTCAGTAGAAGACTTGAATTTATTCACTTATCGTTTTAATTTAAATTATTTATATGTATTTGTTTCATGTTTTTAATTTATTTTAATTTAGTTTATTAATTTACGGGGAATTTGTCAAAAAATCCCTATACCCATTCTTAACTTTCTCTTTACTCCCTACCCTACTAAAACTTTGTTTCAACTCCCCATTTCTTTTAAATTTCCAAATTTACCCTTATATCTATATTTTGAATAATTGGTTTTTCTTATGTAAATAATGGCCCATCATGCTTCCGTAAAATAAATTAAATTTTTTACCTCTTTGACCGGAGTACCACCGGGTTATATCCACCGTATTTTACAGACTGCTCCTCACAGCCCAACCACGCGATTGCAACCGATGGTTACCGACGTAGATTCCTTCAACAGTACTTGGCATAACTCTAATTCGTTTCCTACCTTATAGTGTACAGTAGAAGATAAAATTTTGAAAATAATACATGAGAGGGGCTAAGAGCGAAGATCTCTTTATTCAAACACCAACATTTTATTAATACATAGTAATCTTCTGTAGAGGAGGAGAAACTTGTTTAACTACTCACAATAGCTGAACTCACTACACACATATACTTGAAAGAAAATTATTACAAATGATTTGAAAAAAAACGAAGAGGTTGATCGATGTCTTCATCTTCCTTCTGCCTGCTTATTTATAGAAGGCTTCCTTCGGATTTGAAACTCGGACTTCAAATCTTCATAAGCCTTTACAGCTTGCTTGGGGACCATTGAGTGGTCCATTGAGATGGTGGTTGAGTGGTCCATTGGAATGGTCCCTCCACCTTTCTTGATTTGTCTTCTTCTAGATCATCAATCTAGAGATAGTCATTTCTTGAATTTTTATCTGCCTGCATAAATAGTTTATATGCATCTGGATCAGATCAGCTTGTATCTCCCTTCCTGTTTCTTTGAGCCGTTTATAATAATCTTTGGAATTTTTCAGCTCTTTTCTTGTTGCCTTAATCCTTCTTCTGGAAACTTTGAGATATGAAAAATACATTATCTTTTGTTTCCAGTTTTGGTTTAAGTCTGTCGTGTTTTACTGGTTCCCATCTATCTTTATTTATAGACGAAAATTTCGGGACCAGTTATCTTGCTTTTATTCATTGGATTCCCTTTTTAGATTAGATATTCAATAATCCTTATCTTTTACCACTCATTATTAGTGGTTTTTTGTGTCATCTTCCACCTATTATTGGTGGTCCTTGTCCTTCAACTCACATGGTGGGTTTTCTTTTTGCTAGTGGGCTGATCACATGTACACCTTTAATTTTGTCGAGGAATCTTTGGTTTTCGTTGTCATCGAGGAAAACGTGAAGGTGGTCCATCCCCACTTGTGCTTGTGTCGGTAAAGTGTTTCCGATCAGATCTCGGTTTGAATCCTTTACCGAATTCAGGTTCCTTCTGGTTCTGGCATTCAAGGCAGATGTTTTCTGACCATCTTCCTATATGTGCCATGTTACAGAATTTTCGGCGAGTCTCTTTACTAGCCGGCAGCTTGCTGTTCCACAAAAGATTTCTCTTTTTCTCGAATAAGTCTTCTGCAAAACTTGTGGTTTTTCCTGTCATAGTGTTTAACAGGAATGATCCGTTCACCGAATGATTATAAAATTTGAACGGGAACTTGACTTTGTCCATCTCAGTGAGACAGACCCATAGACCCCAAGCTTTTCTGGTAGACATATTGTCTTCAGAAATTGAAGCAACCAGGGGTGTTTCTTCTGTCGGAGGGTCCTTGATAAATTTTTGAACATTTGTATCCGGCCTCCTTAACTTAATGAAATGAAAGGCTTCATGGGAGTCTTTTCCTGCTGGTTCTGGTGCTGCACTAAAGAAGTATAGCTCCAAAACATCTCCTCTGGACAAATAATCATTATTCGCCCAAGTCTCGTGAACAGCTTCTTGGATCCATTTTGGTAGACCTGAGATTTCTGGAAAGCTAGGTGACGTAGTATAAACTGAGGCAAGAGCCCCGAATTCATACCATGCTTTAATCTCCTTTGGATATGAATTTGGTTTCATCCGTACCCTGGGATATTTTCCTGAAACATCAACCCTGTTGGTAGCTGGGTTAATGCCAATTCTTGTCTTTAATTTCTCCCAATTCTGTTGATAAACCTGAAATGGAGAAATTGTTGCTTTGTTAGTACCAACCTTAGATTTGACTTTGTCAATACGAGACCTAAGGTTGATATCTCCCTCTTCAATCCCAGAGGTGAAGGGTTGACTTGAAGGCTCAAGATAAGGATCAGGAGTCTCAATTTTTGTTTCAGCCGACTCATCTAGTGATGATCCCGACTTAACACTTGTGCAAGGGGTATTTGAATCCCCCACTACAGGTATAGAGTCCTGTACTCGAAAACTCTTCATTTGGGAAACCAATGGCTTCTCAATGTCTAGGAGGATAGGTCTTTGCATTACAGACCATAACTGAGTATATGCCTGTAAACAACCTGTAATTCGATCAGAGACAATTCTCTTATCGGCTTGTTGTAACCTTCCCGCAACTTCTGCGTTAACAGCCAACTTGTTGAACTCGGTTTGAAGCATTTCAAGGTGTTCCCTCAAATGCCTCTGCATCTTGATAATAGCATTAATATCAATGTTGTCCATCTCTTGTTAAAAATCTGCAAGAACATTTTCATGAGATTTTATTATCACAATATCAAAAATATAATTCTGACATAGTGCCTGCCATATTAATAATCTAGCCTTCTCCGGTTTAGACTCAATTATATTCCTTAAGAAAGCTTTCACCTGTGTATTATCAACTTTCAAAGTAAATTTCTTAGCAATTAAAAATAATAGTCATTTTTCAAAAGCCTTTTTTACTGCATAAAATTCTTTTCCGTTGATATGTCATCTAATGGCTTCTGCATCTGAGAATAACCCACTGCAGTATCTGCATGGTTGTTCTCCATCTGAGGTGAGCTTAGTAAGAACTGCTGCCCACCAATGATCACTGACATCTGTGTATAATACCAGATCATCTTCATCTTGAGAAATCGCCATTTTTGGAAGATCTTTACAAATCTTCTTCAACTGGACAAGTCCTTCCGTGTGTTCTTTTGTCCATATAAATCTTGTATCTTTTTTCAATAATGGACTGAACAACTTCCTGTATTTTGCTAGGTTTTTTATAAACATCCCAGCAAAATTAACAACTCCTAAAAAACTTTGAAGTTGTTTCTTGTCTTTGAGACTTTCTGGAAAATTCTGCACCTTTTCCACTATGTGTTCTTGCAGAATTATTCCTGACTAATCGATTTCAATTCCGAGGAATTCAATCTTTTTTGTAGCAATGACTGCTTTCTTTTCAGATAAAAACAGTCCTTCTTTCTTGCAAACATTAGAGAAAATCTCCAAATGCTTAACATGTTCATTCATATCTTTAGATGCTATTAAAACATCATCAATGTAAACAAACATGAACTTAAAATAATCTTTAAAAAGATTATCCATTTTTCTTTGAAATATCTGAGGTGAATTAGCCAATCCCATTGGTAACACTTCTCAAATATAATGTTCTTGAGGTGTGGAGAAAGCTATAAAATTCTTGCTTCCTTCCTCCATCCGAATCTGATAAAATCCGGACTTACAATCAAATTTAGAGAATATCTTTGCATTTCGTATGCAACTGATTAGATGTTCTCTGCTTGGTATAAAATACCCATCAAACTCCAGAATTTTATTAATTTCTTGATAATTAATAACCAATCTGGGTTTTCCTCGTTTTATCTCACCATGGTTTCTTACCAGGAAACCTGGACTACTATATGGTGACATACCTGCTTTGATTAAACCAAGGTCCAAATGTTCCTTGATTATAATCTGCATATCCCTTTGATCAATGATATTCATTGGGATAGGTTTACAACGGACAAATTCATACTCTTTGCTTTCCTTAATCTTAAGGCAAGCTTTGAGTTGATTTCTGTCCCACCATGCCAAGGGATCTTCGTTGCAATTTTCTTTGATCATTTTCTTGACATCTTCCAATGATACCTTAGATTCAAACTCTACTTCATTTGTTTGTAGAGTTATCTTAAGGCATTCTATATATTCTTGTTGGAGTACTTGATCTGCTCTTAACTGGAGCATTGTTTCTCCAAATCGTCTAGAATCCTTCATTTTTGGGTTCAGAAGTTGTCATGAATCACCACGCTTGCTGCGAAACTGGATTGGCAATTTTCTGTAAAATGCCTCTCTTAGTCTCGGGACTATGATTTTGTGATCACATGGTGTTGTGAACATTAATCTTCTAGTTTCATTTTCTTGAGTATAGGACTTTAACATCTGTAGGAAATTATTTCCTAACAAAATGTCAGCTCCTGTATCATGAAGATAAATTGGTGATATCTTTACCTTGTACCAAGGTGTTTGTCCAGCACCGCCAATCATGATTTCTGTCATCTTAATCCCTTTACTTAAGATTAAGATTCTTCTGGAAAAATCTCTTCCAGCAATCTTAGGTAACTCTTCTTCCAAATTATTTGGAAAAACACCTCTTTTTGCTGTACAGATTCAAGCACCTGAATCAATATAAGCAGCAAAGTATTCTGCCTTATATTGTTCATACAACATTCGTACTGGAATGTATATGGAAAATGGACTTGTGGTCATTGGATTTTCCACATCTTATCTTTTGCCATAAACTCCATTCCATACTCTAGACGTCTCCAAGGTTTATGTTCCTCGAGAAACTTCAGTCCAAGAATCAGTCGATTTGATTCTTTCCCTGGAATTCCTTGAATATGAACTTCCAATTCTCCGATATTAATCAGTCATTGGTAAGTTCCTATCATAGGTTGTTCCAAATAGTATATTGAATTACAAGAAAATTGATTCCTTTGCTTAGTAATATCAAATACTATTTCGACTTCCTTCAACTCTTCTGGGCATCTAAGTTTTCCCATTATAGAAAAACTTTTCGGCTCCTGTTGGGTTTCTATGACAGGCGTTTTTCCCCATCTGTAACTTGTAATTCTATCTCCTTGAAAAGATAGTCTTCTTGATTCCAATCTAAGGCTTTGATTCCTTTGTAGAATCGGTTTGTCTTGGATCTGGATATCTGTTTCCTGTATTAAAGGAAACTCGACTCTTTCTGGATAAATTGCCTGAGCAATTTTTCCGAATATCTCAGGGATTTCAATAAACTCATTTCTAATAAACAATTCAGAATGATGTGTTTTAGATAGAGCATATGAAATTTGATAGGTAATAGAATATGGCATATTAACTTCTTTCATCAACTTTTTTTCCTTGAAGTTCTGATGCAATGTCAAGGCTCGGCTGAAATCTCGATCTGCCAGGTTGTAGGCTATCCTTGGATAGATTACTCCTACAATCTTTCCTGCACAGAGATTTCCTGAGATTGTTCCCAGTACTAAATCTTGTAGATTCCCCATTCTTTTATCCCATATAGCAATATCAATAGGTGAATCTATCCATTCTTTGAAAGTAGCCTTTATCATAATTTGGATTGCTCCAATATGAATCCAGGACATAGTCTTTGCTACTTCTATCTTGAGTTTTTGTAATTCCTCCTTAATTTCTTCGGAAGGAATTAACTGTATCTCCATTCTATTTCCTGTAAGTTCCATCGAGATTGCCATTTCCCTTCTAGAAACTTTATAGATTAGATGATGCTTTCTGTTCCTTAAGCCAAGACTTCCTAAGAACTTTTCTACCTGTCTTGCAGAGAATCCTTGATATCTCTGTAGGCTAGGATTTTCTCTCATGATCCTTTGGACCATATTATGAGAGATTGTTGTCTGACTGAAAAACCCAGACAAATCTTCATGTGTTTCGTGTCGAAACACCTCGTCCTCAGTCAAATTCCGATTCTATTCCATCAGATTCTTCCTGACTTAAGACTACTTCTTCTTCATATATACTTTCATCCGAGGCAATGTCCTCGAATCTGTATACCTGAATTAGATCTTGGTAATAAACTCCTTCTTCAATATCCGGGGTAGGATCGAAGCATTTAATACCTCTTTTCTCATTTTCTAGACAGTTGGTTGAAATATGACCTCTTGCTCTACATGTCCAGCAATTACAATCCTTAAAACTTTCATTGGCTCGAGTATGAGCTATTCTGAAAGTTTTCTTCGTAGGTGTTCTTCCTGTGCTTCTAGATGTACTCGATGCTTGGGATGATATCCTACTCCTTGATGGTCCGCTTCTTTGTCCAGATTTATAAGATCTGGCTTTCTGTCTAGACCATACAGTTCTTGGCTTCCAAGAACTTCTTCCGCTTCTAGCATAAGGATGAGTCCTAAAACTTTTCCTCTTATGCTTCTGTGGTTTACTTCCAATAATTGTTGGAAGATCATTTTCTTTACAACACAGAGGAGTTCTTTTGTTAATACCCCTTAAGCGTTTGTAATTCTTTTATAATGCTGCCATGTGACACCATTCTGCCAATTTTCCTTTAAGGAAAAAAGCACTTCTTGCCAACGTATCTGGATTTCCAGGTACGTATTCCCTTATGAGCATTTCTCTCCAGGGACTTGGCATCTTTACGAAGAAAAGCTGCATAGCTATGTCTTCCTCGACTCCTGAATTCCATCGATATTTAGTGAATAACATAATATATTCATCCACTAAACATATATCGTGTAATTCAAGACTATACAGAGCCTGAGTATATTTCTTCCTCTTCTCTATATCCTGACTATTAAAATAGTCTACCCCTATAAATTGTGCTTTAAATAGGGTAGCCACTTTTCCGGCTATCTCGCTCAGAGATTCTCCAGCCAGGACTGACTCTTTCATTTCTAATGAAGTCATGTCCCAAGCAATCTTCACTGATCCCATTAGACTCATTTCTAAAAGTTTAATGAATCCTTCTTTGTTGAAATCAAGTGTTCCTGCTGCGATTCTCATAGCAGATGTCCAGTCATCTATGAGATCTTCCCTGTTTTTGAAATCTAATACATCAAGGTTAAGCATAACCTTGTAATGATGTATCGGATCTAAAACGGTCTTCCCGTAGGGTGTTTGGTGCAAGAAAATTTGATTTCTCCTTGTCCTAGTTCTCGCAGGGTGTGATCCTCCACCAGTATGGAAATCAGATTGAGATTCTCTCATGTTTACATTCTAAGATCCAACATTTTCCCTTGGTGGTTCTTGAGAAGATGACCAGGTTATAGCAGATATTTCTCCTCCTGCTGTGTTCATCTTTAGATCTATCACTTTGAGATTTGCGAAAGATTCTGCAAGCTCTTGTAGGTCCTCTAGACCAATCCTTTCTAAAGTTGTCATCAGATAAATTTTTTTTTTTTAGACAGATTTAATTAGATTGATCATCTTTTCTTCTTCAGTTAATGATTTTAACACCACTCTGGCCTTCCCTTGTTGATGTAACAAAGGTTCGGTGCCAAATGATGGTGGTAACCAACCTCCTGAAGTTCTTCTACTAGAACTTGGTTGTTGTTCTAGTTTCCGAATTCTTTTTTGAATATCCTTTAATATTCCAAGAATTTCTTCCTGGGTTTTAAGGATTTCTTCAACTCGTTGGGGTACAAAGTATAGCATGTTGCCATAATTTTGTACTGTTTTCTGGATCTCTCTAAGATCTAAAGAGAGCTTAGAAGAGTCTGGTACTATATCCAGAAACTTATTTGCTTGAATCATAAGTTTACCTGAGAGTTTACCTGAGGGTGCTGTTGTTTCCCTTTCTGCTTCTGATATCTAACAATAGTTAGATTAACTTGTGTATATTCCAGAATATTGGAATAAATCTTGTAAATCATTTTTCTCGAACCTAAGTTCGAATTCATAATTTTTTCGTAATTCTCCTTCTCTTACAATTAGTTACTATTAAAAAATAAAATTTGTGTTTAAAATAAATCAACCTTAAGCTCTGATACCATTTGGAAAGCTCGGGGATCAATTAAACTTAAAATAGAAATAAGGGTATTTTTATCCATTTTAAAGTATTAGGGAGTTTAAAGAAAGGTTTTGATGTGTAGGGAGTTTGGGTAAAGTTGAGTTTGGGTTTGGGGATTTATGAGCAATTTACCCTTAATTTATTCACTTATCGTTTTATTTAACTAAAAAATTATATTTAACATAAATTTAATGTATATCAATATCCGTGGGACGATACTCGTATTTGTTAAACTATATTAAAACTTGACTCTTATTATGTTAAAACTTGAATTAATCATTTACTCGTAGAAAGGATGGGTATGTAGTTTACGATGTTCACTATGTGAATACTCTCTCGCAGGCTTTGCTTCACGGGCCGGATAAACAAAATGGAATCAGAGCAAATCAGAACATATTGACCCAGAAGTTACATCATATATGAGTGGGGGAAGATCAGCATTGTGTAAGGAATATAATGAGTATATAGTTATGGATGTAAATGAGTAGATTGAGATCGAGATGAGCAATATTATGTTCGAGCTCGGATTGATTATGATTCAAGATATTATATTGACATGTTAGATGAAGCGCTTCTCTTTAGATAAAAAGTTATAATTGTTATATAAAATATAACTTTATTTTTTATACATATGACAGCACATAGTGCGTCTATTTGGTTGTCAATTATTCGAACTGTTAGGTCTATGAGTCCAAGGATGTATGTGTCTATTTGCTAGTATTGTCTCATATCTTTTATATTCAGTCTTGTCGTTTTCCTTACCGACGACCTTATCTTCAACAAAAACAGTATTACCCGTTAAGATTTGTCGTCACTCTTTCACGGCCCTCCTAGACAACCAGATCAAGAGATGCAATATCAACAGCTTGACACATGAGAAATTCCAAAGATATCATTCACATCAGTATTACTCTTACTCATACATTTTTAACCTAAGAAATATAGAAATATGCTTATTGGGAGATTTAAACTCACAATCTAGTTCTAATACCAATTGCATGAGCTAACACTTGTATTTTTACCAAAAACTATATCTGGCAGTCACGGTGTAACTCAAATATTTTAAATTATACATCATTCCAAACGTCACGTCTCGATTGCTCTCCCAGCATGAGCAATTTTCACCCTAACGATCTTCATCTCAATAATTGCAATATATGTCATCAGTTAGAATAGAACTCGTGACATTGTCTATGATATAAATTTTATGATCAAATGCTTATCACTAGGCCAAAAGTTATAAATGTTACCAAATCACAAGCGTAGAGTGCACATGCTTGTGTGCTTATGAGTCGGGTTGTTAGGCTCATTAGTCAGGGACATACGTGTTTATCTGTTGGCGATGTCTCATTCCCTTAGAGAACAGTCTTACTATTTCCCTATCACTGACCCTCTCTCAAACATAGACAATATTATCCATTAAAATCCGATACATTTTGTTTACGGCCACATAGCCAACTAAATCAAACGACGCAACGTCAACAGCTTGACTTACGAGAACGTCTCATGAGGTTACTCATCTCTGAACCACTCACACTCATGTACTATTAACCCAACACAACTAAAGTTAACTAATTGGTATGAATGAAAAGACATTAAATTATTACACATCCTCTTTTATTTCATCTAAAGTTTGACTTGAGTTTCACAAATAATTAATTAGATTCATGCATCATTATGTTATTTATATATGTTGATTTATCATCCATATATTATATATCATTTATCATCTTTATCACATGAATCAAACAATCCATAAGAAGATATATAGAAATAAACATAGAAGACAATTTCGTATCGGGGTCGTAAGAATTAATGATGCATATTTTTTTAGCATAATTATGCATTGTTTTTTATTGAACTAATTTGTTTAAAAAAATTAGGAACCTTCAAGAAAGTTAAGTAAAGATCATTATTGTTATGTGATGATGTCTGAGTTGATTGGGTGAGCTGGGTGAACAATTTATCGGGCATATACGTGTATTTTTCTTGTGAATATTTTTGACCTGATGAAATGAGCTCGGGTGGTCTGGTCTGCACTATTAGTACTCTTTAATGAGTAGGATGAGTTTGGTGGCCTGACATGGCTTGTATTGTAAGTACTCTGGACTGGGTAAGATGGGCTCGGGTGACCTGACCTAACCTGTACTTTGAGTACTCTTTACCGGGTAGGCTGAGCTCAGGTCAGATGATATGCACACACTCAACAAAAAATGTCAGTGGGCGCCGATAGAGTTTCCGGCGTGGTCACTCTGACGCTCAAGTCAGTACATGGTACACTAAGTAGAGGGAGAGTTTATTGAATTCAGTAGAATGCAATATCTCATGTCTCAAATGAATGAACAAACCCGAGTATTTATAGTGAAGAAAATGACCTCGATTGCAGCGCCTGGACAATGTTCTTAATTAGATATCTACCTATGCCCTGCCTTCTGACAGTAGTCATGGAGACCCATATTGTATTTGGTTTTGTCATGTGCACCGATCTGGTCTTATATGAGTCCACAATGGTTTGATATGCTTCTCGAGTTGCTGAATGCTCGATGTTGTTTAAACATGTTACTATTTCTTTACTTGGGCTCACTTCCACCCGGTCTCCTCTTGGCTTCCTGAGACCAACTCTGGATTGTTTGTGTTTTGGTCTTCCGTTTCTGTCCGAATCTAAAGATAACCCGTGCTCTTTCCAGGACATCACCACCATTATTATTTTTGGAAACAGAAAGTTAAATATTTAATACTTATGAATCATTGGAAACTAGGATAATTATCAAAACCATAAATTATTCCTTCATGAAACTGCAGCATTGTTTTCCCAAAAGACGAAGTAAATATAGTTGTATGTTAATGATTTGGCCTTTTACAGAAACTAGCAAGAAGCACGTGCGATGCACATGAATATTAATTATTTAATAAAAATTAAAATTTGATTTTTTTAAAAAATAATTTGAATAATTTTTTTAAAATTTATATTGTGTTGGTAGAATAAGATTCACAAAACACGTTTTTAGTAAAACACATTTTTCTTATTTTTAGTTTAGTATAAATAGTTCATTCTTCCTTTGGATACAATTTTGGAAGCTCATTTATCGTGGTAAACCGAACAATGAAACCTCTTCATTTTCTGAGAAATGTTCTTATGAGTTTTAACATATTGGTTTAGTCTATTGTCATATTAGACGAATAAATTAATTAAGAATGTATATACCTTATTTTCAAAATTGTTTCTCAAATTAAAATTCAAGCAATTGATTTTATGTTATATAATAAATTATAATGAGTATAATATATAGAACGAATTTAACTGAAACAAATTTTGAAAAAATATATATCTAAGCATCACGTATAAGTTATAATAACCTAAAAATCAATCAAATTATGGATTTTATAAATACATATATAATAATTTATATAAGTGAAGCACACTAAGGACAAATAATTATCAATTTAAAATATTTGTGACTAACTCATCAAAATATTATCAAAACTAATGAAATAATAATATTGATAATAAAATATAACCCATAATATTCAATTTAAATATTATTTAACCTCATACTGAATTTTTTTACCTTTTGCTTTAGAATTATATATTATAGATAAATTAATTTTCATATACATTAGTTAATAAATAATTTTTTTAAAAGTATATAATTTATATTTTTCATTAAGCCATCAATTACAAATATATATATATATATATATATATATATATATATATATTATGTATTTGTATGTGTTTAGTGATTGTATATTACTGGGATCAGAAAAGAATTTAGTTGGGGTGAATAAACTCTTTTAAAAATATTTGCTTTTAAAATTTGTCTTCAATCGTTTTTAGGCGGTTGAAAGATTTTCTCAAACGGTTAGAATATGAACCACGTGAAAAGTGTGAAAGACGATTCAATATTTCTAATATTTTCAACCGGTTGGCAATCTAAACAACAAGATATAGTTTGAAATGTAAAAACTTGTGAAAAGTAAAGACACGAGAATTTTATGGATGTTCGGAGAAAAACACTCATACCCCTTCTTCCTCTGTAGGAAGGATTCCACTAAAACACTTGTCTGATATATATATTTTTTTAAAAAATTGCTACTAAAATATTTAAATTTTTTATTATAGCTAGCTCTCTTAATTTTTCTATCAGATTCATATTTTATGATATTATTAGTATATTAACATTCATGATTATTGATATAAATTATACTAAAAAATTTATTAAATTATTTATTTTCAATTCTTAGTAAAAAAATTATAAATATATTATTATTATTAAATTTTATATTATTATATACTTATCATGTTATTGTATTATTGCATATATAATTATTTTTTCTTATATCTTCTTGTGATACTATGATTTATTATTTAATCAGAAACTACATTAAAATATAATAACAAAATTGCATTAAAATCATAAAATAACATGTAGAAAGAAAATTAAAAGGATAAAATATTTAAAGTTAGTATAAAGATGAAATATTTGAGAAAATTAATATAAGAGTTACATTTTATTCTTGAAGTGATATAAATTATTGCAATCAATGTATATTGTACTGATAATTTATTAGCATTTGTTAGACTATTAATTATATATTATGTGGAATAATTAGGCTACTAATTAATTATATATTAGGCGGAATAAATAAAAAATTTTGATATTTCATTTTTACACTTGCAACAATTAGAAATTTACAAATATATCTTTATTGAATCTAGGATTTGTATTGATGAGGAGGTCATTTTTATTTTTTGACAATTGAAAAACATGGCTAATGATCTACACTTTTGTAGGTATATAGATAAAAAAATATTTTTTTATCAAAGATATATTCATTTTTAATGCATAGATTTCCTATAAATTGTGTAGAAAATTTCCATGCAATTAATCTAACAACACACAATTTAAGGGGGTAGTAGAAAATTTACAATGAAAAACTTTGTTATTCTTTTTACACTTTTATAAGTATAATAGTTAAATATATATTCTTTTAATATTTTTAATTATTTTTTAAAATTAAAAAATCTATTCTTTTAATATTTTTTCTAAGAATTATGTATCAAGAAAATGTTATTTCTCTAATGTATTTTTATATCAAATATCAATTCAATTTTTATGTAACATTATTTTCAAAATTTATTTTGTTACAAATTTCTATTAAAAAATAAAAATATTATTATGATCTTCATGTATTTAATGATTGTGTAGAAAATTTTTCATACAATTAATCTAACAACACACAATTTATGAGAATAGTAGAAAAATTACAATGAAAAACTTTGTTATTCTTTTTACACTTTTATAAGTATAATAGTTAAATATATATTCTTTTAATATTTTTAATAAAAATATATATTTTATTAAAAAAAGCTATTCTTTTAATATTTTTTGTAAGAATTATGTACGAAGAAAATATTATTTCTCTAATATATTTTTTATTATCGAATATCTATTCAATTTTTATGTAATATTATTTTCAAAATTTCTTATTTTACAATTTTCTATTAAAGAATTTTTAAATTACAAAATTATGATAACTGATTTTGGAATTGAGACTAAGAAAAAATTTAGTCTGATTTTGGTTCTACTGTTCTTGAGAACCATTGTCAGGTTTAGCTTTAGACATTTAATTTAATGTCTAAATCTTAATCAATCTTAGTAGATATTTCGAATATCACCAAATTTGTGTGTGCTGAATTTATAAATTTGTCGTATGTATAATCTTTTTTAAAAGTGCTACTAAAATCTTTAGTTTCTTACTATAGTCAAACGCGGTGTTCCATGCCGGTGACCGGCTCTGATATCATTATGTCACGCCCAGAGCCCGGGCCCGCGGATGCGTGACTGCACAACGGACCCCTATAGCAACTACTTCGTATTCGTCCTCGCTTTACGAAAATGATTAACCCAAGTTGCTATAGAAGTCCATTGTAAGTCATTATAAACTCATTTTAAATCTTTCATTTTTCAGATGTGGGACAAGTGTATTACATTAATAAATTTGAATTAGAATAAATTATAATTACTTAAATATAATAATATTTTTCAATTCAATTGATTATTATTAGAATGTTATCAATAAATTAGATTAATATCGTGCCTAACTTCTTCAAATTTTTCTTCTTTTTTTGTTAATTAAAAACAATTAAATTCAACATCACAAAATGGTGATGCATGAGATAATAAATAATAATGAGATAGTAATAACAATGGATAATCAATTCTTATTAATTATTAATCAGGATGGTCAAATCGCGACTCATGATAATAAGAAATATTTTAGAGGTGCCAGATGAATGATGATAATGTCATATTTATAATGGTCTAATTTTTTTTCATATTTTAAAATTTATTATATCATATTAATTTAAGTGATATAATTGTCTTAACTTAATTGTTTTACAATTGTAAATAGATATAATTATATATTTCTCTGTACAAATTCAAAGGCATCACAAAAATAGAAATTTAGAATTTTAACATAAAATATAGAAAATTAATTATAGATTATTTTCTCCCTCTCATTTAAATTTTAATTTGTATATATTATTTGCATAACTGGTAATTCTCATTACACCAACCACAAAATCTCTTGTGAGATGATCTCACAGATCAATTTCGTTGATCAAATATCTTATTTGGGTCATCCATGAATAAAATATTACTTTGTATACTAAGAGTGTTACTTTTTTTTTTGTGAATATCGGTAGGATTGACCTGTCTCACAGATAAAATTCGTGAGATCGTCTCACAAGAGACTTACTCTACACCAACATAACTTCCAATTTAGTTATGGTAACGTTATACTAACAATTATTTGTAGGAATATCTTGCTCTCACTCCTTTTTGACTCATTTGTGTCATTTTTAAAACAATTTCATAATAATTTTATCTATGTACCATTTGACTATATTTTTTTCTTTATATAATAGATACTGTCATTGATTTTTTTTAGAGAAATAAGCTGAAAAAGTATCAATCGTGATAACATATGTGAATAAGTTCAAGATATTTTTTTTGTTCAAATAAGTGTTTATTGATTTTTTTATTTAATGTTTGATTATCTTTTTGTCAATATAATTTTCATAATATACTTTTATGTAAATAACTCTACAAATACAAATAAAATGTCATGTCGTTATTGTTATGATTGAGTACTATTTGATAATATATAAATACGAGGAGACTTTAATAAAATAGAATCTATGAGAGTAATTAAAACAATTAATAATTCAATTTATTTTTATTTATTATCAATATTAGTGGGAAAAAACTAATGAAAAAATCGATTGATTTTCTATATATTTCTTTCTCATTTTAGCAACTGTACAAAAATTGAATTGAAAATAAAATTATATTTAATCAAAATTTTAAATCAATTTTGTCAAACTATAATTTTAAATCAATTTGAATTGATTAAAAATAATTTTATTTTCAATTCTTATTTAATTTAAAAGTAATAATGATTGCTAAAAGAATATTCAGAGTGAGTAAAATCTTTAATCCAATGGTGACACTCAAGAGGCTCTAAATGACAATTATGAAAGGGTAATATCAATTTTTGAATGAAAGGTTAACAACAATTTTTGAATATTATTTATAAGGCTCTATATAATGAATATACAATTGTCACATACAAAGATTTTATTAATAATGATGAAATTAATGTAGGATTTACATTTTATTATTGAAATGATATAAATTACTACAATCAATGTATGTTGTAATGACAATTTATTAGCATTTGTTACAATTTTACATATATATCCTTATATGATTTTTTGAATTCATATTAATAAGAAGACATTTGTGTCTTTTCACAATCGGAAAACAAATGAGTGATCCACACTTTTACAGGTAAATAGATATAGATAAATTCAGACATTGGAAAGAACAAAAGATGCTTTCTTTCTCCTTCTTTTAAGTGTCCAATTTCAAAATTTCGTAGTCATGAATTTTTCCACTCAAAATCCATTGCTTTTTTAGACAATTCTCAAGATTTATTTTTTTTAAAAGTAAAATCTAAAATGACATGTGTGATGTGAACATTTATTGCCAATAATTCCATGCTATAAAAAATTGATGGCTATCCATATACAAACTCTAGTGCATGCACGTGAACTATCTATCAATCAAACAAAAATTGTGGTGAGTTGTAATATTGGGCCATCGACCAACTCCAGCCAGTAATTTCTTGAATCGTAAAGCTGTTAAACAAAATAAAATTTTAATTTCATTTCAAGTAAACGTGCCTCGATCTACCAGAAACTTCGAATATATATTGGTTCCTAAGAATTAATTTCTATTTTTTTTCTCAATATATTTGAAATATTAATTTCCCTATATTAAATTTTTTTTTAAAAATCTCTAACATTTGGCCAAAGTTGAAAGCATATAAACTTTATCTATCGCTAGCAAAATCAAGAAGTTGCCAAAAAAATAGGGAGAGAAAATCGAGTTTCTTCGATGAAGAAACAAGGTTGTGAGATTGAAGCTATAGGCATAAACTACACAATCTACACACACAAAAAACAAATCAAACACCCTCAAAATGTTCGAGATCAAGAATTACATGAACTTCCTCATAAAAATGTAGAACAAAAATCAAGCCCAGAAATCAAAAGAGTCCTCAAAGATGTCAACTTGAGAGCAAAGCCTTGGGAGATTCTTGCCATTGTTGGGCCAAGTGGTGCTGGGAAATCCTCATTACTCGAAATTCTTGCGGGGAAGATCACGCTACAATCTGCATCGATATACATCAATCGACAGCCACTCGAAAAGTCCCGATTCATGAAAGTTTCCGGCTATGTTACACAGAAGGACACATTGTTCCCACTCCTGACCGTCGAAGAAACTCTCCGTTTCAGTGCGAAATTCCGGTTACGGCTCCCTGATCATGAACTGAACTCGAGGGTCAAGTCCCTTTTGCAAGAACTCGGCCTGGATCATGTTGCTGGAGCACGAGTGGGCGATGACAGGGTTCGTGGGATATCTGGCGGGGAAAAAAGGCGAGTCTCGATCGGTGTTGAAGTGATACATGATCCAAAAGTGCTGATACTTGATGAACCAACATCAGGGCTTGACAGCATTTCAGCACTTCAGATAATCGACATGTTGAAATCCATGGCGGAAACTCGGGGGAGGACTATAATCTTGAGCATTCATCAGCCTGGATTCAGGATAGTGAAACTGTTTAATTCGATCCTGTTGCTGGCAAATGGATCGGTCTTGCATCATGGATCAGTGGATCTGTTGTCACTCAATCTGAGTCTGATGGGATTAGAAATCCCACTTCATGTCAATGTGATCGAATTCGCCATCGAATCCATTGAAACAATGAAGCAGAATCAGGAGCCATCACCCATACAGCAGCATTCAAACAAGGGAGTAGTTGAAGAAGGGCGGAAGAAAACAGGACGTTCCACTCTACAGCAGCTCTTTCAACAATCCAGGGTGATAGATGAGGAATGCATTGATGTAATTGGATTCGATTTTTATCACGGTTTCGCTAATTCAAGAATGCGGGAAACCCTTATTCTAACTCACAGATTCTGGAAGAACATTTACAGAACAAAAGAGCTTTTCGCCTGCAGAACCATCCAGATGCTTGTGTCTGGGATTGTTCTAGGATCAATATTTTACAACGTTAAAGATGATTTATTCGGCGCAGAAGAAAGAATCGGGCTATTCGCATTCATCCTGACATTTTTGCTGTCAAGCACAACGGAAGCCTTGCCAATCTTCTTGCAAGAAAAGGAAATTCTAACCAAAGAAACCTCAAGTGGAAGCTATAGAGTTTCATCATACGCAATAGCAAATGGCCTTGTTTACTTGCCATTTTTGCTGATTTTAGCAATCTTATTCGCCATACCGGTATACTGGCTAGTAGGATTAAACCACAGTTTCATGGCTTTCTTGCATTTCTTGCTGCTAATCTGGTTGATTCTCTACACAGCCAATTCCGTAGTGGTCTGTTTCAGTGCATTGGTCTCGAATTTCATAATCGGAAACTCCGTAATCCAAGCAGTCATGGGATCATTCTTCTTGTTTTCAGGATACTTCATATCCAAGGAAGGGATACCAGATTACTGGATTTTCATGCATTACATTTCATTGTTTAAGTATCCCTTCGAAGGGTTCTTGATCAATGAGTTCTCCAATTCGAAAAAGTGCTTGGATTCAATGTTCGGAGCGTGTGTGATCACCGATGAAGTTGTTCTTAAAGAAGAAGGATTTGGGAATGAGCAAAGTAGATGGAGGAATTATGTGATTATGGTTGGTTTTATTTTGGTATATAGGTTTATTTCTTACTTTATTTTGAGGTGTAAATGCTCTGGGGCTGGGATCAGAGGTTTTTTCTTCTGAACATCCTTTCTCCTCTCAAAATCTTTGATGATTTGCCTTTTTTCCTTGTGTGTAGGGGTGAATTTGTGAATGGTGTTTAATACATGATGAAGTTCTTAAATGTTCAAAAAATGTTTATTAATTATAGAATATATAATAATTTGATTTAAATCATTTACAATAATTCGAAACTCTTTTGCGATTAAGTTGTATTACTATCAACAACGATGATTTTTTTATAAGAAAAGGAAAGTTCAGTCATAGATAGAGATTAAAAGGGATTATAATTTGATGTGATATATGTAAGTTTGAGTTCAAAATACCTTAAAAGATACTATTCTAACTTCAAATGTAATTACTTACCTTACTTATATATTAAGATATACTATCCAGTCTATGTCCTAATTACCAGAAATAATCTGGTGTAAAGGATAAAGGCTGACACTTGTCAAATTATAGGATATACACTCCAAAATACATTTATTAACATTATGCTCATCAAATTTATGGTGGCTATTGTGTATAATGGATTCTTTAGCAGAAGGTTTTTTGGTGAGTGAACTAATTGATTCAGATATTTAATTCCAAATATGAAATATGAACCATAGAAAATGTAGTTTATATTTTTGTGTAAGTTCATCAGAGAAACCCTTTTTGTTGTTTTAAAAAACTAAAATCGATTACGATATTTAATTCAAATATTTTAAATCATATGACAGTCAAAAATTATATCGTAATCATCTAACGATGCATTATATATACATATCAAATTAACATTTGGCTTGGCTTTTCATCACCTATAAATATCACATCATGACTGATATCAGTTAACCATGTAAATTATTTTATTGGATAGTTTTAGAAACTGAGTGGGTCTCTTGTCAGACGGTCTCACGAATCTTTATCTGTGAGACGGGTCAAACCTACCGATATTCATGATAAAAAATAATACTCTTAGCATAAAAAGTAATATTTTTTATTGGATGACCCAAATAAAATATATCTTCTCAAAAAAATACGATCCGTAAGATCGTCTTAAATAAGTTTTTGCCTAGAAAACTAATACGAGAAAATCACAAAATTATTTTATTAATTCCCTTTGGCAATTAGGGTAAGACAATATGTGGCGATGGAGAGTGGAGAGGTCACATGCAAATTGCAATGGCTAAAAGGGAGATATCTGTTCAAAAAAGATGGTCTAGTTTTTTGCCACATATGTACGTATAGACTGACCCCTAAATGACAAACTATTTTCACGGACTCCCTCTTTTCACCACCACACCCCTACCATTCTTTCTACCCTAACTACCCTCACTAAAAACCATTATTAAATCATATATATATATATATATGTATGTATGAGAATTATCCTTTCTTTCTTTATTTTTTCATAATTTTCTTTTTAGTAGGTCTCTTGTGATACGGTCTCATAAATCTCTATCTATGAGACGGGTCAACCCTACCAATAATCACAATAAAAAGTAATACTTTAGTATAAAAAGTAATAATTTTCATGGATGACTCAAATAAGATGTTCGTATCTCAAAATACGACCCGTGTGACCGTTTCACACAAGTTTTTGCCTTTCGTTTTTGGGTTTACAAAACTACTCATTCTAATAGTTATAAAAGGTTAGAATTATAATTTACCATCTGATATCAAAT
Source organism: Primulina tabacum (assembly GCF_025594145.1). Lineage (NCBI taxonomy): Eukaryota > Viridiplantae > Streptophyta > Magnoliopsida > Lamiales > Gesneriaceae > Primulina > Primulina tabacum. Next base: position 7,006,577 of record NC_134552.1, on the reverse strand, counting down.
TCAATAAATGCAATGAAACCCTTTATTATTTATTAATTACTATTCCATATCTAACTCAAATATTTTAATAATCACGTAATTTTTCATCGAATTCAATCTCATCCATCCAAATAAACGACCCCCAAAACTTTTGAACATGTAACATTGACATGCCACGTTTCAAAGGTCGATGATATGTTGATATGAACAAGTGAGATTGGGTCCCCATGGTGATATCAAATGAATCTTTTATGTGGTGGAGAGTTAAAGAGGAAGATTTTTTTGAATATAGGATGTCGTTTTACGGATGATATTTCAATCAAAGTATAAAATATCAATCATTTTGACATAATTTTTCTTTATTTAAAACCATAGCCACACAATTTTTATGAAAATAAAGATTTATTTTGTCCTCGTGCAACCCGTGACGCTTCTCCCGTGAACTTTTCTCTCATTTTGCACTACCAGTTTCTGTGGCAGATAATTTTTTTAAACTTTTCAGTATGTAATAATTTTATAGATATATATCCATAAATCAAACTTATTTTATTTTTTAAATTTAACAATTGTCAAATTTATTTTCCCTCACCCTTTATATATATATATACTTCTATACTATTTTATTAAGTTTGAGACACTTAAGAAGGTGTATTCAATATAGTAGATTTATTGACTTTTAATTACTTTTATAGATTTTCAAAGTCTAAATGTATTCAATTAAGACTTTTACATACTCTATAGAAGTCTAGTGAAATTCAAAATAAACTTTCATAGAGTTTTAAAAAGTCAAATAGTATTCAACATTGACTTTTAAAAACTCTATTAAAGTCTATATGTATTCAAATTTTCCATAGACTTTTAATAACTTCATATAATTCATTAACATACAAACATTAAAGCCTAAGGTACAACTATAAATTGTAAAAAATTGTATTTGGTTCAACCCAAAGATTTGGATGGATTTTTAAAATTTCTAACTCATACACAAGCTATTTATTTTTCTATCTGTCGCTTCACATCACTTTTCTTCTTATCTTTTCTCCTCTCATCTATCTCTATCAATCTCTCAAATTTTCGAAGTGTCTCTGTATATATTTTCATATTTCATTTTCAAATTTTTCATTTTTTGGCTGATTGTTCATTTAATAATTTTTTATTTTAATATCACATGAAATTTTGAATTCTAGAATTGATTTTGTGATTTTTAAATTATGATTTATACAAATTAATGTAATATTCAATAATAATAAAATATGATACAAAAAAATGTTGCTTAATTCTTAATAATTGAATAATCTCGTAACAACCATGATTTTTTAAATTCATTTTAGCATTTTCAATTAATATGTAAGCTATGATATTTTTATACAAAATTTATTCACACAATAGTAAATAATATTATTTTCACATGTATATTATCAATTTGAAAACAAGGTTACAGATCAATCAATTGATGTATTTTAAAAAATTTACAAACATCCATACAAACGCACATATATACACATATAAAGATTAAATGATTTAACTTTTAAATAAGTAAATTTATTTATTAATATAAATATTGAAAAAATAATTTCAAATTGAATATGTCAATTAATTATTTGTTCAAAGAAATTAATAAAAAAATAATATGATATGATTAAGTTTTATAAAATTCTATAAAAGAAAGTCCACAAAAGTCTATAAAAATCTTGCAAAAAAGTCTACATAAATCCACATAAATATGTTTATAATCTGTAAGATTCTGGAAAAGTCAATAAAATCTATCAAATCCATAAAAGTCTATCATTTGAAAAAGTCATTAAAAATCATCAAAACTCTGAATTGAATACACCCCACTTAGAGTAACTAACTTTGGTGTCATGGTCTGTTTTAATAATTTTATATATTAATAAATGTAAAAATTTTAATGCAAGTTATATGCAGTTCAGCGGATGACTTCATTGTTTCTTGGGGTTTAGGTTCAATTGTTATTGAGATCATTTTTTTTTATTTTTTTATTTTTCAATTTATTTTTTAATTTATATATCAAAATTACAGTATAGTCCCTAATTATTTCTTATAATTATATTTGATCTTCATTTAAATATAAATCAAATGAATTATAAAAAATGCGTCCGTCGGTATATTAATATATATAAAGAATTGTTATATGATAAAATATTTATTAAAGTTACGGAACAAGTAGTGAATCAGATAAACTAACCAAATACGAACCATATTCATCCGTAACTAATGTTCACATGTAGATACCGTGCCACACCACAAATTCGTCGTTTACCATATTTCTTTCGATTTTATGTAGTAAAAACAAGGGACTTAGGAATGCGAATTTTGTAACGAATGTGAATTCTATGTTATATCGTATGAATTTCACCGTGTATATTTTGAATCGGTATATCCACACAACACCAATTCTCCACAAAATGTGTGGCCGTAGAGTGGTGTGGCATATCATTTTCCCAAAGGAACAGGATAGTATTAAATATTAAACCTTAAGCTCAAATTTTATTTTTTATGGGACACACAGTTAAAAAGTAGATTGTCTTGAAGTCAAATCCGATTTGGAGCTATTTGAGCTCGATTTGTTTAGTTCAATTGTAATGATCAAACTCTAACATGGATCAAAAGCTTTCTCCTTGATGGATTCTTGAACAGCCTTCAACAGAGACGGCATCAACTTCTGATTGGTAACGATAATTCCTGTGTCCAGATCGAGATATCTTCCTCTGGAGAAGTCCAAAGGGTTCCCACCAGCTTCTGCACAATAATATAAAGACAGTCATTTGGTTGATTTCATCTATTTCAAAACTTATTTAAACACAACCCTTTGATCTGCGTATGATGTTTGACAAATAAGTGGTTACAGTAAATAAACAACATAATCAATAATATGATGTTGCTTTCATGCAAATAACAAATTAAGTGACACGAATTCCTGAGCGACCTGCGACAACAATATATCAAGCTGCATGATCCCATATCTTTTCTCGATAACCTTTGTGAGGGAATCACAGATATATGGCTCCATCTCCTCTAGACAAAGCAGCATATTTAGCTTGGCTATTTATCCTCACAGGTGGCGCTATAACACCAAGTTTCTGTCAATAAATTCTGCATCATAAGATTTCACGTAGCAATAATACTAAATGTTCACAAGCAAGGACATAAATAAAATAGTTAGTACCGTCGAAATCATGCTAGATAATTCATGCATTGAGTGGGCAGCTTTAAAAGATTCGAAGAATGATGCTTCTTCAGGGTTATCAGTAGGACTTACATGCACCTGAACAAATAGGAAAACCAGACATAAACGTCAGTCCCCATAATCCAAATTGAATGTTCAGTGTTTTGTCAAATTTGAAGGATGTCAACAAAATGGAAAATATACATTCCACATTCCCGACAATTAAAAGCGAAGGTTTGACACTTAACCAAAACTTTACAGGGTAAACAAGAAATCATATCCAATATTTTCACCTTTCCGACGCTCGTTTTTTTAGCTTTCATAGTAATTTGCAGCAACGAGCTTAGAAAGGATCAGGAGAAGCATCAATAAAACCACGTCACCACATGCTTAAGGGCTAGAAACCTTCGTTGGCGAGGATCCATCAAGGCCCTGCAAATATGTTCCAGCATCAAGCTGAGCAAAAAATAGGCAACCAACTTTACTGTCAGGGTTGCGTTGGTAGTGGCAAGTAGCAGATCCCAAAGGAAGATTCGGGCAGGCTAGTACTCCAAGCACAACTTTCCCTTCATCTAGCAATGCTAATGCAATAGCATATTGATCTCCTCTCAAAAATCTGCATTTTCAGGCAAAACTGGTGAGTTATTGCCAACTAGGGTTCACAAGACTTTAAAAATAAAATCGAACCAAGTTTTCAAACTCCAACTTCAGAAAGTAAACGAAATTTTGATTCCAGGAACTCCCAACAATCTTTTTTTTTTTTTGTACTTTTCTTCCCTTTCATCCAGCTCTAATTCATAAAGCTTTCAGATATTCACTTCTTTTTCCATATTTATAAATGACGCGAGTTATGAGTGGGACACTAAGCATGTTCTCGTACATTAGCACCTATGAATAAGGGTAAAATACTTTGCCGGCTATAAAGAATTTTTCATTGCTGTGATCTCCCATGCCTCTTGAAGATGCTCTTGATCTAAACAAATTGTGACAAGCATTTACTCAAGAGTTGAATCTCTCAGATGCCATGTCTCTAACATATCAACATATCAAAGAAAAGTAGGAAAATGTTCAAGGATCGAGTCATAATGGCATGCCTGAATTACTTACTTACCCTTTGGTACCATCAACAGGATCCAAAACCCAATGCTGGCCATGGGGACCCCCTTCAGATTTTCCTTTGTCAATAGCAATAAGTACGTCTTCCTCGGATAGAGGTGATATTTCAGACATTCCATCAGTAGCAAGGGTCTCATTCACAAGCTCTGCAATGCGATGCAGTGTTTCCTTGCTTTCTTCTTTTCGGAGGTCTCCTGAATCCTAAAAAAAGCTGAACTTTACAACTCCCAATCAAGCAGAACACAATAAGTGACAATTTGATAGGAGAAAATTCATACCTAACATTCTCCCCAAGGAGAAGGGAACAAATGAAAGGAAGAAAGAATCCAATTTATTTATTATATATTAAAAAGATCAAAGAGAAGCCAGAACAAAACACTTTTACAGATCAACAGGAAGACAAGAATTCTAGGACTACCTCTTCGACAACTAAAGAAAATGATACCGATGGCAACTCCTTTTCCAATATGAAGCTAACAATAGCTTGTGAACCTGCATAATAAATGCAAGCATGAGTAAAATGAAGATACTGATTCTTGAATCGTGGCCTGGCAACTTCAAAGCTAAAAATCATTACGTTGCATCCAAATCTGAGGCTGGATTATTCTGATGAGCTGATACAATCTCGATGGCTCCAGCTTCTAATAGTAATTTAAATATTTAAAGAATTCCCCATACCGAGATGAGGTTTTCTCTAACATGAGGTTTTTTTACCGGTTTCTTCAATGATATATGATATTTGACCTGGAATTTACCGTAAAGTTTCATAAGCCACTGATTTATTCATATATTGCTTCATATTGTGCATTTCTTAATTTATTGGTCATATTACACTTCATATTGAATTTCTGGATCTATCGTTTCTTGACTGGTTACCGATCGACTATTACTGAGAATGACTGAATGAATGACATGAGCCCAGACAACTGGACAACGCAGCTTCAGCCCGGAAAATGAGTCCAATTAACAACAGGCTTAAACCCTGACATATGGTTAATCTTAACAACGTCACTTCGATCCGGAAACGTGAATTCAAAAGGCAAATAAATGATCGATTGTACAGATTCTACTTGAGTACGTTGGGAAAAGTGCTACACCCAATGTTGGTGAAAGCCACATCTTTAGCCCGCAATATTCACTTCAGAGTCCTGAACAGTCACTGAATTTCATTTGACAAGATATTTCTATAACGATACGTTACTACTGATATATGTCATCTCATATTGAATTACTGCATTAATAGCCATCTATAAATATATAACCCAATTTTATTTCCTCACTAAGTCCCCAAAAACTTAATCTCTATTATTTTTTATTTATTGTAAATTCCAGAGGATTTCATGACTCCAAATAGGATGGAATTGAGAAAATGAAAATAAGATCGTGAACTTACTCTTGTCTTTTGTTCGAGACTGTACTGATAGAATTTGGGTTATAAGTTGTAAAATCAAGGATTATACATATTTCCGCTACCGTAAGTATAAGCTAATGACGATATTACGAATCGAAGGGACCCACAATAGATTTGCTTTTTCCATTTTGCACCCACTCTTTTTTACCAAAGAAAAAGGAAAGCTATAATTGTGAATCCACTCACATCCATTCACATTTATACAAAGCAATGCATATACATCACTGCTTATAAACTTAATATCAATAGTATTTCTGCAGATGACAAAATAAAGAGAGACAAAAAAAAATTCTGTTAATACTGCAGTTCAGGTGGAAGATAAGTCACATGTTATTCTGAAGCAGGTAGAACAAGAACCAATTAGGTCAGAGGTTCTCAATGTACAACAATCAACTCAAGTTGAGTCCTAGAAGAGGAATAAGATATGGACGCTTTTGTAATGAGTTAAATATATGTGAGTTGATTTGCATTTGCAGTTTTCTTTGTTATTTGTCAAAAACAGTGGTTGCACAAAGGGGAGAGAAAGCATGTGATACATTTTTACATGAGATGGGGATCCCTATAAATAAGATCTCCCTTCCCTCATTTCATTCTATCCCAAAACCTTCTCTTTTTAGAAAGAAATTGAGCTGTCTTATTATTATTTTATAGAAAGGGATTGTAACCCACAGAATACCCCAGCGAAAGATGAAACTTTTCAATCTTGTAGCCTAATGGGTTTAGGGGTTTACCACGTAGAAATTAAATTGATGCGGAGCACAACTTCAAAAAAAATTTAAATGTATTTTAGGCATAGATATAAGAATAAATTAAGCCTTGATTTAAGTTGATCTGATATGAAAGACGGTTATTGAGTCAAACCATTTGAAAACTAGACTCGATGCTTGTTAGATAGGCAGTCAACATCCCAGATGAACTTATGCATTGAGATAGTACACCATAATCCGCCACGGTGACAGGACTTTTATCGGATTTTGATTGGACATCAGACTGCGACAATGCCCTTTGCACCTTCTGTGCAGCGACGCAGCAAAACACGTGTTACCCACAAAAACAAAAACGATAATTCTCACTCCCCCACCCCCAACGAATCAACATTAACATTAACTGGGCAAACAGAAATTCGCCCAAACAAACAATCTGGGTATTCCCCCACATAGACATTTCAACGAACATTTAACTTACCATCAAGAGAGGACTTAATTTTCCCACTATTTCTTCACAGAAAATAAATAATCAACAATGTAGTACATAATTAACATAAATTAGATTCCATAAACAGTAATCAGTACCTCCCTGGATCCGATACCTAGAGCGCAGCGATTCAGCTACTCATGCTTGTATCCTTCCTGTATTTTCTTCTTTTTCCAGCCGAATTTTCGAAATTCGAAGTCAAGAGGGCGTGTAGAAAATCGGGTCGTCAGTATGATTCAGAAAATAAAAGGAGCCCATTAATCAATCGGGCTATAAATTGAGCCCATTAAATAATTGGGTTGTGGAGTTGGATCACCATGCAATCGCTTCTTATTTACTCACATAAAATATCACTTAAAATATATCAAGTCGCTCCACAATTGTAAGTTATTAACATGAATTAATTATTATTATTTTATTTGTCTCGTAGCTTGGGTTTGTCTTCCACAAATGTCACATTATTATATTATTATTATATTATTATTAATATTATATTTTGGTGTCCTGTAACTAACTTATGGGACACCAAAATATTTAATTCCGTAATTATCATTCTCACCCTACTCAAAAACCATATCAAATCACTCCATATTTTACATAAAAAAAATCTAAACAAAATTTTCCTTTTAAATTGAAAATAATTTCGTGTTAATTGTTTAATATTATTTGATCAAATTTAAAATAATAATAACACATGCATTGCATGTGCATTTTTTTGCCAGTGTTTTACAATGGTTGAGCATGTCAGAGTAACTGCAGCCAAAATTTTCCTCTTATTTTACCCCAATGGCTAGATTTGATGGGTGATGTTTTTATTTTTCAGTTAGCTATATGTTTCTCCCGAAGGTTGACGGTTGTCGACTTCAATATCAAACATTGAAGAAACTGATTTATTTCAACCATTCATACCAGATTTTTCTAACATTTCTACCACACTTAAATTGAAAGAAATTAACATAAAATTCAAATGCAAGAGGTATGTTTGTGATACCCCACAAGTGGACTAATCATATGTCCGAGCCCAACATGGGTCCATACACGGATGGCAGTGTCGGACCCATCTCCAGGTCGGAGAACCGGTCTATTAGGTTGGGTAGTTGAAGCGAGCCATGGTAGGTGTGCTAAGGAGCTAGATGACAAGGGTTAAGAGGCGTGCTAACAATGTGTGCTAAGGAGCTAGATGACAAGGGACTAAGATGTGTGCTAAAGAGTTAAGATGTGGATGGTGGGTGAAGTAGTTGGAGTTGCGTCAATTGTAACCAAGGGAGGTGTTCAGGGTCAAAAAGAGCTATCAGTTGTCGCATGGTGGCATCGAGCTAGGAGGAGTGGTAGGTAGGGAGGTGAGCAATGAAGTGTGGTAAGCGAGGAAGGGAGCCGAGAGGTGTGCTAAGGTGTGTTGGATGAGTTGAGATGTTGAGGATATTCTAAGGAGTTAGAGATGAGTTAAAGAAGACTTTGCAGTGATAATGCTAAGGAGCTAAGGATCAGCTAAGGAGTGCGGATTGTGCTAAGGAGTTTTGGATATGCTAGTAGCATGGTGTGCTAAAAGAGTTGGGAATGAGCGAAAAGCTAGAAGTGTGAAGTATATGGTCAATTAAATTAACAAGGGTGATGCTCCTAACTGTTTTCTCGGCCCATGCATGGGCAAGCTCCTCTCTATTTGTCTAGCTTTAGGATGCCAAGCCCCCGGCCAAGGAGGCGTATGAGTTGTATGCATGTGGTCCATACCAAGTATATGTGATCCCATCCGGCTCGATACGCTGGACAATACTCGACCTTTGCTAGGTGGATTTATCCGGGCTCATGCTGATCCCATAATGCTCTCAATAAGCTCCTGTATTCGAGTAGTTTTCAGGTGGGCACTACTCTCACTTCATTTCAACGGGTAAGATATTGCCACATATACAATTTCAAAAAAAAAAAGTGGATCTTACATATGCATGGGCAAATCTTAGCCATCCATCCTATCATGGGGGCAATGTCCACATGGATAGGATGAAATAAACCAGTTTTCAGCACAACACGAAGGAACATTTATGTGCTAAAATGAAAAGCAGTCGTGCTTACTTATTATGCTCGACTAAATTATTTGTTTTTCCATTCATGCGGACGTGGATGAATATTTATATGCTAGAAAAAAGGGGCAAACTATTACATCTCCAATCTGCAAAAAACCCACTGCTTTAAACACGTCCAATTTGTGAGAAGACCCCAAACTAAAAATTATCGAAATAAAATAAATCGAGTCCTAACGAATCGCCGAAAGTGAAATATTTGATCAAAGAAAACAAATATCTCATCGAAAAAAAAAATAAACTCGATTTTTCGACAAAATTCGGAAGGTAAAAAAATGGAAAAATGAATTCACACAATCATGTTTCTTTGATTTTGGCTTACAAATTCATATGATTATCTTTTAAAAAAATTTATTCCACTTTGCACATGGTGTTTAGTGGGGCACCCCCAAAACATTGATTCTTGTCCTGATTCAAATTCAACTATAGAATTTGGTGCATTCAAACTTCAAAACCAAACAATTAGTGCCTCTTAGGTAAGTCAGTTTGACTGGCAAATGTAGGCCAACAAATAGTAGCTCCCTTTTGTAATTATGCTCTATTATTATTTCTAATCCATTGGGATACTGCTGAAAACAACTCCCTAAATTTATGGCCATTTTGTTGTATTATCTTTTGGTTTTTCCTTCACTCCCTCCACCAAGATTTTTTTCATCAAAATACCCTCCTATCTCCCAAGGTAGGTCGGTCATAGGTTTCGAAAAGAAAACAAAAAAATCGATTTTTCAAAAGAATTACTGACTGGATCCAAAATACTAGAAAATTTTCCCACAAATCAACTCTTTCTGTCCTATTTAGGACTAAAGATCCCGAATTTCGGATAAGAGTCGAAAAGAACTTTTTTTAAAATAAAAATACAAATAAAATTATGGAAAAGGACTGTCCCTGTTCCATTGGGTCAAGCCCTGCATGTGTTCTTGTCAGATTAAAACTGCAAATTTATGAACAAAAGTTGCTATTAAAACACCCCACCTTTCATCCACTAAGCAATCATACATAAACATTTATCCCTTTGCCATATGTTCTTGTTCTTTTATATATGTTATGTCACCAAATTTCCCACAATCACATTTCTATTTGTATTATCAGCACTGTTGAATCTTGATGCATTTCATCCATCTTTTATCAAGTTTTTTTTTTTTTTTCAAACTTTGAAATTTCATCTTTCTTTTATTGTTTCTTGATTTTTGGATGAAGGGTGGTGCAGAAATGGCAGTTCCTCCTTTATTCACATGCCCCATAAGTCTAGACTTGTTCAGAGATCCTGTCACTCTCTGCACCGGACTAACATATGACAGGTATCATATTGAGAAATGGCTCGCCGCGGGGAACTTGACATGCCCCGTTACAATGCAAAAGCTCGACGACCTTTCGATTGTGCCTAATCGCACACTTCGTCATTTGATCAACCAGTGGCTCCAATCCAGCACCCAAAACCAGCAAGAATGTGTCGAGCTTACTGATGCCAATCCTTCTTTTGATTTGATGAAGCAAGTTATTGAGTCAGATGAATCCACATTGGACAACAGGCTACAAGTGCTGGAAAAGATCGACTCTTTGTTCCAAGAACAGCCCTTCAGCAATTCTTGCCTGATCAGATTAGATTTCTTTGGGTTACTATTTGAACTTGCTTTAAGAAATGCCAAGACCTTGCATATTCAAGAAAGTTTGGTTCTTGTTGAAAAATCACTGATTTGTGCCCTGAAATTGATGTCTTTTAGTGAGGTAGAAGGTCTCAACATGCTGAAAAAAGACTCCAATTTTGAAGGGTTCATTCATTTATTCGAGCAAGGGAGCTCTTGCATCAAGAAAAGCTTATGTCTAGTAGTGGAGGCAATTTCATCAACACCAGAGACTCGAGTCCTCTGCGAAAAGATCGGTAAATCGACCAAGATTTCGAAAGGAATCGTCCATCTCATCCATTACAAGTCCGAGGAAGTAGAATCTGGGATCAGGGCAATGTCAGCACTATCTAACCTCGAACCAAACCGCGGAAATCTAGTACGAGAAGGTGCGCTTCAAGCGCTGATATCCTACATATCAAACCTCGACAAGCACGAGAAGAACTTAGCATCAATCACAATGTCAACAATCGAAAGACTTTTATCAGTGGACACTGCAAAAGAGATTGTGCTAAACCATCCGTCCGGCGTCGATTCGCTGGTGAAGATGGTTTTCAGAGTGTCGAACCACGAAGGAAGCGAAAGCGCGGTGAATTCGCTCCTGATTATATGTTGCGAGTCAAGAGTTGGTCGGGAAAAAGCCATTGTTAATGGGGTTTTAACTCAGTTGCTGCTGCTTCTGCAGAGCCAGTGCAGTGGGAGGACTAAGACCAAGGCCAGGATGTTGTTGAAGTTGTTTAGATCCATGTGGAGCGAAGACTCTAGTCATCTGTTGGAGTAAGCGGCCTTGTATTCGTTAATATTTTCTTTTTTCTATTTGTAAATGATTATTGTAAATTTTTACAAGCATAGTTTTTTCGATTTATATCGTTATGTTATTATTTTCTGGTAATATCTGATTTTTCATGTTGTTAGATTCTGATCTCGAATAAAAGATCATACGTGACCTAAATATGATTGGATCGACAACGCTGTAAAGATGTCCCCGTGGCTAGGGGTGAGCAAAATTTATGTTTGGGGTAGGATATAGTGTAAAATAGAAAGAAGTATAAATTGGGAAGGAGGAATTAAGTTTGGTTCAATCATAATTGGTATTTATTTGCTTGAAAAAGTCACAGGCTAGTGTTGTAGAAAAATCAATTGCCCACTCCAAACATAGGACTTTATGTTTATTATAATAATATTATAGATAAAATATCATATTTAAACATATAATTATAAATTACATGGATTTATTTAATCGAGTGGGAAACTATCCTAAATCAGGGTGATTTATATTAATTTTTCAAAATATATATTAAATTCTATATCGTTAATTAATAACTAAAATTTGTAAGAATTTTTCAAATAACCAATATATTAAATTAGTCACAATGTTTTTTTTTTTTTTTGAAAAAAAAAAGTTACATTGAAAATACACTGTAGCATGTGGATAAAATATGTTCGATATGTGATGTTAAGGTGTTGCATTTTTAAATCCAGATATTTTATGTAAAATATGTTATTCTAAAACATATTAAATATATTTTATTCTATTTATTTTGAAAATGTGTTAGGCCAATCTAAAATACCATTATTATTTATATTCCCTTTAAAAATTAAATAAATAAAATCAAACTCATGTTCATCTTTTACTCGTGATGCTTTCGGCCTAAAAGTGGGATATGATAAAATGTTTGCTTTATAACTAATTTTTGGACGGAGAATTCAGTACCCAAACACCAGGAAAACATATTGTTTTCTCATTATATATATCACATTATAATATTAAAAAAATTAATTTTGTAAAAATTTTAAAAAATCATTAGATATATACCCGTTCAAAAAGGGACAAATGTCGTATTTTTCCGTATGAACACATCCTTTTTAACGTTCTTTTTCGTATAATAAACTTGATATACATCAGTAAGGCCTTAAGTTTGAGATGATATTTCGGGTTTAAGACTCATGCCCAAGGGCCTAAAAAGTAAATACGTTTTTTTCGTTTTTTCATAATATTTGCTCTTGCCTCTCCTAAATTTTTGAACTTTTTTGCTCCAAACCTCTATTTTCTGGTTACGTCCCGATAACATATATCTCTGTTAGCAAAAAAAACCGAGGAAAAAATAAATTTGTTTTTTTATTTAAAAAAAGAAGCAAGAATTTTGGAAATTAGAAAGCTGTAAAGTGAAGATAGGATGGCTCTTTTAATTAGGAATAATGGTGCCGGGATTCTTGAATAAAGTGACCGCACTTTTGGTGGCTCAGTCAAATTTATAGAGCTCCTATAACTTCCTCATTTTCGGCTATTTTGCCTCCCACCAAATCTTATACTAAAACGTAATAAAAATATTATAATTACTAAATTTAAAATTTATTCCAAAGTTATTATTATTAGTATTACCTTTGTTCTTGTTGTATCTATCATATTACTAATTAATAGTATTATTATTATAGAAACCAAACCAATGTGTAATACAATACAGAAGAATATATTTGAGATAAAATAAATATGAGTAGTTCACGAATCTTTATCTGTGAGATGGGTCAACCCTACCGATATTCACAATAAAAAGTAATACTTTTAGGATAAAAATAATCTTTTTGCATGGATGACCCAAATAAGATATCTGTGTTTTTCCCAATAAATATATATATATAAGGATGATTTGATTTTTAAATACATTGATAAGATCTTAACACGGAGGACCAATTTTGATTACACGGAGGACCAATTTTGATATCTGGTAGTTGTTTTTACCAGCCCTGTTGGGTAGGTACTGTTGTATTTGATCAACCTGGAAGCCGATTGTTCCAGCAATCAATCAAGCAATAAAGAAAATATGCACGGAAGAATTATAGTGGTTCGGACTATAAATCAGTCCTACATCCACTCGATCAAGAATCAATTCACAAACACGGCTGGGAACAAAAGTTTACAGTGATTATACTCATGCTACTCCTTATACCTTTTGTTAGGATTACACGAAGAAATTAATAACGAGAAGAAAGATTATTCCACACAAAAAGATCGCTCCACTCTCACAGCTTCAGTTGTGTTCTAACTGAAAAAACCAGCAACCACCTTGATGCTTTTAGTTAAGAAGACGATCACCTTTCTTCAACAGAATGGGCTACACGATAATCAGGGCCCATTTACATTTAATCCAACAACCAAGTGATAAGCCTCCCAAACAGAACAAGCTGGCCCAATGGGCCTTACTGATGGTAAAGCCTAAACCACACCACAAATCTCCACCTTGGTTTAGCCTAAAAGATCCTTGATCAGTTCTCCCGTTTCAACAGATAGTTGGTATACTTCCAACATTGATCAATCTCAAACAATGTTGGAACTTGGCACTAGGCACCGGTTTTTGTTAATATGTCAGCTGGATTCTCATATGTAGAGACTTTCTTCATCTTAATCTTTCCTTCTTCAACTAAGTTTCTGATGAAATGTGATCTCACAACAATATGCTTTGAACGTTCATGATGCATAGGATTTCTAGTCAAGTGCAAAGCACTTTGGCTGTCACTGAACAAAGCAACCTCCACCTGATCACTTAGTAATTCACCAATCAATCCTTTCAACCATAAAGCTTCTTTTGTGACTTCAGTTATGGCAATATACTCAACTTCTGTAGTGGATAATGCAACAATGGGCTGGAGAGTGGCTTTCCAGCTTATCAGACTTCCATGCAGAGCTGGAAAATAGTCATTAAATCTGAAACCGATTTAGTCGTTCCAGTCCGACTGACATCCTTACTTACATTCACCAAATACGGGCACACAATGTAAATGCATTTAGCCGAACCATGAAATTTTCCAAGTCCTTTCGCACTCCTCTGCACAGATAAATGTACAATAAAGTGCGGATTGAAATAAGTCAAATAATGTCCACCTTGCTTATATCTAACAACTGTCAAATTATGCATTTGCTTTTGTTGCTTTTTAATTCTCTTAACATTGTGAAGGGAAAATTTTAACTGCTTTTGGACTGTAAGATTTTAAGATCACTATATGAAGCTTCTAGCGGACTCAATTATAATATCTTTGGTGCATAGATGGTTAGAGAAACTAATTTTTTTAATATGATTCCAATTTTTAGCACAAATAAGATTGAATTTAGTTTTGCAATTTAGAAGCTCCTATAGATACAGGAATGCAAACTTGTGGGCAGAAAATCAAGACATTCTTACTGAACAGATAAACAATTAATCTGCTTATTGAAAATCCGTGAACCTACTAATACCTTACAGTTTGAAGGAGAGTGATACCTGCTCCAGTGACAGCATAATAATAAGCAAACACTATCACAAAGTAGAATGAAAGAACTTAACATTAACCTAACAAATCATATTTAGCAACAAAATTTACATACTCTATTCACGTGGACAATGGAATCGCACATCACCGGTTACTCCAAAATCTGTCCAAAAATATGCTTCCCTTTAATTGAAATTGTAAGAGAACACATGGTGCATTCATATAACTATTAAAGTATTCATTGGCATTTTAGCACCCTAGAAATATTCATGTTTTTCTAACAACTAGTAAACAGAGTGTGTTTGGCACGTAAGAGCAGTTTCTTGGCGGCCAATTAGTTATCCAATTGAATCAAATATGATTTTCATATTAAATATTTTGTCAAGACTCTTCAAAAATTTCACTTGAACTCGGCAGCGTATATTACATAGAAAGAAAAATATATCCAAATGTAGATAATAATACCGAGTTTTGGGAGGCAATCGAAAGTTTCTCACACTTTGAACGGATTTACTTCTCCCTCATCCTTTGACAACTAAGAAACATTTAATTTCGCCAAAATTCTACTAATTCGATGAATCAGAAATGCACAGGTTAAAGTTAATTCCAATCCAAAACGTAGAAGAAAAAACAAAACTGCTAACACATTCAGAGTGTCAAACGCATCGCAAAATAATAATGATAACGACAATAACAATATCATCTGAATGCAGCATGCGATAGCTAATCAGACCAACTTGACATGAATTGGAAAATGGCATTGAATCAAATTAGGCAGGCATCATTGCGCTTCAAAAGCTACGAACAACCGGACGTTAACAAAAACACAAAAAATTATCAAGCACTGAACGTTCCACCTAAACTGCGACTTTGAAAGAAAGCTTACATATCCGGAGGCTGGGGGCAAATCAAGCCAATATGAGTGGCGGAGACGGAGAAAGGTATAGAAGTAAGAAGCAATTGATGGACCAAAGAAATGGCCGGCAAAAAAGTTCCAACTTCAAAACACTGCGCACATAGTGACGAAATTTTCTTCGTTCCGTTGGCCCAAATGGTCGTCCGTAGCAGGCCACGCGAGCCCCGCCTCGGCTCCTCCGACAATGGACTCAATGGCTGCCGTCATAGGTGACAAAAAACCAAAATATAATTACTTTTTTTAAAATTCGATATATTTTTAAAAGATATTTAAGATTTATTACAACTATTTATTATTTTACATCACTGAACTTTTACATATCTTTTATTAAAATTTTCTTTCAAATCAAAATAAATTTATAATAAACTTAAAATTTTATTATTTGGAGATGTTTCCATCATTTTTCACAAAAATAATTGCTCCAAATGCATCTTTAAAAATTTAATTGAAAAGTGTAACATATTGTAATTTTCAAGTTAGAGATAAATATTTTTTCAAAAATAAAATTAGTAAAATTCTTCATACAATAAGTTGAACAAAGATCTAAGTAGTGTCAAATTAGTATATAATAACAATATATTCATAACTAAATATGTAATGTAATATTTTGTAAAATTTGAACTAATAGTCGATATAAGATTACAAATTAGAAGACATTCTGGAAATGTATTGAGATAACGTAGCTTTTTCTTTTAAAAAACATCGAATTAAAATGGAAAAAGAAGTGTTCGTGCATTTGAAACTGGAACTCATTTGTATCCTTTTTACTTTTTAAAAACTCAGATACAATATTTTTGCATATCAACAACTAAAATTTAATATTTAAAAAAGAGGATTGATATTTACACTCTTGTAATTTATATCATACTATAATATATCGTTTTGTATCATTGTATTATTTAAATTATATATTTTACTAAAATTTCATAATTAAGATTTATGTATTATGAAATTTATACCATATTAAAATATGGATTTACTTTTTAAATATTCAAATACAATATTTTTGTATTTCAACAACTAAAATTTGATATTTTTTAAAAAAATATTGAGAGTATAAAATTACATGTATACACATTTTTTAAAAAATCTTCATTCTTTGTAAAAAAAAAAAAAAAAAAAACTATCAAAACATATTTTTTAAAAAACTTTAAAAAAAACAAAAATCATCAAAACATATTTTTTAAAAAAAACTGAAAAAATGAAATAATCGTCTCACTGAGATTTTCATGTGTGTTCACATATTCGTGGACACTCAAATTCTTTTTCTTCTTCACAATCGCTATGTGACATCTCCGGTTCAGTATCACTCTAGAAAACATCATCATTAATAGTCAGATTCGGACAACGAACCTACATATCTAAGCCAACATTGTTTGGTGCCGAATTATGTCTTTCTAGTTTCCAACTTGCTCCACCAACATATAGATCCCAACCTAGTGTCGTATTCAGCCAACATGCAGCACGATTTGATCCTAACAAGTCGACGATATATTGATTTCACGATCCACTTTCATGAGCCAAATATATATATTGAACCCTGAATCGGAGATGTGTGGAAAGTATGATTCGAGTTCATCAAAACCAACATGATGATTAATTGGATTTGTTCTCACATATAAATGCAACATATGCATATTCGGACATTGCATTATAAATCATAAGTTTCGCCATCAACGAGAATAACTTGAATTACATGTCAAGATTATCTCTCAATGAGTGAATATTTTGTTAACAACTTGATAGTGAACTATATTAGATTGATTCCTAACATTTAATGCACAACTTGAACAAGCACTAATACATCGTAATACTCGTTTTGATATAATATAAGAAATACTATATTCGACCAATCGGATATAGATAAAAATTTTAAAAAATTGATAGAAAAATTTTGGACCGAAGAAGGGCAAGAAAAAAACAAATGTGAGGAAAGTTAGATTTAGAAATTGTGAGAAAAAAATACTTCGTATTCACACAGTTTTATAGATTTAAAAAGTTCACACAACTTTAAGGCATGAATTCTGCTTATTCGACGCGAAAATTACGCTGAAAACGAAGCAATCTTTGCCGGAATCACGGCTTTGAATGCAAGGGAATTGGGAGAGTTGCGCGAATCGCGACTTTGAATGCAGGGAGACCGAGAGAGCTACAACACTAACAAAGTGCAGTGCCCGCAGCCACTAGGAGCTGGCAGCGGACACTGCACAACGGAGAGAGCAACTACAACACTAACAAAGTGCAGTGTCCGCAGTCACTAGGAGCTGGCAGCGGACACTGCCAGCTCCTAGTGTCCGCTACTGCTAGTGACGTTTTGCAGTACTCTTGCAAAACCTCCACAAGCCAAATTAGTTTTGAAATTCATTTAAAAAAAATTAATAATAAGAAAAACCCAGCGACTGTAGAAGGCTATCAACTTGTAAAGGACATCAATAAAATCACACTAAGCTTCAGTGAGTTGCCATAATCGCTTATAATTCACGTATAGCAGATAAAACATCAGCGAAGCAAGAGTTAGTAACTGAAGCATTTAAATACCAACATCCCATTATGGAAATGACACGAATATGAAAACGTCGAACATACAGGCAAATGGCACAAAATCTGGGAGAAAATCCTCCTTAAGAAGCATGGCTCTCCTCTGCCGCGGCCTCAAATGTTTCACCTGGAACAAGGTCAGGCACGTCATCGTCGTTGTCCTCTATTGTTCTGGTAGCAGCTGCACCTGTGCCAGCTACAGGAACTTGCTTCTGAAACTGCTCTGCCAATTTCTTCAAGTTCTCCAAGTTATCGGGACCTGAAAGTTTTTCAGGTAAACAATTTTCTGAGACTGAGACATTTACATTACATTGGACAACAAAATACCACAGGCAACACATACCCAATTGGTGGATTATCTGTGGAAGAATGTCTTGCAATTCTGAACAAAAGCAGCACCATCGAAAATTAAAACAAAAGCAACACCATTCAATCAAGCAGTCCCATGTTCTCGCCAAAAACACAATCTAATATCGGTACGGAACAGCCAACATCCATGTAGGAGTAGGGAATATTCAGATAAAATCTTTAGATATTAGAAAGAAAAATTTAAAAATTCATCAAAAAAAATATACAAAATCACTGTCAAAAGGAAGGAACTAAACAGCCACTTCAAATTTTTGAAGAACATAAAGGAAAACATACTCTTGGTCTGAGGAGAACCACTAACAACCCAAGTGTTGGCAGCAATAGATGCTTGAACTGAGTAACAAAGAAACAATATTAAGAAAGAAAGAAGGGAAGTGAGAGATAAATGTACAGTGGACTATATTGAAAATTCAGTAAAGCGATTCACACCTTTAGGATTGGTGAACTGAATCACTACATCCTCCTTGAAGATATTGACTTCCTCAATTGCAGGTATTGCATTAACTCCTATTCTCTTCAAGGTGCTTTGAAGTCTTTTATCATCTGTTGTGGTTGTTTTGTGAACTGCCTTCTTCTTTCTGCAATGGAAGATAAACATTTATTACACCTTAAAACTAAAAATTTTCCTTACATTCTGCTCTCAGAAGAAAATATTCTAAACTCTAAAGTCCGCACCCTGTAATACAACATAAGGTGGTTCTGTTCAATGAGAATAACTCTTCTTTTACCAACACTTAGTTGTCTCATCATTAAAAACATCAGTCTAAAATACAACAAAAGAGATATACCTTCTCACGGTGCCCTTCCCACCAGTGCGGACTGAACCAGCCATCTTCTTTAACTTATCCACATTCATCTGAAAAGAAACCGGACTAAATGTTGAATGGCAACTCCAATAATTATGAAGTGCTACAAAGACTTTCAGAGATGCTTCCTCCCGATATGAGAATTACTTAAGGAAAACAGATACTTCGAAATATCTTAACTGGTATACACCCATAAGAAGGCAACTTTCCTACAGCACTAGCAGGCAGCTACTAAAGAGTGACCCATATTGAATACTGGCTAACATAAAACTGGTCATATTAACACCCTACTAGAAACAATTACAACAGCAAAAGAAAGCCCTCAGCCCCAAATTTCACAGTGTGCTGCGACAGAAAAACTCATGACACTTTCTGTAATTGTAAACCTTGG
This sequence comes from Primulina tabacum, assembly GCF_025594145.1. NCBI lineage: Eukaryota > Viridiplantae > Streptophyta > Magnoliopsida > Lamiales > Gesneriaceae > Primulina > Primulina tabacum. Next base: position 6,986,728 of record NC_134552.1, on the reverse strand, counting down.
CACGAGCATAAGCACATACCACAGTCATAGCACACCAAGAATTACAGTCCGCTGAAAAAAAATCCTCAAGAAACCAATCAGGCACGCTCCCGCAAATTACAATAAAACAATGTTTCTGAAAAGTACACGAAATCCATCAATTGTAATTTGGCTTAACAATACAAATAACCTGATTTATATCCAAAAAAATCAACAAAAAACAAGTAGACCAAGACAATGAAGTTCAAAACCTAGTAAGCTGAAATTTTCATAATTAAACATCCCTTCACACGAATGCTATCATCAATCAGGATTTCAAACGAAAACTGATGCATCTAGTCGTAATTCCAAGAAAATTACCTCTGCCCGCGGTAATTGAGCTCTCAGCTGTGGAGGCAAATCGACGAAGAAAGAAGATATGGGAGGTGAACGCGACTCATACGGAAACGAATAAAATAAAAACCCTAGTGTCAGATTGCAATTTGTAAAAGTGGAAGGGGTATTGACGTCATTCTAATTTCTTCTACCCGGGTGGGTTTTTTCACGAGGCCCGGTGTATAAATGGACAGCCGAAGCCCATTGACTAAGTAAGATGTTGGCTCGGCCCGATATCGATTGTGATTTTTCTTTCCTTTTCTTTTTCCCCCTATTTATTCCCGTGGATACAAAATTTTACCCATAAATTGAAAAAAAAAATCAAAATTATGTAATTGAATTTTTTGCGCGTATTTCAATATTTAAAAATCAAGCAAAAAAGAATAAGGATAAAAAAATAAAACAAAAAGTGAAAATGGAAGTCGATGCAATTTAATGAAAAGAAAAACCGCATCACAGTTTGCAAGAGTAAGTGAAAACAATTGACAGTTTTTTATTATCATTTTAAATTATATATATATCAGTGCAACGACGCACATGTTACGTGCTTTTTTAATATTTTTTATAATTCATTTGATTTATATTTAAATGAGGATCAAAATATAATTACAAAAAATAGCGACAGACTACACTGTAATTTTGATATATAAATTAAAAAATAAATTGAAAAAAAAGAATAAAAAAATGACATAAGTGAGAATTGAACCTATAATTGAACATATAACATAAACCTCAAGAAACAATGACTCTATCCGCTGAACTACATATAAATTCCATTAAAATTTTAACTTTTTATTAATATATATAATTATTAAAACAGATCATGACACCAAAGTTAGTTACTCTAATTGTCTCAAACTTAATAAAATTAAATGCAAGAAACGTTGTAGAGGATTTAATTTAATTTCAGCACCATATCCGTTCACATGTAATAGACAAAAGGATTTGAAAATTTTAAAAAAATAACAAAAAATTGTAAAAAGATCATACTATAAAGTCCACAATTTTTTTTAAAAAAAACTAAATCACACAATTTTTAGTTTAATGGAATCAATCAATTCAATTCTTCAAACACAATAGTTTTAGCTATAGATTTTTGCATAACTTCGTATATGTATAAGTCAAAGATATATAAGTCGGTTAAAAAATCACCTTCATATTGATTTATGAATTTGATATTGTATATATCGATCTAAATATCATATTCGAAGATGATATAATAGTAGTGTATACGAGCATGTGTTCTTCTACCCCATTAATTTGAGAAAAAGTCGTGTTTTATTATATATATTTGTTTTTTCGTGATTTTGATCATCTATTTTGTTTTGGTTTGTCATGTTTGTTTTTTCATAATTTTAGTTTTTTTCTAGCATAACCTCTATGTAATGTTGATATAAAGTCGATATGACATTGATGTATGCAATGTTATTATTGACTATCTCGTGGAGAATTGATTTAAATTGTCAAAAATCACAAATTGAATGACACACTAGAACAAAATAGTAATGTTCTCTAAATTCAATATAAAGAATAAAATCCTTATTTATGTTATATTATTATAATCAGTGTGGTGAAAAGAAATATGATAAAAACCTGTGTGAGACGTCACGGGTCGTATCTTGTGAGACGGATCTCTTATTTGGGTCATTCATGAAAAAATATTATTTTTTATTCTAAGAGTATTACTTTTTATTGTGAATATCGGTAGGGTTGACAAGTCTTACAGATAAAGATTCGTGAGATCATCTCACATCGTTTAAAACAAAATAAAAATAGTCAAAATGAAAATATATAGACTAAATGGAGAGGGAAGCAATAAATAACGGATTGCCATTCATATTTTTGAGCTTCTTCGAACCGTCAATTCACGCCACCATTAGAGCCAACCAACTTCAAAAATGGCGCAATACATGTTCCCTCCCTTATTTCTTCCTTTTACTACTGAAAATGCTTCGAATTCCAGGTTCATGAGCGTAGCTTAGTTCCTATTTTTCTCCGATTTCAACTCCAATTCCATTTGATCGATGTAAGTATCGTCCGATCTTAAATATTCCTCATGCATGCATTTTTCACCCTTTTTATTTTGACATTTGGTTGGATTGGTTTGATTAATGATGTCGATGTTGTTGTTGTTGTTGATTGATTGATTGGTGTGCGTGGTGATGGATCAGACGAAGGAGTGGAAGAGATAGAGAGTGGAGGAAAGGGAGGGTTTCTAGCTAATCGAGGCAGTGTTGCGGCTCGGCTAAGCTGAGCAGGCGGAAAAGATGGCGTCAGCGGCGGGGAATCATGATCAGTCTGCGCTGACTCGGCGGCCGTCGCGCAGCGCTGCGACCACGACGTTCTCCATGGAGGTGTTTGACAATGAGGTGGTTCCCTCCTCGCTACAGTCGTCCATTGCCCCCATCCTCCGCGTCGCCACTGAAATCCAGAACGAACGTCCCCGTGTTGCTTACCTTTGTACGTTCCCATTCGTTTCTTGCGCTTTTTGGCTTTTTACCTTCCTATTCATCATAATCTGCATTCGATTAAAATTCTGATCATCAAATAAAACATTTTACAGAATTATAATTTTGAATTATAATTTTTTTAAAAAAATGAATGCAATTTTTTTTAAAAAAATATTATAAAAAATTAAAGTAAATTCTTTTTTAAAAAAAATTATTATCATAGACGAACATCAATAGATTTCTTCAGTTATAAATTTGGTCGTACAGTCAATCAGTCAACATTTATTTCTGAAAAAAGAATTAAATTTCATATGACGTCATTTGAAAAAGGATAATTCTTTTGTATTAATTAGCTATCACTTGATTAACTCGTGACTTCCGAGTTCCGCGACCGGTTGATTGAGAGACAAAAAAAATAACACAATTACTTAAAATATATTTTGACTTAATTGATACTGTTTACAAATAATAATAATATTATTAGAATAGAAACTTACAAGTGTCTCTATAAATAGGTTGTTCAAAAAAATTTAAAGTTATTTCTCGGGTGTCATATTTTATCTAACTATTTTAACAATTTAATTTTAAATTGAGAACATTCTAAACATTGCAAAATTTTGAAGATGTGTTTAGCAAAATGAGCCCCTCTGGCCTTAATTTATTTCTCATGTATTTATTTTTCTATAACACTTTCTACTATGAGTAGGTCTTTTGTGAGACAGTCTCACGAATCTTTATCTATGAGACGGGTCAACTCTACCGATATTCACAATAAAAAATAATATTTCCTAGAATAAAAGATAATACTTTTTCATGGATGACCCAAATAAGATATATATCTCATAAAATACGACTCGTGAGACCGTCTCACACAAATTTTTACATTCTACTATTAATTACTAAGTTCCACATTTTGTAAAGTAACAATAGTGTGTATGTGTGCTATTAAATTTATTACTAAGTTCCACATTTTGTAAAGTAACAATAGTGTGTATGTGTGTTATTAAATTTAAAACTAAAACTTTTTTGTGAACTTATTTAATTCAAAAAAAATTTATGAACTTTTATTTTAACCCAAAAAAAATATCATTGAAACTCTTTATAATTGTTTTGATAAATTTCCAGGTCGGTTTTATGCGTTCGAGAAGGCACACAGGTTGGACCCAAATTCTAGTGGACGTGGTGTGCGACAATTTAAAACCAGTCTCCATCAAAGGCTAGAAAGGGTAAGAGTACCCTTGACACTAATTGTCTACCACTACATTTTCATCTTGATTGATTGTTCTCAACTTCGAACAAAATTTAATTTCTTAAAATGTAATTCTCCATCATAAAAAACTTTTAGGTGATCCACTGTCAGAAAATTTAATTAATATTAATTCCGAAGCACGTGTATGTGTGTGTGTATAAATTTAAATTCAACAACTATTATTAAATATGTTTATGATTGGCATGAAATGATTTTATTAGATTTATAAATCAAGAGATGTTACTTAAATTTATTTACTTTATCTAGCTGATATTGGAAATGCCATCTCCATAGCCATATTGCCACATTGTGTACAAAAAACTGGAACCCCTAATTAAAAGATATATAACGAGTTTCATTTGTTATAAGTTCGGCTGTGTTCTATGATTACACAAAGAAATCCAGGACATCTCTGGTTGTGCTGAAAAGAATGGAATGTTTGTGTCTTTTAGCGAGGAAAGAACCATCTTCCCTGAATAGAGAATCAATAGTCGGTACTGTAATTGGTTTTCTTGGATTTGAATGTATGATGAATGTGTGTAGAGAAGTTTGATCAAACCACCATATGAAACTCGATTAATGAATTATGAATATTTTTTTATGATCCTTACTTTTGTTGGCATTTCCTGCAAGACGTGGGTGAGAAAACCGTCGAGTTGTCCATATGCTAATGCTATTTATAACAGAAATTAATAGAACATGCTATTTGCCTTGTTCATGTTATTCAGGACAATGCATCAACTCTTGCATCTCGGGTCAAGAAGACCGATGCTCGGGAAATTGAGAGCTTTTACAAACAATTCTATGAGCACTATGTTGTGGCACTTAACAAGGGGGAGCAAGCTGACAGGTATCACATTTTTCTGTGGAGAGTTATGTTTGAACATCTATGTAGTACAGGCTCTCTGATTTTTCATTTGCCTTTTGGATTGGCAGAGCTCAGCTTGGAAAAGCTTACCAGACAGCAGGGGTGCTATTTGAAGTCCTTTGTGCAGTTAATAAGACAGAAAAAGTCGAGGAAGTTGCTCCTGAGGTTGGTTTTTTAAGTTGATAATTAACATGTATTTGATTTTAGCAACAACTTCTTGACGATTTATTCATTTGACCGCAAATTGAACAGATTATGGCTGCAGCTAATGATGTCCAGGCAAAGAAGGAAATTTATGCTCCATATAACATTCTCCCCCTGGATTCTGCTGGTGCTTCACAATCCATAATGCAGCTGGAAGAGGTGATTTGTTCTTACAGTCTGAGTGCTGACATGTGTATTTAAAGACACATTTTTTAACATATGTAGCGAGTCAAAATTTATTAAGACATTTCACTCTTTAATGCTGGCAGGTTAAAGCTTCTGTGGCTGCCTTACGGAATACCAATGGCTTAACTTGGTCATCCTCATTTGAGCAGCAAAAGCAAAAAAATGGGGAGTTGGACCTCCTTGATTGGCTGCGAGCCATGTTTGGGTTTCAGGCATGTTTTGTTGATTGCTATGTCAAAGAATGAGATAGTCAATTCATACTTTTACATAACAATTTTCAAACACTGGATTCTATCTACAGAGGGACAATGTCAGGAACCAAAGGGAGCATTTGATTTTGTTGCTCGCTAATATTCATATAAGGCTAATCCCCAAGGCCGAACCACAAAACATAGTATGTCTTCCCTTTGATTTATTCTTGGATACATTGGAATCTGGGGTATTTGTCTTATGTACCAGGCACATATGTTATAAGATGCATCTCAATAACTATTTGGTTCACTCTGGACCTCTGTTGTCGTAGAAAAACTAAATATCACGTGTTTACTGCTGTAAATCAACTCCATTGAAGTTCATTCCTATTGCTAGCCTTATTTGGTTTCAATGTGTATGAGCTGGATGTAATATTGGGTTGTAACTTCCATATTTATTTTGTGGACGAATGTAATCAAATTTAGGCTGCATATGTAACCCGTATCGATTTTTTCCTTAGCTTGACAATCGAGCCGTTGATGCTCTCCTCAACAAGCTCTTCAAGAACTACAAGACATGGTGTAAATATTTGGGGAGAAAACACAGTTTAAGGTGAGATGATGGGATTTTGTGGTATACAATCAATTTAACCGATAAAATTAAGAATTGGCCTGATGGTTGATAATTAATATTTTCACCTTAATATTCGTAGGCTCCCTCAAGGGCAGCAGGAAGTGCAACAGAGGAAGATACTTTACATGGGCCTTTATCTTCTTATCTGGGGTGAAGCAGCTAACTTACGATTCATGCCAGAGTGTCTATGCTACATTTTTCATAATGTGAGTGGTTTGTTTTCCTTTTTAATGTCTATGAATCAGTGTCATAGAATTAAATAGATGTTTATCAGAGGAATATCACGTCCTTTGAATGAAGGAGTTAAATATACTTGATTTTATAGCAGTGCAGTTTTAATTTATGAATTCGTGTTCAGATGGCATATGAACTGCATGGACTCTTGGCTGGAAATGTTAGCATTGTCACTGGAGAAAACATCAAGCCCTCTTATGGTGGGGATGACGAATCTTTTTTACGAAAAGTTATAACCCCCATTTATCGAGTGATTGAAAAGGTACCATATTGCACAGCCAAATTATAAATATAGCTTATTGTTTTTGCTTTGAAGGTAATGGTGTTAATTGTCTAATAGGAATCCAAGAAAGAAAAAAATGGGAAAGCCCCCCACTCAGCTTGGTGCAATTATGATGATCTGAACGAGTATTTCTGGTACAAAGTGAAAGAAATATTAATATTTTATGATACAAATCAATTTCTTTTCTTTCTCTTTGTATGATATGGTAAACTTTTATAGGTCGTCCGATTGCTTTTCTTTGGGTTGGCCTATGCGTGATGATGGTGAATTTTTCAAATCAATACGAGAGATGCCGCAGGTAAAATCAAGCTTATTTGGGTTGTTTACCTCATTGGAATGAATTTATTCCTTCTTGATTTCTTAGCATTACATTATTTGAATCTCAGGGAAAACGTGCTCCTCAGAAAAAGCCAGGAAAATTGGGAAAATCTTTCTTTGCTGAAACCCGGTCATTTTGGCATATTTTTCGAAGTTTTGATCGTCTCTGGACATTTCTCATTCTTGGTCTGCAGGTATCTCATAAAAAAAGATAAAATTGATGTATCATGGCTTTCTTCACTACTTTGGGTGTTTTCGCTAAAGTTCGAAATGGTTAAAATGCAGATCATGATAATCATTGCATGGAGTGATCTCTCGGTGTTTGATATCTTCCAGAAAAATGTCGTATATAAAATGTCCAGTATTTTCATCACCGCGGCCTTTCTTCGCTTCCTTCAGAGTTTGTATTTCATATTTTCTAGCGGAGATAGTGATATCCAAATTAAACTTTAAATAATAAATTATTTTTGCATTCACGTTATCAACAAACTCATTGAAATTAGGGTCTAGAAATTTATTTATTATTTGATTAAAAAGTTGATAAAATTGTTTTTAGGTATGTTGGATTTCATTCTGAACTTCCCGGGGTATCTTAGATGGAAGTTTACTGATGTCTCAAGGAATGTTCTGAAGATAATTGTCAGTCTTGCGTGGTCCATAATCCTTCCAGTGTGCTATATGCACCAAAACAATTCATTTTCGTTTGGAAAAATCAAGGATGTCCTCTCGTTCCTTGATAAAATTAAGGGTGTGCCTCCTTTATACATCATGGTGGTGGCTGTATACCTGCTACCAAATTTATTGGCAGCGATGTTCTTTATTTTCCCAATGTTGCGTCGCTGGATCGAGAACTCTGATTGGCTTATTGTTAGGTTTCTTCTATGGTGGTCACAGGTATATATTTTGCCTCCTCCTCTACTTTTGAGCTAGCATAGTTTTTTGTCCATGACTACCGTTAAAAGTGTTCTTTGTCAAAACTCAAAATAGCTTGATTTTTCCCTATCTGCTAATCGTCTTGTATAGGAAACTAATATTTGATATTTGACAATCAAGTGAGTACACCACGTATTAGTTTCTACACTTGGTATTCATTGGATGGAAAATAGTACATTTAATTTATTTAGTTATCAAAATTTTTTGATATGTCAATAAGAAGATACTGAAAGAAATGACAAGAAACGTCAGATAACAAGTAACTCATGATTAAAGTGAGCTCCATTCTATCTATTATAAGCTTAGCTCGGATTTTTGCATGAGAAACTTATCCTCAAAAAGCCTTCCCATTTCCAATAAGCACATCGTCAGTTAACTTGAATGTTAGCATCTGTACTTTTCTCCTTGTAAATATGAGGGAAGAACATCGGATCTCATTAAATCCGTGATTCTAGTAACTGAAAGAAGGAGGTTGCGCATGCATGTGTGTAGAGTTCATATTTTTACGTGCTTGCTGCATCTTGATTATAAAACTTCTTCAGACTCTCTACCGAGTTTCCTACGTTTACTTTCCTTGTCCTTTTAGTTCCTTCTTCAAATTTATTAAATGCTGGCACAATATTTTGTATTGATATTATTGTGATTAAATACTCAAGTGAGAAACAACTTTGATCAGATTTATTTTCAATAATCATCAAGCCTAGCATTGAAGTTTTCAGAATTTCATATGAGTTACCATTGCTGGTCTTGCAATCGGGTAATGTTTAATGTATATAAGGAGTTTGCGGAACTATTCTTATAAAACAGTAGGAAAGAGAGCTGATAGTTAGAGGAAGCGAGATTGATTAAGACAGATATTCGAACTGTTGCTTGAGACAACCGTCTTTCGTTCTTTCTTTTTTTGACGAAGAACCATCTTTCTATCGTGAACCTAACTGTCCTTGATAATATGAATTCTCCCTTGCGTGAACTTTGACCGTATAATTTATATAAAGAGCTTGCTATCATTTTGCAGCCTAGAATCTATGTCGGGAGGGGAATGCATGAAAGTCAACTTACCCTCATCAAGTATGTTGAAACCAAATTTTCTATTCTTCATTCTATTCCATCATTAATATTTACTGAACTTTCTCTATATTATCACCACAATAACAGATACACTTTATTTTGGGTGCTGCTTTTGTGTTCAAAGTTTGCCTTTAGCTATTTTCTAATGGTACTTTCATATCCTCTTTCACTGATTTATAAACTAGTAGATGTTGTGGTGGTTTTTCCATATATTCATTTTGTCATTTGTTCCAGATTAAACCTTTGGTGAAGCCCACCAAAGATATAATGGACATTCACCGAGTTGAATATGCTTGGCACGAGTTTTTCCCAAATGGTATGTGTGTGTTTCCATAAATTCTTTGCCATTTTTTTGTTTGAACATGTGACAATATGTCCTAAAATACAGCCAAGCACAACTATGGAGCTATTGTTGCCCTATGGGTACCTGTCATCATGGTATGGTTTTCTGATTTCTTGTAATATTTCCCATTATTGTTTTTTATCAAATTTTTTCTTCTATTATCTTCATTCGATTTTATACTTTTTGTATCAAAATGTTGCATGATTGTCGTTACTTTCATGAAGGTTTACTTCATGGACCTCCAAATATGGTATGCTATATACTCCACCTTGTATGGAGGTTTCATTGGTGCCTTTGATCGACTTGGAGAGGTAATTTCCAATAGTGAACTCGCTTAGTTCATGGTTGTTTCAGATCTCCATTTTTATTTGGGCATTTCTCTGTCTTTATAATCGTATCCAATAAACTTTTTTCAACTTTTGTAATTGATTCTCTTTTATCACCATACCCAAAGTGAAATATCATGAGCTCATATTGACGCAATGTTTTTCAGCTGCAAAACAGGCTGAGGAATAAACTTCTGGAAAAAAACAATTTTATTATTTGACAATTGGGAGGCACAAGCCATGGTTAATTATATCGTCAAAATTATAAAATTCTTTTGTTATTCATTATTTTGTGTTGTCGTACAAGATCATTCGGTAACTAATTTATACATATATCTTGATGACTTGAGAGTTCTTGAACACTTATCAAAGTCAAGCTCTTTTCTTTTTCTTTTTGATTGTTGCGGGTGTATCAATTATTTGGTAATGGAAACACTCCCTGGAGACGACGTTGATTTAATTTAACGATGTTGATAATTTTAGTATTTATTCACACACACTCACTATTTCGGGTCAATAAATTACCACATTGTCTCCACAGATTCGAACTCTCAGCATGCTCAGGTCACGTTTCCAGTCCTTACCCGGTGCATTCAACACTTACTTGGTGCCTTCTGATAAAACTAGGAAAAGAGGGTTTTCCCTCTCTAAGCGCTTTACTGAGGTTTTTTCACCATTTAGCAATAGATTAAATTTGTTATAGCCCAAGTGGTGAGTTTCATCCCCAATCTTTGACTGATGCATTTCCTGATTTATGTAGGTTACTGCAAGTAGAAGATGTGAAGCTGCTAAATTTGCTCAGCTGTGGAATGAAATCATATGTAGCTTCCGCGAAGAAGATCTCATAAGTGACAGGTAAATCTCATAGATAAGTTGATTATTTCGTCCTATCATATTTCTATTTCGCTAGTTCAACTTTTCTGTTATAACAGAACGATCTGAACATGTTTTTATTTACTTCCAGGGAGATGGATCTGCTGCTAGTTCCTTATTCCTCAGATCCAAGCCTGAAATTGATTCAGTGGCCCCCTTTTTTACTTGCTAGCAAGGTACCTCACAATTGAGTTCTATAATTTTCTGAGCTGTCCTTTTACTCCATGCATTTGCAGATTCCAATTGCATTAGATATGGCAGCTCAATTTCGGTCAAAGGATGCTGACCTTTGGAAGCGTATTTGTGCCGATGAGTATATGAAATGTGCTGTCATAGAGTGCTATGAGTCATTTAAACTCATTCTTAATGCCTTGATCGTTGGAGAAACTGAGAAAAGGTTGTATTTAGTTTTATTCATGGATCTTATAGGCTCAATTCGTATTATTTTGTCCTCTCAAATATTCATGTTATGCACGTGAATTGTTTGTCACTAGGAGAATGCTGGATGCCAGTTTTCAGCATGTCTTATTTGCCTTTGTTTCCTATCAATCCCATGCGTGGGTTAAATGAGAATCTTCCGAATGGTTAATAATATATGGTTTTATCGCTCTTCTTGAGGATTTATGTTCAATCCCTTTCTATTTAAATTCTTTCAAAGAGTCTTTCCTTCCCCTTATTCCATACATGATGTTATTGTTGCTAAAATATGTACCGAGGTATCCAACTTATAATCTTTGTTTTGTATACATGGTTTGTTTTCCTATTTAGCATAGCTTTTTTACTACTGGGATTACCTGACAAATTAGGTGTTCAATGTATTGTTTGATTTTAGATCGTTGTTGGCTTCAGAGTTTTAACTTCTATGTCTTTGTAACAGGATAATCGGAGTTATCATAAAAGAAGTCGAAAGTAACATTTCAAAGAGCACATTCCTTGCAAATTTTAGAATGAAACCTTTACCAGATCTTTGTAAAAAATTCGTGGAACTTGTCAATATATTGGTAAGAAGTTCATGATATAGTAGCAAAAATCACACTTGTCACGAGTAAGTTTTTAAATTCCTATCTTATGGCATATTTTGCAGAAAGATGGTGATCCATCCAAGAAAGATAGTGTTGTTTTGTTGCTTCAAGATATGTTAGAAGTAGCAACCCGTGACATGATAGTGAATGAGATCCGGTTGGTAGACTTTATGATATTTTGGCATCATGACTTGCTACTTTTAAAGATAGAGAGTTTTGTTGTATCGTTATCTCGTGACGCCTTGTGAGATTTATTATCTTTGTCGGATGCAGCGAATTGGCCGAACTTGTTCATAACAGCAAGGATACAGGAAAACAACTTTTTGCCAACATTGTGTTCCCTCCCCCAAATACAGCTCAATGGGAAGAACAGGTACGCATAAATTAAGTTATACCAACTTCTAGTTCTTATACAGAAATCGAGAACTGTCACATGTGTTTCTTTAATAGATTCGACGTCTCTATCTTCTCCTAACTGTAAAAGAATCTGCAATGGATGTGCCAACAAACCTTGAAGCACGCCGGAGGATAGCATTTTTCTCAAATTCACTTTTTATGAACATGCCTCGTGCGCCTCGAGTTCGCAAAATGTTGTCATTCAGGTCCAATTTAATATCCTTGGTGTATGCATGCACACATAGTTTGTTCATGACCTATTCATTTTGCTCCTTTTTGGGTGGGTGGGTATGCATATGATTGTTGATTACTGTTGTTGAGCACCGGCTACAAACTTCTCTGAGTTACCTTATTTTTTTCTGTTATGATTGTCTTTTCTTTTGAAAATCACAATTAATCCGGTGTCAGGGAGCAAGTAAAGGTTTAGCATTGTAAAAAGTAGTGACTACTAGTTAAGAATATCAATGCATGGTTGATCTCAACAATGTCATTATATCATTGTCATCATCTTAAAGGGAGTTTGGACTTATATTTGCGAGACAATATTTTGTCAAGAAATATTGGGTATTATATTTTTGCTGTTTAGATTGATGAAGGAACATATTTGAGTCTCTTTATGGTTGTTAGGCGTCAAAGAATCTTCTGTTGAGTCAATGAAATGTCTTCTGCTTGTTGTTAACCATATCGATTTACATGGCAGTGTTATGACTCCATACTACAGTGAGGAGACTGTCTATTCCAAGAGTGACCTTGATATGGATAATGAAGATGGTGTGTCGATCATATATTACCTTCAAAAAATTTATCCAGGTTTACAATTTTTCTAGACCTGACTCTGACACAAAATTAACTATTGACGATGTTATTCCAATCCTGTGTTCCAGTTTTTTATTATCAATTATTAATCATCTTAACATTTCATTTAGATGAATGGAATAATTTCATGGAGCGTATAAATTGCAAAGGATATGAAATTTGGGAAAATGAAGAAAATGTTCTTCAATTACGCCATTGGGCTTCGTTGAGAGGACAAACTCTTTGCCGAACAAGTTAGTTTCCCTCCCTCTCGCTGGTCTTCTTTTTTGCTTCAAGTTTAGGTTGACAATAATTATTTTTACGCAGTTAGAGGAATGATGTATTATAGAAGGGCCTTGAAACTTCAGGCATTTCTTGACATGGCAACAGAAGATGGTAAGATGAAGTTCTCATCATATTTGCAAGGGGATCACACTGTAGAATTATAATTCATAGAAAGCTGAAAATTGTAAAAATTTATTCTTATTATTTGTCTGAGTCTGAGTACTTAAAGTGACTACTTCTAATTTATACTTTTCAAGAAACAAATAGCGTCAGCAGGATTCGGTTCTTTGTTTTTTTTTCCTTTTTGAATTTTCTTTGATAATAAAGGTCTCCAGTTTAATTTTATCTATTGCAGTCAGTCCTATGGTATTGGTATTTCAGGCCAGTTTCTGACTGTTCTTTCCTAAAATCAACAGAGATACTTGAAGGCTATAAAACTATCACAGAACCATCGGAGGAAGATAAGAAGAGTCAAAGATCAGTGTACACTCAATTAGAGGCTGTTGCTGACATGAAATTTACTTATGTTGCCACATGCCAGAACTACGGAAACCAGAAGCGAAGTGGAGATCGTCGTGCAACTGATATTTTAAATCTCATGGTTAAGTAAGTGGTAGAAAGGAAAGTTCATTGTTAAAAAATTTCACTATACTAAGATTACGAGCTCATTTGATTGCAAGCTTGTTCTCTATCTGTGCAGTAATCCATCTCTCCGTGTAGCATATATAGATGAAGTTGAAGAAAGAGAAGGTGGAAAAAACCAGAAGGTTTACTATTCTGTATTGGTAAAAGCTGTTGAGAATCTTGATCAGGTGAGTATTATTTTCAACTCCAAATTTAACCCCGTTGATTTAGTTTAGGCTTTAGATCTGATTCAGTGTAAGTTATTCCCTTCTGAAGGAAATCTATCGTATAAAGTTGCCTGGGTCGGCAAAGGTAGGAGAAGGGAAGCCTGAAAATCAAAATCATGCTATCATTTTCACTCGTGGAGAAGCTCTTCAGACCATTGATATGAACCAGGTAATTTAAAGTTTAAATTGAGTAATTTACCAACAGGTCTTCCCATTCTAAAACTATTTATTGCCTTCATTTTTAGGACAACTACTTGGAAGAAGCCTTCAAGATGCGCAACTTGCTTGAGGAATTTAATGAGGACCACGGAGTGCGACCGCCAACTATCCTGGGTGTTCGCGAGCATATATTCACAGGAAGGTTGGATATTAAATAAAAGTTCCTATCAATTTTGGTTCTGTTTCAGGTTTTGCTCTCTAAGATCTTTCACACATTTGATTCAGTGTTTCATCTCTGGCTTGGTTTATGTCGAATCAAGAAACAAGCTTTGTCACCATTGGTCAGAGAGTTCTTGCAAGACCTTTGAAGTACGTGATCTTTTTGCACTGTTCAGCAAATGTGAAAATATATTTTTGTATATGGTCCTGCAGATAGGCTAAGAAATTATGTACCTTGTGTCATTTCAAAGGGGGACATCATTCGTCGTCTGCAACTTAGTGGTTTAAATATCTTACGACTGCTGCCGAAAGTTTTTTGAATTCACTGTGTTAATTTATTGGCACATCCTGATATTAACAACTTTCATCATAAAGGAAAGTGTGAGTTCCTTCTGTTATGTGAGAAAAAATTCATTGCCCCCTTCCCACTAATGCTTCTGTTAACTTCTGTGACAACACATCACTTACATCAGATACCTGTTGCTTCCGTAAACATCAGTTCTTGCTCTTGTACTTCACTTCAAATACAGCCATGTATCATATTGTTCTGGGATTCTTCTTGAGGTTGGCTTTACATGATATCCTTTTCTCTAATCGGTTTTATGTAGGGTAAGATTCCATTATGGACATCCAGATGTTTTTGACAGAATTTTTCACCTTACTCGTGGGGGGATCAGTAAGGCTTCCAAGGGCATTAATCTTAGTGAGGATATATTTGCTGGTGAGTTTTTAAAACCACAATCATACTTGTGCTTTTCCGTACATTCTGACAATTTTCTCTTTGAAGGTTTTAATTCAGCTTTAAGACGTGGAAATGTTACTCATCATGAATATATCCAAGTCGGCAAGGGGAGAGATGTTGGCCTAAACCAAATCTCACTTTTTGAAGCCAAGGTTGCTTGTGGTAATGGGGAGCAGACACTCAGCCGTGATCTCTACAGATTGGGTCATCGTTTTGATTTCTTCCGTATGTTGTCATGTTACTATACTACCACTGGGTTTTATGTGAGCTCCATGGTAATAGTTTTCTCTTTCATATCTCATACTCCGTGAACTTTTTTGGGAAAGTGACTTACGAAAAGCAAACTCGATTTCTTTAAATCTCTCATTGGGAGTAAACATCTGTTGAATTGTTCTAGAGACTAGAAGGGCTCAACTTGGAACTTTGATTTTCTTTGTTCTCTTTTTATAATGGTTAACAAATGGATTTTATTCTGACAATTCCAAAAGGCGTTTAACTTGTTATGATTCATTGTTTACTAAGATTTTTGGTGGCTTAAATATTAATTTTTTTACACTAAATAATGTTCATCACTAACAGCACAATTGTACTAGCACGGCAGATGATAGTTGAATGTTCAATTGATAAATGCCTTGGGAAAATCTTCCTCTATGACTTCTGATACAGCTAGAAAGAACAGTATATGTGAGTACATGTTAGGTTACTAATTAATTTTGTGTGACATTTTGATGATCGTCATACAATACCGATAGTTGAGAATATGTTCTGTTAAGATTCCTTCTGGCAATAATTTTTAGTAAACTGTAGTATTTCTTTACGCCATGCAGCTTGTGGTCCTTACAGTGTATGCATACTTGTATGGCAAGCTATATCTTTCACTGAGTGGACTCGAGAATACCTTAGTAAGATTTGCAAGATCCAAGGGAGATGATGCTCTGAAGGCTGTCATTGCATCACAATCTATTGTGCAACTTGGTATACTGATGACATTGCCAATGCTCATGGAAATTGGACTTGAGAGGGGTTTCAGAACTGCGGCTGGAGACATAATAATCATGCAGCTCCAACTGGCATCTGTTTTCTTTACTTTTTCTCTTGGGACAAAGCTTCATTACTTTGGGAGAACAATATTGCATGGTGGAGCCAAGTACAGAGCCACAGGACGTGGTTTTGTCGTGAGACATGAGAAGTTTGCTGAGAACTACCGAATGTACTCGCGAAGTCATTTCACTAAAGCTCTGGAACTGTTGATTTTGCTCGTATCTTATCAAGCTTATGGCTCAGCAGCTCCTAACTCAAAATTTTACCTAGTCCTCACCTTCTCGATGTGGTTTCTCGTTGGTTCTTGGTTGTTTGCTCCTTTTCTTTTCAATCCCTCTGGATTTGAATGGCAGAAGATAGTGGATGATTTTGACGATTGGACCAAGTGGATGAGTAACAGAGGTGGTATAGGTGTTCCAGCAAACAAGAGTTGGGAATCCTGGTGGGAAGAGGAACAAGAGCATCTCCAATGCACGGGTCTGTCAGGACGGTTCTGGGAAATCATTCTTACTCTCCGCTTTCTCATATACCAATATGGGATCGTTTATCAGTTGAATGTTACCCAACATAACAAAAGTTTTATGGTGAGCATTTGAAATTGCTTAACATTTGACTGATAACGTTTCTTCATTTACCATTTTCGCCAGGTTGTTCAACTTGTTGAATTACAAATTTCTTTACCAACATGATTGAATATCAAAGTTTTGAATATATGAAAGCTGTAATTATGCCATTATTGTATTTTGTTCAAAAAAAATGTTTTCTTAAAGAAAATATATGGTTGTGCTTTGATCGTTTTAAAATCACTTATAGAAGCTGAAGTCAAGAAGTCAAAAAAGAAACTTTTAAGGCTTCGGCTTCGCTTTAAAATAAACATTTTAACCATCACATCCGCATAAAGCTAATGCATTTATTGTCTTCTAACTTAATGTCATGGTTGCAGGTTTATGGTTTATCTTGGCTAGTCATTGTTGCTGCTATGCTCATCCTAAAGGTCAGTGACGAAACAGACAATCAATCTTTGTAATTCGTCTTTTCTTTCAGCTCGGTACTAACGTAACGGGAAACGTTTTCCTTGTTCAGATTGTGTCGTTGGGGAGGAAGAAATTCAGTGCCGATTTCCAGCTTATGTTCAGACTACTAAAGCTATTCCTATTCTTCGGTTTAGTTGCCGCACTTGTGATAATGATAAAATTCCTTGAGCTCACACTAGGAGATATATTTGCCAGTTTCGTAGCGTTTTTGCCAACAGGCTGGGCTCTTCTGCAGTTATCGCAAGCTTGCAGGCCTTTAGTGAAGGGATTAGGAATGTGGGTTTCTGTTAAAGCTCTAGCAAGAGGGTATGAATATCTAATGGGATTAGTAATATTTACTCCTGTGGCTGTCTTGGCTTGGTTCCCCTTTGTATCCGAATTCCAAACGAGGCTGCTTTTCAACCAGGCCTTCAGCAGGGGGCTACAGATTCAACGTATTTTGGCTGGTGGAAAGAAGCACAAATGATATAGCCTCAAATGTATCTCCATCAAGTCTAGGTAAATATATAAACCATATCATTACTTTAATCTGCAAGTCTGTAACACCATTTTTGAGGTGGATACGACACCTGACGATGCAACATTTGATTGTATCAAGATAAGTGAATATTGAAAATGTTGTCACGAGGAAACTCGCCCTCAAATTTACTGGGCACATGGTATAATTTCACCATGTTATGGTATTTGACACTTGACTTCTGTCAAGTTGTTAGTACTGAAGGAATTGTTTTGTGTCTCATAATTCTGGAAGACTTTAGCACAAATCGCTTGAGATAAATATCTAACTGAAGGTTATGCCAATAAACAATTTGCATATGAGAATCGGGCAAATTGAAGCAAAAAAGCTTTTCTCGAGGCAAGGGGATGCACATTCATTTTTAACAGTAATCGTCTCCTAGAAAATTATGCGCATCCATGCTCGTGTCTATATAATGGTTGGTTTGTAGACAACTTTTAAATGTCAACCAAGAATGATGATCTATTTATAGTAGCAGCTGGGTATACATACTGAGGTACCCTGTCCACAAGATAGGAATAATTGTAACAAAAAAGCTTATTTTTTAAATATTTAAAAACCTAAAGTAAATGCAAAAAGAACCTTCTTCAGAAGAATTTTGGAGTTGAAAGAAAGAAGATGAAGAGAAGGGGTCTCGGATTCGCTTTTGCCCTTTACTTTAATCAACAAAGTAAATTTGAAACCCAGCAAACAACTAGATCAAGATAATCAGATCGTTTATTATAAAGTAGAAAAAGAATCCTACCACGTTCCAATCATGGTCCAAATTTTCAACACAACGAATCTGGAGTTGGCAAATGACTCTATAATGTTGAGAATTACCAAGTTATACTTGCAACTCACCCCATGATAAAACAAACATAACAGTACAACAGATAAATCCGAGGATTCTCAGCCCACGACCAGCTCCTCTTAAAATCTGTCCAAAAATCTAATCATGTGTCGACTTGAAATTGGTATATAAAGAACGGCACAAAGAGAACCAACGACAAGAGGTGACTGCAGTCGACAGCGTTCAAATTGGATGGACTCCACCAGTACACCAAAAGGACACATGAAATATTTTCTTCTGCATTCCTGGCATCGATCCGGCACAATAAACGTAAGAGCAGATTGGTGGTAGGAAAATACCACGAAAAGGTATAGCATAAGTACTCACCGGATAAAAAGGAGAGCCAGCCTCACCAGAAATGAGTCTACAGATTCACTTCAAACAAGAGGAAAGCAAATTCGATTTTCGTTTTTTTTTTCATGTTTTTTTCCATTTCTTGACTATCACGAAATGAGATTAATACGAAGAAAAATGGTCATCCCATGCATTTTGCGAAGCAGAATCCCATTTTTAGCAAAGTCATTCTTTGTTCTGGAAAATATTTGCAAGAAGCAGTTTATTCCTTCCGCATCGTCCAAGTTCCAACCATTTAAAAAAACACAGATGATTTCCAAACTTCCGAGGGTCAACACCATGATTAGGTACCATCACATATACCACGTCCCAAATCTTAAGTGAAATCTCCCACGATCTCTGGTTGCCCATTAGTGGAGTTGAAACCTATTGAAGTATACCCTCCATAAAACTGTTCATGTACCTGCAATTCCAAGTTTTAACAATAACTGATACAGAAAAACATGAGAAGATCAATTAAAAAAACATATATCATACTTGAAATTTTGAGAAAAACAAATCACAGGGCTCACCATTTGATGTCCATCTGAACTTAAATATTCCACACTAGCTCCTTCTGTTAGCACAGGGAGATGACTTGCACAAGAATCATAATGAGCCATAACCGCAGAAGTGCCTTCAGGCATATTTTCATGGTTGAAAGATCCAAATATGTCCGGACAAATCAACAGTTCAGATACATTAGGATCAGCAGAGCAATTCAATGGGACCGTAAAATCATCAAGTTCTATGTAGGATAAATCATCTGGCGGTGGCATGCTATTCAGAGGGAAGCTATCCATTCCGACCAATGAATCGAAATTGCCTTCATTGATTATAGCCCAACAATCCAAGTCACCAGGACTGTTATACATCTCATTCCCATCAGAGTTCGGTAAAGCTATATCCTTTGCATTGCCAATAAGATCATCCTGCCAAGCACAAATCAAGAAAGAACGTGCTCGAGTTAAAACATGGCAAAGAAAATTATGAAAGACAGTAACACAACTTAGATGTTTGCATCAACCAATCCCAAAAACCTAGTTAGACTAATTCAAAATAAATAATAGATAACAATATATAAATCAAGTGGATTGCAAAAATAATATGCATCTCTACACGTAATTTTTCGAATATTCTCAGTTCCAAAACAATGGGACATAGACCAAATATTAAAATGCGAGCAAAAATTCAAGGCAAGGTTGCCTCATCTTAACATTCTCTCAATCAAGTGGTGGTGTAACACAGATGATTAGACAAAAAAACATAAATCTGTGATAAAGAGGAATAAGCAAGCATCATATTTTCAATACAGGGAGAGTGCCTGATGCAACAAATAATAATGGAGAACATTACCATTAGACACAGGAAAACAATGGAGAGCCCTTACATTGGTAATTGTTAAAAATTGGCAAGCTTATAAATGATGGCTTACTGGAACCGATTGATAAGAGAATCACACTACCGCATTAAAAGTGATAGACCTCTGAATAATTTTAGCAGTCATATATTATTAAAATGAATAACCAAATCATATGAAAAATCTCGTTTTCTTCACCGGCATTTCTCTATCATTAATATACAAGACTAGAACAATTTTGAACAGGAGAGAAGAATCTCTCAACGCATGAGGCACTTCAGACTCTTAAGCAAGTTGGGATGTTGGTTGTAGGCAGAGGAATTGGATAAAAAGCAAATAAAAGTGGTTATTAATATCGATACGGTTTCATCATTGGGTTTGTTTCATGATTTCATCCACATTAAAGGCATACTCAGCATAGACAAAGAGAATTCACTATTGAGGACACCTACCATGTGACTTCCATCCTCATTGAAAGTTAACGAATGCTCATCAGTAAATGGTGCCAACAATGGAACAACTTCATCCATGGAGTCATTAATAGGCACGTCGTTATTTGATGGGCCAGATGAGAACGATGGACCTGCTTCGGTGGAAGGCAACCCAGGTGTACTTCCAAGATCAAGCAAGCCAGTTATGGCAGACCTACTCTGCACATCAGGTAAAACTGATGCAGTACCCAAGGCAATGACAGATGGAAAGGTTATCCCTTGATTTTGAGCATAGTCAAGATCATCATCAGCCCAATCATCCTCATCAAATGGTGCTCCATACTGGGCACCATTTTTAGGCCCTAGACCACTCTTCTGAAAGACTTTACATAAGACATACAGATCCTGCCAAAACAATCAAGAAAATAAATACAAGATAGAACATCTGTGTTCATTCAAAAAAATGTGTTAAATGTATTAAGTACCAACACTATCTTAAAGACTCTTTATCAACCAAAGCATACCTAAAGAACAAGGTTGAATAATTGTACTATCTATATTAGTTCACATCATATGAACAACTAAGCCAAGATCATGTGTCCATCGTATAATCAAAGGTATAGAAATCTAGAGGTAACTTGATCATAAATGAATTTAACCTACTATTTCAAAGGCTCAGATATCACATGAAAGTTCAAAAACATAATCCAAATGGGGAAAAATGTATCCGTGAATATACCTGAACCCCTGCAGCAGCCAACTGCTCATTTAGAATTCTATATTCGTGTATGACCCAGTCTGTTCTCTCCCCCTGAGGCGCATGTCCCATGTGGAAAACCAGGGTTTTCACCATTCCGACGGTTCTGCTATCATAATGGACAGGCCTGTCTCTTCCTGTGGTTTTCCAGTATCCATTTTCAGTGGCACGTTTCACTCGAACTCCACTTGAATACTTCTTTTCTCTTGGGCAAAAGAAGAACCACTCCAAATCCTTAGTTTTCAAGCAAGATTTATCTAAAATTAAACAAAGAATACTTAATACCCTTGTAATAAGTAAGGATAACGATCCAAAAGAGAGAACAAAACTCGAAGATTCCACTCAAGATAAGGCCAGTGGTTCTAACACATCAGTTAGCCTATAGTTAACAAATAGCTAGCAAATGCCGCAGATAAATAAATTAAAAAAACCATGCATAAATACGGAAATACCAACCAGGGAGATCCCATGGAGAGAATTTGTAGATGTTGACCTCTGCAATAGCTTCAACATGAAGCCTCTTTCCCATTACCTTTCTCTTCAGAAAATACATAACCAGCTCCACATCAGTAGGATGAAATCGAAATCCCGGAAGGAGGGACGTCCTCCCCATCAAAGGATGACAACAGAACGCCCCAAGTTCAAGTATTGAAAGACCCGCCAACAATGTTCGTGAACAATGTTACTCCAGCCGACCAAACCCTACTCCCAAAAGCAACAGCCAGCAGATATAAAAAATAAAGAAGAAAATTTATGACAGCACGTTTATACACCACCTCCCACTCAATGCTACAAGCAAATGTTGTCAAGTCCAATGCCGAAACAAAGCTTTTCGAGAGCACCAAAGCCTCCCCAGGTTCATCAAACAGAAAGTACACCAGACAAGCCAATGATACTTCTTGCTAGAACCAAAAGACATCTGGTGGCAATACAGAACCTGGCATGTTCACCACATAAAGTTATGTATCAAGACAATCCCTGACCGCAAAGTACGGCTTTACAGAGAAAACACAACACACGACAAAAAATGGAAGTAATAATCCGCTCGAGATCCCAAAGAATCTTTCTTAGTCCTTTCCGCAGACAAGTTCGAATTTCGAAAGTTTCAGACAGAATAGCAATCTGTAACAAACTTCAACATCAATGGAACATATAAAACCAGATAAAAAGGTTTGAAGCAGACCACAACGGATTGAACAATCTAATACAATCATAAACTTGAACCAAAAGCCCACAGTACTCCGATTTTCTTATATTTTTAGCAAATATTGAACACAAAACTACTCAGGAAACCGAAAATAAAACCCTATAATCCAGAACAAACAAAAAACCCCATCTAAACCCTACAATCAATCCACGGATCAGAACCTATGACAGAAGAAGAAAATTAATCATTTTTCATATATCAAAGCAGCATCAAACACCAGAACACCCAAGAAACCAGGAAAAGAAAGCAACCCATGAATCAAAAGCAAGAAACAAAAAAATCCCAGTTCATCCGACAACCGATCCAAGAAAAAACCACCCACAAATCCAATTCATCGCACCCAAAAAAGGCAAACCCACACACCTTAAAAGGAAAGCACCAACCTGGAGGAGGAGGAGAGCGACTTAAAGAGAGAGAAAGATGAATTGTAGAGAGTGAAATGGAGGCGGAAATCTTGAAGGGAGTAGGAGTTTTATAGAAAAATGCAAGTTGTGGGTGAGTGCAAAGTGAGAGGGAATAGGGTTTAGCATTTTTTGAGTGAAGCTTGTTTGGGAAGACACGCTTCCCTTCCCATTGGTTAATTGACGCGTTACATTCAAAAAAAATTCCATGTTCTCGTATCAATCAATTTGTTGGACTCAAAAATGGGGCAAAACCAAAAAGCCGAAATCCAAGCATCAATAGCCCATTATGTTGGAATATTTTTGGCAATTTGTGGTCCAAACTCACGGCTGAACGGGGGAAAGTTGTGATAATAGTCGGAAGAAGGAGAAACTGCTTGGAAGAATATGAACAAAAACAGATATAAACCTCAATAAAATATCGTCACAATTTATCGATCAACAACTCAGAATACAAAAACTATTTGCGTATTTAATTTAAGTTTATCAATTTCATCGCTCAAATTATACTTTTTTCATTCAAGTTTTAGTTTTACAACTTCTGTAAAAATGTTTATTCAAGTTTTAAAAATCATAATTAATTTAGTTGCTATTTATGAATTTCCTCGATCTGTAATTTTTTTCGATTTCCAAATTTAATTTCATGGTGTTATGGCTAATCGGATGAGTTAAAACGATTTGGAACTCACGTCGTTTGTTTTCAAAAGTCATATTATTCACAGCTCAAAACTAGGCTTCATGTTGGATTTTTAGCCACAACTTCGATGCGTGTTCAAAAAACCAATTTAATAAGGATAAATCGTGCAATTTTCACATTTAATTTTCATAAGAGTGAAATATGCATTTTTTATATTTAACATGGGTTTTTGGTGCAAATAACTCTTACATTTCATTTCAAAAGTATTATTTTTTAATTGTAAATATAAATCGGATGCATCTATCTCACATATTTAGATATGTGAAATCATTTCACAATAAACTTACTCTTGTGTAAAATAAGATTTCATGGCATGACACATGCATGTGCGAGATACTAGTATATATATATATATATATATATATATACACACACACACAACAATGAACAATCATATCACTTATATTTGTAATGTTTTTTTTAGTTTTCAATTTTTGTCTGAGAAATTTGTGATTTTTTAAATAATGATGCATTTATACTTAAAGAAAGTTGTAATTTATATAAATAATGTGGGTTTTTTTTATTTTTTTTGTATGACATGTGTTTTCTTTTGATAGGAGAATATATTAATTTGAAAACTAATTTGTTTAGATGGATAATGTTAGTGTTGTCATTTAAAAATGATTACATCAAAAGACAAAGATAGTTAATATTTGAAATTGAAGTAAATTATTTGAAATATAGTATATATTTTCTCTGTTTGATCAAAAAAGACTCGAATCTATGATGATAACCACTCATTTATGAACAATATTTAAATATGGAGTAAAAACGATTTCTATTTCTGTATATTTGTATTTAGCTGATTTGTTTTTAATTCAATCAACTAAACTAACATAGTTTTTATATGAAACTAGTAAATTACATAGTTTTTATATGCCTTGGATGGCTAGATCAGGCGCATTGGCTGGCACTGGTTCCTCTGTGTATGGATCCCTTCTAACAGCAGGGACGGACCCAATTTTTTTCTTTTACAATGAGTCGTAGAGATTCGAGCCACTTCTAATTTTTTTTTTTTTGGTAAATATCTATAGAAATTTAAGAACAGTCTAATTTTTTTAAAAGATATCACGGTACAAATAACTCATAAAAGTTAATATTTAGAATACATATTTAACTTTCACAAGTGAATAAATGTAGATTTTTGATATTTCAAAAGGGATTTGGTGCAAATAACTCATAAAAGTGATAAATTTATGTTATCAATTCTTTTATTTAATAGAATTTAATTTTGAAAGTACATTTAAAATATATTAAAAATAGTTTTAAAAGGTAAATTTTGAATCTAAGTGAAACTTGTCTTATATTACATGGGTTACATAATAATTTAAATAATATATAAAATTTGAAAATGATATTGATTAAATTTTTTTTTTGAAAATTAACTCTTATATTTCGAATATGCCAGGAACAATATGTTTTTTTTTAAAAAAAAAATGACACGGTCATTTTGCTAACTATTTTTATCTGTTAAGGAAAATCGAATGGGTGAAGTAGCATCTCGTAAGGCTGGTGTGCAGCTAGATGCCAGTTCTTATGAAGCAATGATTCGGAGGAAGTGAAAGGGTATAAAATACCCAGAGGCAACATTTGATGAGTTAGTCAAAGGTTCTACGGAGAAAAGAGAAACTGCTTTAATGGGAAAGCTATTACAGGAAATAAAGGAAGGGTAGATGGTGGAATCTGGAGTTCACGAATGGAATGATTTGATTCACTTTTTCTGCAAGAAACAGCCAATGCAAGACGCCGAGAAGGCTCTGAAGAAGAAGATGAGTTTAGGACATGCCCCCAATGCACAGACTTTCCATTCCCTAGTAACTGGGTATTCTGCTATAGGTGGGAAATATATTGAGGTAACCAAATTATGGGGTGAGATGAAAGCTTTTGCATTTTCCAGTGGAATGAGATTTGATCTGAAACTCTTGGATGCTGTACTTTACACAGTTGTGAGAGGTGGATTCTTTGTTCGAGCAAATGAAGCAGCGGAAATTATGGAGAAAGGAAATATGGTTATACACAAATACAAATATCGCACTCTTTTCTTGAAGTACCATTAAGGCAAATTGAAGAAGAGAGAAGCAGCATTGTCATTCAAAAAATGGGTGGGTTTACGTTGAAGGGACTGCTTGTCACTTCTTGTCACTTTATTCTGTTACCCACTATCCAACTCAGCACTAGCTAACATTTCTGTCTCATTTCATGTAAGAGAGCCCCTCCTACTTTTAAAGACTACCGACTTGACTTGTGTGTAAAAGCATGCTCAGAAGTTTAGTAACAACTTAACAGATGTACAAACTTGTGTGAGACGATCTCACATATCATATTTTGTGAGACGGATCTCTTATTTGAGTCATCTATGAAAAAGTATTATTTTTTATGTTAAAAATATTATTTTTGTTATGAATATCGGTAGGTATTCACAGTTGTGGACATATAAAATCTTGATCGATCAAAGAATTTGGTCTTTCAGCTATACAATCTTGATTGCTCCAGGAATTTAGTCTCGAGCCTGCCGCTTAATTTCTCGACTTTATTATTAATGTTTTTGTGCATTTGATATGCTGAAGAAGTAAATACTCGAGTATTTTATTCTTCTAATCTTGTTGTGCTGAAAAATAATCTTAGTGTGAAGTACTATTTTTTAATAATCCTGGTCTCCACCATTATAGGATTCTATTTCGTTTATGTGATCCATTAAAAGCTGGAATGTGGTATTTCAAGGTTCTATCACCATTACTCCTGAGTTGAATGAGGGTTCTAGCAATGTTTTTGGGAATAAGCAAATCAATGTCTATGAAGATCACTGATCTTATCATCAACAAGAATCACGAAATCTTTGCTGGATCCTGCCATTCTAATGCGCTGAGCTGCAACTATGGCCCCACAAACATAGATATGATCTGAATGCAAGATGGTGGCATATGCCTCTCGTTGCCTTTTCCCAGATTAATCTTGTTTTGTTTTCATAAGGTTGCATTAGCAGCTTCTCAAGCACTAGTCATGAACCAAATAAATTTAAATTTCAGTTAGGATAGACATCATTCTATACTTCTTGCTTACCGAGAAATGAGAAAGCTTGGTTTGAGTTTTACCTATGGCTCCAGGAGGTGCTGCAATTTCACATGATCCTATTGGAAGCCGAATCTTTTCTCTCAGTGCATTCAGCTTTGGTGTGTATAACCATGATTTTCCTTCATGTGCGACAAGATCTTTGCATATAAACAGATTTGGCACTGGAAAGCTGGTCGACAAAAAAAAAAGCAAATGCACAGGGAGAAGGGCAATTAACATCCAATTCTTGTTCTTCATCAATCCATTCAGGGTACAAGGATTCCCATGTAACATTTTTCTCAAACAAATATTCGTTTTCTGGTATCCATAAACTTTAGAAACAATGGACCAATAATTTGTACTCAGTAAGTCAAGAACGAGAGAACAAAATAGAATATATTTTCCTGAGCTACAAGTACAAATGTACTTTGCTTGAATTGACAGAAAAATTCCCAGAACAGGGACGGGATCTAAACACAGAAGATGATCAACTTTGTAGCAGTAGTCTTCTTCAATGTTTTTCAGTGCCTTGAGATGAAAAAGGGATATCACAAGATTGTTTGTCAAATGTCAACTTATAAGCGCAGAATTATTTCGAAGAAACGTGCAATAAACAGCTTTGGTAAGCATTAAAAATATCCGGATTTATGTGCACATCTTGGTACTGAAACATTTGATATTCTACCTTGGGAGTTAAGATGCAGGAAGAGTGATCAAAATTTCGATTAAAAAGAAATGATCGATTAAACCAATGGATTGATTGGTTGAGTGACCATTATTTTTAGAAAAATGGATTAAAGTGAAATGACTGTGCCGTTAAGAATTGGTATTTTTTTCAAAAAAAAAAAACAAAGAACATTTTTCTTATACTAGCAAGAAGCACGTGCGATGCACGTAAATATTAATTATTTAATAAAAATTAAAATTTGATTTTTTAAAAAACTAATTTGAATCATTTTTTCATTTATATTGGTTTAGTCTTTTGTTATATTAGACGAATAAATTAATTAAGAACTTATATGCCTTACTTTCAAAATTGTTTCTCAAATTAAAATTCAAGCCGTTGATTTTATGTTATATAATAAATTATAATGAGCATAATATATAGAACGAATTGAACTGAAACAAATTTTGAAAAAATATATATCTAAGCACCACGTATAAATAGTGAAGTACATCAATGACAAATAA
The DNA here is from genome assembly GCF_025594145.1 of Primulina tabacum. Lineage (NCBI taxonomy): Eukaryota > Viridiplantae > Streptophyta > Magnoliopsida > Lamiales > Gesneriaceae > Primulina > Primulina tabacum. The sequence continues at coordinate 6,958,893 of NC_134552.1, read as the reverse complement.
TTATCAATTTAAAATATTTGTTAATAACTCATCAAAATATTATCAAAACTAATGAAATAATAATATTGATAATAAAATATAACATATAATATTCAATTTAAATATTATTTAACCTCCTAAAGAACTTTTTTATCTTTTGCTTTAGAATTATATATCATAGATAAATTAATTTGCATATACATTAGTTAATGAATAATTTTTTAAAAAGTATATAATTTATATTTTTCATTAAGGCATCAATTACGAATTTTATATATATATATATATATATATATATATATATATTATATTTATATGTCTGTAGTGATTGTATATTGTTGGGATCAGGAAATAATTTAGATTATGATGAATAAACTCTTTAAAAAATATTTGTTTTTAAAATTTGTTTTCAATCGTTTTTAGGCGGTTGAAAGATTTTCTCATACGGTTAGAAATATAAATAACGTGAAAAGTATGGAAGACGGTTCAATATTTCTAATGATATTTTCAACCGGTTCGCAATCTAAACAACAAGATAAGTTTAAAATGTAAAAACTTGTGAAAAATAAAGACACGGAAATTTTATGAATGTTCGGAGAATAACATTCAAACGTCACCCCCTCTTCCTCTCTAGGAAGGATTCCACTAAAAAACTTTTTCTGATATATACTTTTTATTTTAAAGTGCTAATAAAATATTTAAATTTCTTATTATAACTAACTTTTTTAATTTTTCTATCAGATTCTTATTTTTTGACATTATTAGTATATTGACATTCATAATTATTGCTATAAATTCTACTAAATAATTTATTAAATTCTCTACTTTCAATTCTTAGTTAAAAAATCATAAAATATATTAATATTAAATTTCATATTATTATATACTTATCATATTATTGTACTATTGTAAATATAATTTTTTTATATCTTCTTGTGATGCTATAATTTATTACTTAATTAGAAACTACACTAAAATATAATTACAAAATTGTATTAAAATCATAAAATAACATGTAGAAAGAAAATTAAAATGATAAAATATTTAAAGTTAGTGTAAAGACAGATTATCTGAGAAAATTAATATAAGAGTATAGGAGTTATATTTTATTCTTGAAGTGATATAAATTATTACTATTAATTATATATTATGTGGAATAATTAGGCTACTAATTAATTATATATTAGGTGGAATAAATAAAAAATGTTGATATTTCATTTTTACACTTACAACAATTAGAAATTTACAAATATATATTTATTGAATATTTGGATTTGTGTTGATGAGGATGTCATTTTTATCTTTTGACAATTGAAAAACATGGCCAATGATCAACAACTTTATAGGTATATAGATAAAAAATATTTTTATTATCAAAAATATATTCATTTTTAATTCATATATTTCCCATAAATTATGTAGAAAATTTCAATGCAATTAATCTAACAACACACAAATTTAAGGGAATATTATAAAATTTACAATGAAAAACTTTGTTATTCTTTTTACACTTTTACAAGTATAATAGTTAAATATATATTCTTTTAATATTTTTAATGATTTTTTTTAATTAAAAAATATATATTCTTTTAATATTTTTTCTAAGAATCATGTATCAAGAGAATGTTATTTCTCCAATATATTTTTATTACCAAATATCTATTTAATTTTTATATAACATTATTTTCAAAGTTTCTTATGTTTTAATTTTCTATTAAAAAATAAAAGCACTATTATGATCCTCATGTATTTAATGATTTTGTAGAAAATTTTCATGCAATTAATTTAACAATACACAATTTATGAGAATAGTAGAAAATTTACAATGAAAAACTTTATTATTCTTTTTACATTTTTATATTATAAGTATAATAGTTAAAAACATATTCTTTTAATATTTTTAATTAAAAATATTTTTATTACAAAATCTATTTTTGTAATATTTTTTCAGAATTTCTTATTTTACAATTTTCTATTAAAAAAATAAAAACACTATGATCTTCATGTGTTTAATGAGTTCAAAAAAATAAATGCATCAATTAAATAAATAATCAATACATTACAAATTCAATATCTCAAATTTGTCCCTAAATTTTATATACTCTTTTCACCAATGCCTATGTAATTAATACAAATAATGCATAATTTTTGGGCAATGTAGTAAAATCACGATACAAAAACTTTGTCCATCATCCATACTTTTATAAGTATATAGATATAGATATAGATAAATTCTTATAATAAATTTATTAAACTCTTTGCTTTCAATTCTTTGTTAAAAAACCAATAAAATATGTTGGTATTAAATATTATATTATTTTATATCTATCATGTTATTATACTATTGCACATATAATTAATTTTGTTCTACAACAATCAATGTATGGTGTAATGATAATTTTGTATGGTGTAATGATAATTTATTAGCATTTGTTAGAATTTTAGATATATGAGTGATCATTATTAGCATTTGTTAGAATTGTGCATATATATCCTTAAGGAGGACATTTGTGTTTTTTCACAATCGGAAAACACATCAATGATCCACACTTTTATAGGAATATAGATATATAGATATAGATATAGATAAATTCTTATAATAAATTTATTAAACTCTTTGCTTTCAATTCTTTGTTAAAAAACCAATAAAATATGTTGGTATTAAATATTATATTATTTTATATCTATCATGTTATTATACTATTGCACATATAATTAATTTTGTTCTACAACAATCAATGTATGGTGTAATGATAATTTTGTATGGTGTAATGATAATTTATTAGCATTTGTTAGAATTTTAGATATATGAGTGATAATTTATTAGCATTTGTTAGAATTGTGCATATATAAGTGATAATTTAGTAGCATTTGTTAAAATTGTGCATATATATCCTTATATGGTGTAATGATAATTTATTAGAATTTTAGATATATGAGTGATAATTTATCAGCATTTGTTAGAATTGTGCATATATAAGTGATAATTTAGTAGCATTTGTTAGAATTGTGCATATATATCCTTAAGGAGGACATTTGTGTCTTTTCACAATCGGAAAACACATCAATGATCCACACTTTTATAGGAATATAGATTGGTCTGTTATAACATCAAATATTTATTTGACATTTTTAATATAATTATTCATTTTTATGATTAATTTTTTAGACAAATTGTGTCATCCAATAAATTTGTCACTAATTTTTTTTAAAATAATATTTTGTCATGATATTTTGAATATATTTGTTCAATATAGATGTGAACCATTGGATGCATCCTGAAGCTAACTCTTAAGAGTAGCATTTCATCAACCGGCTTGAAGTTTTCCATATATGCATGGATTAATAATTTGAATCTGCTGTGTCCTTGCTCAAAATGCGAAGTATAGAAGACTGGAAAAATGTCCGCTGATGCTCATTTTCTCAATGGTTATTATATCAGTACTTGTCGTTAACTTTAACAGGGTAAGTGTCATTTCTGCAAATGATGTAACTTACATTCGAAAGACTTTGCGATATGTTGAACCAATGAATTGAACCACATAAAATAGTTTGTTGCTGACCTAAACTAAGCCTAACAGATTACTCTGGCCTTGAATGAAAGCCAAGATTCTTGAAATTCTTGCTGAAATAGAAACCAAACTCAGGCGTCTATTCCAACAACTTTCACCATGGAAAACAGACGCGTGCTTTTGAAGCTTGAATGCAGGCACTTCTGCCGTGTTACAACTTTGTCGAGCGAACAATTTACGTAACCTGACATTCTAATTTTGAACAGGCAATCCATAATTATGAAACGTTCTGATTGTTCCGTCCCAACCAGCAGTCACGAACACGAGGCCCCATGTTGCTGATACAATCCTGGAGTTGTTCTTGTGCAGCAGTTCTTGATGAATATGATCACCACATTCTTTACAGGGATGACAATCATTTTCTGAAGAGAGTGGATCCCATAAAGGAAGTTTCTCTTCCGGCCATGTTACAGAACCCCTAGATGAACTGTCCATTGAAAACCAGTTCGCTAGTGAGAAGCGTTCCAAATCCCAGGACCTTGGTGAGGCCTTTAGACAGTTCTGCAACGGAAACATATTGCAGTCCGTATCTAAATCTTTCCAAGGTATGGCTACTGACACACCCTCGATGAACAAATGCTCGCAAGAACGTATAGATTTGGTGTGTTTTATTTTTTGGATGGATGGATCATCGTAGTTCCACAGGTAAACACGAGAATTGTCCCCGACTGATACAATGTGCCTTCCGTTTGAAGTAAACGAAGCCGACATTTGACAACCTGATTTTGCCCGACCTGTTGTTTGTGGAAAACAGGTTCAGAAAGGTAAGGTTACAAATCTTGACTGGCATTGTTTCAAGAAATAGCATCAATTCATTTGTGCACCTCTGTATTTGCGGACAACCTCTAGCCCATCAAGTACTCGGATTTTCGAATCCTCAGAAGTTATCATCACCCTTCGAGTATTGTTTTTGAGAAACTGGAAGAGAAAAAAATCTGTTCAGACTTCATCGACGTTTGACAAGAATAAAATGCTACAATTTCAGCGGTTTGGGAACGTGATATACCTGAATACCAGTAATTTTGTTGCCAGATGACTTCTTTCCCCGAAATTTTATCATTGCTTTTAACAGTAGTTCGCCTTCTGTAAAACAAAAAAATCGGGTTTGAAATCTTCTCGTTACAGCATATGCTAACATTATACAAAAATCTATTAGCAGGGAAGAAATGTGCACCTGATCTTTCAAAGAAACGACAAGTGCCGGAAACAGAACCAACGACAAAACCCTGGGATTATTTGAAAGGGAAAGATATTAGGAAACTTCATATTTGGTCGAATCAATTTCAACTCAATAAAAATATCATTGTAAATCGTACTTCTCCATTTGGCTGGTAGCATACTGCTGTAACTAAATCTCGAATGTTCGCCCAGTCCTCTACTCTCTTCTTGTGGACTCCCCAAATTCGAACTTTGCCATCAATGGAGCCACTGATGAAGTAGGTCTCGTCCACAGGATTGAATTGAACACACGTAACTGAACCCGCCAGCAAACCAAGATAAGTTTAGTTTCTATTTTATTTTGTGAAGAACACAAAACATTTCAAAATGCCAAAGAAATCAACGGTAAGTTTTCTGATGCTAACCATAGTTGCAGTGATGGAAAACACCAAGGCATTTTTCCGATCCTACTTGCCATAAACGCACGGTTTTGTCTGTGGATGCTGATAGAAGATGCTACAACAAAAAAATCCACTTCAGAATTCAGGCATATATAAACGGTTAGATGGGATAACTATAGCTTAAGTTTAGGTAAATCGACTAACATTAGAAGAGGACCATGCAAGATCCAAAATTTTGCCAGAATGTCCCTTCAACTTGTGCAATGGCTCTTCCTCGATATGGAATATCTTTTCAGGGATGACAGGAGTGTGGCACGCTATGTTTTTTTTATGACCGGACTTATCTACCGATCCTTGGCGGCCAAAATCGCATTTCACAGTCTTGCAAGAGGAATCCACCGTGCTCACACGCCATATGCAGATGACCCCATCTTCACCACCACTTGCAAGAAATTGACCATCGGAACTAAACTTCATAGTCCAAATAAGGCCATTATGAGCATTGATCTGTTGTCCGGTATAGACTGCGGAACATTCCATACACTTCTTCCTATTCTGTTCTATCCTCACTCGAGCCATCTTCCCCGTGTTGGAAGTCGGGATATGGGATCTTTGCCTTTTCATCTTCTCCACCAAGTGTTTCCACCATCGAACCACGTTCTTGTTTTTCTTGTCCAAGTCGAGGCTTTCACCTGCAGAGACCCGACCATTTTCAAGACTTTCTTCAATCTCTGGCTCCCGATTGATGCATATTTCATCCAGCCAATCCTGATCCGAATAATCAACCGAACTCCGTGCTTCGCTATTAGATTGCCGTCTTTCACATAGAAAAGTTTCATCCACACTGGCACTAGATGATGCACTAGATTCCGCAGCCCTTTCTATATCCATTCTTTCAAACTCACCATTAGTTGGATCCTCGAAGAATTTGCTCAAAAAAATCTCCCTCCTTTCCTTGACACTAAGTGGCTTGCTCAACCACATATCATACTCCATACGGCTACAAACCGAATCTCCTTTCACAATGAAAAACTCGTCGCACGTCAATCGATCTTTGGTGTCAAAGAAAACCTCTTCTCCTTCAACGACACTCGGCATTTCTTGAAATGCACTTTGCATCAGAATTCCACATCAAAACAGTAGATATCTCATATCAGTACCTGTTTCAGATTCCAACAGAAAAGATCTACACAATTAAGCTTTTTATATTACCGAAAAATTAACAAAGTTTTCCCCCTAACGATGAGAAACAAGGGAATAAATCAAGATAATTTGCGATCCCAGAACACAAGAAAATTATAAAATAATGCCAGTAACTCCGATTGTAAATCCAGGAACCCAGAGTCCTCAAGTGGTTGAAACTTGAAATTATTATAATGTACCTTAAAATCCCTTCAAAAGCAAACAATAAATCCCAACTACATCACAAAACCTCCTTCCCTTGAAACCGAAGCAAAGGTAAAAATCCAATCTTTTGTTTTAAATAAGGAACAATCTCGACGATAAACAACCAACCAACTCTTGATCTTCATTAATGGGTCACGAGATCTGCGAATTTCAGAGACGAGTTCTCGGGAATTTCGGCGGTGCACGAGCGGCGCAGCGCAGAATAGCAACAGGCGATTACAGATGCCTATACAGTGTGTATGTGTACAGATAGATATAGATACACATATATGCGTATGTATGTATAGGCTTGTGTCTTCTGCAATTTGCTTCTCTTTTTTTGCAAAAGCTCGTACCCTTTTTGTACCCTCAGAAGGCAACACCTCCAAACAACACCATCCAAAGTCAATTTCCACACAAAGTCCAAGACTTCACACCACTTCAGCAACAAGCTGATAAAAATAAACACTGTGCAGTACAGAAGAAATGAGGGGAAATAAAAACTCACTTTTCGCAAGATTTGCGATAATTTATTTATCTAAAACAGTAGCGACCCAATATTTTTTTCTTTTTAAACAAAAGAATGGGGTTTGACTTTTGGACAAGAATAGAGAGCCGTATATATAATATATCGCATGCAGCATCATATTTGTGCAAAGATTACCTTTTTAAAGCAATGGGATTTGATATTCTCTGCGTAATTATTGGTGGTTTGAAGATTATCATACAATAATAATAATGTGAAATATATGGAGTAGTATTTTAGAGTAGGCATGGGCGTGGATTGATTCAACACCGGGGGCGGTGAAATAGTTGTGTTTGTGTTCATCCCAACAACCATTGTCTCTTAACACGTAGAAAAACAATATTTTTTTGGAGTAAGTATCTTGTGAGACGGTCTCACGAATCTTTATCTGTGAGACGCATCAATCCTATCGATATTCACAATAAAAAGTAATACTTTTAGCATAAAAAGTAATATTTTTTCATGGATGACCCAAATAAAATATATGTCTTACAAAATACGACTTGTGAGACCGTCTCGCACAAGTTTGACATTTTTTTGATATTTAACCGATAGTCATGTTATATGTATGTTTTGATTGATACATGATGGTGGTAACGTTTTTCCATAATTGAGAATAAAATAAAAGTACGTTTTTTATGAGACAGTCTCACAATTTTTCGTAAGACAAGTCAATTCTTTCATATTTACAATAAAAAGTAATCATTTTTCATCGGTGATTCAAATAAAATATATGTCTCACAAATTGATCTTTATTGTAAATAAGAAGAGTTATTGTGAAAAAATAAAAGAAATTTGATTGAATTTAAATGTATTTTTGTAATTTATAATACAAAATGTAAGCATGAGTGCATACACTCAAAATTTTTCTTGTTTTGTGTGTGTATAATAATATTTACATTTAAAAACCAAATATTTTTCGTAAAATAGTAAGAAATTTCCTTATCATAATACGAAGAATAATCGGGATAAGAAATCTTGTTATATAATTAGACATGTTGATCATCTCGAATCTAACTTTAAATTAAGATAATTATTTTAGTATGTAAATTTGGTATTGGTTATAATGTCATTTAAGTGATAAAAAATTAAATTAAAACTTAAAAATGCATTATTAAATTATAGATCATGCCATAATTTATATTTTAAAATAATCTTGTAATTATAATTCTTAAACTAATTATGAGTCCAATTTTAACAATTAAAATTTAAATTTTCCTAAATCTTTATTGACGGGTTTATTTAATTTGATGCTTAATATTATTACCCATTATTATTGGCGTGTAATAGGGAGATCAAGGAGACATGAATGCACACATGTGGAAATCCCATTGCAAGTAAATATTTTAATTGTGGATTTATATTTTTTGTTCTATTTTCACGCATTTACTTGATTTCTTTGATCTCTACCAAATCGCAATAAATAAATTATATCGAGTAACTATTTTAGTATGATGATTTGTTTCACAAAATAATCATTTAACATTAAATTCTGTTTTAAAAAAATAAAAATTATAAAAGGCCTTAGAGTTTTTTAAAAGAAAAAAATTTATTCTACCAAAAAAGCATTAAAAATCATATTTGAAGTATTTAATTTTAGACAATAATTTGTGTGAGACGATCTCACTAGTCGTATTTTGTGAGACGGATTTCTTATTTGGATCATCTATGAAAAATATTGTTTTTTATGTATGAGTATTACTTTTTATTGTGATATCGATACGGTTGACCCGTCTTACAGATAAAAATTCGTGAGATCGTCTCACAAAAGATCTATTCTTAATTTTAATATAATCTTGTGTCAAGTAATTTTTTGTTTTTTTTTCTTTAAGATAAAAAATTTGTTATTGTATTATTAATTTTTTTGAGAACATACAAAATTTATTATGAATGAGTGACATATGTATTAATATATAATAAATAGTTTACATGCAATGCATATATACCTATCAATGGTAATAATGATAGGATAGTACAACAGCTTGATATGACAATGGGAAAGTGGGAATTTAATTTGACCACTTAGGAGCATATATAGCTTTCACATACCCCATCCCTTTATTAAATTATTACTTTTTCTCTTTTGCAGAAATTTAAACACTACACAGAGATTGATGTACAATTATATTTGATGCACACATTTATGTCAATGCTTTGTAAATAAATTAAACCATCAAATAATAATCCGTCTCACGGATTTATATTTGTGACAAAAATTTATGTGAGACGATCTCACGAGTCGTATTTTATGAGACAGATCTCTTATTTGGGTAATACAGTATTACTTTTTATTGTGAATATCGGTAGGGTTGACCTGTTTCACATATAAAGATCTGTGAGACCGTCTCACAAGAGACCTATTCTATATTCAAAAATCAATTTTGTGAAATAAATCTCTTATTTGGGTATCCCAATAAAATTTATTATTTTTAATACTAACAATATTATTTATTAATGATAAATATGGACATGATCGACCCATCTAATATATAAAAATCCGTGAGATTATCTCTGGAAAAACATATTATTGATGACGAGATTTTGCGATTTGACGTTGGTACTTCGATTGTGATTAGCATGTAAAGTTTGTGATGTAAACATTATTTTATCAAGAGAACATATGTAGTTGAAATTTGTACATTTAAATGTCACAATGGAAGCCCCACATATCTTCAAATCGATTGCACGTCTCCAAAAGTTCAATAAATTCTTGCTTAGTGTGATATATCTTCATCTTATAGAGAGGATAAGGCTCGTGATTCTTTGTGGGTGGACAACATCATGTTTTCCAAATTATTTCACACTTCAAGACGAAAAATTTATTTATTATTTATAAATTAGAATTCATTTATTATTGAGTAGATTTATTATAAGACGATATCAGATATATGTTTTCGTGATATTAATCAATCTGATCAATATTTAGAGAAAAATTAATAACTTTGGTATTAAATTATTATTTTCTATGAATCGGGTTGATAAGATATATATGTCTCATAAAAATGATATGTGAAACAATTTCACTTAAGTTTTTGTATTATTATTATTATACTTCGATATTCGATAAATGCATTCCACTAAGAATTTATGTTTTTCAATTATACACAAAAATAAAAATATACAAGATTTCGAACAAAATAAAAGGTATTTTTAAAAAATTAACACACATAACACGGTGAACAATTTAAATATGAATACTTGTATTTGACTAATTCCCTGAGACAACCTGTAAACAACGTGTTTTTTTTTTAAAAAAAAAACAATTAATTAATTAATTAACTATATATTAAATTATTATTTTCGGATAAAAATATTAAATTAAATTAAAAGAAAATGGAATGTAATAGTTAATAGTTATCCCTTTCCAAGTTATAAGAACGTACCAACTACCAAATCTAATAGTACCTTTTTTTATTAATTAATTGTAATATAATTATCAACTGGGTTTGTCGAATTAGTTGTCCCTATGTCATTAGGCAAACAAGTTAAATTGCCTTTAAATATTTTAATTAAAGAACTGCCATTTGTAATATTTTTAAAAATTATATATAATTTTAAAAATTATCAGTTTTATCTCGAAAATATTTTATATGATCTTACTCGTCATATTTAAAAAATGGGTCACGATTTGACAAATATAAAATTACATTCGAAATTGGATAATAAAATAGAGTGGTCCAGGAAAGATTACAGATTCATTAAAGTTTGAAAGTGAGAGAAGTAAAATAATTAAATATATATTTACCATCGAATGAACTAATTTTTTTGTGAAATTTACATAACAATTTTTTTTAAAAAAATTTATTTAATTATTTTTTTCCTTTATAGAGTGTGTGGAAAATAAAATTTGCGTTTTGATTATATTTTTTTAGTAATTATATTTTTTTAAAATTTATTAGTTGTGCTCTTCTTCTTCTCCAAAATACTAGGAAACATAATAGTATGTGACCGGGCAACCACATTTTGATTCTGATTCTGTCTGAAATTATTTATTGTCTTTTTAAAAATAAATTATTTGCGTTTTCAATGAATTTATTTAATTAATTTATTGGTGGTCCAATTGACATAAGTGTGGAGAGTAAGAATAAAGGAAATTAATATTAATGTAGAGCGAAGTCGTGAAAAGAAATATCATTTTTTCATATTAATATAAGATTCCGTGGGTATCATGTAAGACTTTATCCCGGTTCTTTATGCATTAGATGAATTAACTATGTCTGTATTTACAATAATAAGTAGTATTTTTTCGTTAATAATCTAAATAAAAGATTTGTATTATAAAATTGACTCGTGAGACTGTATCGCAAAAAAAATTATACAAACTTTTATACCTCAGCTCAACGATTCGATGCAATTAAAGCTCTAGATACATATGTATTAACTCTAAAACAAAAATATGTAGATATTCGGATGAACAAATCAAATCCATTAATGCAAACACACACATAAAATTTACGTAGAAAACCAATTAAAAAGTGTTGGAATTTGAACTAACCTCACCCGATTATGGCTTGCCTGATTCTGATTCTTGAATCGACACATGCATTAGAATGAGAAAATATAAGGGCTACACGTCTATATATATATTGGTATGGGATACCTTTATTTTTATATTATATTAAACATATGGATATGATTTTTTTAAATTTTATAATATTTATAAAGTATTATTCTAAAAAAAACCCCAACACTTTTTAGATATTTACTCGGTTTTTGTAGTTGTTCTACGAAGCATATCTCTGCCCAGCTCAATCTTGATTTCCCCAGCCTTCAATTAATGCAAAAAGACGATTAATTTCCCACTTGTATTTTCATTTATTTTTGTGAGATATTTCATATTGTTTTTAAATATAAATTTACTAAAAAAATTGTTGTCAAAATACATTAATTATTATTTCGTTAAAAAAAACCCATTTACATAATAATAATATCTCTATTTTCCCATAATTTTTTAATCCAAAAAACCTCAAATCGGAGTATTTGTTGATCGGCATAAAGAGATGAAAGTTGCCTTTTTGGCACAGCTGTATTTTACTATAATTTAATAGGAATCGTGATCTTTCTTTTTTATACTATACCATACAATCTGTATATGTAGGTTACATTTAATTTGGACGTATTTCGAAGGGAACCATATATTGATTACATTATTCCACGTCGTTCCACTTTCGATTCCTTTCAAAAAAAATTGGATTTTTTCATTAAAATCGACTTGATTTTTTGGTTGAAGATTTGTACGTATTTGAAAACTTATAGTTAATGGCGCATTATATTTGAGCTACACTCTGATCATATATCTATCTAGTTATTACTAGGTTTTAACTTCCATCTTCAGTATATCGTATACTCGAATATGGATCGGGTTTGAATATCTTGTTGAGTATTCGAGTTAAAGTTATAGATTCTGGAAATTTCGATACGCTTTTGCGTTGGATTGAGTGCTTCGGATGAAAATTATTCGTAATTATTTTCCCTTAAAATTATGAGATGTTTCGAACTTTTCGAAAGTTTATTCAATCCCTCTCCCACATTCACATTGGATCTTCGGGTCAAGGAAGGCAAACAATGAGACATAAATTGTTTGTGTGGATAACTAGGTTGTAAAGGCATTCACGAGTGCCAAGAAATATACGATGGTGGAGGCGCATATGGGAACATATCTTTTCTTGATTTCTTCTCATTAAAACCATAAAGGTGTTTCAACGAATATATATATATATATATGTATGTATGTATGTGTGTGTGTAGAGAATATATATCATTTGAATGAAATACAAACAAAATCATACTTTTTCAGTTTTGATAACGTAAAATATATAATCTCTTGGGAACTTGAAACAACCTTTTCATGCAGACTTCACAGTTCACAATGTCCCCTTTCTATGTCGATAGTTTTGTAATTACACGATCCAGGTCACGTATGATATATACACACACATTTATCGTGTATATTTATATGAATATTGGTGATGTAAACATTCAACAATTGCATGTGTTGAAACATGTAATTACTGCAAATCAAATAAGTGAATGTTACGTCATCGATGATTATATAAGTATAGATGATAAATGTACAATATATTAAAAATGTGTATATATATATTTATTTATTTATTTATAAAAGAAATCAAATTAATAGGACAGATGCGTATGGGAATCCATATTATGTTAGGAACTAATGGGGATGCCCCTCCAAAAAGGTTGAGATTGTTTTTCATTGTATTGTATCATAAACTCTAAACCATAAAACATGTTGGAATTTTTTTTATTGAATCTGTGATATAAGCATTGAGAATGTAATTACTTTTTATACTATTTGTGGTAAATGAAAAAAAATAGAAGTAGATATCATGTGAAATGGTATCACTAATTTATATTAATGAGATGAGTCGATCCAGTATATATTTGCAGTGAAATATATTATTTTTTCACATAAAAATTATTTTTTTCATATAATGGGTTGAATCGAAGATCGATCTGTCACACAAAACTAACTCGTGAAAATGTCTCATATAAACTTTTGTCTTTATAAATCTTATATATTCTCCTTTTTGTGTGTTTTCTTTTTAATTTAACGATCACGACAAGAGAACGACGAGATAGAAATAAAGACGTGATCTTTATGTTTTGTGTATTGGGAAATTTGTGTGTAGTTGTTTTTTTTTAAAAAAACAAAAACAAAAAATAGACTCGGCTAGGTTATATTTTATTTAATTCTCTTATGCATAGAATTTTTGCTTTCGATTTCATGGCATGAAGAAATATAATTATTAAAATTACTGATGTCGTTTACTATATATTTAGTTATTATAATAGATTTGTAGATATTTTATTGAGGCATAAAAAAAAAGTAGTTATAGAGTAGTTTTACATGAATATTAGTCACAAGTTGAATTAAAATAAGAGAAAATTTCATTTTTGTTCACGTATGTTTGTTTTCTAATAATTTTGGTCATATATGTTGTGAAATTTCAATTTCAATATATTATTTTTTGGCAATTCTAGTACTTATGTGATGTGCCGTTGATTTTGGACAATGTTACGTCAACATTCTCGATGAAAATACTAAAATTGTCAGAACTCGAAATATATATAAATAAGGTTGAGATTTGATAACACATAAAAACTCATGTGAGATCGTCTTTTGTGTTAATTTTGTGATATGAGTTTTCAACTGTACCCATGAAAAGTAATAATTTTTATGATATTAATTTTTAATGCATGCAAGGACGGATCCAAGATTATATGTTTTTTTTTGGGTGTGCATATTAAGTGACGACAATGTGCGATGATGTCAGAGCTAGCAATTTGTTGTGTATTGCTAGTTTCACTCTTTTGACTTGTGGTCTATGCGTTATTTTCTTGAAACTTTATGTTTGATAAATATAGAAACGGAAAAAAAAATTGAATTAAAAGACACGAACCTTGAGTTTAAATCGAGAACTTAAAAAAAATTGAACTAACATTCATCTTGTATGTATTTTAAATCCATTATAATTAACATTATATCAACACGGATTCGAATTCATCCAACAGTAATTAATCTGATAAACCAAATGAATTTGAAATCAGTGGCTCGGAATTATTCCATCTAAGCCTACTCTTATTTACACTGTTTATTAAAGTTAAACTCTATTTACTAACCGGCGGTGAAACGTTTTTATAATTACCAAAACACATTCTAACAATCCAACAATATATACATCTTTAAAAGTTATCGACGAGTTCATTTAAGTTAAATTTCAAATATTCACTCAGTATTTACGCAAATCACATAATTAATATAATTACATCCATCGTTGTTATTCAAATAATAATTAGACACACAAAACGTTCATAGAATCACTCTTATCAATAAAATAAAATTAATACAAATATATCTTATTTTTTTAGAAAATAAATTAAATTGTCTGAATAAAAAAAAATGTGGTGCTCTATATTTATGTTTTTTGGGGGAAATAAAGAAATCAGATAATCTTTTATTTTTTCTCAATGCTAGTAAAAGATGCACACACGTTGCATTTGTTATTATATTTTTTAATTTGATCAAATAATACTAAACAATTAACATTAAATTATTTTCAATTTTGAATAATTGTTCAATTTAAAAAAGAAGTTTTGTTTATATTTTTTTCTATGTAAAAATATGAAGTGATTTGATGATGTTTTTAGTAGAGTAAGAAGGATAATTATAGAATTAAATATTTTGGTGTTTTCTAAGATAGTTATTTTAAGAGTCTCACATTTAGTAATATAATATTAGTTATGTATTAATTTTTGAAATTTATATTTTATTAATTATTGGCAATAATTGTATATATGAAAACTTATAAACTTTCAACCAAACAAGATTAAGTCCAATCACTTGCACTTTTGACATTGACATACTTGTACCTAATCACCAAATATCGGTCCAACGATGTCTTTTTGTGATATTATAATATTTAATTTCAAATCATACTTGATCTGATTTTTTAAATACAAATTTTATAAGATATGTTTTTTATTTGAATTATTCATTTAATATCAATTTTTATGTTAAAAATATTATTTATTATTGTATATATGAACAAAATTGGCTTATCTTATAAATAAAAATCTATGAGACTGTCTCACAAAATACTGAAAATATGTCAATTGAGATCTTATCGCCTTTTTTCAATAATAATAATCTACACTAGTTGGCACGATTAATGAATTAATTACTTGGGAAATGATCCAATTTTATAGTCAAAAGGTGTAAATTATTATCTTTTTTTATTATTAAAATTAAGGAGGTTAGACTAATAAAATCTCCAACCCATGTGATGCTAGATTTGCTGGATATATTATTTATTAAAATAATATTGATTGCAAGGGTTTATTGATTAAACAATCATTAATTACGTTGTTAATCATAATTATTTCAGAGCTTGTGGAACCTTTTATTGTTCAATTGTCGTTATCTTCAACCAAATAAACTAAGCAATGGCGTGACACGCTCAAAAACGTTAATTAATCAAATTTTAGGACACATGTTTGTGCCTGTGTATGTAAATATGTAAGTACCGCTCACCTTTACATATGATGAAGCATATCAATATTGTATATTTAACATATGAGTGTCACTTCAACGGTGCGCATATGGTCAATGTAGAACCTAATGTTTGTTGTTTTATCAAAAGATATAACTGATAGTAACAGTTCGACCGTTTAACAACTGATGTACCATAGTTCGGTTACGTAACGTTAATATTTTATCGCAAAAAAAAATGCATGTGTAATTTGACCACTACTTAGATTAAATCAATTAAGTTTGTTTGTTTTTTTTTTTAAACGCTCGACTTTGGACCACTCTAAATATATGAAAAATTTATTTTGCTAAAAAAATTGAAAAATAAATAAATTATATGACTTGATGGATAATTTTATTTAATAGATGTCTAAGAAAGAGTGATCGTGGCACACTGCAGTTCATATTTTTCTTTCTATAAAATATATACTTTGTTAGAAATATATGGGCAAGAATAGTAAGAGAAAGTCATTTTTAAATCTGCAATAAATTCCCAAATAAATATATTTATTTTCACAATTTCCAACAATATAAATAAATACATATCTACAGAATTAATTTAATGCAATATCTTCAATTGATCTATATTTTTTTGGGTTTATCTCATTCGTTTTCTAAATATATATATCCTAGATAATTGTAAATAACATTAAATTAATAGATTAGGTTGGTTTGTAATGTTATTTAGTAGTGCACGGTCTCACGGATCTTTATTCGTGAGACATGTCAATTATGTTCATATTTACAATAAAAAATATTATTTTTAGCACAAAAAATAATTTTTTTTAATGAGTAATCTAAATAAAAACATGTGAAACTATTTTATAAAAGTTTTTGTCATATTATTAATCATATATTATATTATCCTGTAAGTTTGTGGTTGACCAATTGGACCATATTGCCCTTTTACCTTGCTCCGAGTAAAACCGTGGACATATTTCAATCACATAAAAGTATCATTTCCACTTAAGGGTGAGCAACTGAAAAGTTTTTTGAACAGATATCATACGAGACATGATTCATATTTATAGTTAAAAAATAATAATTTAATATAAAAAATATTTTATTTATCTCAAATATAAAGACCACGTGTCTTTTTTAATCAATAGTTCACTTTTCATATTCAGTATAATTTTATCTTGAGTAGATCTTTTATGAGACAATCTACGAATTTTTATATGTTAGACGGATCAATCCAACCGATATTTACAATAAAAAGTAATATTTTTAGCATAAAAATTAATATTTTTTCATGGATGACCCAAATAAGAGATCTGTCTCACAAAATATGACCCGTGAGTCCGTCTCACACAAGTTTTTTCATTTTATCTTTTACGGATCTATAGCTTTCGGATATATGCCCTTTTTCTAACATAATTATTTCTTTCAAAAAAAAAATTATTTGTATTTTTCATGTGTGATATAATCATATTTTGAATTTTGAATAAAGTGTCAATAGATAACCAAGTTAGAATTGAAAAGCTTAGGTAGAACCAAAAACAAATCGAGCTGGTTCGCGAATTTTTCGAGCTGAATTCAAGTCAAAATTACTTTTTTATAGTTTGCGAACCTCAATGTTTTATTAATATAATATAATTTTATATTAAACATCTATGCATTTCAACCTTTCAAACCTTACTATTCGAAAAATATTTTGAATAGCTCACGAATAGATTCAAAAATTTCGAGCCGAACCCGACAACAAAATTTAAAAATTTCAAGCTAAGAACCTAACTCGAATATAATTAATTCAAGACTTAAATTTTATTAATATTCCGTTAGATTCGGTTTGTTTACACTTCTATGATCAATTAAGACCGAGCATGAGTTGGGCTTGGGAGGAGAGATTCAGAACCCAAAGCCCAAAACAAAAAACCCTACAAGTTGTTCACTGGATCAATGTTAAATAAAACAAATCTAGTAACAGATAACAAAATGAACATATGTTAAGATCAACGATCCGGTTTATACACAAGGCCCAAGACCAATTTCATTTAAGCCCAAACCCAAACAAGCCCAACCCTGAAACTAGCCCGTCTACTAGCTTGCTTCATGCAATAACACACAATGACACAGTATATGATCAAATATTGAAGCTCCCAATAATTTTCATATGATTTTTTTCAAAAAAAATAAAATAAAATAAAGAATTTAGATATGATGAAAGTTCAATATATTTTGAATAAGAGAGAATTATATTTTATATAAAATCCAATGTGTTTTTTTTACTTATTTATCAAAATATACTCAATTTTATAGATTATATTTTAATTTTCGGATAGCTCAATGTATTATTTTCCAACGTGGTTTTTACTGTAAAAAATATTTTATTTTAAAACATAAAATTGAAATAAATAATTTTTTAATACAATTATATAAAAAAATGACAATTACAAGCATCGAAAATGTGAATCAAACACACATCATATGGTTCGATACAAATAAAAATAATAATAAATAAATACTTCAATATATATAAAATTTAAAATTAAATTAAAATAATAATAATAAATAAATACTTGATAATGACCAAAACATCCTTTCTAGGGTTAAATAGGTGGTGGCGCTCCCTCAAGCACCAGTCTTCCAAAAACCCAACGAGCGTCTCCTCAAAAACCCTCATCAACTACCCGCCGCGTCTTAAGCTCGGCGAGCGAATTTCTGGTAAATTTAGAACGCTGCAGTATAGTGTCTCCGGAAATGTCAACTTTGTAGTAAAATCATGCAATTTTTTTTATTAAAAAATATATTTGTTGTCGGAAGGCCGTTAATTTCGTTGTCACGAAGTGTAAACTTATGTTGTTTTGGCTAGGTGTTTTTGTTTATTTTGGAGACACATTTATTTGACGGTGGTCGAGTAAAATGTTGCTTTTGTTTGAAACCCCGGCGGGTTTTGCTCTTTTCAAAGTTTTGGATGAAGGCAAGCTCTCCAAAGTCGAGGTTTATTTTCTTCTATCTTTGTTTACTTGCTAATGTTTTACATTCTTTTGATGTTTATGTTTGTTCACTTGATATTCCCTTCCTTTTTTTGGGTATTTCAGGATTTAGGGAAGGATTTCTCCACTTCTGAGTCTGCTAGAAAGGTCGTGATTCTAAGCTTGTGGTTTTTTCTTTTTGCTGCATTTGCGTTAGATCTCGTTTTATTCACCTCAGATTGATGTTGGATACTTGTTGGGTTCCGGTGTTCCACAATATGCAGGAACGTTAACTTGGTTTAGTTTTGGATTGTTATGTGGAATGGTAATAGAAATGGAGCTCATCATTTTTTGTGGCATGAAGTAGGTGTAGCTACTTAAATCTGTATGTTAGCATAAAGATAATACACCTCTAATCATTCACTACACCTGAAAAGTGGGTTACGAGTTAGAACTCCCTTTATGCTAATAGTTTGTGATGCTCATTGGAAGGGATGCAATAGTTGACGAGAAATGCTCCATGGTGATTCTTTTGTGTGTTTTTGTGATTCTCATGTTAATTTCTGTATTCTACATTGCGCTTCATATTGATCTTCGATTTCAAAATCCTATATATCTAACAGTTTCTTTGATTTTCAAAATCAGGTTGTCAAGCTTAAAGCCTTTTCTAAGTTTGAGAACACATCAGAGGCTCTATCAGCAGCTACTTTGTTGATAGACAGTAAGCCCAGCAAAGGTCTTCGCAATTTTTTGCGTAGCCATTGTGAAGGTGACATTTTAGCTGTAGCTGATTCCAAACTTGGGAATACCATTAAAGAGAAAATGGTGAGCCATCACTATACCATACTAGATATACTGTTTTGCATGTTACCAATAACTTATATCAAAATGTGTATTTTTGGCTATTCATGGTTCAATTTTATGCCTCAGCATATTGAATGTGTCCACAACAATGCTGTCATGGAACTGATGAGGGGAGTAAGAAGTCAATTGACTGAACTCATATCTGGTCTAGCTGTGCAAGATTTAGCTCCAATGAGTCTGGGCTTATCTCACAGCCTGTCCAGATACAAATTGAAATTCAGTCCAGATAAGGTGAACTGTTAACTAGTTAATTTCTGTTGTTGATACTTGCGTTGGAATCGTTTATAATTCTCACAATTCATACGATATTATACGTTCTATGATGTTGATTTTTAGCATTATGTATGCGATATCTAAATTCGAAGCTGTATATTGTTTTTGCTGCCACACAGCTGCTAATCTTATGGTTTCTCTTATGCTGATGACAATAAAGCTCGATTCATGAAAGTTGAACTAGGCTTGTGATTGGCAAACAGAACCTAATCTCATGATGTTTAATATCAGAAAATTTCTGCTTCAAAAGTTCGATGCCTTTGTTTGAAGAACTGGAGTAGTGAGCTATGACCATAGTTATTAGAGGCACACCAAGGCGCAAAGGGACATTGGAGCCTGGCGCACTATTAATTAAAAAAAAAAACAATTTTATATATTATGATCATGATATGACAAAAATGTTATTATTGAAATAATTAAGCTATTCAGAGGTCTAATTCATCAATAAAAGTGATTATTTGTTTGTTTGATGATTTGGAAACCGTTCGTTGTTGTGTTTCTTCTTCTTCTTCTTCATGATGCTTGCTGATCTTGGGGCTTTGATCGTTATTTTAGTTTTTCAAAAACAGAATAGAAGCTAACATGGCTTTGATCGTTGTTGCCCTGCTTATTTTTTAGGGTTTATGCTTTGACTTTTTTCTAAACCAGCTTTGGGCTCTATGCTTTCCAGCCCATTTTTTGTTAAAAAATAGTGAAACTGTGCCAGTGAAATACAGAAGCGGGCTTTTTGTCGCCTCAGGAAAGCCCTTGTGCCTTGCAAGAGGCGCGTGTGGGCTCGACCTTGCAAGGGCTCGTCTCTTGCAAGGTCTGCACCTGGGTAACCACCCAGGCGTATAAGGTGCGCGGCGTGCAAGGGCTCGTCTCTTGCAAGGTCGGCGTTTATTTCAACTTTGGCTATTGGGCGCAGCCAGGACGCTTTTTACAACTTTGGCTATGACAACAGTTCTGTGTAGATAACTGCTTGTTTTGAATATTTTATCTGATGATGATTCAATGACAGTATTGATTTAACCAGTATGGTTGTATTATTTTTCCAAGGATGCATACCTCGCGAAAATTCAAAATGTTTATGACATTAAGCAATTAAATTGCTCTAAATACTGGAGGAAGGAACTTCAGAAACTACTGTTCCGAGCTTTATGATAGCATAAATTTGATAATTAATTTTCTCAAGTAAAGTATATTTTTCCCTCTATTGGAACCACAATTTGAAATGAATCCCACTTCCTGGGGAGTGGAAATGGTTTTATATCATTTTAATGTTTGTGAAAAGTGAAAAACCGTGGGCATCAATCGATCATGTTATCATAACTCCCAAAGTTTATGCTTCTGATAGTTTTTGGCTGTTGCATTTTAGGTTGATACAATGATAATACAAGCCATTAGCTTGCTGGATGATCTGGACAAAGAGCTAAATACATATGCCATGAGGGTTAGGGAATGGTATGGTTGGCATTTTCCAGAACTTGCAAAGATTGTTCAGGACAATATCCTTTATGCAAAGGCAGTGAAGTTGATGGGTAACCGAACGAATGCCGCCAAGCTTGATTTCTCTGAGGTAGAGGTTCTAGATTCTGTTCCTCCCACGCACCATCCCAGCTAGTAAATAAATAATTATGTTAATGCAATAATGTTAAATATGTTATAACTATATATATGTAATATGGAATTAATGAATAGGAATAACAAGTACGAAGACTCACAAAATGCTACGTCCCTTTGTATTTTTGTGCAAATAAAAATAAATTGATGCAAGAATGTGCAGTTCTCTTTTTTTTTGTATATAAAAATCCTTTGTGAAACTCTACCAAGGTGCATTTATTTTTTGTGAAATGCCGCAGGAGCTATACTTGCTAGGATTCTGGTTTTTCGTTTGCTTACCTGTTTGATGATACTTGACTTTCTTTCAGTTTCTAAGCTTAGAACCTAATGAGAATTTTCTGCACCATAAATAGATATCAAGGCTATTGATTAGCTAATGGCTAAATGCTTGCTGCCTTTTAATTTTTAACATGGTTTTATAGTTGCATGATTATCTTAATTTGTCATGTGGCAGCATTGCACCCCAAGCAAAGAGAACAAATATTTTGGTGAATTCTTTTTATGTGGTGGTGTTTGAACTTTGATGCATCAAAATTTATTACTCGACTGAATTGCATTGCATTTCCTGGAAGTATACTCCTATTAATTTGTTGCTGCTTATACACGCGTAACACTCTACATTGATCACAGATCCTCGCAGAAGAGGTTGAGGCAGAACTGAAAGAGGCTGCTGTGATATCTATGGGAACTGAAGTCAGTGATCTTGATCTAGAGAACATCAAGGATTTGTGCAACCAAGTTCTTTCACTTTCCGAGTACAGAGCTCAATTGTACGACTACTTGAAGAGCAGAATGAACACAATCGCCCCGAATCTTACTGCCCTTGTTGGAGAACTCGTCGGTGCTCGTTTGATTGCTCATGGAGGAAGCTTAATAAATCTTGCTAAGCAGCCTGGAAGTACAGTTCAAATACTTGGAGCAGAAAAGGCCCTATTTAGAGCTTTGAAAACAAAGCATGCAACTCCTAAATATGGGCTCATTTACCATGCATCTTTAATTGGTCAAGCAGCACCAAAGCATAAAGGTAAAATTTCACGATCTCTCGCTGCAAAAGCTGCTTTGGCTATTCGATATGATGCTCTTGGAGAGGGGCAAGATAATTCCATGGGACTGGAAAACAGAGCGAAGGTACCGCATTTCAGTTGATACGTGCTTTATGTCTGTGGTTTTATACTAATTGTGTTCATGATTTGTCGACCTCTCAATCTTACAGCTTGAAGCTCGGTTGAGGAACTTAGAAGGCAAAGAACTCAGTCGTTCTGCTGGATCGGTGAAAGGAAAACCGAAGATTGAATTTTATGACAAGGACAGGAAGAAGGGTTCTGGTGGACTAATTACACCAGCTAAGGTTGACAACAAATTCCAATCTCTTACTATGTTTCCTTGTTATTTTGTGCTTTCATGTCTAAATTCTAATTTTGTTTTTCTGCAGACTTACAATACTGCAGCAGATTCAATTCTTGGTCTACTCGAGCCATTATCCAAGAAAGAGGTGGAAGCGGTAGCATCTCCCACAGAGCAAGCTGCCAACGACCTTCATGTTACCGATGGAGAACAAAAGAAGAAGAAAAGGAAGAAAAAGAAGGCAGACGCTGAAGAAACCGTGGCTCCAAATGGAGTTGAAGATGTTGAACCTGAAGATGGAGTTGGGAAGAAGGAAAAGAAGAAAAAGAGGAAGCATTTATCTGATGATTCTGACCAAAATGAACAGAAAAGTGCGGGAGACAAGAAGAAAAAGAAGAGAAAGCACAAGGATCTTGAAGAAGTCGAAACCCCGAGCAAGAAGGAGAAGAAGAAGAAGAAGAAAAGTGATGATTGAGCTGTAACATTTTAGAGGCATGCAAGAAAACCAGATCTTACAGTTTTGTGTTTCTTGTGTTTGATTTGGTATTGTAAGATTATACCTTTCTTGGCTCTGGGATATTTTGCCTAATTATAAATGCAATTGAACAAGACATTTATAGCTTCTAGAAGTGTGAATTTTGAGAAATCTGAATTATTGGTACGGTCAGAAAAATGTGCGTGCTTGCTCGATAATTGCCATGAAAATGGGGCTGTCGTTCATATCCATGCATATACTGCTATTAAAGAAGGAGATCTTGTCAATTTTATCAAATATTTATATGAGATAACTCTAGATTTCTAAAATTTACATCCATATTTCGAATAACATTATCTCATGATAATGGTTGGTTTTAAAATCATTTGCAGATTTAATCATCCCAACACTCTTGATACCAAATTTTAGTCTGTTTTATTTGATTTTATCTAATATTGCATTGAATATTAAATTTATGTTGTAATCAAATGATCTTAGTGTCATGTATGCTACATTTATTTTGTATCGATGTATAAACATTTTCTTTTGAAAAATAAAATCAAAATTAATAACTACTTTTGTCTCAACGATTACATCTATTATATATTGTCATATGTCTTTTGTGAATCAGTTTTATTGATATTTATTCGTGAGATGAGTCAATCTTGTTATATTTACAATAAAAAGTAACATTTTTGACATAGAAAATAATATATTTTCATTGGTGACTCAAATAAAATATATGTCTCACAAAATTGATTTGTAAGATCATCTCATAAGAATTTTGTGTATGTATTGATAGGTTAATATTTTATTAAATTAAGACAATATGAATTATTAAAATTCAATTTTGTAAATATCTATTAATATATTGCTACATAACAAATGTAACTAAAGTTCAAGTGGGGTGTTTCTTGATTTTCTCTAAAATCCGGATCACCCATGTTCATCCCTTTCCAAATATTTCATGCTTGGGTACACATGTAGTATTTCTACTATCATGTTATCATGAAATTTTAGTTATTTAATCATTAATAAATAATGTAAATTTTTATTATAATATAAGATGCACGTAATTTAACGATGCTAAGATATAAAAAGAATTACTTCAAGTAAAACATTCACTAACTCTGCGTTTTTTTTACGACGATGAAACTTACATATGATATATTTTAGGTGTGCGATGGATAAACTCTTGGACTAATATAATAGTCTTCAAACCACACTAATAAAGTAAATCGCACTTATCATCTAAAATAGAAAGACTCGACATCATAGACATTGACAAAGCGTTTATCAACGTCAACAACTTGATGTTTCTTGTTATAATGAACAGACGTAGAGCCGTTTCAAATCGGAAAGGAGGGAATATCACACAGATTCAACTTGCAAGTTTAATGTAAAAGTCTTCTCTATATCTGTCTATTGTCTGTGTTTGAAGGCGGCATTGCTTTCATGTCCAACAAAATCGATACACACAGAACAACCACCTCCTCAAATTTTAGATGTTCAGATGTCGTTTCCTATTCCAATCGATGATCAGAAAACTCGGCCACTTTTTTGTCTCGACATATGTTAACTTTGGTACTACTTTTTATTAATCCATTCAAGAAAAATCTGCATGTTTGATCAAG
This sequence comes from Primulina tabacum, assembly GCF_025594145.1. Lineage (NCBI taxonomy): Eukaryota > Viridiplantae > Streptophyta > Magnoliopsida > Lamiales > Gesneriaceae > Primulina > Primulina tabacum. Next base: position 6,933,712 of record NC_134552.1, on the reverse strand, counting down.
TGTACACACCAACGTTTTTAACGAAGCGCATTACATGCAAATTACATGGGCATAATTTTTTTGATGCTGTATGACTGTGAGAATGCTCGAATTTCCTCACTTGATCTATGCTCTCAATGAGTTTGTCAGCTTTTAACACCTTGAATGTGGAGAATGATAAACTTTGTGGTGCTTTTGTTAAATAAATATATGATCTTAATTGTTGATTTTAATTTGCAGCTCTAGATACACGAAGAGACTTTCTTCTATTATCAAAAAGATGGGTGGAGCCCGTTTCACGTTTCTTACTCACAGACAAGAAAAGTACTTACACATTTATATACACACACGTATGGGAGTGTCTTCACTTCTATGGATTTTTGCGCAGTTATTTTGTTAGATATTTCAGGGATCACGTTGCAGATTATGAGAAGGCTTAGAGAAGTTGGGTTGTCCGAGGATTCTTCATTCTGAAGAGGTACCATAATTTACTACTACTCCTGCGATGACTCATATGACTTGTCTGCCTCTCTGTATGTTTGTGAATGTGAATGAATAATAGAGTTAGTAACTAAGACCCTCTCAAATTCACTCTACTTTATACCAATTTCGGGAAAAAAATCAAGCCAAATTGGCGGATATGAGAGAGATGTGATTTCACTAATTATTTTTATAATATAGGAACGCGATAACATACAAAGTGTTTTTTTTTTTCATGCATCATAGATATTATTTAGAAAGAAACTAATCACCTCCTTTTTCGCCTCTTGGTTACTTTTTGCAGTACCCATACAATCGAACAGTGTTCAAAAGTTGCTTGACTTAGATTTTGAATGGATACTGCCAGGTGAATTTTCTTGGTTATTTGTCAATGTTTGATGTGGATATAGATGGTTAAAACACGTAAGCTCGGCATGGAGAAGGCGAACTATTCTGAACTCTCTGTTTCTCTCTCTTTTCTCTTGAACAATAATATAATAGCTGCTGTCATTTTCATTCAATTTTGAATCGGTAACACAAGCTTTAGTTTTCCTAGTTCTAGTTTGCAACTTGGATATTTATTGTTTTGCTGGCATAAGGCACCTTCCTCCATGTGGGTAAAAACCCATCCACAATGTTTTGACATCAATTGTAGGTCACGGAAGGAGAGCAACATTTGAAGATGTAAAAAGACAAGAATTTGGCTTTGAAAGCTTTCTTGGCTGGCAAAGGAGTGCAAACTTAGACCCCTCTTGGTATTTCATATGTCGATGTTCAGATATGTCGTGCGTGCGTGCGTGCTTGCGTAGGATACTAAAAAGTGTGAATTTGTTGTCGTATATTTGATCCGATTATTCATCTTTCGTCACGTTAATATTATTAGGTTGAATTCAAGTTATTTTAAAAATATTATTTTATTATTTGATCTAATTATCCATGTTTTGTCACGTTAACATTACCTACTAGTGGCTCTTTTAAAACCCATCTAGAGCATTTAACATGTTATATGAAGTTACCTCATCCACAATCACAACCTTGTCCCTCGATTTTGATCCAGACCCTATTGAAACTTGTCTTCTTTTCACCCCCCATAACCTGATCGCAAAGGAAACACAATTTTGATTCCATGGCATTAAATAATCGTCAGAGATGGTCGGTTGAAGCATTCTTTGCTATTTGAGATTCTCACTGGTGAAGGAGCTGGAACGATGATCACCGGCTAGATATGGCCGTAGCTCATGCACAGTAAAAATAAATAAATCATACAGTTGGTTTTAAAGATTCTTTTGTCATGTTTTCAAATAATTATGGTTGATAGATTTGTTTCGTGACATATGGTTTTGAATGATTCTCACGTACCAAATTGTCGCAAAACTGAGCAATCAAATGATATAAATATTGGGAGAAAATGTATATCGTAACGAGATTTGGAGTCTTTTGTCTGTACATACCATTTCATCACCAAGGGATACTGAAAATACAACTGCATGCGAGACTAGGAAAGACAATCACCCCTTTCAAATTAAGAAACGTTGAATCTTTTTGCACATCAATTCTATTTTATAGGATCGTTACATTTCGCCCCTCGCCCGAATTCCCGATCCGCCGCTTACTATTCTATAATCCATCCAGAACAACAAAAGATTGAGTACATGACAAACGTGAAATTTTCCAATCGATGGATAGCTGGAGAGTTTCCAAGGTGTTTTTTTCACTTGAAACTTTCAAGATTGTGGTGCTTAAGTATTTGTTCGTTGCCTCTAAAAAAGAAGAGGACAAGAACAGGTTATTCTATTATTTTCAGCGGATAAATGGTAAACAAATTATTTCGAGCACAACGTGTGCCAGATGGAACATTTACAATAGAAAATTAGATCAAGGAAAGTCGTTGTTTACCATCATGCTCACCTTCACGAGCCTATCACACATTTCTGCACTTTTTTCATACCAAATAAATGGTAAACAAATATCACCATAGTGTCGTTCTCTGTGACTGTATATGTATATACAACTATAGTGTACATCGGAGTATTACAGATGCCTCGGCCAACATCGGTGAGTACCGTACACCTTATACAACCATATTTTTTATTTGCTCGACTCAAACCCTTAGAACGACTCATTAGATTAGGATAACAAACATGCTTCACATATTTTTACTAAAAAATGTACAAATAGAAATGGGGCTGGAACAAACGAAATCTTGTGCAATTTCAGAGAACCTTGACACCGCAAAGAAAATGTTACAGAGATGTCCAATATATAGCAAGAGAACCTTGGAACTTCCTTTATCCTCTTTGGTAAAAGAGGCTGCCTATTGCTGAGAAATTTTACCTTTCTTCAACAGTGAGTCTTTCAATTCTCTGTAACCACGAAGCTCGTCTAATGCATCAGACGTGGTCTTTGATGAAGCAAGTCCAGAAGATGCAAGATTTGTAGAACCAGACTGCAGTATATTGGACTTTTCAGAATTTTCATTTGAATCTTGATTGCAGTTCGCTGGTGTCTTGAGCTTGGAATCTGCTGAAAAAGAGATGTCTTGGCAAAGAGGCGGTGCTTTCTTCAGCATTTGAACTAGAGCACCGACTGCAGCATCTTGTGATTTTCTAACCAAGAGAATCCCACCAGGCTCCTGGGGCACCATTGGATGGTGCGGCTGATCAAACGAACCAGGCCTGAAACCATCACAATACAGTTTATTTTTAAATAGTTGGGTGATTCAAACTAAATTTGATTACAGCTCTAGCTCCTATATATGACATGAAATAAATCACAACTATAGAGGCGCTCCATGCTTGTAGCATGACACTCAGATAAGCTGTATCATAAGATCATAAAAATTATAAAAAAGAACAACGCTAGAACTTTCTGGTTTCAACGGAGCTTTAAAACAAAGCAAACATTGTAACTTGATTGTGTTCACTACAAGTAGTTCCAACTACAGAACAATCAAACCATCAAGTGACGCAATCTCCATTCAATTAAGAGAAATTCGGAAGTCAATCCAACCACAAAGTGGTGACGACAAAGGCAATAACAATTTAAAAGGTGCCTGGCAGATGTTAGCACGTAGATAATGAGAAAGATGCACCAGTCAGTTGCCGAACAAAATGGGAAGATAGGTTGTCCAAATAAAACATGATAAAGAGCCAAATGTTGCACGTAAATAGCATCAACCAAGTGAATGACTAACTTTAAACCTCAAAGAGTGGGAGACAAGCAAATACAAGTAGATAGGAGTCACGGCAGTGATTTCAATATGCTATATGTGGGTATCTCGCGATTATCATTCCATATTTTCCAGTCAACAATAAATGCATGGCATAAAATCTCATGGGGTCCTTTTTCCCTTTCCAGGTAATAACTCATATGTTGCAGACTCACATAGATGTATGGTGCTGACCGCAACAATGACTTGACATGATTAAAATAAATAAAAAAATGGACTTCATCATGGAACATTAATAGCGGCGTTGGAAGCATTGTCCAACAGTTCTCATTAGAAGGAGCTACTAAAGACCGGTGCGGCACTGTTTGTAAAAGGAACTCAAAAGGGTTTCTGCCTCCTACATAAAATTCTCTGAAAATTGAGATTAGTTTAAAATTATTTCCATACATCTTCACAGAAGTATTTCTTCTCTGGGAACATTACATTCATTTTTCAGTCAGGTGAAAACATTACATTTAATTCCGAAAATATTTTATTTCAACTGAAGCTGCTTTGAAGTTTGAAGCTCAAATCACTTATCATCTCTGCACTCAATTTTGAGTCCACTATCATAAACAAAGACATGAGAATAGAACAAGTGCGTGTAGAATCATCAAAAGATAGACGAACATATTTTTTTGCACGTAGAAGTAATAGAATCGAGTCACAAATGTTTCATGATTACCTGGAAAGTGGATCTGTCGTGTCGTCGTCTATAAAAAATGGTCCAGAAATCTCAGAATCATCATAATCATCCTGAAAAGATAACCTACTGGAACTTCTAGATAAAGATTTTGGAGGAGAGCTATTTGACGATGGTTTCACTGCAGACATTTTTCCGGGCCCATCCTTGCTGAAAGAAGACAACTGCATAAGAAAACGGCTCTACTGGTTAAACCGTTTGGTGATATTTTAAAAGGACAAATAAACTAAAGTATACCTTGTCTACTGTTGAATTAGCCATATGAAGACCTGTATGTGCAACTTGCTTAACAACAGTGACTCGAGTAGCTTTCATAGGAGGAGAAGGAGGCATCAATTGATTGCTGGGCACTGAAGGGAAGCTAGAAAGCCTTGATGCAGGTATACCAACTGGGGCACTTTCACACCGTAAAAGAGCTTTTGATGAATGGCTGCCAGGAATGTAGGTTGGTGGTGATGGAGATGGAGATGGTGAAAATACGAGGGAAGGCCAATATTCGTCATAACTTGGATTTTTCACATGAATGGCAGTTGTTTCACTGGGCAAATTACGAGGTAAGCTTGCAGGAGGAAGACGGCAGGTATGCTTTCTTGACGTTGAAGCATGAGATTCAGAAAATGTGGGTGAAGGTGTAGGGTTTACTGAAGGTGGTGATGCTCTACATATGTCATAACTCCAGCTATGCCGCCTACAAAATGGGGATTGAGATGGGGAGCTTTGTGATTTAAGATATGATGGAAACCTTTTAAGTGGTTCTGCCATTGGGCTTCCAACATATTCAGGTATGAATTGTGGGGACATAGGAGTTGATGGCTCGGAACTTACATCCAATACTGATGATCGATATGCAACTGAGAGGAAAAGCCTACCACAAGAAGTATCAACTGGAGAGAACACAAAATGTTGCATATCTTCCTCCTCCTTAGGGGTAAATGGCTCCACAAAAGATGAAACCCGGTGGCCTAGATTATACAATCGAATTTGTGCTGATGAAATAAGATCGCGAAACAACTTGTAAGCTGGCAAGAGCCTAACGGTTACATACAGAGACCGTAACAACAATATTGACTTCTTGTATAGAGCATGAGAGCTCGTACAAGTTGTTCTCTTACTACTCGATGAGCCACCCCTGTTAGCATCAGTCTTCTTACTCTCATACTGCAAAACCCACCTCTCAACGATCTTTTCATTTTTTGTCTCACACCCAAATTCATCATTATCAGAACCATAATAATACCTCTCTTTCCCCCATATATTCTGCACAAGCATTCTTTTAGGGGAACAATTCAAGAAGTCACAGTCTCTTGGTCTCTGCACTAAAAAGACATCAACTATCATGGGCTCAAGATTACTCTGCCGCCAAAAATCTATATTTTCTAATGCAGCAGGACAATCCCGAAGGGCTAAATTAAACCATTTATCCCTTGGTCTAAAACTCGATGTTGAAGAGGATGATGACGAAGGTGACGGGGAGGATAAAACTTGTTCACCACTGTAATTCCGTGAAGAAACATATGGGCACCGCGATTCCAGTATTATGTGTAGGCTTTTAGCAAAGAATTCAGTGATTATTTGTTCCATTCTCGCGGGTTCTGAATTGGTACAGTTTCCATGATATGTAGCCATAGATTCTATCAAAATAAACAAACACAAAAGAACTTTGGCAATCAAAATACTCAATAAGAACCAAAATTCTAAAGAACCCAAATCTTCTAAAACTTCAAAATCAGATCATGAGTAGAAAGCAAGCTTGAAATTGCTAAAGGGTGGTCGGAAAACAAGACGAAGATAAAACTCACAGACTGTTGACTATTCTATCAAAGAAATTCGAAATCCCAATGGGTATTCTCGTCTCTGCACGACTATATCTAGCTCTGCCGCGTTTGTGGTTTCTGCGCGTCCAGTAATCAATCAAGGACAGGCACACATACTCACAGTTCTGCAATAAATACTACCCAATGACTTCAAAATTTGGCGGCTTTCGTAGTTTCCGGAGACGAACGATGAAGAGAGATGCGTGGCGCAGCTTCTTGGGTTTCTATAGAGAGATGAGAACATTGTTATACTTTTCTTTTTCTTTTTTTGTATTGTTTTGTTTTTTTGGTTCACCTTTTATCCGGAGGAGATGATCAGCTCAGAGATGATTGAGGATCACTGCTACCGCTTCACGCAGTTGTACTTTGTGTAGTTGTACATTTCGGACATTTTTTACACCCCCAATAATGGCGAAACTACTAGCGGTTAAACTGTATCGACATGAATTTCAAACGAGTATTTCTCTTGTGAAACGGTCTCACAAATTTTTATATGTGAGATGGGTCAACCCTACTGATATTCACAATAAAAGTAATATTCTTAGCATAAAAAATAATATTTTTTCATAGGATGACCCAAATAAGAGATCTGTCTCACAAAATATGATCTGTAAGACTGTCTCACATAAGTTTTTGTCATTTCAAAATAATCTTATATCTCTACCCCATTTTATAGGTTTATTTATGAGATGCTTTTATTAAAATAATATAATTATATATTAAATAAATATATTTCGAATCTTTATTTTCGAATAGTTCTCGAATATATTTAAACGTATTGACTTATGTATATTTAAATTTTCGAGCTTCAAATCGAACTCGAGCTCGAATATAACTGATTTGAGTCTCAAATTTTTTTTCGTATCTGACTCGATTCGATTATGCATTTGAAGTGTATTTGAATAAATATCTAAACATCTTTTTTCGGGTGTCATTCGTGTATGTCTTTCACTTAATTTCCGAAATCAAATTATTGATTAGTTAATTGATCCACGACAAGAAAATAGAATAAACAATCCATCAGCATGGATCAAACCAAGGGAAATTAACGTTGACCCAAGCTGTATGTCGAGTTTCGCAAGCAATCGTAAGATGAAAAATAGCGAATTATGCTTTTAGCCAATAGAGCACAAAAATTCTTGAAAATATAGTGAAATAAACAAAAGGATGTTATTGTTAGGTGAATCAACAGTCAGCGAGGGTACCCGTAATCTTGATTAAAAACAACTGCAAATGGGGTTATATTCGGTTTGTAAATCTCGAAACACGTTGTAGAAGTGACACAACGTCATATCTCAAAAACATATAAGTAATAAGCTCGTCCAAGATGAGCGGTCTCCTATTCCAATTCTCACATAGCTTCTAATTGCACAACCAAAACAATAATGAGTACTGTGTTTTTGTCGAAACTAAATGATATCAATTTGGAGAATTTAATAAAAGATCACGACGAGACACAAGTTGTTTATCGTTATGATATGTCAAATAAAAGTACAATGATATATTATGCAACTGATGCATAATAGATAGATATGTTTGATATATTTGAAAATTTTTAAGTTGAGTGCTTTTGATGACCTTTCAGTTTTCTTATATTCAATGAGCTTTCCAACACAAATTTGGAAGTACATGTTACAGAAGAAGGTTTTCGTGGTACACTTCTCAGTTCTCACGTCAGCTATTTCATCTCAAGCTGTCTCAGAAGCATACTTGAACTAATGAATCTTCCTTCAGATCGTGAGGGGCCCTACCATGAATTTTTTTTCCATCTTTTCAGGTTAGATCCGGCAGTTTTTATATTCATTTTCTTTCTTTTCTTTTTTCATGAACTTGTCATCAAAGTTTTATTTGTTGTCTATTGAGTAGCTTTCTTAATAAAATGGAAGACAAAAATAGTCAGTCTTTACTCAATAAACAATATAACAAGGTTGTATGACAATCTTTTGCCACTATGCTATTGCAATCTACTGGAATCTTAATGTAGTCCTTTCTTAGATAGGATTCTTGATTTAGTGATTCAGGACAATATAACTGGATATTTTATGTTTCAGTGTACTTGAGCCTCATCATTTTATGGAAGCCTTATCATCTGAATTCAAACGGTTCTTCCAATAAAAACAAGAAAATTCTCAATTGTAGCATAATCACCGAGTTCCTAAATTGGTATTCAAATGTGATAATGCCTATGATAGCCTTAGCTGCAGTTAACATGGACCTGAAATCCTCTGAATTTGAGACTGGTTTGTAAATTGATTAAAAAAGCCAGTAATCTAAGGAGCATGAGCACGATGTTTAATATTTGAGGTTCTTAGAATACTGTAGCTTATTATTTGATCCGGCAATCATGGTTTGACTGGAAGGATCGAGCATGGACAAGTCAGAAAAATGGCGGAGTTTTAGAATAATAACCATGAAAATGCTGTTGTATGTGTCACATTTACTTGCTCTATGTTGCTTCCTTAATTAGGTATCTACCTCTGCGCCTCTCTTATTTCATATTTGGTTTTCAAGATTTTGTTCAGCTGCCGTTTTTTGACTGCGAAGAAACAGCAAGCAAAGCTGTGTGTTTGTACAAAGTTAGCACAAGATTTTTCTATGCGTTTGGATGTAGGTTTCCTCGTGTAATATTTTTTTTAATGTTGCCCCATGTGTGTTCATCTTTCTCCCCCTTTCTTGACTGCCTTTTCTAGTCCTGTAACAGAGGGGTTTGTTTAAGGTCCCATTGACGCAGGGAAAATTTTGTATTTTTTTATATTAATTATCAAGGGCCAAAAATTGAAGAAAATGATCAGTTGGGCAGTAGAATTTGATGTTTAAATTCTAGTGTGTTATTAGAGTCGATAAAGTGCGATTGATGATGAGTATCGAACGAAATCGAGTGTTACAGAAGAATGCACTGACTTTAAATTATATTGGAGTTATTGTATTTATTTTAATTATCTATCTATAAAATTAAGGTAGAGCGAGTTTGTTTTTGCATGTCATTCAGATTCGAAAACTACAATATTATAGCACATATTTTAGCATCAGTCTAGATAATATAAAACACAAAAGCTAATACTACTTTAGAATACGTGAACTATAAAATGTTTGGAACCATAACTGTCTGCCTCAAGAGTGTTAACATCCTGATTGACATGCATTCGCCTCAAATGGAGTTATGGGATATATTTAAGGTATTTTTGGGTTCTTCGATTGTTAAAACGGCAAAATCCATGAGAGCACAAACTTAGCAGACATTTATGTTGTCGATCTAAGATTTGAAGTTAAATTCTTCACTAACCGATAGGATCAGAGGGCAAAGGCTTTTATGGGGGGTCCTTCTATATTGCAGGTGTATTTCATTGTGTTTGTGCCCGAGAATACCAGTGATGCAACTAAACTAATAAGATAAAGCCAAAAAAAAAAAAATTAGGAAACATGTTCAAATATTTAACTTGGTTTCTGCTCCTCAGCACGAAAACCAGATGAATAGGCTACAAATTCAAGTAATTTAAATCAGTATCACAATCACGCAATTGTGCACTGCAGATAACAACAGAATTCGTGATTGTACTAAATCTTCTTTCACTCCTCTTCTTCGGATGCTTCGTTCAACCACTGCATAGGATGTAACCCCATATTTGTACAAATTTTCCATGAAAAATGGCACAACGAACAACATTCCCACTTCTCGAAATGGAGAAAAAATGAAAAAAGAGAAGCTAATTGCTGCTTACCTGGATGAATTTTTCAGCCTGTTTCAGGAAAACTTTATCCGACTCGTCCGCCTCTTCCTTTTCAGCTGCCCAATTAAGTATAGCCTCCTCTTGCAATATATCTTTGTCGTATAAAATTGGCAAAATCTATCAAGTTTTGTTTAAATAATCAGCCAGAGCACATGGACTTATCGAGAAAATCAGGAAGATCGTGCATACATGACACATACAAGCACCTCATATGAATTTCACGGGGGAAAAAATATCTAAAGAAAGATGTCTATCTCCTTCATGTATTTTGTCCAATTGCGCACATGGATTTCGAGAAGGAAAAAAAAGAAAGAAATATCATCTCCTTTATGTATTGTCGAATTGCGTAAAAACTCTACTTAGGAAAGTTCCGATTACACGTCTCATTTGAAAGTAATTCTCAGATGGACCTTCCTAAAATTTATAACTTCCTAAAATTTATAAAATGTATGTCTTCTTTAACATCTACTTACCCTGACATCTATTTTTCCTCGAGGGAGATGAGCACAATTATGATTATCAGGGAGCTGTGTAATTTATACATTACACAACAATTTTTCCTAGTTCACAAGCAAGATAAATCTTCTTCTTCTTCTTTTTTTTAACGTTTTTAGACAATACGCGGCAATTAAAGCAAGCTCACCAGCAAGATAATCTTTTTTTCCCGCTTCTGCCAACGCCAAGGTTACCATGCAATTAGACATTGTTCATTACCATTTTTCATTTTTTTCTACACATTCATACAGGAGCAGAGGTTCACTAGAAATTATACATGAGAATCATGGTGCCACGACAAGAAAATGAAGAAGAAAATAGCATCTCCAACATCAGCAATACACTGTAATTTGACAAGGACTGATGATACAACTTCTTACAAAAGGCACACGCTTTGATAGAAATAGGTTACCTGCTCAAAAAGTGGAGCGAACTCTTTTGTGGACTCTAAACACATTTCTTCAAATTTCAGAATCACCTCAATCTGTAGACATTTGAGACAAAACAAGTGCAACACCAAGTAAGGAATAATTCGATACAAACCTAAACAAACCAAGGTTTATGGAGTTGTTAGGCATAGTTAAAGCAAGAACAGTCAAATTTCTTAATGGACTACTGAACCAGTGCTTCCGGAAATGTAGTAAAGATTGATTCAAATGGTGAACCGTCTTGTTCTCAAAACAAAATTATACCACCACCGGTGGGGCAAAAATTGGATTTGATTGAAAAAGCAACACACACAATTGATCCGTAAGCAAAACTTCAAGATGTCCATAAACCAACCTCTTCATCTAAGCTAGCTAGGTAATACTTCAAAAGCCTTCTCCATTTTGTAATCACATTAGCAACGTTTTTAACAAGTTCGCCTGCAACAAAGAATTAGATCCCATAATAATAATAATAATAATAATAATAAGACCGAGTGTATATAACCTTAAACATAATACAATATTATACATGTAATATTGAGCAGGGAAATTGCACATGCCGTCCTAGATCATCTTTTGAAGACTTGTATCAAGTGATTTGTAGTGAATGCTTTCATCCAAGCAATTATTCTCAAAGACTTGCATAAAACTAGTCGATCAGTCCATTGCACGTCTAGATTTTCCTTTGAGCAGCGTCATTATGTAGAAAATCAATAAGACAGATATGGTATGAGAGGAGGGAGGTTATATTCACAAGTAGTATTACAATGATGGCTCTCACTGTCACAAGCTCCAATTCACAGTCTAGTGAATACTTGACAGTAAATGATGATAGGGGGAGAGTTTCCACATTTTCAACAGAGTACTTACAACCTCAGATAGGCATTATTCAAAAACTGATGTTTGTAAGATTAAGCTTCTACTTTTGGTATACGATGAAAGCTTTTGTTTATAAGAAATTGACCTCGAAGCATACGCGGTTGAGTTCTTTAACATTGTTTAGTGAGCAAAAAAAGTAATTTGTTTCACAGCAATTTCAATGCATTCACTGTGTAGTTCAATAAAAGTTCACACTTGCATTATTGCAGTGAAACAAAATGAGAAGCAAAGTAAACAAAAACTACATGGTCAATATATTTCGAAAGGCGGAAGAGAAAATGAATCTAATGAGAAGAAACTCACCAGGTGAATTGTTAGGTGTATCCAATGCTAGTTTCATCATCCCATAGAATAATGCCCCAGCACAATCACTTGAAGTCAGATTGTATGACAACCTGAATCATAAAAGAGACGATGGAGAGCATAAGACCTTATACCAGCACACATCAAAGGTCACAAAACCTGTAAGGAAAATAAGGTAGTTTTGTGGAGCTTCTAAAACAAGAATATTGTCAGAAGTGGCGAGGATACCATCTGAATGCAAAAGGTATTATTTGGACTGACAAAAGAAAATCAAAAGAGGCTAAGGTGGTCCATGAGAAGGAATTTGTTGTTAACCAAAATACACGAAGAGAAAATCCTAATCAACTGAGGAAAACAAATAAAGAAATTGAGATCCACGCCCTGATCAGTGGAATATAGGTCTAGAAATGTAATGAATCCTATGAACTATCAATCTTTTTCCTGTCCGGTCTTCCTGTTGTCATGGCCAGGAACCTTTTTCTTTACAAACAAACATGTATATTCCGCGATCGCGAGCTTAAAATAGTAAAACTTGCAGTTGAAGCAACTACAAGAAAGGCTCGCGCATATAATATGTTAGAAAGCAAAAGCGGAAGAGTAATTTTCGCATCATACCGCAGAGAGTTTACTTCTAAAATTACATGATCTTCTTTGACATTTTCATGTACAGCCCTTAAAAAAGTCGCTTCAACCTGCAAGAAATATTGTCAAAAATGGCAAAAGATTCGAACAAATCCATGCCTTAAAAACAACACCAGCATGTACCTCTTTCTCAAAATGGGCAGAATCATCTCTGACATCTCCATCAAAGTCACTGTCAATTGAATCACGCTCCAGCTCTCCTGAAGGTGGAAGAACATCGCCATCTTGATTGGATACCTCCAGTTCATCAGTAGCACTTTTGATCATTTCAACTAGTCTATCTGCAGGTATTGGGGCAACTGAATGCCTCCATTCTTCTTCATGCCCTGCCTCACTAATCGACCAAATGAAGCCAGCCCCACCATTACCAACCTGGCAAATCAATTATCATCAGAATTCCAATATAACCAGATTCGCTCTACCACATGTTACAAACATGGAAATTAAATTATTGGTGGAAATAGTATTACAGAGAACCTTGTTGCAGAAAATTACGATACGATAACTCTTTAAATTAACTATTCATCTGAAGAAGTAATTCACACGAAAGATTTACAAATGGATAAAAAAATGTCCCAAATACTCAAACGGAGTAGAGTACCACCAGTTTCCCAAAGATAAACCAAAAATGTCAAGAAATAAAATAATGCAGTTCACAAGACCACCAAGCATACCAGGCTTTTGCTGAGAAAAATAAAATTTAGTTCCCAATTTTGAGACATTGTAGACCACATCCCAGATGATATTAGTATGAAAGTTTTGTTATTATTCTATATTTACAGATACACTTTCTAGAACAATGTGAGTGTTGCCGATTCAGAAAAGCTGACATGTGGGCTTTTGAGACTCTTTAGCCCACACTCTGCAGAACCATCTTACACTTTCTCTACGGGTTAAGATCTGAATTTCCGATAGTTAGCTCTCACAATAGATATGAAAAAGTACATCGAAACAGCCTTATTATGAAAGAAGCACCAAAAAATGTCTCCCACTTCTTGTGATAATGGTAGCTAGATAAATCCAAGAAGTGGATGTAGAGGTCTACTGTTCAAAAGCACCAGATATTGCATATCGGGAGACCGAGAAGGCTACTTGTCTAAGACTTAATGAGATAGGACACTTCAATAACTTCAGTGGATAGCCAGGTAACTGAATGGATAGATATCAAGTTGTCTTACTTGAACACAGTCTCGGTCTATATTTTATAGGGCAGTGCAGTTTTTCACCTTCATTTAAATTTGAAGGCATAATGGTTGAAGCCACAAGTGAATATCACGACATAATATTCACAAAGGAAAAGAAAAAGAAAGAAAATAGTTTAAAAAATAACTTCCCATTTGTTGAAGACTAAAAGATGAGAAGAACTTAAGCCAGCAACTACCGATGCTTGTTCAACTTGTAAATGAAGAAGAAAATTGACTAAGAAAAAAATGACCTCCGATGCGGCGTTTGATTGTGAATCGGATGACTTCTCCCTCAATTCCTCATCCATTTGTTTAGGTGTACTTGATATTGCTGAATACCAAAGAACAAATGATAAGTGTCCATTTAAAAAAATAATCAAAGAATATATAGTTCTGGATCAATATGAATGCTGCACGGCCTTGTCACTTAAATTACAGTTTGGAGGGCTTGCAAAATGGGCGGGTATGTGCATGAACACACCCTTGTCTCTTGCCATAAGTTTCCATTCTATCAAACATGATGTTATACTGAAGACAAGCAAGTACAATTTATAAGGACTTTGCAAGGGATTATTCATCCATAGGAATAGCTTCATATTATCATGTTACAGATAAAGAATATATGACTAAATGTATTTCACTAAGATCTATACATCAGTTGTCCACAACAATGCTTGGCTTGATTTAAAATTTTCATGGCCTTGCACAAATCAAATGCACATACATACTGCTGAAAGCTAAATACAGTAGCATAAGCAGAGAAACATAAAAAAGAACAAGCTAGTCATAACTAATCAGTATTTTTCCCATAAAGTACACAAAAGAGGGATATTTGATAATTTCATTGCACATACATTTCAGAAACCATAATTCAAATTGATACATAAGAGAAATAAAGAGCAAATTTAATGCAAAGTTTCCTCCTAATGATCAATGAGACTCAATATAATTATTTCATACCAATGGCAAAGCATATGATAGTTAAGAGGATAATAAATTACATGATATTTCAATGTTCACACTGCTATTATCAGCATATTCCAGCTCTTCATCACTATCTTGTTTGACAGGTTGTTGAAGCAAAGACACATTTGAATAAGCAGGAACAATAAATCGTTCTCCAATTATGACCTGCACAAGTTGAAAGTGTGACCTAAAAAATTCAATCCAAGAGAAAAAGCAATAGCTGTGATAACATCTTCATTAATATTCTGCTCATTATTATTTTACGACTGTAGGCACAAAAGAACTGTCAGCAATTGAATCGATTAATTACAACAGGGAAATAAGATGATAAATTTGTTCATTCTGGATTCACACCAAATTTTGATAAACCAAGAAATTATTTCATACTGGGTTCGCAGCAAATTTGTGGAGCTTGAATATTTTAGGAATAAAACTCAAGTATCAGAGATAATCGTAAACAAAACTCCCAAGCAGGTGAAAAAAGAAAACCCATTCAGTACTACTGAATAAGGAATATTTTGGAAATTAATATAAAGTCAAGGTTGCTGCTCTTTAGCCACTTAGATAATGAATACCTTGAAAGACAAAACAACACCAGGATCCAAAACTGCCCCAGATCTCATTATCACACCATCACACACTATCGCATGTTTTAGTTTACAGCAATCTTCAATTGTAACTTTATCCCAAATATAACAACCATCAATTGAAACATTTGATCCAATGACACAACCTTCCCCAATCACAGAATTTGATATGTAAGTGTAGGTTCCAATTGTGGTGCCATTTCCAATCACAGCAAATGGGCCAATATGTGCAGAATGTGATAACCCAACATCTGTGAAGTATATTCAACACAATGTCAAGATGGTACAAAGGCATTGGTGCAACTGAGATCGTACTGGAAATAAAATAAAGATCATGTGTAATTAAGCCAACACCGCCAAAGAGAAACAAAAATGCTCAATAATAAAATGATAAAGGTATTTCACCAACATAAAAGAATCACATCTAGAATTAGAAAGTAAAGACTATAAGAAGAACATACAAAAGTTACACTTGTAGATGAATGACTTTTAAGTTAGAAACCAGTATGATTGTTCCCCTAGATAAAAAGCATCTTCTGTTAGATCCTCTATGGATTGGCCGGATTCCAGAAAGAATATTTGCATTTTTTAGCTTCACAAAAGGATGAAGGGAATACATGTGTAAGAGCAAGTTTTCTAGGGAAAAAAAGTAACTTAGAAAATGAGCATGCACATCCTTATTTGATTGCAGAAAAAAATCATCCAGATCTAAATCCTTTTCTACAAGAGCCTCTATCAATTAGCCATATCCCAGAAACAACACTAGCTTATTTCGAGCTTCAGAAAAGGATATAGGATTGTAGCCGGAAAAAATCCTCGACGCATCTTTACTTTTCCCAACACTGTGATAGCATAAACTTGGAATATCAAATATTATCTAGTTTTCTGTTATAGAAAAAAAGAGTAATAAAGGGTCCAAACTAGTTATAAGTATGCCGACACCCAAGACTGGAACTATGTACAAGTATCGAACTGCTGAAAATTTTGAAGTTCTATGAATCCTCCAACTCACAATTTTACAGCAGTTACTGACATATTTAACGTAAAGCCGACAAATTCGGATGCAAATAACATGTTGGGGAACACCATTAAAGGGTTGTACCGTTGTAACAGCATTTATTTTTCGAGAAAATAAATTAATATTGCAACCGTCCTCCACCATACTTTAGTACAAAAGCAGGTGCAAACCATATAGATCTGCACTTATAGTACAAACATATAACAAATTTGAGAGAATTGAGTTTTTTTCACCTGATGCTCTATATATTCCTTGTCTTTCAAGCCTGTTCACACAACTGCCGGAAAACTGGACATCGGGCACAAAAGGATAGGTCCATCTCTGGATTATATCTTTACTAATGGTGCCATAGCTCCGATAATTATCAACCCTAGTCGCATAACTTGCATGAATTTCATGGGTAAAGATTTTGTACCCCATTATCTGAAAAATAATAGGATTAGTTGTGCAGTACAAATGGTTAAAGGAGAAAAACATGCTACAAATCTGTAGAGTAGTTCAAGATCATCATTGAAACCCCAGGTCCAGCAACAGAGGGGCATCTAAACATTTCTAAAATCTCAGACCAACTATTTTTCTTATGGACCCATTTACATACATGCTGAAGAATGAATAATGTTTCCAAATGATTATCATGATCATTTAGGAAGAAGATAAATCATTGCATTTTAGTGTTCTGGAATAGCTTGATCCGAAGTTTGACTTCGGTCCACCAGAATAACAAACTCCAAAGAACCTAAAAAGATTTGCTACTCAATCATACATACATCATCAACGAGTAACCCCTTCACAAAGTGACGACGTAAATGTTGATAATCAAAATTGTCTGTGAAAAGGCTCAGCACTTCTGGAGAGCATATGTCAATATAGCAATCCTGCAAAAATCATTTCAAAAAGTGGAATATCAAGAGAACCAATCTTAGAAGAGATTTCACAAGCAACAAGTGTCCACTAAGCCTACATTAGTTCAATACGAGTGACCTGAATTTGTGAGTGAAAACGAGCTTAGCTCTAAAACTCTAAAAATGTTGGTTTAATGCACGAAACATGGCGTTGGTATCCAAGACATGCTAATATCCACTAAAAACCATCTCACATAAAAAGGTTCAATCAGATGCCTAAAATGATGAGACAAGTTGATGTGATAAGAAAATGAGGAGTGATAAAGCAAATGCAAGTTACATTTATTACTGCTTACATATTTCTCCCTTTTGTTAATATCTATATCATATAAAAAAGGGAGGAGATCGTCATGTAATAAGGAAAGTAAGGTGAATACTCTGAATACTAAGTGCCAGATACTCACATGGCACTGTGTACATGATCAGGATTAATCCACAATGCTTGCGTAATTTCATTATTTATTAGACACACAAATGGTTAAGGTAATTCAACAAAATCATTTTATTAGAGGGTTAGAGGTGTTTCAGTAAGTGGTCCAATGGTTGAAATGTAGAAAGCCATAAATCATAAGCTTAAAATAAACTAAAGGATCTGGCACCTGTTTGTCATTGTGGAGAGATATAGAGGAGTTATCAATCAGCAATCCCTTGTCTAGATTGACAGTTCCTTTCATATTATCAGACTTTTCCTCATAATGCAGGAGCTGCTTCGTATCAGGATCAATTGCCAGAAACAGCTCCTCGGTTCCAACACGAGATTGACGAGTTACTGCAGAAGGCTTCGACTGTTTAATCACCATTGTCATTACGGCATTACTATCCTTTCTTCTTCTTTCCTTGTGTTCTTTGAGTACCTGTGCAAGTGACATGTTGCTCACTGTATCGCCAGTAACAAGGACAAAATCTCCTTGTATCTGCCAAGACAAACAAAAATAATCAGTAATCTGATTATAAGCTCATTGAAAGAAAAATAGTATGGGTCACAGATCGAATACTCCACCTCTTTAAATAAACTCAAGTCTCAAACATAGATCAAAATGCTTATCTGTACTAAGTAAAGGCTAAAATGAAGAAAGAATTTCATGCAAGTTATGCTATAGAAAGAAAATACACAATATCATGAGAAACATTTCTGAAGCAGAAATCGAAATATCTCTATAAACCAAAAATAAAAAATAGAAGCAATAATAACAACATACCACATGCCTTTCATATATCAATCTTAAAGCATCTCCTGCACTGATGGCATTATGTGATTCTATCGTGGTGACTGAAAAGTTTGGTTTGCCAAACCAATTAGAGTTTTCCAAATACTCGATCACTTGCTTGGAATGTGCACAGCAGAACACAAAAACTTCTTCAACTCCAGCAGATTCAAGCCATGCTAACGTATAGTCAATCATGGGAGCATTGACGAGCGGCAGCAGTACCTTCAAATAACAAACGTATCAACTCACGCCAAAAGAAGTCGATTAACCTTCCAGCTGACAGCCACACCAGAACGCTTGCATAATATACTGAAAATGAGTTGAGATATCACCATTGACCATTCTATTAGCGCTATAACGAAAAAGAAGAGAGCAATATAAAGCACAGTCATCTTATAGTTTTCCACAGCATTTGCAGTGAATCACTGATTTGCATAAACTAATCAGTTCTCCAATTAATTATGCAGCGGAATACGGCCCACCGTAAGATATGATGGTAGCAAATAATTCGTCATGTATCTAATGGCAGGATAAACAGCAAAGCACATACTTTGGGGCGCTCGAGAGTGATGGGGCGAAAAAGCGTGGCAAAGCTATCGGCCAGTAAGATTGCCTGAAAGGGAACACGCGTCAGCTCCTCCACGGCATCATCTTCTCCTCCCGCTCCTCCCTTGGTTCCCTTCTTCGCCGCCATTATCCTCCTCACGCCGCCGCAGACGTTAGACTGCCCCCGGCGAGACTCAGTTGCGAATTTTTCAGTTTAGTCTGTAATTTTAATTTTCTGGGGAAATTTCTTTTGATTCTAAATAATTTATCCGTAAATTTAAGAAAAATGCATTTCAATTAAAATTCAGCACCTGTACATATTTTTTTAGGTATCAATAACTGAAAAATATATATTTTTAGTTTTAACCCTGGTACAAAATTTATATTTTTACCCTTTGTATTATTTAAATAAATATATTATTTTATTCACAAACATTACATGTGTCTTTTCCATTTAAAATATAATTTTTAAAAAATATTGTTTCTCAATTATCATGTAATAAAAGTAAATACTTATTTTGACATACAGAGTACTTATTATGGGGTTTCAGATACTTGATTTCGCTCTTTGAATACTCCAAATATATAAGAAAATACTGTATTTTCGAGCATCGATCATAAATTCAGTCATTGTTAGTCTTTTAATGAAAAATACATTAGGATACTTATTCATGTCATTTCATTTTTTAAAAAAAAACATAGGTCATCACTCATCATGAAATAAGATTAAATATTTATTTTGACCTACAAAATACCTATTTTGGAGTTCCAAATGTTTGATTTGACTCTATAAATACTCCAAATGTTTAAGAAAATATTGGATCTTCGAGCTATCACAATAAATTCAATAATTGTTGGTCTTTTAATTGGAAATGCATTAAGATGACTTATTCATGTCATCTAATTTTTGAAAAAACACAGTTTCTCACTCATTGTTGAATTAGAAAAAAGTACTTATTTTGATCGATAAAATACCTATTTTGGTGTTCCAAATATTTGATTTGGCTATTTGAATACTTCAAATCTGTAAAAAAATACTTAAGTTTCAAGTAATATTAAGTGACGTTTGATGGTGTCATTTGTGAAGTTAAAATGTGATACTTAAATTGGTACAAATAGTATCTAATTAGAGTCTATAAATAAATGATTTTACCCCGTAAATACTAATATCCAATTATTTGAGAATGCCAAAATATAATTTGAAGTTAATATTAAGTGACATCGATGATGAAATTCGTGAAGTAAAAATGTGATACTTAAATTAATACAAATAATACATAATTCAAGTCCACAAATACTTGATTTTACCTTCTAAATACTCAAATTCGATTGAGTATGTCAAAATACATAGTTCAAAGATAATATTGAATGTTATTTGATGATGAGATTTGTGAATAAAAAACGTGCTACCTAAATTGATACAAATAGTACCTAATTTGATTTCACATATACTTGATTTACTCTTTTAAGACTCAATTTTGATTATTTTTGGATATAAAAAAATATAGTTTCAAGTAATATTGAGTTACTTTTGATGTGTCATTTGTGAAGTTAAAATATGATACCTAAATTAGCACAAAAAGTATCTAATTCGAGTATATCAATACTTAATTTTACTCCCTAAATGAAAAGTACTTGATTTCGTAAATGAGATACTCACAATATGTATTAAAATACTGGATATTCGAATAAGAAAAGTAAGTTCACCAAATGTTGGTATTTTTATAGAATATACATTTGGATGACATATTCATCTCATTTAATATTTTAAAAAAAACAAATTCTCAACTAAACATGAAAATTTTAAAGTACTTATTTTTACTTGAGATGTACCTAATTTGAATTTGCAAATACTTGATTTCGTAAATGAGATACTCTCAATATATATTAAAATACTGGATATTTGAATAAACAGCGTAAGTTCACCATGTATTGATATTTCTATGGAATAAGCATTTGGATGACATATTCATCTTATTAATATTTTTTTGTAAAAGAAAAAACAAATTTCCAACTAAGCATGTAAATTTTAAAGTACTTATTTTATTTGAGAAGTACCTAATTTGAGATTGCAAATATTTGATTTTGTATATGAGATACTCATAATATGTAATAGAATATTGGATATTCGAATATACAACGTAAGCTCACCAAGTGTTTATCTTTCCTTGGAAGATGCATTTAGATGACATATTCATCTCATTTAATATTTTTTTGTGAAAAAACAAAAAAAATTCACAGCTAAGTATTTAAATTTCAAAATATTTAGTTTTACTTGAGAAGTATTTAATTTGAGTTTGTAAATAATTGATATATTGAATGAGATACTCACAATATGTATTAAAATACTGGATATTCGAATAGGCAACGTAAATTAACCAAGTGTTGTTCTTTTCATGGAAGATGTATTGATACGAAGAGTATCTAAATTGGTGAAGTTAAAAATATGATAGCTAAATTGGTACAAAGAATATCTAATGTGAGTTCGCAAATACTTGATTTTACTCTCTAAATACTTATATCCAACTATTTTGGGATGTCAAAATATATAATTTGAAGTTAATATTGTGTGGTCTTTGATGATGACATTCGTTAAGTAAAAATGTGATACATAAATTCATGCAAATAATATCTAATACGAGTCCACAAATACTTGATTTTACCATTAGATACTCAAATTCGATTATTTGATAATGTCAAAATATATAATTCGAAGTCAATATTAAGTGACCTTTGATGATGAGATCCGTGAAATAAAAATGTGATACCTAAATTGTTAAAAGTATTACATAATTAGATTCAACTGATAATTGATTTTATCATTTAACTCAAATTTGATAATAAGTATAATGAAAGAATACTGATACATATAATGAATGATTACCAATAAATATTATGAATGAATACTAATGTGGACGATATCAAATGAAATATTGCCTTGTCATTTAATGAATACCAACAAGTACTGTGAATGAATATTAATGATATTATAAATTAATACTCATAAGTATAAAGAAAATAATACTAATAAGTATAATGAATAATTACCAATAAGTATTATTTCAAATAAGAATAATTGTCAAATAAGTCATTCAATGAATATCAAAAGTATTGTCAATTAATATTGATGAGTATTTTATAAATCATTAATTCAAAAATCGATCAGATATACTTAAAATGCAAACTTCAAGCTTATTTACGAACTATGTTCATTATGCATATTTCAATTAGTCCACGATGAATAATGAACTATGTTTATTTATTTAAATGATATGAATAAGTATCATAATGAATTTTCCAAGGAAAGATTGCATATTCGAATATCCAGTATTTTAATGCATATTGTGAGTATCTTATTTATGAAATCAAGTATTTGCAAACTCAAATTAGATACTTTTCAAGTAAAACTAAGTACTTTAAAATTTTCATGCTTATTTGAGATTATTTGAGATTTTTTTTACCAAAAAAATATGAAATAAGATTAATATGTAATCCAAATACATATTTTAATGGAAAGACCAATACTTGATGAACTTACGTTTGCATATTCGAATATCAAATAGTCTATTTATATATTATGAGTATCTTGTGTACCAAATCAAGTATTTGCATTATGAAACTAGGTACTTCTCAAGTAAAATTAAGTACTTTTAAACATCCATGCTTATTTGAGAATTTGTTTTTTTTTTTTACAAAAAAATATTAAATGAGATGAATATGTCATCCAAATGCATATTCCATAGAAAGACCAACACTTTGTGAACTTAAGTTTCATATTCGAATATCCGGTATTCTATTACATATTATGAGTATCTCATGTACCAAATCAAGTATTTGCAATATGAAATTATGTACTTCTCAAGTAAAACTAAATACTTTAAAATTTTCATACTTATTTGGGAATTTGTTTTTTTTTTTTACAAAAAATATATTAAATGAGATAAATATGTCATCCAAACGAATCTTCCGTGGAAAGCAAACACTGGGTGAACTTACGTTGGATATTCGAATATCCAGTATTCTATTACATATTATGAGTATCTCCTGTACCAAATCGAGTATTTGCAAACTCAAATTAGGTACTTTTCATCCAAATGCATATTCCATGAAAATACCAAAACTTGGAGAATTTACATTGCCTATTCGAATATCCAGTATTTTGTTACATATTGTGAGTATCTCATTTACGAAATCAAGTATTTGCAACTCAAATTAGGTACTTCGCATGTAAAATTAAGTGCTTTAAAATTTTCATGCTTATTTTAGAATTTGTTTTTTGTTTTTTTACAAAAAATATATTAAATGAGATGAATATGTCATCCAAATGCATTTTCCATGAAAAGTCAACACTTGGTGAACTTACGTTGCATATTTGAATATCCAGTATTCTATGACATATTATGAGTATCTCCTATATCAAATCAAGTATTTACAAACTCAAATTAGATACTTCTCATCCAAATGCGTATTCCATGGAAATACCGACACTTTGAGAAATTACGTTGTCTATTCAAATATATAATATTTTAATACATATTGTGAGTATCTCATTTACGAAATCAAGTATTTGCCAACTCAAATTAGGTACTTCTCAAGTAAAACTAATTACTTTAAAATTTTCATACTTATTTGAAAATTTGTTTTTTTAACAAAAAAAAATATTAAATGAGATGAATATGTCATCCAGATGCATTTTCTATTGAAATATCAATACTTGGTGAATTTACGATGTCTATTCGAATATCCAGTATTTTAATACATATTGTGAGTATCTTATTTACGAAATCAAGTATTTGCAAACTCAAAATAGGTATTTCTCAAGTAAAACTAAATATTTAAAATTTAAAAATATGTATTTCTCAAGTAAAACTAAATATTTTAAAATTTACATGCTTAGTTTGGAATTTAATTTTTTTTTACAAAAAAATATTAAATGAGATGAATATATCATCCAAATACACATTTCATGAAAAGACTAACAATAACTAAATTTATGGTGATCTTCGTATTTTCTTACACATTCGGAGTATTTAAAGAGTCAAATCAAGTATCTTGAACTTCAAAATATATACTTTATATGTCAAAATAAGTACTTAATCTTATTTCATGATGAGTGAACAACTATATTTTTTTAAAAATAAAATGACATGAATAAGTCATCATAATGCATTTTTAATGAAAAACCAACAATGACTGAATTTCTTGTTATTTTTCGAAAATATAGTATTTTTTTTACACATTTGGAGTATTCAAATAACAAAATCAAGTATCTGAAACCCCATAATAGGTACTAATATTTTGGTAGATGAAAAACACACAATTAATTTGGTGGATAAAATTATATATTTATTTAAATAATAAAAGGGCAAAAATGTAAATTTATCTTTATAGTAAGCTAAAACTAAGTTTGTAGAGTTGTCAGGTATTGATTTGTAAAAAAAATCATATATGTACTGAATCTTAAACTAAAAGATGTACATAGGTATTTTTTTGAAATTTGCCCATAATTTATTTTAGATATTATATTTTTAAATATGATATACGTATAAAAATTAATAAAATATTTAATTAAAATTTGGGAATAAGAAAAAATATTTAATTTTTTGGTCAAAGTATGTAAAAAAAATGCTTAATGTTATTTATTTTCAGTTTAAAAGTACGATAAATTTGTGAAAAATCTATATGCACGTCTTTGAATTAAAATTCATTACTTCACCAAAAAAATTTAAGATTTAGTACATAACAATTATATAATTTTAATTTTAACTCCCTACAAACCCAAACTTACAATTTTGCCCTTTTATTATTTTAAAATATATAATTTTATTCACAAAAAATACACATGTCTTCTTAATCTAAAATATAATTTTTAAAAAATTTATTTCTCAATTATCATGGAATAGGAATAAATACTTATTTTGACATACAAAGTACCTATTATGGGATTTCAGATACTTGATTTCGCTCTTTGAATACTCCAAATTTATGAGAAAATACTATATTTTCGAGTTATCGCTACAAATTCGATCATTGTTGGTCTTTTATGAAAAATACATTATGATAACTTATTCATGTCATTTTATTTTATTTTTTTAAAAAAACATAGTTCACCACTCATCATGAAATAATATTAGATATTTCTTTTGACCTACAAAATATCTATTTTGGAGTTTCAAATGCTTAATTTGGTTATTTGAATACTTCAAATGCGTAAGAAAATACAGGATCTTCGAACAATCAACATAAATTCTATAATTGTTAGTCTTTTCAATGAAATTGCTTAAGGATGCTCTTAATTTTCAAAAAAATAATTTTTTTTTTTCATATAACTCAAATCTCACGAAATCATGTTTATTTTTGATAACATTCCATTTAGTTATTTCAAATCCTACCACATATCAATCTCGTTTTAAAATCTTATTATAGCAAACACTCAAAATAGAATTTCCAATTCCAAATCTCACAAATATTCCATGAAATCCATGAACCAAACACTAAATATAGACGTTTTGGTGGAAGAAATAAAAATTCAAACTAAAAATCACTAAAATAGGTCGCTAAAAGGCAAAAGAATAGGATTGATAATCCAATACTAAAACACATGCATAGTTGAAGCTCTAAGTTATATTTACCGCATCGAATATAGACGAAAATCGTGTTAGGGAGCATTGGGAGTATCTGTCTTTTTCTAAAAAATAAACATTTAAAAGGGGAAAAAGGTCTACTTAGATAATATTTTCATGCCACAATCTCACATATTTCATCCATATCCATGAACACATCCCATTCATATTGACTCAACCATAATAGGAAAGCAAGGATTCATAATAAGCAGACAATATTGCAAGCAGTAATTTATTTTATTTTAGGTAGCTAATAATGCACTTTAATTTTTATCAAGTAAATGACAGAGGGCGAGTTGTTTGAATTTGCAGCTCAGCATTTGCAATCGAAAGCACATTTTGTTTTGTCAAGTCAGTTAAACCATATTCAAGCAGCTGCTTGGGACTTTTGGGTCTCTTGTTTCCACTGCTCATCAGTCAGAGCTTTTGTTATGGAAAGGGCGTGAATTTCTTTCATCTCTTCCGCTAATGCAGCATTCACCATTCGATGCCTCTCCAACAATCTTTTGCCCACAAATTGTTCTGAAACAATCTCGACTGTGAAGCTTGCACCACATCTGAGAGCACAACAGATGTTGATTGTTTATGCAATGAACTTGTGAAGAATCAGAGTAAACCTAAAAAGTGAATCATCTGAGAACGTACCCTCCAGATATGTCGATGACCTCCTGAAACGAGGGGTGAAAAAATGAGATACAAAACCAGGATAGAACAGATCAACAAGAGTTTACAGCAAATTGTGGTAGAAAAAGATGGAGTGCATTCTGAAAATTTGAAATATTGGTTACAAATGGTATTATCACATAATATAGGTGTGATGCACATGGTATACAAGTCATTGCTCCAGATCACTAGGACTCCAAATTGCATCTAAAAAAGGAAAGGATTGGGGCAATCGCCCTCCAAACTCCCTTATGTCTTGTTTTTTTTTCAGGATCCGCACTTGTAACCCCTTCACCTGCATATCCCCCACATTTCAATGAAGAAACATCTCCAACGGAAAGGAGACATATTTAAGCTAGCACTTTAAGCTTTAGCACTCCACTTAGAAACACGTTAAATTTCGATAAAAAAACATAGACTTGGACTCTGTAGCATGACCAGATAATCTAAGAAGCATGAGCTAATAGAAACTTGGGTGGTTCAAATCAATTGCCTTCAATACCTCCCATGCACTCGATGGCGATCCATCTCAAATGTCAGACATAGCTCTAGCAATCACTCGATGCGACACAAGCTGCTTTTAGAATTAATCGTTAGACCACACAATGAATTATACAATTTTCTTCTTTAACAGACAGAACACAAGAAATGTGTGGCATTATGGCCCTCATCCACCATAAAAATTCACCCCTGAATGGCCACAGCACTCCTTAATCGAAATGTCACACAAAATCATGATATTGCCAGTTATCTTAAGCCTCCTCTTCTCCGAAAAACACTTGATATTTCATTCAATTCTATTATGTAAAGTCATCTTGGTTATGATTGTCATAACAGACGGATTCAGCCATTGTTATTAGAACCAAAATGTGGAGTTAAGCGCGTGGGTAGGCTCAGCCACAATCTGCCAAGACAAAACTCAGACAAAAGAAATAAAGCTCTTCTACAAGCTTATTTTTTAAGGATACAAGCAAAGCAATCAACTTTATGATATCTGTCACAAATAAAATACTAACAACTCCCACTTCGCTAATTAATTACACTGTAGACTAGTGATTCAGATAATTCCAATCTTTCCCACAGCACACGGGGAAAAAACGCAAACCAAACAGAATATAATTAAATTAAAATACAAAAAAAAAAGCTTGCAAACTGAAAATAAAATGGAGAATCAATTTAATAATGTCAATCGAATGCAATCTGCTGCGAACATTTCCAACGTTTTAATAATGCTAAAATCCAAAACCCACAAAACAAATATCCATAAATCACGTATGACAACAAGTAATACTAGATAAGAGCGATTACAAGATGAGATGGATTCATCTTTGACTTTAGGGTTGATTCGACCTGCTCCTTCGTCACCCCCATTTTCCGTTGTGTGTATTTCCAGTGTGTTTCGGTGCGTGCCCGCAAATCTAGTAAATGGTGCGTGCAAGTCAAGCTTTGAGATGAATTGGATTCGGAATCGGGATTGGATTCGGAGGATATATCTTTCGAAAATATATATTCGATTAAATAAAATATGAGTATGTTTTTTGTGAGATGGTCTTACGAATTTTTATCTGTGAGACAGGTCAACCCTATCGATATTCACAATAAAAAATAATACTCTTTGTATTAAAAGTAATATTTTTTCATGGATGACCCAAATAAGAGATCTGTCTTACAAAATACGACCGTCGTTTCACACAAGTTTTTGTAAAATACATAGATCATAAAAATGGAAGTATAAATAAAATATTTTTTTTAAGAAAAAATGTTTTATAAAAATTATATGTTGTACTTTGTACAGTTAGAATTTAGATTTGACTTTGAAATAATTCGATATGAATTTAAAACTTATCACACTAGGTCGAGAAATAACCGGTTAAAGATTTAAAATTCGTTGTCAAATTATATTTGAACAAGTATGTGTATTTTAAATTCTTCTATTTAAATTCTAATTTAGAGTTTTGTTGATAATATATTTAGATATATATAGAAAACATAAAAGATTTATTAATAATTAATTCCTTCAATTAATAAGTTGGTTGTTAATGGGAGAAAAAAAAACAAAAAACAAAAACAAGCTATTTAGAATTTGCAAATGAAAACAATCTCACTCTGAAGTGTGTGGGAAATACAAAAATACATTACCTTATGTTTGGATTAATAGATTTATTCGAAACCATAATTATTATCGAAATTATATTACTTGATATGAAATAAATTGAAATTCACTTGTGTCGTACTTGGATTAATGTATTCGAGATAATGGATTTCAATTAATTTGAATTGTTCGGATCGAAAAAATTCAACTCGTTTCGAATTATGTAATTATGGTTGATTTCGAATACACTAACGATGATCTGATAAAAAAACCCATACGAATATGGGTTCGTGTTCCATTTTCTATTTAATTTTTCTGGAACGACGTCATGTGTTCGAAATATTTTCCAAAATTACGTATGAAAATAAGTTATTAACCAGTTCGAAAGAAAGTTAAACTATCTATTGCTTCGGAATGATATTCTATGCATTAAATCCATGAGTAGGTCTCTTGTTGTGGCGCCCCAAACCTCGCCACGTAATCATACAACATGTGACGTCATATGCATAAAAATTTTCTTTTCGACGAAGTAATAATATAATGCATATACGACAAAATAGTGCAATTATCACACTATCTACGTCAGTATAGTAGAAGCAGTATAATAAATACACACATACAACTCAAATAAGACAATAAGCTATACTGTCTCTATCTACTATCAACTACAGGACTGTTTGACTAGACACACCTAGTCCTTCACTCTATCATGTCTCACGGCATAATCCTGTAACCTGTCCAACAGAAACAGCCCCCAAAGGGTGAGCATACACAACAAACATCGTCGTAATACATAACAGTTATATTAACAACAACATAAGATATAACTGAAATGATAACAGAAATACCCCCTTTGCCGTTTCTGGACAATCAGCCATCAACAACCTCAACAACATCACACTGCAACAATAACATTGACGATACGTCGCACCCCAACTCCGTCGACAGCAATATCGTCGAACGAATAACAACATCGACGATACGTCGCACCCCAACACCGGCGACATCAATATCGTCGAACGAATAACAACATCGACGATACGTCGCACCCCAACACCGGCGACAGCAATATCGTCGAACGAATAACAACATCGACGATACGTCGCACCCCAACACCGGTATATCCTTTTGGACCAATCAAACAATCAAATTTTTCAAAACTCAAAACATGGAACTTCTATATCTTTCAGTTTTCTATGTTATACCCAAATTTCAAATCATTTAGACTTCATATGACCAAAATATGTCATATTTCTCTATTTAAAAATCGTTAATTATTTAGTAATCTCATATTACTAAATCAACTACTTGTGATATTTACTTCAGGCATTACACTTGTTAGACAGTATCACGAAAATTTATATGTGAGACGGGTCAACTTTATCGATATTCACAATAAAAAGTAATATATTTTCATGAATGACCCAAATAAGATATCCGTCTCACAAAATACGACCCGTGAGACCGTCTCATACATGTTTTTGCCTAAATGCAAAGGGGGTATCCGTATTTTTTATTCATATTTTTTCTAAATTGTGGTAAACAAACGTTTCAATTAATTTACTTTAATAACTCAATTAAAGTGGCAGATATCGATATTATATTTCGAAGATAATCGAAATTCCCATTTTAAAAAAAGCATGTGAGTTTAAAATTGTTAATTGAAAATCTCACTTAACGAACTTAAAAGTATAAACAGTAATTTCGATTTGAATTTTGATATAATATTTAAGATATTAATTAATGAAATCTCATTCTTATATATTCATTATTGACTACACTGTAGATATATTATATACAATATTTTTATAATTCATTTGGTTTATATTTAAATGAAGATCAAAATGTACTTATAAAATTGAACTACAAATTGAAGTTTAGAAAATTAAAGCTCTATCCGCTAAGCTATATGTGTCTTGCAATAAAGTTTTAACACTTTATTAATATATATAATTATTAAAACAGACCATCACATTAAAAGTTAGTTACTCTAAAGGTATCACACTTAATAATATAGTAATAGTATAGATACATTTTTTTTTTTGAGTTGAAAGAAATGTTTATTATAATTGGTTTCAAATTTAAATACTCATTCTAAATTTGAGATCACATGAGCTATAAGTCATGGTTAAAACCATTACAAAATCTTCATGTTATATATTAAACATCAAATATTTTATACTATTTGGTTTTGGTACTCAAAATATATTTTCAAAAGTACTCTACCTAAAGAGACTACTGTACCCAACAGCATAAGCCCAAACTTTGGAATTCTTTCATTCCGACCATAGACCCATCCTTATTAATATTGGCGCTCCACAGAGACAAATAACTTGCCACGGACCTCTATTCCGATTCGAGCCTCATTGGGTTACAGAGAACGATTGTAAAGATATAGTCGTTCAAGGATGGAAAAAAGATGACAAGACTCTAACATTATCAGAGCGTATTCAGAGTGTTAAAACATTTCTAAGGAACTGGGCTGGACACCGATTTAAAGATCTTCCGAAACAGATAAAAACCAAGAGGGGGCAACTAAACCGTCTCAGGACTCATGAGCAATGGCATTTGTCTGTACAAAAAATTAGTGAGCTAGAACGTGACATTGAGAAGCTAGCTACCAAGGAAGAACTGTATTGGATGCAACGAAGTAGAGTCAACTGGCTCGCAAATGGTGACCGCAATTCGAAATATTTTCATGCATGTGCCTCACTCCGGAAAATGAAGAACCATATTAGCGGACTGTTCACAGCACATGGAGATTGGTGTACTGAGCCGCGTAACATGTCTGAAATCGTGGAACACTATTACTCGAATTTGTTTACAACTAATGCACCGACAGCAGCAGATAGAAGACAGATTCTAGACTGTGTTGAACCAAAAGTGGACGGGGATATGAATGCTCTTATTTGTGCCCCGTTTACGGCAGAAGATATAAGAAAAGCAGTGTTTGACATGCATCCGAATAAAGCACCCGGACCTGATGGGCTATCAGTTTTCTTCTATAAAAAATTCTGGGATGTGGTCGGCGCAGAGGTCACAGAGGCTTCTTTACATATACTCAATGCAGGGGCGATCACGGAGGACTGGAACTCTACTATTGTAACTCTCATACCGAAAGTCAAGCAACCAATGACAATGAAAGATTTTCGTCCAATTAGTCTATGTAACGTCTGTTACAAAATAGTGGCCAGAGCTTTGACGAACAGGTTGAGACCTATAATGCAACATATCATTAATGAATTTCAGAGTGCTTTCATCCCAGGCCGGTTAATATCTGACAACATTGTCCTGGCTTTCGAGGCACTTCATTGGATACGCAACAAAAAAAGAGGACAAAAATCATTTGCAACGCTTAAACTTGATATGAGTAAAGCATATGACAGGATATAATGGAATTTCATTGAGGGAATGATGTATCGGTTGGGCTTTGCAAATACATGGGTGGAGAAGATTATGCACTGTGTCTGCACGGTCCAATATTCTTTTTCAATAAATGGTGAATTAAGCAACCCTGTCATACCAAGCAGAGGCATAAGACAGGGTGACCCACTCTCACCATACTTATTTGTTATTTGTGCTCATGGCTTATCATCTGCTCTTGTTGCTTTTGAAAGCAGAAAACTCATCACTGGAGTACGTATGGCACCCTCTTGTCCTTCTATAACCCACTTATTTTTTGCAGATGATAGCCTCATGTTCTTCAAGGCTACTATGGATAACTGTGCTGGGATCCGCACTGTCTTAACATGTATGAGCGAGCATCAGGACAACTAATCAATTTTGAGAAATCTTCGCTGTCCTTCAGCCCAAACACGAATGACAGAGTGAAAGAAACCATCAAATCAATGTTAACTATCCCCGTTGTGCAAGGACATGAAGTGTATCTGGGCCTGCCTGTCTTCTCTAGTCGTAACAAGAAACTACAATTCCGATATCTTGTGGAGAGGGTAGTGACAAGATTACAAGGTTGGGGGAGCAAAACCTTCTCAAGTGGCGGTAAAGAAACCTTGATTAAGTCAGTTATCCAATCGATTCCAACATATGCTATGTCCTGCTTTCGTATCTCGACATCAATATGTGAAGAGATCGAGAGAGCTTGTGCTAACTTCTGGTGGGGTGTGGATGACGGAAAAAATAGAATGCATTGGAAATCTTGGAAAGCTCTTTGCAAGCCAAAATGTATAGGTGGGCTGGGCTTCCGCCATCTCGAGACGTTCAACAAAGCACTGTTAACGAAACAAATATGGCGGGTCTTACAATCCCCTGAGTCGCTGGTTGCCCGGGTTCTTAAAGCACGTTATTATAAACATCAAGATATCCTGCATGACTCACTTGGAAGTAACCCTTCTTATATATGGAGATCACTACTGTGGAGTCGGCCTCTCTTGGAAAAAGGCTTATATTGGCACGTACGAAATGGGGAACGAATTGACACTTTTGCGAGTCGATGGATACCTGGCAGGGGTGTGCAACCAAAGCCTCCACAGTACAGTGGTACCTATGACAAAGTCAGCTCCCTTCTTTTGAATTGGACAATGGAATGAACATATTGTGCTTGACTCCTTCCCCCCTCATGTGGCAGCAGAAGTGTTAGATATTCCGATATACCAATCGAACCACGAGGACTTCATATATTGGGCCTATGATACAAAAGGTAGATATTCAGTCAGAGAAGGCTATAAGAGGGAAATTGGATTCTATGATCCACCGGACCATAGCTCGGAGATGCACTCAAAGAAGTGATGGAAATTCATTTGGACTATGTCGGTACCCCCAAAAGTCCGAGTATTTTGGTGGCGCATTTTGCACAATATTATTCCGACATCAGTCAATCTAATGGCTCACCACGTCCCGGTAACTGGCAGCTGTCCATTATGCCATTTCGGTTATGATAACACAACTCATGCATTATTCTCTTGCTCAGTGGTTAAAGGCTGCTGGAAGACATGTCGGTTTTGACATATGAGTGAACATAACGGAGCCACCTTAAATCACATTCGGCGCAAGACGAGCACTATTGCAGATTTACTAGCGTCTTTTGGTATTTCTCACCCGACTTCCTTTGCTTGGAAGCCTGGGGATTTTTCTTATTGGTTTGTAAAATTTGTAACCAAAGATATTTCTCAATCTCAATAATACTACAAGTTTTGCGATAAAAAAAAATACTCCACCTAAAATATGGACTATATATTGGCACTGTATATAAAAATATCAACAATTTTAAAAATTACTATAATATACTAATTTTCTTAAATAAAAAAACCATTCACATTATTTTTTTTTTAAAAAAACACAAAATAAATAAGTAAACTTTATTTTAAAAAATTTAAAATACAAAAAAATAACACAAAAATTTTTAAAATAAAAACTGTTTATTTTATATGAGTGGTTATTTTCCAAATTGCTGAAGATAATTAATCATTAATTTTAAAACGAGATGAGAGAGTGATTTCACTGATCTGATTGAAAAACATTGGAAACATATAGACCTCAGTTGTTAGCGATCAATTTCCGCTGTTTAAAATTTGGTAGGAGTTGGAAAATTTAGGTTAGACGAAACAAAAGGATGGGTAGCGAAGCAGGAGGCGGAAGCGGGGGCGGCGGCGGAGGAGGAAGAGACGGGGACTGGGAGTGCAATGGCTGCCGCAACAGAAACTACGCCTTTAGATCATTTTGCAATCGGTGCAAACAGCCACGCCTTCTCGTTGATACCAAAACCCCCTCCGATTCCAAGTGGCTTCCACGAATCGGCGATTGGATCTGCACTGGTACTTTCATTTCGAATTTGTTGCCTTTTAGTCCGGCAGCGTTGTTTTGTTGGGAAAAGCTTGTAATATGCTAATTTACTGTCAGTTGTGTGTGTGTGTTTTCTTTAAACGATCGTCAATTAATCACCGAAGTACTGCTCCTTTCCATGCTTATCAGTAAATATGTGGAAGTAGTTCAACTTTATAACGGTATATAAACCACAGTATTTTTTTCTCTACTTAAATGTCTTGCTTTCATGCTACTAAATATTGTTGGTGATCACGTTATTTTTTAACTGTGTGACTGTAAATGGTTTGAATCTCTTTTAGAATCTGTGTGAAAATGTGATGAAACTCTTTTTCAATCCGTGTTACCTATTCAAGTCAGTCAATCAAGAAACTTGATTTCAAATTGGTTGAGTTGTTTTCTGCTTTCTGAATGTGTATTTTGGTATTGGATGGCGGTTTGGCGTGTGATCTCTTCGCATGTGTCTTCTCCATGGCTACAATTGGTGTGGGTGTGTATACTATGGATCGATAGGTTGCACTAACAACAATTATGCATCAAGAGTAAACTGCAAAAAGTGTGGACAGCCAAAGGAGGTAGCCGCAATGCCAGCTATTGCAATGCCTGGAGCTTCAGTCCATACTCATCCAAATTATTTTGCCAGGGTTCAAAGAGGAGTGGAACAAATGTTAGGTGTTGGATCTCTCCAACAATCTTTGAGCTCTGGTTGGCCTCTTGGAGGGACTGATGAGTATGGAATCCATTCTGCTGATCCCTATAGTCTTCAGCCTACGTGGTCTTTGGGTGGGAACGGCATGCCTATGGTTCCATTTTCTAGTCAACCAGATAACATGAATCATGTTCCAAATGGATGGCGTGCAGGTGATTGGTTGTGCCCTTGTGGCTACCACAATTACTCTTCACGTGCACAGGTATGCAGAGTGTTATATGTTGTGGTGTCGGAAAATCATTTTTCATGATGTAGAGTCTAAAGTCTACAATGACAGACAATATACGAAGATATAAATTATTATGTGCTAATTATTGATGTCAAGATGGAGGGAAGGTTATCGGTTTAAAGAGATTAATGTAGGCTGCCAATTACAAGTGTATATAGCTTGGAGAATTTAAAGGATGTGTAATTTTAGTCCGTTAAATCTCATTAAAATATCGTATCTTTAAGGATTTGGGATCCGTTTGGGTATCATAGGTCCATGATGATAAGGAGTTTCAACATTTAAGATAATGGGAAGCATTAAGAAAAGGTTTTTGGCATTAAACTTACTGAATTTGGAGAATTGGGTGGCATAAATATGCCCTGCACTCAGACCAGCTGTCTGCGTTTGAGTTCCAAGTGTTAAACACTCTCTTACCATACCCGCGATCAAAATTCCAAAAAGTACTGTTACTGTGTGATGATCCATAATCAACATCTTGTCATCTTTTTGGGTCTCAGTCATTTTGCTGTTGCAATCGCCAGTCCAGTATTAAACTTGATTAGTTCTATTTTGGTAGGATTATGGCCAACAAAAGTTGTGAGTGGGACCAAATATCCTCATTGTTCTATTAGATCAGATATTAGATTTTATTTCATCTTAGTCTACTGTATTTGATGGTCACTAGTGGCCTAGGTTGCTACTACAGGTATTGAAGAAGGCATTTCCAATTCCTAAATTTGCCTCCTTCTAGGCTGCATTTTTGAACTTTTGATTGGTTTCCTGAGAGTGAAACTAATTTAACTAATCTACTTATTGTGCAAAAGTTCTTTATTTGATGAAACTATATTTCTCATATGCATTGGTTGCCGTCATTTTTAGTGCAAAAAGTGCAATGCTCCTACACCAACAGAGACACCTTCATCTCTCATGAATGCTGCGGTTACAGGTTTGTTTATTCAATTTGTCTGTTTATAGTTACGTAATACTTGAGGAGGTTTGTAAAGTCATTGATGCTTTGGATACATTATTTAGTTTCGAATATCCTGTTAACATCAGAACCTTAATTATTTTCTTTTGCTTTTGGGGGTTTGGTGGTGAATTTTTCTTGCCCGGAAACTATTTGAAATGTTTTTTTTTGCTGAGTGTTGTTTGATTCCGTTTACTAGTTCCTTCCCTCTAAAATCTTGCCATTGCACTTCATAGGGATGCAGGTATATATTGCCTCACTGAAATTATCAGTTGGTTGGTCATTTGAATAGACAACACACATTTTGATTATTCACAAACTACTGGGATTTCAACATGTGTCAGTAACTGAATAGTCAACAATAATCCTCAATTGGTCAACTATTTTAACTTTTAACAAAAAAATAATCAATTTAGGAATCCTATCCTCAGTTTTCTTGAGTCAGATGTATATGGTTTCTGAAGTTCTTGCAACTTTTGAAAAAGGTATGCTGTGGTATTGGTGGTTTTTGGCCGTGTGATTTTAAGGGAGGAATGATATTTTTGTGGTTTGAGGCCGTGGAGGTGGCGGTTACATTTTATAGAACGAGTGAGTAAATGGCAATTTTATCCGTGATATGGGGTGTGTCAGGTTTTTCTTGTTGGGGGTAGGGATGGAGACAAGTAAGGGAAAATCAGTGATGTTCGCCTACTTTTCATTGCACTTGTACTGTTGGGCATAATTTGATACATGGGATAAGGGAAGGATTGATAAATAATCCTCTTTACTGTTTAAAAAGCCCATGATATTATCATGGGCTCATGATAAATAATTTTTTAGAAGGATAAAATGTCCCTTCTATTAGGTGTGATAATTTTAATTTAATGATAAAATACACTACAAATGACTTAATTGCCCTCAATTTATAAATGATTTTTATAAATCTATGCTAGTAGGTAGAAATTAAAATTAAATAAATATTTTTATTTATTTTTATATATTATATAATATGATAATTATATAAATGAATTCGAGATAATTATATAAATAATTTTTATAAATATCAATAAAATTATTAGTATCACTCGATTAACCTTAAAAATTGATATTTGACTTGACTCACAAAATCAAGGGCTCAATTATCATATTATATAATATATAAAATTAGGTAAAAATAAATAAATCATGCAAGCACTATCAGCGCATTAACAGATAAAAAATATGAACTCAAGCAACAACTTTGAAATTATAAAATTTATTATGATAAGGTTAATTTTGTCATTACAATCTAATATATAAATTTAATCACTCTTATTAAAATCATACCAAACAGTAAATATAATATCCTACATCTTATTTATCCTTAACTTATCTTTACCACAAGTTCCTCACTTCTGTACCTATTGTGTTGAATATTTCAAAACTGTGCTTCTTCCACTGCATATCTGGATGGGCCTTATCATCTAAGCAAGCATGCAATCTTATGTCATTTTCCTTCTATTGAAGCTGTTGGAACAAAACGTGTGGCATCTGAAGAATTTGCGCACAACTGGGACAGCAAGAGACTAAATGCAGGACGAGTAAGAGACTGATTTGATCACCGGATTCATTTCACACGCTGAAAGATGAAATCTTTAATTTTAACGTGGGTCCCTTGCATGCTTTATTTGATGAACTCTCAGGCATATGGGATGCAGCAAGCATCTTCTGCACTGGAGCCATTCCAAGTGTCTGGTTACCCCACCATTTCCAGTGGAACATCGGCGATGGCTTCAAATTTGCAAGTCAATTTTCAAATGTTGCCTGTATCGGCAGCACCCGTGCTCCTTGGGAAAGGGTAAAACAGGATCCTATTAGATTGTAACTGTTTCTAGCATATTTGTGTATACTTTCAAAGGAGATCATCATCCAGTTTTTTTTTTTTTTGGTGCTTATTGTTCCTCTTCTTTTCCACATGGAGTCTGTCTTCTCCCACTATTTTTTCGTTTTGTATGATTTGCAAGTTACATCACTAGGTCATGGAATATTTCAACTCTATAGTATTGCCATTAAAGTAAATCTTACTCTAATCAAATCCATCGTCTGAAAGTTTCATAGAGAAGAGAAGCACATATCCCCATCCCACTTATTATTCACCATCAATCTGTATTAACGATATATGCCTGTTGTATCTGCAGAGCTAAGCAGTGGCGTAATGGGGATTGGATGTGCTCAAATTGTAACAATCACAATTATGCATCTCGAGCTCAGTGCAACAGGTGAGCGATTGAGATGAAATTGAAACTTATTTTCACTAGCCGATTATTTCTTAGCATGTTTACTTGGTCATCAACTTGTCAAATGATGGAATGACCTAAGAACTCCACGCTGATGAAATATCATTAGGCTACATTTTGGTTGCAAAGTAAAGCGTGGATGGTAAATTTTGCATGCACTTATCCATATTTTGGATTAGTAGGAAAAAAGTTTGGTTCACTAGTAACTTTCCTCATGGTAACTACTTAGTCAACAAATTATCGTGTAAAATATGACGAAACTGGGACGCCCAACCGCTAGTCAATGATATTTTTTCAAATTTCTGTGCATTGATAACTTTTCCTCATGGTTTGCTTCTGTTGTTTTTCAAATTTCTTGGCATTTTTCTTCTGTGCATTGAAAACTCATAATTTTGCCAAGAAAAATAATAGCTACGTTCGATTCAGTGTGATACTGTAAAATGAGCTCCATTATTTCTTGCTTTGAATTTGCAGGTGCAAAACTGAGAGAGATGATGCAATTGCTGAGGCAGTGAGTGTTGCATAATTCACAAGTTGTGAAGAGCTAAATATTAGTTCTGTACTATATTGTTTTGAAATTAGAAGCTTGGACATTGGTTAGTGTTCGTACTTGGACTCTTGGAAGATGGTGTGTGTTGTACGTTAAATTTCGTTTTGTTTTTTGAAGTTTTTTTCCTAAATCAAATATGGTTTTTTTTTATATATAGTTGAAAATTTATGACAATAGATTGATAGAACGGTTTTTTTTTTCCTTTCATAAAAAGTTGCGCTTTAACGAGGGAGGTAAGTTTATTATGGGTTTCGAAATAGCAATTAAAAGCTTGATACCATTAAATCTATTTAAAAGTAGTTGATTTGTATGTAGTTTTTACATTAAGAGAATGACTTTTCCCAAACGAAACCGATTTACTCAAGATAATTGCACAAAGCAATATCGGAATATTCACGGAAAGT
Organism: Primulina tabacum; assembly: GCF_025594145.1. Taxonomy (NCBI): domain Eukaryota; kingdom Viridiplantae; phylum Streptophyta; class Magnoliopsida; order Lamiales; family Gesneriaceae; genus Primulina; species Primulina tabacum. The sequence goes on along the minus strand of NC_134552.1, from coordinate 6,894,393 downwards.
AAAAAATTTCAGACCATTTTTTTGTTTGTTTGATTTTGATTAAAAAACTGTTTTGTATTGGATTAACTAAATAATCAACTTGTTAGGATTATTAAATGAAGTCGTCAAAATGGATTTGATTTGATTTGGAGAAAAGAAATAAAATCATATTTAAATTCTCTAATTACGGTATAATTCTTTTCTGATTTAGGTATATAACTTCAAAATTTCCATTAATAATAATAATAATATGTACAAACATATATATATATGACATAGATATAGATGACCCACTATGATTCGTTAATAATGTGTTTGACATCGTGAAATTTGGTTTGATTTTGAATTTTAAATAGGATTTTAGTGTTTTATAAAATGATATTTCAAAATAAGATAGATATTTGATGATATTTTATTTAAGTGAAATCTTCAATATATATATATATATATATATAACTATGATTCGTAAATAATGTGTTTGGTTTGATTTTGAATTTTAAATACGATTTTAGTGTTTTATTAATTGTTATTTCAAAAAAGATAGATATTTGATGATATTTTATTTAAGCGAAATCTTCCATATATATATATATATATATATATATATATATATGATCGACTATGATTCGTAAATAATGTGTTTGGTTTGATATTGAATTTTAAATACGATTTTAGTGTTTTATTAATTGTTATTTCAAAATAAGATAGATATTTGATGATATTTTTATTTAACTAAGTGAAATCTTCACAAAATTGATAGAATTTCATGAAATTTAAGTTTTAAAAACAATCAAATTATTTCATTATTAAATTAATATAATTTACTTATAAATCTTAAGTTTTTTTATTTTTTTTAAAAAGATATCATTTATCCAAAATCTTTATTATAATCAATCCACACTATTATATAATACATATATTTTAAGAAAATCAAACAACCATATTTTTATATTTAAAAAATTCTATACATTATTTCTTTTCACTTAAAAAAAGATTTTTTTTATCAAATTTTATAACGTTATCTTAAATTCATCTTTATAAACTTTATATATACATCAAATCAGGAATCAGTAAAATCGAAAATACTTAAATCCACATTGGCAAAAATCCCGGCGTCAAATTTCACAATAAATCGGAGTTCAAATTGAAGTCTTCACCACCTTTAGATTTTTCTCCGACATAATTTTTTTGCTTTTCATCGATCAATGGCCTCAGAGATGGACCAATTTCTGCTTAAATACAACGCTGAAGAACTCCGAATTGCGGCTGAATTCTTGTCCAAATGGCTGCCTTTTCTGTCCCCGGGCCTCTGCAAGACCTGCACGCTAACTCTTTCCGATCACGTCCGATCTCTTGATTCAGGTTTGCGTGCTCTATTTCTGTAGTCTTTCTAACTTATGTATATGCGCACCTTTAAGTTGTTATTTTCTCTGCCCGTTCACTGAATTTATGGCGTCTTTTTTTTCCTTAATTGTGCAAGTTGAGTTTTTTTGGGTCACAACTAATGTAAATTGGAAGATTTTTTATGCGACCCCTTCGCGGAATCAATTTTTTTAAAAAAACAATAAATTTGCGAGTGGTTTTTTTTTCCCTTTTTCTTTTGGGATAATTGTTGTTTCTTTTCAGTTTTTATTCCTATCATCAGGGGAGTATTTATCTTGGGGTTTAATTGGTTTTCAAAAGTAGATCTGCGATGCGGGGTTTTTGGTGTCAAGGGTCTATAAATGTTAAAATTAGTTTTTTCTTCCTGTTATTTAAGATATATTTGTTTTTTGCCCTTTAAAATTGCGGGACTGGTACAGTGCACTTTGTAGGCGTGTTGCTTATGAGGATTTAATTTATTTTCAATTATGTATTTGCTTTTAAGCTTTTCTTTTGTAGATTTATGAATTAACAAGCCAACTGAACAGAGATATAGATATGGACTTTAAAACAAAATCCAAGAGCTTATCTTTTAGAATTTTTTACCAACAAATAATGTTATAATATAAAATGGGAGGATTAAATAAATAAAAATTTGAAAGTGTAATCGAAAATGACAACAAAAATAAAGGTCTGGTTAGATACCTCAGTTCTGGTGAATCAATCTAGATCATCCGTCAGAGTGGCCACTGGTGTAATAGCTGCTCCACCTTATCAGCTGAGTAATTATCCACATTCCTGTTTTTTATTATCCTGTCATTGCATAATCCCCCTTCACAATTTGATTTGTTCATTGGTTAATGTGCTTTTCATTAACTAGTTTTTATCATTATCCTTTTTATCTCCTTTCATTCAATTATTAATTTTGAATTATCGGATTGAATGCTGACAATGAATGCATTATCTGTTGATTTTGAACTCTTACAAACAGAAGCTAATGTCACTGTTTCGACTCCTGTTATCATGGATCATCAACATTGCGTGGAATATCAGGATAATTGTAGTACCCATTCCACTGGAAGTAGGAAAGATAGTGTGGATGATAATGATTGCGCAGAAACATTTTCATCGGGCAGTTGGAAAGATGAGGCAGATGGGTTGTCAGAACATCCAGTTGAAGAGTCATCAACTAGTGACTTTATCCAGTCAGCATATCTTACGAGCACTCCAGTGAAGAAGTCTTGTGTTAATGTGGCTCAAAGCCCTGGGGTGAAACAGTCTTGGGATGATGTGGCTAAAAGCTCACAGATGAAGAAGTCTTGGGCTGATATGGCTCAGAAAGATGAGCTCGAGGAAGACGAAGAGGACGAACAGATTAATAAGTTTGTCAATGCCAATGCCAATGCCAATGCCAATGCCAATGATTTTACAGGGGATGGAACGTCACCGAAGGAAGCAAAACCGAAGGTGAAATTGTCCAGGGATCAGAGAGAATACATTCGCTTTGGCAGTGTGAAGAGGAAGAAGGATTTCATATGTCTGGAAAGGGTTACTGGGAGAATAGTAAATGTACTAGATGGGCTGGAGTTACATACTGGTGTTTTCAGTGCTGCAGAACAGAGTCGGATTGTTCGGTATGTTGAACAGCTTCAAGAGATGGGGAGGAGTGATAAGTTGAAAGGTAAGTTCTTGACATATAGTTCTCCAACATTCTAGAAGTTTGGTGATGAAATAGTATATGCTTTTCGTATACTTCATCCTTGTGGTTTTTTGATTGGCTAGCTTGGTTTTTATGGCGGGTTTGGTTTAATGGCTTCAGTTTTGTCTGGTTTAAGCTGCATAAATTTTGATGTTATTTTTGTCCGGAAGGAGTGGCTAACTTGCTGGTTTTTACCATCAGGAAAAGTCAATCTAGTTGCACGGACTTAATTTATGTTTCTAGATGCAAAGAATTGGATGAATCATCTTTGGTGAAACACAATTTGCTTTGTTTTCACAAACTTGCAATTTAGCCCTTGAGTTATGAAAATAATAGGCACCTTAGCCTTTTGGTTGTTAGTGATACTCATGATTGTCAGGATCTAGATTGATCTCACAATCTAAAAGGTATAACCTGGATTGTATTTTGTGATTCTTTTAAGGTAAGGTAATCAAATTCTTTCAAATACTGTGATATTAAGTTGTAATGTTAAAGTTGCAATTCGGCACTTAAATTGTTATTTTCTTGTTTTTTATTGTGGGCCCAACCCAAGGAGTTATATGCATTATTTTCAAAGTTATAACGGATATACTGCTTTCTCCTTTCTATTTTTAGATCGCACCTACTCTCAGCCTCGAAAGTGGATGAGGGGAAAGGGACGTGTAACACTCCAATTTGGTTGCTGTTACAATTATGCCTATGTAAGTTCCTCGTTGCTTTGGCTGTTGATTTTTTTTTTAGTTTTCGCATACGTGATACGACTGACTTCATCAGTCCTCAATTTAACTCCGCTGGTGACAGGATAAAGTTGGTAATCCACCAGGCATCCTCAAGAATGAAATTGTAGATCCTTTACCTCATCTATTCAAGGTTATGATAAAAAGGCTTGTTAGGTGGCACGTTATGCCTCCATCTTGTGTTCCTGACAGCTGTATCGTCAATATTTATGAAGAAGGAGATTGTATACCACCTCATATTGATAATCATGATTTTGTCAGACCATTTTGTACTGTTTCATTTCTCAGTGAGTGTAAAATAATATTTGGATCAAACTTGAAAATACTTGGTCCTGGTGAATTTGCTGGTTCATTTTCTATCCCCCTACCAGTCGGGTAAGCCTTTATTTTATATAAATTAAAGTGTTTGGTTGTGTCCTCAACTGATCAGCTGTTTTAAACCTCTCTAGGTCGGTTCTTGTTCTCAACGGAAATGGGGCTGATGTGGCTAAACACTCTGTGCCTGCAGTTCCCACAAAGAGGTACCATTCTTTGAAAATATACCTTTTATTTTCATTTTTTTTCCAATCATGCTAAATCTTATTTGTTCGTCTGCCAGGATATCAATTACCTTTAGGAAAATGGATAGATCTAAATGGCCCGTCGATTATGTCCCTGAACCTGATCTGCAAGGGCTGCAACCGCTGCCAGATCACGTGGATAAATCAAGGGAATACAGTGCTTCAAGATCCAGAAGTTCTTTGAGTAAGCCAGCTGGCGGAATAGAGCAGGTAGACAGAGGTAGGGGATCAAATAGTGTACATTTGGATGCTCGTCAGTCAATCAGATCAAACCCAACAAGGAGGTTCAGTCAGTAGGCGAAAGTTTTGAGTAGATGTGGAAATTTGATGAATGTGAATATTATTATTACAGCTCTAACAAGTGACTTCTATCATTTTTTTGTGAGAAAGGGAGGCAGTTTGCATACAATCTATACTATCTATAAATATGTGATTTTGAATTGTGAATTTACTTAGTTACCTTTTCACTCACAATTACTTCATTAATGTTTTACTTAGTTACCCTTTCACTCACCATTATTTCATTAATATTTTATTTAGTTACTCTTTCACTCACCATTAATTCATTAATATTTTATTTATTTATGTGAGATATGAGTTTGAATTGTTAATTTACTTAGTTACCATTTACTCACCATTACTTCATTAATGTTTTATTTATTTATTTATGTGATTTTTCAATTTTCTGATTTAAAGATTGATATTGAAAATAAAAATAACTTTATTTCATTATTTTAGTTGAATGTATGACAAATATTACAAACACATTAATATGATATTTTATTTTATTTTTGATTTCATAAATTGTGATATTTAATTAATGTCTTAATACACATATCAAACTTCAGAAAATGTCATTCTTTATGGTACTTTTCCAATTAAAATAGACATTGAGGCCATGTAGATTCTATATGTTCTTTCGCAAATTTTTCTTATATTTTATTTTTCGTATAATTTGATTAGTTTGATTTATTTCGATTAGACAAAGAAATTAATGATAAATTAAAAAGAGCGAAAATTACTTTCTACTTTTGTATTAAATTATTAGAAATCTTTAAAATTTTTTAACGAAGATAATTTTTTTAATAAATATGAATTATAGTGATAATTTATTTTTATTCATTAGAAATTAATTTTTTAAATATAATATTTTTTAACTTTGTATTACTTATTATTTTATTTATATATGTGTTTTACTACACATATTTATTTGATTGATATTATTTAAAAAATGTATTTACCATGAAATATTAATCATCAATATTAATTTACAAATGATCCATTCTGATATAAAATTAACTATCTATAAAATGTATTCTAAAAAAAACAGATAAAGTTAAACAAAATCGTAAGGGGTTAAAAGTTAGCAGATCTATACACCTATAAATATATGAGTTAAATTTGTGAATTTTCGTATTTACACTTTTATACAACATTGCTTAATTAATGTTTCATTTATTAATTTTTGTGAATTTTTAATTTTCTGATTTAAGAGTTGAGATGGAAAATGAGAATAACTTTATTTCATTATTTTAGTTGAATTGACGAAAAATATTACAAATACATTAGTATGATACTTTTTTATATTTTTAATTTAATAAATTATGATATTAATTAATGTTTTAATATATATCTCAAGCTTACACTTTTCTAAGTGTTATAAAAATTATACGAGAAAATGTCATTTTTCTTATGGTTTTTTTCCAAATAAAATGGATATTGAGAGCATGCAGATTCTATATGCTCTTTTGCAAATTTTTCTAATATTTTATTTACAATATAATTTGATTATTTTGAGTTATTAATTTGATAATTTTGAGTTATTTCAATTTTATTCATAGAAAAAGAAATTAATGAGAAATTAAAAAAATGAAAGTTACTTTATATTTTTGTATTAAATTTATGAGATAATCCTTATAATTTTTTAATTAAGATAATCTTTATAATAAATATGAATTATAGTGCTAATTTATTATCATTTGTTAGAAATTAAATTTTTTGTATATGATATTTTTAAACACGTATATGTGTTTTACTACACATATTTATTTGATTGATATTCTTTTAAATTTTTATTTAATATGAAATTATTAATCATCACTATTAATTTTCAAATGATCTATTATGATATAAATTAACTATGTATAATATATATTTTTAAAAAAGAGAAACTTAAACAAAATTCGCAAGGAGTTAAAAGTTAGCAAAAACAAAATTGATATTTAACTTAATAACAAGTTTAGGGGTTTTATTTTAATATCATTATGATAATATAGTTAATTAAGAGAATTTTATTTGACAATCTCTATATGCACTTCATTTAAAAATATTTGTGATTTTGGTTTTAGTAATATTCATTATTCTATTAATTTTATTTTTATTGTTTTTCATTGTGAATAATATTTGGATGAAAAATATCTTTGTTAATTTGATAAAGCTATCATTATGTTATAATCAAACGAATTGAAAAATGTTATATAAATAAATTAATATATTCGATTTGTCGTCATCATGTATTTTTATCTATTGTGTTTTGATCTGTTTAGATTGACAAATAGTCTTAAACATGATGTTGTTCAAACGATTTTAAACAATATCTAAATTTCGTAATTATGTTTTCATTGTTAATCAACCACGTGTAACGCACGTGCACTTTCCTAGTTGTACCAAATGTACTGGTTATCCGCTCAAGAGATCATCAGGTATCACTTTGGTCATCACTGCAAAACATTTGATTGGCATATAGTTGTAGCAGCCGTATGAGTTGTGCTTGTTTTTAAACTTCAAGTGTGTGGTTTTTATGTTGAAAATGATCTGGGGAAGTTCATGTTAGTGAGATTGGTTTCAGCAGTGGACCTAGGTAGGGTGGGTGGGTGGTCTTTGTTATTTAACAGAAAAAAACTGATGAAATTTGGAGGCTAGAACGTATAATTTTACAAGGGTGGTCTTTGTTATTTGGAGGATAGAACGTATAGTAATTTTACAAAATATACATTTACATTTATCAAACTTCTGCAAAGTGAGAAACGTGATAGAACGTATAGTTTTACAAGTGTAGAATGGATCTTTTGGTTTGGGAGGGAAATGAGGATAATAAGTTTTTTTTTTTAAAAAAAAAAAAAAATCAAACAAGCCCCCGTCAGTCATATCAAAGAGTGGGCTGTTTCCTGTAAAAAATTATCTTGTTCTTTTCTTTTTAATTTATACCATGAATTTCGTTTTCTTTTTCAGAAATTACCGAAAAAAAAATTAGTTCAATCCTTAGAGTAAGGAAGTTTTATCAGAAGTTTGTTATTGAAAAGGTTAAAATAATAATAAATTTTAAAAACACTTCAAAGAATTCATCAGTAAATCTTAATGCATACAAAATTTGCATTAAAAGGACTATGACTAACCAGTAACCACAAGCAATGTTGTAAATGGGAGAGGCGGAGGCGGTGGTGGAACGATCAAAGACCGATTATCATCTCGGCATCTAAGCGGTTGATTTTTTTTAATAATTTTTATAAATAATTTTATAAAATAATGTAATATAATTAAAAATAATCATATTTTTTTATGTGATATATGTAATTAAATAATGTTTATACATAAAAAATTCATACAATATAATACAATTTAGAAAAAGTGCAAAGAAATATATAAATACAAATTAACAAGATAATTAAGATGATGAATGATGACGATGGCAACTGGAAACGTTTTAAAGCAGATGGTGCTGATGGTGGATGACATTTGAAATCAAAAATAAATTCAAAATAAAGTGATGAATTTATATCTAAGATTTTTTAAATTGACTGAGTTTTAAAATTATTAGACTTTGACATTTTACTAAAATTTTAAAATTATTGACCGTCTAGACTGTCTCCACCTCCTGCTCGTCAGCCGGATAGCCTCATTAGACAAATGCAGAGCGGACAAGGGCCACATACCGTTTAGACGGGCGCCTCGATCGCAATTTAGAACACTGACTACAAACACGAAGTTCACTTCCGACGTAGGAATCTGAAAAATAAAGTAGTTTGAAGTCTTCCACCGATGGGAGTGGACATATAATACAGCATATAAAAACACAATTCTTAAATTCAAGTTTTCTCACTCTCATAACACAATGTAGCGAAAGACCTTTCATGTTTCACGTGAAAAAAAAGGACGTCAGACGATTTTTCATAAAACTTACATAACCTTGACAGCGAGTTTTATGATAATTTTATCGCAATTGTGGCAATAGTTCCTCTCCCAGATATCATATTTTCCACACCCTCTCTTTATATATATCAGTGAAACTCATTTACATCTTGCTTGAAGACTTTGGTTTTCCACCACTTTTCGTTATTGCAAACCATATGAATGGCAAGCCATCAAGCCCAAAAAATCTTGCATATGGCACATACAGCACCTACACGGAGCACCTATGTGATCATCTCATCTGCAATCAAATGCTCTAACAAATCGAGCAAGAAAAAGCTGAATAGAAGAAAAACAATCTGGTGAAAAATAGGCTACAAGAGCGATATCCCGGGGGGGGGGGGGGGGGGGGAGAAAATAAACTATTGACCGCAGTAGGAAAAGATAATGGAAGAGTTACCATTGAAAACCTTATTAGCGGTTAATGAGATGCTAGCATACTGACATTATCTAAGGTCCCAAAATTTATTTCACCACGTGGGTTCACCTTTTCCTTAAGCCTCAGCGATTCTGCCATCACTAAACAAATATATGAATGAATGCATATGATTCTAAACAATCCAGTTAGGCACAAATAGCCATACCATCCCATCCATTCTTTGAGGAATAAATAACAGTAGTTGGATGAGAGGTGAAGCTAACTAAATCAACTCCATATTTTTAGCTGTTGATTGTCATCAGACAACTGAAAGTAACAAGTAGGCTCTGTCAGGACACATGACTAGGCATTACAATTGATTCCAAATACACGCAATAGTCAGTGACCCTGAGGCCGTCACAGACTGAAGGAGCCTAGTTCCAGAAAGACACATCACTTACTATGAACTAGTGATGTTTGAAAGGCTAGATCGAATTAGTGTTTTTATCAAAGCTAACAGGATTAACATCTCAAACAGATAACGAGGGGTGATGGATGAAACATTAGTTATTGTAAATCAGGTTAAGTTCTCTCCGATATGACTAACTTTGAGTGTTGAGACGAAAAATGTAAAACTGTGAGCTACAATGGTTCGCAACAGACCGAATAAAAGATAGAGAATTGTGGATTTCCTAAAGTTAAAAAAGAAAAAATATATTGCTACTAATGCTCAAATCAAAATTCACCATCTTTCAAAAACAAAAATAAAAAAAAAAATCAAAATTCACTAGAAAGAATGATGTGGGGCTCTTAGCTCCTAATCGCTATTACAATGCACTTTGATTATGGTTAACTAATTACAGCGAAAAACGAGTTTAAAATTTCTTTACAATGAGCCCAAGATATTTCTTCTACAATTTAAATACTAAAAATAGTATTTAGTCTCACATCATAAACATGCCACACGTAATCAAAACCAATCATATACAACCAACTCATATCCTCGGGACATGCCCTGGTATATGGACACATATACATATATACTGGGAACAAAATATAAACCTCAACTCAAACTGTGACTCTCTCCAGAAGTACCCTCTCCGGTCTCATGATGTCCTGGAGTACCTGCCATTGTCCACACACAAAGACAACAACAGCCTCCCTTGGGGGTGAGCAAAGCTCCGTATGAAACAACCATCATATATACCACAAGTATCTAAACAATGATATATGATATGCAATGCATGTATGTCGTGGAGGTATCAGGTCAAATGCACATCCACTGAGCACATGTCAGAATCAAACGAATCGCTATCAAATCAATGCTCGAGCTGGCACACCGGCCTCAATAAGGGATACTCGTATGATAGCGGCGACGAAGCGCCATCATCCCAAATCTCATATCAATCGTCGGGGCCACAAATGTCTATGTTTCAAGGGTCATATAATACCAAACATAGCATTGTATTCACAAACCCCAGAATCCAATCAAATCATATCAGGGTATCCAAGAATCATAGCTCAACGTGCATATCATGTATCGATGTATGCATCAAACGATGTGTGTTAACAAAACATTTATTTTATATATCGATATTCAAATCACAATGTCATGTATGCCACATAAACTCAACAAATAAGGCATATAGACATGTATTCTCATTCCAATCAATCAAACCAATCCAACATATATCATATAATACAGATACCTGTCGTATGTTACCCGGTCGCAACATACCTCAATTTTTCGTTTCCAGTTGATGTAGCCTGAAGATATCGGTATAATACTTTATCTACATCAATAACATACTCATTCCAATCAATAACATAATCCAAAATCATTAATATGAGTTTCAAATATCATTTGAAACTTCAAAAATTCATATCATGATTTAATTCCGACTTCGAATATGAGTTTCTTGTCGGTTATTCTACTACATACAAGAATTTCAACTTCAAATATATGCTATTCCAGCACTTTGATATTTAGAGCTGCTGGAACTAGAAGAAAATTACCTCAGTCAGAAGCCCTCGACGCGATGATTCCGAATCTATAATTTGTTTCGCGTTTAGACAGCGTTTCGAAGTCGATTTGGACGAAAGAATTCGAAATCTTTTTCTCTCTCTCGAAACTTCTGAAATGAAAATGAAGAAAACGAACAGCAAAATTATTCTTATCTTCCCACCGCTCTCGCGCTCGGGCGGTAGAATTCTCGCGCCCGAGCGCGAGACATTCTGTCCCCGAGTGTGAGTTGTGACGCGCTCGGACGGTCAAACATTACCGCTCAGGGCGCGGAGTGTTCTGCCCGAACACAAATTTTACATACCCTGGCGCTCGGGCGGTCATTTTCTACCGCCCGGGCGCCACATGTTTTGTATAAATATTGACTTTTGTACTATATTGGCGTCCGGCTTCTCCACTCGAGCTCTTACAACGTCAATTCATATTCGATACTTATTTTCTCATTTTCATTGTCACGATATACATCAAATACATAATCACATGACAATTTCATAGATTATCGATAATTACATAAGATTTACGATAATACGATACACGGTCCTTACAAATGATCTGCAAACATAAGTCAAAATAAAATACTTACGTTGCGCTGGAGACATCATACAGGCCGAATGACAAAAACTAGAGTGAGACGGTCTCACGAGTCGTATTTTGTGAAACGAGTCTCTTATTTGGGTCATCCATAAAAAAATATTACTTTTTATGCTAAAAGTATTACTTTTATTGTGAATATCGGTAGAGTTGACATATCTCACAGATAAAGATTCGTAAGACCGTCTCACAAGAGATCTACACGAATAGATTCATCGTCACTGGCAGTTACCAAATAATTTGAAGTCCTATCAAAGTCCATTGAACTGATTGTACCATTCTGCGGGATGTAATACAATAATACAAGAGTTCAGCTATACGATACTTCAAGGGGAGGATATTAAGCTTAGGAAAAATGAGAAATTCAAGCTAGGTATGAAAAATTTCAGTATTGGAACAACTAATTGTAATAATAAAAAAATTGCCGCTGAAGCTCAAAATGCAAATTCCACGTCAACGAACTAATTCAAGATTTTCCATAAACAACGTAGAAAAATACCAACAAAGGTCGATTTTCACAATAGAGCACTTTTTTCAATTTCCAAATTTTTTGGTTAACAGAACAAGGGACCGATTCCCAAGACAAACGGACTACAGCTGATAGGATCCGGATCATGGACGAGCCGTAGTATTAAGTGGATAGTCCAAATCAGAGCTAATACACCGGGTATTATCTTCATCAACCGGGTATTTATCCTCTTCCCAGGCAATCAAGAGCCCGGGCTCTCATACAAGCTCTCGGGTACCTTACCATCCGGACTAACTCGAGAATTGATCCACACTCGACTATATTGATATGGACAATATTATCTGTCAGAACAACATGTATTTGGCGTGTTGTATAAGTCATCAGAAAGTATGGGCAGCCGTCTTATCATATTTAACATGTGACACTGAAAACAAGGTAATTATGAGATTTGCTACTATAAATAGCATGTACATTTCTCATATACAGATTCTGGAATTTTGAACTCTGAAGCACTCACATATATTCTCACATATATCGCTTGTTTTCTTCATCTTCAACCTGCCGACTTAAGCATCGGAGTGGCCACGCTTGACACCCCTCCGACGCCCATTCACGAGTTATTTTCCTTATTTGCAGGTTTTATCTGAAGCCGTTATCCTTACTCATATTTCCTAACACGGAATTATTCTTATTATCCGGTGGATTGTCCACATATCTCATACCGATTCACCCGGATCACATCAACAACATTTAATGAATCAGGCTCGAGCTCATTGTCTTTGTGAGGTTAATACATGCTACATCAAGAGTATTTCTTTTCATATTGGGTTTTTTTTTTTAAATTAATGTAAAAAAAAGAATTTCAAAAATAATTTTAAAAAAAAACTTTTGCATAACTACTGTAATCCGCACTTACAAAGCGCGGACGCTCCACGTGAACAAAGCGCGGACGCTCATCCACGTATATATATTATTATTTAATATTATTTATTATTATATTATTATTTATTATTAAATATTATATATTATTATTTTGTGATTGTACACGTAAGTTTATTGTTATTTTAAATAATTAATTTAATTTAATATATATTATTATTATTATTATTTATTATAATTTTTAATTATTAATTTAATTCGAATGAAAAATATAAAATATAAATATTTATAATATATGTTAATTATTAAATATTTTGTATTATTTGGTTGGATGATTGAAAAATTAGAGATATTAGAGAATTGAAAAGAGAAAATTAAAGAGAATAAAAATAGTAGTCTTTCACCAATACATCAATAAGAGGTTTAACTTTAGCATGTATTATCGATGAAACTTACGCTGTATTATAATATTTTCATTCTATTATTAAATTTATATTTTTTATTTTCTATTTAAGCTATTATTATTAATTTAATTTCATTCGCAACATAAAAACTCAAACGACTTGAAAGTATATTTATAAATATATTATTATTTTTATTATTATTATTATTTTTTATAATTAATTTAATTCGAATGAAAAAAATATATAAATATTTATAATATATGTTAATTATTAAATATTTTGTATTATTTGGTTTGGTGATTGAAAAATTAGAGATATGATATGATTGAAGGAAGAAAATTAAGGAGAATAAAAATTGTAGTCTTTCATTAGTACACCAATAAGATGTTTAAATTTAGCATATAGTATCGATGAAACTTACGCTGTATTATAATATTTTCATTCTATTATTAAATTTATATTGTTTCTTTTCTATTTAAGCTATTATTATTATTAATTTAATTTCAATCACAACATAAAAACTCAAACGACTTGAAAGTATATTTATAAATATATTATTATTATTATTATTATTTATAATTAATTTAATTCGAATGAAAAAAATATATAAATATTTATAATATATGTTAATTATTAAATATTTTGTATTATTTGGTTTGATGATTGAAAAATTAGAGATATGAGAGGATTGAATGAAGAAAATTAAGGAGAATAAAAATTGTAGTCTTTCATTAGTACACGAATAAGATGTTTAACTTTAGCATATATTATCGATAAAACTTACATTGCATTACAATATTTTCATTTTATTCGTAAATTTACATTGTTTATTTTCTATTTAAGCTATAATTATTAATTGAATTTCAATCACAACATTAAAATAAAATATTAATCACAACATAAAAATACAATATTAATATATTATACAAGTAATTATTAATGCTTGCTTGCTTCCTTCACTTTTGGCCTTATCATTTTTATAGATTGATTTATTTAATAAATCTATTAATAATAATAAACCGATTATATATAATTATATGTTTTACAATTACTTTTTTTTTTATGAAATATGTGTTTATATAATTTTGAGAGAATTCGAAATGGATCTTCCTAAAATATCCTTTTGACCAATTGATTTTATGTATGTTTTCTTGAAATAATAATTTAAAAATAAAAAATATTTTTCAATTCTCTCATATCTCTCATATTTTAAAATAAAACAATAATTTAAAATAGAACAATAAATATTTTTTCAATCCTCTAACATTTTAAAAATATTGATTTTATGTATATTTTCTTTCAATCCTCTAATATCTCTAATTTTTCAATCATCCAACAAATAATACAAAATATTTAATAATTAACATATATTATAAATATTTATATTTTATATTTTTCATTTGAATTAAATTAATAATTAAAAATTATAATAATAAATAATAATAATAATAATATATTCGAATTAAATTAATTATTTAAAATAATAATAAACTTACGTGTACAATCACAAAATAATAATATATAATATTAAATAATAATATAATAATAAATAATATTGAATAATAATAAAATAATAATAAATAGTATTAAATAATAATATAAAAAACGCAGACGTTCGTCCACGTGGAGTTACAGTAGTTATGCAAAAAAAAAAATTTTAAATTATTTTTGAAATTCTTTTTTTTTACATTAATTTAAAAAAAAAACTCTTTCATATTACAATAACATTAAATTATATAGATCCCTCACATTTTATGAAAATTAACATATATATCGAAGATACAAATATTAACATTTAACCATATTAACGTAACATAATATGATGATATCTATTAAGACACGTGGAATCGTGTTGTTATGGATTGGATCGAAACAATGATTGTATCTATATGGAGGTAAATAGATAGTTGATGATTTTCAGATGTGACGTGTTCATATATAATCTTTGAACATTCTATGAATTAAATTAAAATTTTAAAATATCGTGTTTTCGATAACATTTAATTGAAAAACAATGTGTTCGATCTTATAGTTGATGTTATAATTTATGTCAATTGTTTGATTTCTTGTATAGTTACACGGATGAAGATTGTTATAGAACAATATATGCTTCTATTGAGATGGAAATATTGCATTTATTTATAGAACAATATGTGTTTCCATTGAGACCAAAATCAGGGCCGGATCCAGAAATTAAAGTTGAGGTGTGCTTGAACTTAATATAATAAGTTAATGTATATATATCAAATATGATATATTAATATGAAAATAATTAGCAAAATGACCTTGATATATATATATTTTTAAAAAATTATTGTACCTAGCGTATTGGAAATAGGAAACTTAATTTTCAAAAATAAGTTTAATCAATATCATTTTTCAAAATATATATATAATTTAAATTAATATGTAACTCGTGTAATATAAGACAAGTTTCACTTAAATTCAAAATTTACATTTTAAAACTACTTTTAATATATTTTAAATGTACTTTCAAAATTAAATTCTATTAAATAAAGAATTGATAAAATAATCTATCATTTTATGAGTCATTTATACCAAGCCCCCTTTGAAATATCGAAAATCTATATCTATTCACTGTGAGAGTTAAATAGGACATTCTAGATATTAACTTTTATGAGTTATTTGCACCGTGATATCTTTTAAAAAAATTAGACGGTGCTTAAATCTCTATATATATTTATCAAAAAAAAATTAGAATTGGCTACGAATCTCTATAACTCATTGTAAAAAAAAATTGAACTGGGCTACAGCTTAGAACAGACCAAGCATAGGTCCGTCCTTGACCGAAATACTGCGTTTATTAATAGTTACACGATCTAAAATATTCAAGTATACCGTAATCACCGTCTATAAACTTTTGGATAATATATTGAGTTTGTTGTTCAGTTTTCTTCAAAAATTTTGATGTCATGCTATTTATGACAATCAATTCCAACAATAGAATTCCTGATCACATGGTGCAACTTGTGAGACTTATTAGAGTAGTTGTGATAAACTATTAAATATACATTTTGAAAATATATTTAAAAGCTTGAAATTATATATATAATTTTGATAGGTTGTAATTTCAATAATAATAAAATATAAAAATAACACGAATAATAGATAATATATTAATATGTATATATATAATCAATAAAAATATAGAAAGAACTCCTTTGACCTTGTAAACAGTCAAACTTCTTCAGTTTTAATCTACGAAGAATTGAGAGATGTCTTTAAAACGTCTACAGATTCAATTTCAAACCCATTGACAACTCAAAAAATTGGGTTATTGTTCTTCGGTTTGCCACTCAAAATCTAATTTTGATCCGAATTTCCGATCTTGAATTAGGTTATTCTTGAAACTCAGAAAGGTTTTGAAATAAGTTTCGATTCCTGTCGGTTTCGTTGAAGAATTTGCACGAAATATTGAGATTTTGGTTGTGGTGTTTGATGGGGGATTTAGTGAAGCAGATCTTAGCGAAACCGATTCAGCTATCAGATCAAGTGATTAAAGCTGCCGAAAATGCGGGGTCCTTCAAGCAGGAATGCTCGGAACTCAAGTCTAAGACCGAGAGGCTCGCCGGGCTCCTCCGCCAGGTGGCGCGTGCCAGCAACGAACTGTACGACCGACCCACGCGCCGCATTATCGAGGACACCCAGCAGGCACTGGACAAGACCTTGTCCCTTGTCCTGAAATGCAACGGCAATGGCCTGATAAAACGCGTTTTCACCATTATACCCACCGCCGCCTTCCGCAAGATTTCAGCCCAACTGGAAAACTCCATTGGAGACGTGTCTTGGCTCCTCCGCGTCTCCGCTCCGGCAGACGATCGCCTCGACGAGTACCTTGGTCTACCACCTATCGCCGCCAACGAACCGATCCTCTACCTCATATGGGAGCAGATCGCCATGTTGTACACAGGCACAATCGACGATCGAGCAGACGCCGCAGCTTCACTGGTTTCCTTAGCCCGAGACAACGATCGCTACGGAAAATTGATAATCGAGGAAGGAGGAATCGGACCCTTGTTGAAATTACTGAAAGACGGGAAATTAGAAGGCCAGGAGAATGCTGCAAGGGCCATTGGGCTCCTCGGAAAAGATTCAGAAAGCGTGGAACACTTTATACACGCTGGTGTTTGCTCGGTGTTTGTGAAAATCCTCAAAGAAGGTTCCATGAAAGTGCAGGCGGTGGTCGCCTGGGCTACATCGGAACTCGCATCCCATTACCCCAAATGCCAGGATCTTTTCGTGCAGCACAATATAATACGTTTACTCGTCAGCCATCTAGCTTTCGAGACCGTGGAGGAGCATAGCAAGTATGCTGTCGTCAGCAAGGCCACGTCAGTCCACGCGGCGGTTGTTCTTGCTAGTAGTAATAACAAGAATAGTAATGTTACCAGCACTAATTTTGGTGGCAAAGATGGTGATTTACTGAAGGGGAGTCACGTGGAAGATGAAAAGAGTTTGATTCCTCATCATCCAGGGTACAAGCATCCTAATCAAATGCATAATGTGGTTACGAGTACGATGGCTCTTAAATCTGGCAATGGGAAGCACAATAACCACCATCCTCCCCCGACACTTTATTCGGTTTCGGTTTCGAGTAACAAAGCTAGAGAAATGGAGAATCCTGACACTAAATCTGACATGAAAGAAATGGCAGCAAGAGCCCTCTGGAAACTGGCTAAAGGGAACTCACCGATTTGTCGAATCATAACAGAATCAAGAGCTTTGTTGTGCTTCGCGGTTCTTTTGGATAAAGGGACTAAAAAAGTTCAGTACAACTCAGCTATGGCGTTGATGGAGATCACAGCTGTGGCGGAAGAAGATGCCGACTTAAGAAAATCTGCTTTCAAGCCCAATTCGCCGGCTTGTAAAGCTGTGGTCGATAAACTGTTCAGAATCATGGAGAAAGCAGATTCTGAATCTGAACTACTTGTTCCATGTATCAAATCTATTGGGAATTTGGCCAGGACTTTCAAGGCCACTGAAACGAGAATGATAAGTCCTTTAGTGAGTCTTCTCGATGATCCTGGAGTCGAGGTTTCAGAGGAAGCTTGTGTTTCGCTTACGAAGTTTGCTTGTTCTGATAATTATCTACATGTTGATCATTCGAAAGCTATAATCGGGGCTGGAGGGGCCAAGCATCTGGTTCAATTAGTGTACTTAGGAGAACAGATCGTGCAGAAACAGGCATTGATTCTGCTTAGTTATATTGCATTGCATGTGCCAGACAGTGAAGAATTTGCTCAAACAGAGGTGTTGACTGTGCTTGAATGGGCGTCAAAACAAGCTGTTTTGATGCAAGATGGTCACGTTGAGGAGTTGTCAATGGAGGCCATTGGGAAGCTGGAACTTTATCAGTCAAGAGGAACAAGGGTATTCAATAAAGTGTAATCGATATGTTTGTAGACTTTTTTTTTTATAGTGTCGATGATAAAGTTTTCTTGATTATTTCTTTATTTTTTAGCTTTTATTTTTTGTTTTCAGCTTTGATTAATCTGGAGTGTATATGACATTTGTTTGTTGGTGTACTCTTTTACCATATAAATAGCCTCCCTTAATCGATTCATTTGTGGTCTAGATCACAAACCGTGGGTTTTGTCCTTCGGGTAGTAAATAAATATCCATTTTTTTGTGGTAAATTCGATCATCGTAGGTTACATGACTAAGATCCGATGTCCCAAGGGTATGATCGATCATTCTTTAAATTTTCCGAAAGAAAGATCGAACAGAAGCTACATGGATCAGTTTTCACCCCACCCCACCCAATTTATTCTTAAGATTAAAAATTTATTCTTCTACTTTATCCTAGACTCTAAAGAGTTGACCAATCGAACCATTTAGATATTTACCCAAAATTAGTCTCATATTTTCATTTGTAAGCACTTTATTCTTTTATACAAATTACTGTCATAAAATTTCTCATTCAAATACTAATACACAAATTACACAATCCGTTTTGAGAATACAAGATAAATAAGAAAAATTCAATTTATTTTATTCAAATATTAGTTGGAGCTTTTTTTTTATTAATATAATAATATAATTTGAGTACACGAAGATAAAAGAAAATTTCAATTTATTTTATGTCAAATATTAATTTGAGTTTTTTTTTAAAATTAATATAATAATATGATTTGAAGATACAATGGTAAACATATAAAAGTCAATGTATGTTAATTGTCATATATTAAATAGAGCATGTAAAATTTCTAGAAAAGCCATGAAAGAAAACAACTTTGTGATTTAGATAAAGATATACATGAGAATTCACACTTCAAAATGGTATATATGTATTAATCTGAGATCAATCATGGTTGATCAGCAGCTCATCAAGGAGCCTAAATGCAGGTAATAGCTTTCTCTCTCGGAAAATCAAATCAATTAGCACACTCCATGTATCAGGATCTGGCTCAAACCCCATTTCCACCAATCCAGACAATTGTATCGCAGCATCGTTTACTTTTCCAGCCTTACAAAGATGAACTATTAACTCATTCGACGTACAAAAGTGTGGCAGAAATCCTCTGCGCAACATCAGATCCAACAACCTCACCGCCTTCTCCGATTCACCTTCCTTGCACAAGCAATTTAGAACAATTCGATAGCTAGCCTTATTTAGATAAATACCGACAACAGGTAATCTCATAAGCATGGTGATAGCCTCATTCGATCTGCTTTCTTCACATAGTCCCCGGAGAATTACATTCATTGTAACCACATCTGGCCGGCATTCGTTTCTTTTCATCTCTTCAAGCAGCTCAATAGCTTCATCAGTTCTCCTGGCCCTGCAAAAGTAGTTAATTAAGGTAGTATAAACAACAGTATCAGGTTTCAGACCAGCACCTTTCATCTCAACTAGAGTTTCTTTGGCCTCCTCAAGTCTTCCCTCCTGACAAAACCCATTCATGAAACTTGAATAATTGAACAAATTGGGGCTGCATCCATTTTTCTTCATGAATTTCATTATTTTCGAGGCTCCATCAGTTTTCCCACTACGACAAAACCCATTAATTAAGAGATTGTATGTCAAGGCATCGGGTAGTATCTGATGTTTGGAGACCATTTCCTCAAACAGACCAATCGCTTCTTCTAGCCTGCCACTTGCACAAAGACCTTTTATCATAGTTGAATAGGTGATCAAGTTCGGACAAGACAATTTAGACTTCTCCATCTCTTTTGCTACCTCAAAAGCATGTCCTAAATCTCCTTTCTTGCAATGATGTTTGACCAAAATGTTGAAAATACACGTATTGGGCTCCAAGTCAAAGTCTTTTCGAGTAGTCAAAAGGAAAGCCCGTGCCATTTCAATTTGATCTGCATCGACCAGAAGATTAAGACACGTGCTAATGGCTTTGAGAGACGGCTTTGCACGTACAATCGGCAGAATCCTGTGAAACATTTCAAGAACTCTTTCATGCATAGATGATTTGGAGAAATGCATCATGAGATTGAGGAATATGCCTTCGTGAAATTTGCAGGTGTCATAGGTCATCTGATGAAGAACGGCATCGAGGAGCTCATATTTCTTGCATCTAGCAAGCTTGTGGAGAATGATAGCATAGGTGTTGTGGTTATGATTAAAGCCCTTCTGATTTGTAACTTCGTTAAAAAATTGTAGAGCTAGTTGTGGATCTTTTTCATGCTTTATCAAGTTGATAACAGATTCATGACAATGATGCTTTCTTTTCTGAGGTAACTCTCGGGCCACAGGGGTAGTTTCAGATGGCACATTTGCTCCCTGTGATATGTTCTCAAGGTGTTGGAGAGGAGAGCGGAACTTAACTAAAGATGGGAATGTTTCAACACCCGTGTAGACGCGACGAACTTTTCGGGCCACTACATCCATAGCATCCACATAACACACTGAATCTCTCCTATTAAAGTACATCACCAGAAGGAATTGCTATCTGCTAGCTAGCAAAGCCATTTGCTGGCATGCGTACGTATCGTCTGTATAAACGAAACCAAATGACAATAAATCACCGTAAGTTTGAAAAAAACTGAAGTTTTTTTTTTTGGCTGAAACAGGCTCTCTGAAGTTTTTTTTTTTGGCCGAAACAGGCTCTCACTTAAATATTTCAATTCAGAACTAGTAATAGTATCCCTTGGTTAACAGGAATACCCATGAACTAAAGCAAGCAAAATTCATATAATATTGATTACTCACATATCAAATCAAAATAACAAGGCATGGCGCCTGATTTCAGAAGTTAATTTTCTCATAAACAAGATAGCCATTCTTCCAGCTCAGTAAAGTGGGAAAAAATATCAAAACATTCAAAATTCTTCTATGCATTCTTCGGCGACAGCCATTCTATGAGTTGTCTATGAGCAACTATCATTACATTAAAAAGTACAAGGCATGTCATCCTCTAGTCATTTGATATTTCTCAAAACTAAAACTTATAGTTGTGATCTCCAACCATCTCATTTTTATTTAATGCAGCAGTATTTAGTCCAATTCTTATTATTGGTGATGACAACTCATTGTTACGTCGACAATAGGTAAGGTAATTAGATGCCTGGGAGGTGAACACAGATAAGAAACATGAACACTGTAAATGATGGGCACAATGTGCGTTCAGTAGTTATTGAACAACAATTTTCATTTAAAAAATGAAATTTATTTTATCGAAAATGAACAATCAAGTAAGAAATTGTACAACATCAACTTTGACGTGAAGCTCCTCCTATTCAACATATATCAATATTTGTAAGTCTTGTAAAATTATTGCAAAAAAATCATACAAAAATGAAAAAAATTCATTCAAGCAATTTGTCAAATATCTCAAGTGCATTATATTTTTGGACGTCATCATTGCACTGATTTTCATATACAAACCTCCCAAATATACACAATTTTCACATACAAACGTCCCCACGTACGTACTGCAAACAAAACTGAACTTCATAACAAATATTAAAATAGTGAAGCACAGCAAATTAGTAACAATTAGCGAAGTTTCGGAAACGTGCCTTCAATTTGCAGGAAATGGTTGAATCTTACACATGCTTGCCTATATTTTGTGTCAAATATGTAAAACTATTCACACACAAATTAGACGTTTCCGGTAAAATATTCCTACGAAAATGTTACATCTGTGCCACTTAACTCGATATGTCACGAGATAGCAATACGAGCAAACCCATTATTCTAGCATTTCAATTAAGGGTCACTGGAAAAAAAAATTAAAAAATTAAGCTCAATCTCAAAGCTATCAAACTTTCAACGTTTTACCAATAAATTTTCGTAAACTTGTATCAAATCCTACCTTCCATTTCCACCTCTCTGTTAATCGATTTTGCAGTGTCTTTTGCGATAGAAATTCCCCCAAAAAATTCTGTTCAATAGATTATTCAATTGATATCTCAGTTTTCAACTGAGACATTCCTTGATCTTTTGACGAAATTTGAGAACGATTCATTCATTATATACACAGATTCTTTCAAAAAAATAATCTTTGATGCAGCTCTAACACAAACATCCAAGGGTTTACCAAAAAAAAAACAGTAAGCCATTACCTTGGGTAGGTTAGTGATGAAGCAGCTCTAACACAAACGATAAAGGGTTTACCAAAAAAAACAGTAAGCCATTACCTTGGGTAGGTTAGTGATGAAGCTCGGGTAGATTGAGCGAGCTTCTTTGGACAATCTACCAAACATAGCAGAGTATTTTCGCAGTAAAGATTTTGATACGATGAGATCAGTATATCCTGGGACCTCGGGTGGTCTGACCTGGTTCTCTGATGATCCGTCTTGGTTTTTCTGGGTGATCTGTCTTGGTCTCTCGGCTGGTATGGCTTCAGACAATTGACTAACACTCAACGAGATAATGTAAGTGGGACGTCGAAAGGGTTTTCGGCATACCCATTTTTACGCTCAAGTTAATACAAAATTCACCAAATAAAGAAAAAAATTATTGAATGCAGTAGATTACAATGTTTATCAAATGAGCAAACTTAGGTATTTACGGGGAAGAATACGACCTCGATTATAGTGCATGTACATTGTTTCTGATTAGACATATGCTCATTCCCTATCTTGTGAAGATTGTCCATGTCCTGTCATCTGTCAGTAGGCATGACGACTCATACTGTTCTGGTCTTGTCACGGATACTGATTGTCATGGTAATGATATATGGTGATCCATTCTATCCCAGTGACCTGAACCCTGGTCGAGCAAAAGGACTTTGTCTAGGGGAGAGGACCTTGGCCGGGTTGAGGAGCTTGGTCGGACAGAAGAACCTTGATCGGGTTGAAGGACCCTGGTCGAGCTGGAGCAACCTGTCCAGAGGAGGATCCTGGTCATATTTTACACATGCTCAACTCCTAAGAACAAATTAAAATTTGACTCGTTTAAGTTTTTTTCCGTCCGAATCCAAGAATGATCCGAGCACTTTTCACGATATCAGCTAGTTTCTTCTCTTCCCCACATATTATATGGCGCCGACAACAATAATTATGGGAAAAAACTGATCTGCAATCGAGGTTAATAGATTTGTAACCTTGGATGAATGGGGTTTGGATTTTTTTCGAACCAAACATGGGATGGAACCGAACAACCCTGTCAAACCAAAATTTTCTTTTAAAAAAAGTTCAACAAAATTATTCTCCAAAATTTCTCGAAAAAACCAACGACTTGACAAATGGCCAGCCACGAGAGATTAAGAAAAAAAAATTTAAATAGATTTTCGGGCTTTGGGAAAAAAATAAAAAATGAAGCTATCAACATTAATTCTATTTCAAAGAATGTAAGATAAAACGATTATTTGATTTAGGGAGTCAAAAGCCAAAATGCAACAAAAACTTTCGTGTCACACTCGAACTGAGAATTTTGCTTGGCAGAAATATTGGCAGTCATACATTATAGATTGTTTTCTTATCCTCACTATTGCCACTGCGTTCACTTCCACTCAATACACAATCCAATTCACAGCTCCTCGCCATTTTTCTTGTTGTACTTTTCAAGATCAATTTCTCTACTCATTGGATTTCTACCATGGCTGCTGCGGTAAGCTCTGCAGTGTCCTTGCCATCCTCGAAGTCCGTTTCTTTTCCTCCCGCGACCTCCATCATTATTTCTTCAGAAAGAATTCATTTCAGAAAGGTATGGTGATGATCCTTGTTATCTTTGAGTTTATCCGATGTTTAATATGACAAGAAGTATTGGATTTTTGAGAAAAAAACTTGGGTTATTTTTATGCAGGTTCCTTTTTACCACAGGAATGTTCCTACTGGTGCAAAAATAGTGCCCATCAGAGCTCAGGTCACCACAGAGGCTCCTGCGAAAGCAGAGAAAATCTCCAAGAAGCAGGAAGAAGGAGTGATTGTAAACAAGTTTAAACCTAAAGAACCATATATTGGCCGGTGCCTTTTCAACACCAAGATCACGGGAGATGACGCCCCCGGAGAAACGTGGCACATGGTTTTCAGTACTGAGGGTATTTCTCCCCTATATGGAATTATTCATTATGTGATGATTAATAGGATCAAGTTGAGCCCATGAACTTGGAGTATAGGGTGGCTTTCGTATGCTTGACCAGGACTTGTATGCATCATGTTGTGGAGTGATAATTGCTCTAGCTATCTGGTGCTTTTAGATAAGCACCACAGCAATTTCAACATAGTGTTTGGAGAGTTGTAAGGTACAAAAAATTTGAGTTTTGTCATAATGACAATTGTATTAGATTCAAGATCATTTATTTGCATCTTCGATGTTGCAATTTTTAGCAATTGACCGCATTATTGCTAGAAAATGTTGAAGAGTATCAATATTGTTGTTCGCTTGCATGACTAGTTGTATGACATGACGATTAAATGTAATGTTTGCGTTGCTATACTGCTTAAAATATTTGAGTTACAATGTTACCATCTGAACAATATTTGGTACCTCGGCAAACATTCGGTTCAACGTTTGTGTGAGCTGGTGCCTCTTTGATCCAATTGGGATTGTTGGGTCTGATCTAACAAAGAAGTTTGTCTTTTTGAGCAGGGGAGGTCCCCTATAGTGAGGGCCAATCCATTGGCGTGATTCCGGAAGGCGTGGACAAGAATGGGAAGCCTCACAAGTTAAGATTGTATTCAATAGCAAGTAGCGCCCTTGGTGACTTTGGAGATTCCAAGACTGTAGGTTTTCCTCTAAATGAATTATGAGACCATTATGATTTAGATCTTTGGAAATACTTTCATTATAGTGATATCGTTGTTTCAATTCAATGGTATACAGGTCTCTTTGTGTGTTAAAAGGCTTGTTTATACCAATGAACAGGGGGAAGTAGTTAAAGGAGTTTGCTCAAACTTCTTGTGTAAGGCTTTGATTAAGAAAGAATTTTGTCAATGGTTTTGAATTTTTAAGTTTCAGATCATTTGATGCATGAAATCAAAATCTTCTTGACTTAGGTGACTTGAAACCTGGATCTGAAGTGAAGATAACAGGACCTGTTGGTAAAGAGATGCTCATGCCTAAAGATCCTAATGCTAACTTAATCATGGTATATTGCACGTTACTGCTCTTTGTATACCAGGTTCTTCTTTTCATGTCAACTTTTTGCTGAAAATTGTTGAACTTGGACATTAATTTCTTTGGTAGCTTGGAACTGGAACTGGGATTGCTCCTTTTCGTGCATTCTTGTGGAAAATGTTCTTTGAGAAGCACGAAGATTACAAGGTACACAATATTCTGAGTCCTGAAGATTCATCTTTCTTGATACATTCTTGTTACATTTTTAAAACCTCGAATATCATCAGACTTGAAACAAAAAAATAAAAAAAGAACATCAAAACAAACAATCTCTGATCACAAGCATCGCAAAGCTGATCTTTCACAATGTTGACAGTCACCTGTCTTCTATTATTGCAGTTCAATGGTTTGGCGTGGTTGTTTTTGGGTGTCCCCACGAGCAGCTCATTGCTCTACAAAGAGGTAATTTATAAAATTTGTACTCACATCTATACTAACTTATACCAATGAACTTTCTACGTTGGATCTGTACCAAAATACATCTTTTGACTACAAATAATGCATGTCAGTAGTAGAGCCAGGGTGGTCATCTGGACATGGCCTTAGTTGTTAATGATCGAAGTTTAGATTTCAAGTCGAAATTATTGATTCTAAAATGGAAAACGAAGTTCAAAATTTTATGTCTGGTATTCTCTCGTGTTTCCGAGTAGACCAAGAAAAAAGGTTCCCTATCAACGATCTAAAGTGGCAACCAACTATTTGATAGAGAACAAGTCAGTCGAATACGTATCCCAGATTGTGTTATAAACTTCTTGTTACTCCTAAAGACCAAGCATTTTGCTGGTGCGCAGGAATTCGAGAAAATGCAGGAGAAATTCTCAGATAACTTCCGGTTGGATTTTGCTGTTAGCAGAGAACAAGCGAATGCGCAGGGGGAGAAAATGTACATCCAAACTCGCATGGCTGAATACGCAGAAGAACTATGGGAACTACTTAAGAAAGACAACACCTATGTCTACATGTGTGGACTCAAGGGCATGGAAAAGGGAATTGATGATATCATGGTTTCTTTAGCTGCTAAAGACGGTAATTTTACAGAAAATCTTTGTGGCGCGTTTTGCTCAGATCCTGTCACTGTAAGGGACAGGACCTGAATTTTGTTTAAGGACAGGGAGGCCTGTGTCAACATTTCTGAAAAAATTATTCATGTCGTTCTTGGTTGAGGGGTTCACCTAAGAACCTCGAATCCGTCCCTGCCCGTGTTCCATGCATAGTATCCCTGTTTAATCTAATATATTTGATCTTATGTCCAGGTATCGACTGGATCGATTATAAAAAGCAGTTGAAGAAAGGAGAGCAGTGGAATGTGGAAGTTTACTGATTCTTGGTTTTCTTGTGCAGATATGAGCAATTCTCGTGTCTCTGGCTTAATTTTGTCTGAAGTGTGTAAATAGGAAAATTGTTTTGTAACAAATTTCAATCATTTTATAGAGATTCAAGAGCTTTCTTTGCCAAAATATATTCATTACTTACGGGATTGTACTCATAAATTTTATTTTCTAAATATCCTTTTAATATTATCATATTTAATTTTTCAAAAAAATAATTAAATGTAAGAATGTGTTTTTTTCTCATACTACTGTCTCATCAAAGATTTTCTTGTTTAAAACTATATTCTATAATTTATGCAAGTGTTGGGTTGAATGGGTTTCAATATTGTATCAAGACTTAATATGAACAAAGACTAGTAGTTTTTACAAGGTGTTTTAAGTGTGGAATAGACGAACGCTTGATCGATGATAATAGATTTCAATTATCTTAATTAACATTTTATCGACTTGCCCATTATAGTTTACCTAGCTAGCGTGATTTGCAGATTATTACGTGAAATTCGGAGTTTATCCGGTGTGCACTGAAAGATAGTGACTGCGAGTTCTCACGATATTAAAAAAAGATGTGTGTTGATAATAATAATTTGTAAATTGTTTATCGATTTAATAAATAAAATATATTCTTTCATTTTGTTTTATATATTACACAAAGTTTCAAATCAATTTTATGTTTTGAAAAAATTATGTTCACTCGTATCAATGATATTGTAAAGTGTAAACGATATGGTATGATGAATTGATGATATATCTATATACCTATAAAAGTGGGGATAGTATAAAAGTTTTCTCAGTTATGAACGGACATTATTACCCTTCACATGTTTACTTATTTTCATTATTAGGTAACATACGTGGTAATTTCACATTTATTCCATTAATTAATAATTAATACTAATTAACCATATTTTATGATTATTATTTTGTGTTTTTGACTTTATTCTCTATGTTCTTAAATGTTTGAGCTAATTTAAATAAACATACTATTAAATTTACTTAATATTAATATCAATTATTTTTTTCAAATTTTAATAATTTTCGTTCTAAATTTAATATTGATAAATGAAGAAACAAAAAAATTAAAATAATCAGTATTATTTTTAAACTAAATAAATGAGTTGAATTGAAAATAAAATTATATTTAATCAAAATTTTAAATTTATTTTGTCAAACTATTAATTTTTAAATGCATTAACAAATATAATATTTTATAAACCTAAATTGTGAATATAAATAATATTAATAAAAAAGTTAATAAATTTGAATCAGAAGTACATATAAAAGTGAGGACGAAGAATCGTTCATCCACATACATTGGATGATATGATACTAGAAAAATATTGTTGTACAGTTGATAAAATGAGAAAGAAATATGTAGAAAATCAATCAATTTTTTCATTAGTTTTTTTATTGTTTTTAATTAACAAAAAAAGAGGAAAAAATTTGAAAAAGTTAAGCACAATATAAATCTAATGTATTGATAGCCTTTAATAATAATCAATTGAATTGGAAAATATTATTATACTTAAGTAATTATATTTTATTCTAATTCAAATTTAGTAACTTTTTAATGTCCAATATATATAGAATTCATCAGTAGAGTACATGATTTTATTTTTCAAACGATAATAAGAAAAAAAAGAACCTTAAAATAGAAATATATAATGAAAACGATAATAAGAAAAAAAATAACCTATAAAAGTGTGGATAAATGAATCGTTCATCCACATACATCAGATGATGTGATGCTAGAAAAATAATGTTTTACAATTGCTAAAATGAGAAAGAAATATGTAGAAAATCAATCAATTTTTTCATAAGTTTTTTCCCACTAATTTTGATAATAAATAAAATAAATTGAATGATTAATTTTTTTAATTACTCTCATAGATTCTATTTTATTTAAGTCTCCTCATATTTATATATTATCAAATAGTACTCAATCATAACAATAATGTCATGACATTTTATTTGTATTTGTAGTGTTATTTACATACAAGTATATAATGACAATTATATTGACAAAAAGGTAAGCACACATTAAATAAAAAAAATCAACAAACACTTAATTTGAAAAAAAAAATAAAAATTTGAGCTTATTCACAAATCTATATACCTATAAAATTGTGGATAGTAGAAAAGTTTTCTCATTGTGAACGGACATTATTACCCTTCACATGTTTACTTATTTTCATTATTAGGTAACACAGTGGTAATTTCACATTTATTCCATTAATTAATAATTAATACTAATTAACCATATTTTATGATTATTATTTTGTGTTTTTGACTTTATTCTCCGTGTTCTTAAATGTTTGAGCTAATTTTAAATAACATACTATTAAATTTACTTAATACTAATATCAATTATTTTTTTCAAATTTTAATAATTTTCGTTCTAAATTAATATTGATAAATGAAGAAACAAAAAAATTAAAATAATCAGTATTATTTTTAAACTAAATAAAATGAATTGAATTGAAAATAAAATTATATTTAATCAAAATTTTAAATTTATTTTGTCAAACTATTAATTTTTAAATGCATGAACAAATATAATATTTTATAAACCTAAATTGTGAATATAAATAATATTAATAAAAAAAGTTAATAAATTTGAATCAGAAGTACATATAAAAGTGAGGACGAAGAATCGTTCATCTACATACATTGGATGATATGATACTAGAAAAATATTGTTGTACATTTGATAAAATGAGAAAGAAATATGTAGAAAATCAATCAATTTTTTCATTAGTTTTTTTATTGTTTTTAATGAACAAAAAAAGAGGAAAAATTTGAAAAAGTTAAGCACAATATAAATCTAATGTATTGATAGCCTTTTAATAATAATCAATTGAATTGGAAAATATTATTATACTTAAGTAATTATATTTTATTATAATTCAAATTTAGTAACTTTTTAATGTCCAATATATATAGAATTCATCAGTAGAGTACACGATTTTATTTTTCAAACGATAATAAGAAAAAAAATAACCTTAAAATAGAAATATATAATGAAAACGATAATAAGAAAAAAAAGAACCTATAAAAGTGTGGACAAATGAATCGTTCATCCACATACATCGGATGATGTGATGCTAGAAAAATATTGTTTTACAATTGCTAAAATGAGAAAGAAATATGTAGAAAATCAATCAATTTTTTCATAAGTTTTTTCCCACTAATTTTGATAATAAATAAAATAAATTGAATGATTAATTGTTTTAATTACTCTCATAGATTCTATTTTATTTAAGTCTCCTCATATTTATATATTATCAAATAGTACTCAATCATAACAATAATGTCATGACATTTTATTTGTATTTGTAGTGTTATTTACATACAAGTATATAATGACAATTATATTGACAAAAAGGTAAGCACACATTAAATAAAAAAAATCAACAACACTTAATTTGAAAAAAAAAATAAAAATTTGAGCTTATTCACAAATCTATATATACCTATAAAAGTGTGGATAGTAGAAAAGTTTTCTCATTGTGAACGGACATTATTACCCTTCACATGTTTACTTATTTTCATTATTAGGTAACATATGTGGTAATTTCACATTTATTCCATTAATTAATAATTAATACTAATTAACCATATTTATGATTATTATTTTGTGTTTTTGACTTTATTCTCCGTGTTCTTAAATGTTTGAGCTAATTTAAATAAACATACTATTAAATTTACTTAATACTAATATCAATTATTTTTTTCAAATTTTAATAATTTTCGTTCTAAATTTAATATTGATAAATGAAGAAACAAAAAAAATTAAAATAATCAGTATTATTTTTAAACTAAATAAAATGAATTGAATTGAAAATAAAATTATATTTAATCAAAATTTTAAATTTATTTTGTCAAACTATTAATTTTTAAATGAATGAACAAATATAATATTTTATAAACCTAAATTGTGAATATAAATAATATTAATAAAAAAAGTTAATAAATTTGAATCAGAAGTACATATAAAAGTGAGGACGAAGAATCGTTCATCCACATACATTGGATGATATGATACTAGAAAAATATTGTTGTACAGTTGATAAAATAAGAAAGAAATATGTAGAAAATCAATCAATTTTTTCATTAGTTTTTTTATTGTTTTTAATTAACAAAAAAAGAGGAAAAATTTGAAAAAGTTAAGCACAATATAAATCTAATGTATTGATAGCCTTTTAATAATAATCAATTGAATTGGAAAATATTATTATACTTAAGTAATTATATTTTATTCTAATTCAAATTTAGTAACTTTTTAATGTCCAATATATATAGAATTCATCAGTAGAGTACACGATTTTATTTTTCAAAACGATAATAAGAAAAAAAAGAACCTTAAAATAGAAATATATAATGAAAACGATAATTAAAAAAAAGAACCTATAAAAGTGTGGACAAATGAATCGTTCATCCACATACATCGGATGATGTGATGCTAGAAAAATATTGTTGTACAATTGCTAAAATGAGAAAGAAATATGTAGAAAATCAATCAATTTTTTCATAAGTTTTTTCCCACTAATTTTGATAATAAATAAAATAAATTGAATGATTAATTGTTTTAATTACTCTCATAGATTCTATTTTATTTAAGTCTCCTCATATTTATATATTATCAAATAGTACTCAATCATAACAATAATGTCATGACATTTTATTTGTATTTGTAGTGTTATTTACATACAAGTATATAATGACAATTATATTGACAAAAAAGTAAGCACACATTAAATTAAAAAAATTAACAAACACTTAATTTGAAAAAAAAAATAAAAATTTGAGCTTATTCACAAATCTATATATACCTATAAAAGTGTGGATAGTAGAAAAGTTTTTCATTGTGAATAGACATTATTACCCTTCACATGGATCAGTTTTCACCCCACCCCACCCCACCCCACCCAATTTATTCTTAAGATTAAAAATTTATTCTTCTACTTTATCCTAGACTCTAAAGAGTTGACCAATCGAACCATTTAGAAATTTACCCAAAATTATCTCATATTTTCATTTGTAAGCACTTTATTTTTTATACAAATTACTGTCATAAAATTTCTCATTCAAATACTAATACAAAAATTACACAATCCGTTTTGAGAATACAAGATAAATAAGAAAAATTCAATTTATTTTATTCAAATATTAGTTGGAGCTTTTTTTTTATTAATATAATAATATAATTTGAGTACACGAAGATAAAAGAAAATTTCAATTTATTTTATGTCAAATATTAATTTGAGTTTTTTTTAAAATTAATATAATAATATGATTTGAAGATACAATGGTAAACAATAAAAGTCAATGTATGTTAATTGTCATATATTAAATAGAGCATGTAAAATTTCTAGAAAAGCCATGAAAGAAAACAACTTTGTGATTTAGATAAAGATATACATGAGAATTCACACTTCAAAATGGTATATATGTATTAATCTGAGATCAATCATGGTTGATCAGCAGCTCATCAAGGAGCCTAAATGCAGGTAATAGCTTTCTCTCTCGGAAAATCAAATCAATTAGCACACTCCATGTATCAGGATCTGGCTCAAACCCCATTTCCACCAATCCAGACAATTGTATCGCAGCATCGTTTACTTTTCCAGCCTTACAAAGATGAACTATTAACTCATTCGACGTACAAAAGTGTGGCAGAAATCCTCTGCGCAACATCAGATCCAACAACCTCACCGCCTTCTCCGATTCACCTTCCTTGCACAAGCAATTTAGAACAATTCGATAGCTAGCCTTATTTAGATAAATACCGACAACAGGTAATCTCATAAGCATGGTGATAGCCTCATTCGATCTGCTTTCTTCACATAGTCCCCGGAGAATTACATTCATTGTAACCACATCTGGCCGGCATTCGTTTCTTTTCATCTCTTCAAGCAGCTCAATAGCTTCATCAGTTCTCCTGGCCCTGCAAAAGTAGTTAATTAAGGTAGTATAAACAACAATATCAGGTTTCAGACCAGCACCTTTCATCTCAACTAGAGTTTCTTTGGCCTCCTCAAGTCTTCCCTCCTGACAAAACCCATTCATCAAACTTGAATAATTGAACAAATTGGGGCTGCATCCATTTTTCTTCATGAATTTCATTATTTTCGAGGCTCCATCAGTTTTCCCACTACGACAAAACCCATTAATTAAGAGATTGTATGTCAAGGCATCGGGTAGTATCTGATGTTTGGAGACCATTTCCTCAAACAGACCAATCGCTTCTTCTAGCCTGCCACTTGCACAAAGACCGTTTATCATAGTTGAATAGGTGATCAAGTTCGGACAAGACAATTTAGACTTCTCCATCTCTTTTGCTACCTCAAAAGCATGTCCTAAATCTCCTTTCTTGCAATGATGTTTGACCAAAATGTTGAAAATACACGTATTGGGCTCCAAGTCAAAGTCTTTTCGAGTAGTCAAAAGGAAAGCCCGTGCCATTTCAATTTGATCTGCATCGACCAGAAGATTAAGACACGTGCTAATGGCTTTGAGAGACGGCTTTGCACGTACAATCGGCAGAATCCTGTGAAACATTTCAAGAACTCTTTCATGCATAGATGATTTGGAGAAATGCATCATGAGATTGAGGAATATGCCTTCATGAAATTTGCAGGTGTCATAGGTCATCTGATGAAGAACGGCATCGAGGAGCTCATATTTCTTGCATCTAGCAAGCTTGTGGAGAATGATAGCATAGGTGTTGTGGTTATGATTAAAGCCCTTCTGATTTGTAACTTCGTTAAAAAATTGTAGAGCTAGTTGTGGATCTTTTTCATGCTTTATCAAGTTGATAACAGATTCATGACAATGATGCTTTCTTTTCTGAGGTAACTCTCGGGCCACAGGGGTAGTTTCAGATGGCACATTTGCTCCCTGTGATATGTTCTCAAGGTGTTGGAGAGGAGAGCGGAACTTAACTAAAGATGGGAATGTTTCAACACCCGTGTAGACGCGACGAACTTTTCGGGCCACTACATCCATAGCATCCACATAACACACTGAATCTCTCCTATTAAAGTACATCACCAGAAGGAATTGCTATCTGCTAGCTAGCAAAGCCATTTGCTGGCATGCGTACGTATCGTCTGTATAAACGAAACCAAATGACAATAAATCACCGTAAGTTAGAAAAAAACTGAAGTTTTTTTTTTGGCTGAAACAGGCTCTCTGAAGTTTTTTTTTTGGCCGAAACAGGCTCTCACTTAAATATTTCAATTCAGAACTAGTAATAGTATCCCTTGGTTAACAGGAATACCCATGAACTAAAGCAAGCAAAATTCATATAATATTGATTACTCACATATCAAATCAAAATAACAAGGCATGGCGCCTGATTTCAGAAGTTAATTTTCTCATAAACAAGATAGCCATTCTTCCAGCTCAGTAAAGTGGGAAAAAATATCATAACATTCAAAATTCTTCTATGCATTCTTCGGCGACAGCCATTCTATGAGTTGTCTATGAGCAACTATCATTACATTAAAAAGTACAAGGCATGTCATCCTCTAGTCATTTGATATTTCTCAAAACTAAAACTTATAGTTGTGATCTCCAACCATCTCATTTTTATTTAATGCAGCAGTATTTAGTCCAATTCTTATTATTGGTGATGACAACTCATTGTTACGTCGACAATAGGTAAGGTAATTAGATGCCTGGGAGGTGAACACAGATAAGAAACATGAACACTGTAAATGATGGGCACAATGTGCGTTCAGTAGTTATTGAACAACAATTTTCATTTAAAAAATGAAATTTATTTTATCGAAAATGAACAATCAAGTAAGAAATTGTACAACATCAACTTTGACGTGAAGCTCCTCCTATTCAACATATATCAATATTTGTAAGTCTTGTAAAATTATTGCAAAAAAAATCATACAAAAATGAAAAAAATTCATTCAAGCAATTTGTCAAATATCTCAAGTGCATTATATTTTGGACGTCATCATTGCACTGATTTTCATATACAAACCTCCCAAATATACACAATTTTCACATACAAACGTCCCCACGTACGTACTGCAAACAAAACTGAACTTCATAACAAATATTAAAATAGTGAAGCACAGCAAATTAGTAACAATTAGCGAAGTTTCGGAAACGTGCCTTCAATTTGCAGGAAATGGTTGAATCTTACACATGCTTGCCTATATTTTGTGTCAAATATGTAAAACTATTCACACACAAATTAGACGTTTCCGGTAAAATATTCCTACGAAAATGTTACATCTGTGCCACTTAACTCGATATGTCACGAGATAGCAATACGAGCAAACCCATTATTCTAGCATTTCAATTAAGGGTCACTGGAAAAAAAAATTAAAAAAATTAAGCTCAATCTCAAAGCTATCAAACTTTCAACGTTTTACCAATAAATTTTCGTAAACTTGTATCAAATCCTACCTTCCATTTCCACCTCTCTGTTAATCGATTTTGCAGTGTCTTTTGCGATAGAAATTCCCCCAAAAAATTCTGTTCAATAGATTATTCAATTGATATCTCAGTTTTCAACTGAGACATTCCTTGATCTTTTGACGAAATTTGAGAACGATTCATTCATTATATACACAGATTCTTTCAAAAAAATAATCTTTGATGCAGCTCTAACACAAACATCCAAGGGTTTACCAAAAAAAAAAACA
The DNA here is from genome assembly GCF_025594145.1 of Primulina tabacum. NCBI lineage: Eukaryota > Viridiplantae > Streptophyta > Magnoliopsida > Lamiales > Gesneriaceae > Primulina > Primulina tabacum. Next base: position 6,858,606 of record NC_134552.1, on the reverse strand, counting down.
GTAAGCCATTACCTTGGGTAGGTTAGTGATGAAGCAGCTCTAACACAAACATAAAGGGTTTACCAAAAAAAACAGTAAGCCATTACCTTGGGTAGGTTAGTGATGAAGCTCGGGTAGATTGAGCGAGCTTCTTTGGACAATCTACCAAACATAGCAGAGTATTTTCGCAGTAAAGATTTTGATACGATGAGATCTGTATATCCTGGGACCTCGGGTGGTCTGACCTGGTTCTCTGATGATCCGTCTTGGTTTTTCTGGGTGATCTGTCTTGGTCTCTCGGCTGGTATGGCTTCAGACAATTGACTAACACTCAACGAGATAATGTAAGTGGGGCGTCGAAAGGGTTTTCGGCGTATCCATTTTTACGCTCAAGTTAATACAAAATTCACCAAATAAAGAAAAAAATTATTGAATGCAGTAGATTACAATGTTTATCAAATGAGCAAACTTAGGTATTTACGGGGAAGAATACGACCTCGATTATAGTGCATGTACATTGTTTCTGATTAGACATATGCTCATTCCCTATCTTGTGAAGATTGTCCATGTCCTGTCATCTGTCAGTAGGCATGACGACTCATACTGTTCTGGTCTTGTCACGGATACTGATTGTCATGGTAATGATATATGGTGATCCATTCTATCCCAGTGACCTGAACCCTGGTCGAGCAAAAGGACTTTGTCTAGGGGAGAGGACCTTGGCCGGGTTGAGGAACTTGGTCGGACAGAAGAACCTTGATCGGGTTGAAGGACCCTGGTCGAGCTGGAGCAACCTGTCCAGAGGAGGATCCTGGTCATATTTTACACATGCTCAACTCCTAAGAACAAATTAAATTTGACTCGTTTAAGTTTTTTTCCGTCCGAATCCAAGAATGATCCGAGCACTTTTCACGATATCAGCTAGTTTCTTCTCTTCCCCACATATTATATGGCGCCAACAACAATAATTATGGGAAAAAACTGATCTGCAATCGAGGTTAATAGATTTGTAACCTTGGATGAATGGGGTTTGGATTTTTCGAACCAAACATGGGATGGAACCGAACAACCCTGTCAAACCAAAATTTTCTTTTAAAAAAAGTTCAACAAAATTATTCTCCAAAATTTCTCGAAAAAAACCAACGACTTGACAAATGGCCAGCCACGAGAGATTAAGAAAAAAAATTTAAATAGATTTTCGGGCTTTGGGAAAAAAATAAAAAATGAAGCTATCAACATTAATTCTATTTCAAAGAATGTAAGATAAAACGATTATTTGATTTAGGGAGTCAAAAGCCAAAATGCAACAAAAACTTTCGTGTCACACTCGAACTGAGAATTTTGCTTGGCAGAAATATTGGCAGTCATACATTATAGATTGTTTTCTTATCCTCACTATTGCCACTGCGTTCACTTCCACTCAATACACAATCCAATTCACAGCTCCTCGCCATTTTTCTTGTTGTACTTTTCAAGATCAATTTCTCTACTCATTGGATTTCTACCATGGCTGCTGCGGTAAGCTCTGCAGTGTCCTTGCCATCCTCGAAGTCCGTTTCTTTTCCTCCCGCGACCTCCATCATTATTTCTTCAGAAAGAATTCATTTCAGAAAGGTATGGTGATGATCCTTGTTATCTTTGAGTTTATCCGATGTTTAATATGACAAGAAGTATTGGATTTTTGAGAAAAAAAATCGGGTTATTTTTATGCAGGTTCCTTTTACCACAGGAATGTTCCTACTGGTGCAAAAATAGTGCCCATCAGAGCTCAGGTCACCACAGAGGCTCCTGCGAAAGCAGAGAAAATCTCCAAGAAGCAGGAAGAAGGAGTGATTGTAAACAAGTTTAAACCTAAAGAACCATATATTGGCCGGTGCCTTTTCAACACCAAGATCACGGGAGATGACGCCCCCGGAGAAACGTGGCACATGGTTTTCAGTACTGAGGGTATTTCTCCCCTATATGGAATTATTCATTATGTGATGATTAATAGGATCAAGTTGAGCCCATGAACTTGGAGTATAGGGTGGCTTTCGTATGCTTGACCAGGACTTGTATGCATCATGTTGTGGAGTGATAATTGCTCTAGCTATCTGGTGCTTTTAGATAAGCACCACAGCAATTTCAACATAGTGTTTGGAGAGTTGTAAGGTACAAAAAATTTGAGTTTTGTCATAATGACAATTGTATTAGATTCAAGATCATTTATTTGCATCTTCGATGTTGCAATTTTTAGCAATTGACCGCATTATTGCTAGAAAATGTTGAAGAGTATCAATATTGTTGTTCGCTTGCATGACTAGTTGTATGACATGACGATTAAATGTAATGTTTGCGTTGCTATACTGCTTAAAATATTTGAGTTACAATGTTACCATCTGAACAATATTTGGTACCTCGGCAAACATTCGGTTCAACGTTTGTGTGAGCTGGTGCCTCTTTGATCCAATTGGGATTGTTGGGTCTGATCTAACAAAGAAGTTTGTCTTTTTGAGCAGGGGAGGTCCCCTATAGTGAGGGCCAATCCATTGGCGTGATTCCGGAAGGCGTGGACAAGAATGGGAAGCCTCACAAGTTAAGATTGTATTCAATAGCAAGTAGCGCCCTTGGTGACTTTGGAGATTCCAAGACTGTAGGTTTTCCTCTAAATGAATTATGAGACCATTATGATTTAGATCTTTGGAAATACTTTCATTATAGTGATATCGTTGTTTCAATTCAATGGTATACAGGTCTCTTTGTGTGTTAAAAGACTTGTTTATACCAATGAACAGGGGGAAGTAGTTAAAGGAGTTTGCTCAAACTTCTTGTGTAAGGCTTTGATTAAGAAAGAATTTTGTCAATGGTTTTGAATTTTTAAGTTTCAGATCATTTGATGCATGAAATCAAAATCTTCTTGACTTAGGTGACTTGAAACCTGGATCTGAAGTGAAGATAACAGGACCTGTTGGTAAAGAGATGCTCATGCCTAAAGATCCTAATGCTAACTTAATCATGGTATATTGCACGTTACTGCTCTTTGTATACCAGGTTCTTCTTTTCATGTCAACTTTTTGCTGAAAATTGTTGAACTTGGACATTAATTTCTTTGGTAGCTTGGAACTGGAACTGGGATTGCTCCTTTTCGTGCATTCTTGTGGAAAATGTTCTTTGAGAAGCACGAAGATTACAAGGTACACAATATTCTGAGTCCTGAAGATTCATCTTTCTTGATACATTCTTGTTACATTTTAAAACCTCGAATATCATCAGACTTGAAACAAAAAAATAAAAAAAGAACATCAAAACAAACAATCTCTGATCACAAGCATCGCAAAGCTGATCTTTCACAATGTTGACAGTCACCTGTCTTCTATTATTGCAGTTCAATGGTTTGGCGTGGTTGTTTTTGGGTGTCCCCACGAGCAGCTCATTGCTCTACAAAGAGGTAATTTATAAAATTTGTACTCACATCTATACTAACTTATACCAATGAACTTTCTACGTTGGATCTGTACCAAAATACATCTTTTGACTACAAATAATGCATGTCAGTAGTAGAGCCAGGGTGGTCATCTGGACATGGCCTTAGTTGTTAATGATCGAAGTTTAGATTTCAAGTCGAAATTATTGATTCTAAAATGGAAAACGAAGTTCAAAATTTTATGTCTGGTATTCTCTCGTGTTTCCGAGTAGACCAAGAAAAAAGGTTCCCTATCAACGATCTAAAGTGGCAACCAACTATTTGATAGAGAACAAGTCAGTCGAATACGTATCCCAGATTGTGTTATAAACTTCTTGTTACTCCTAAAGACCAAGCATTTTGCTGGTGCGCAGGAATTCGAGAAAATGCAGGAGAAATTCTCAGATAACTTCCGGTTGGATTTTGCTGTTAGCAGAGAACAAGCGAATGCGCAGGGGGAGAAAATGTACATCCAAACTCGCATGGCTGAATACGCAGAAGAACTATGGGAACTACTTAAGAAAGACAACACCTATGTCTACATGTGTGGACTCAAGGGCATGGAAAAGGGAATTGATGATATCATGGTTTCTTTAGCTGCTAAAGACGGTAATTTTACAGAAAATCTTTGTGGCGCGTTTTGCTCAGATCCTGTCACTGTAAGGGACAGGACCTGAATTTTGTTTAAGGACAGGGAGGCCTGTGTCAACATTTCTGAAAAAATTATTCATGTCGTTCTTGGTTGAGGGGTTCACCTAAGAACCTCGAATCCGTCCCTGCCCGTGTTCCATGCATAGTATCCCTGTTTAATCTAATATATTTGATCTTATGTCCAGGTATCGACTGGATCGATTATAAAAAGCAGTTGAAGAAAGGAGAGCAGTGGAATGTGGAAGTTTACTGATTCTTGGTTTTCTTGTGCAGATATGAGCAATTCTCGTGTCTCTGGCTTAATTTTGTCTGAAGTGTGTAAATAGGAAAATTGTTTTGTAACAAATTTCAATCATTTTATAGAGATTCAAGAGCTTTCTTTGCCAAAATATATTCATTACTTACGGGATTGTACTCATAAATTTTATTTTCTAAATATCCTTTTAATATTATCATATTTAATTTTTCAAAAAAATAATTAAATGTAAGAATGTGTTTTTTTCTCATACTACTGTCTCATCAAAGATTTTCTTGTTTAAAACTATATTCTATAATTTATGCAAGTGTTGGGTTGAATGGGTTTCAATATTGTATCAAGACTTAATATGAACAAAGACTAGTAGTTTTTACAATGTGTTTTAAGTGTGGAATAGACGAACGCTTGATCGATGATAATAGATTTCAATTATCTTAATTAACATTTTATCGACTTGCCCATTATAGTTTACCTAGCTAGCGTGATTTGCAGATTATTACGTGAAATTCGGAGTTTATCCGGTGTGCACTGAAAGATAGTGACTGCGAGTTCTCACGATATTAAAAAAAGATGTGTGTTGATAATAATAATTTGTAAATTGTTTATCGATTTAATAAATAAAATATATTCTTTTCATTTTGTTTTATATATTACACAAAGTTTCAAATCAATTTTATGTTTTGAAAAAATTATGTTCACTCGTATCAATGATATTGTAAAGTGTAAACGATATGGTATGATGAATTGATGATATATCTATATACCTATAAAAGTGTGAATAGTATAAAAGTTTTCTCGTTATGAACGGACATTATTACCCTTCACATGTTTACTTATTTTCATTATTAGGTAACATATGTAGTAATTTCACATTTATTCCATTAATTAATAATTAATACTAATTAACCATATTTTATGATTATTATTTTGTGTTTTTGACTTTATTCTCTATGTTCTTAAATGTTTGAGCTAATTTTAAATAAACATACTATTAAATTTACTTAATATTAATATCAATTATTTTTTTCAAATTTTAATAATTTTCGTTCTAAATTTAATATTGATAAATGAAGAAACAAAAAAATTAAAATAATCAGTATTATTTTTAAACTAAATAAAATGAGTTGAATTGAAAATAAAATTATATTTAATCAAAATTTTAAATTTATTTTGTCAAACTATTAATTTTTAAATGCATTAACAAATATAATATTTTATAAACCTAAATTGTGAATATAAATAATATTAATAAAAAAAGTTAATAAATTTGAATCAGAAGTACATATAAAAGTGAGGACGAAGAATCGTTCATCCACATACATTGGATGATATGATACTAGAAAAATATTGTTGTACAGTTGATAAAATGAGAAAGAAATATGTAGAAAATCAATCAATTTTTTCATTAGTTTTTTTATTGTTTTTAATTAACAAAAAAAGAGGAAAAATTTGAAAAAGTTAAGCACAATATAAATCTAATGTATTGATAGCCTTTAATAATAATCAATTGAATTGGAAAATATTATTATACTTAAGTAATTATATTTTATTCTAATTCAAATTTAGTAACTTTTTAATGTCCAATATATATAGAATTCATCAGTAGAGTACATGATTTTATTTTTCAAACGATAATAAGAAAAAAAAGAACCTTAAAATAGAAATATATAATGAAAACGATAATAAGAAAAAAAATAACCTATAAAAGTGTGGATAAATGAATCGTTCATCCACATACATCAGATGATGTGATGCTAGAAAAATATTGTTTTACAATTGCTAAAATGAGAAAGAAATATGTAGAAAATCAATCAATTTTTTCATAAGTTTTTTCCCACTAATTTTGATAATAAATAAAATAAATTGAATGATTAATTTTTTTAATTACTCTCATAGATTCTATTTTATTTAAGTCTCCTCATATTTATATATTATCAAATAGTACTCAATCATAACAATAATGTCATGACATTTTATTTGTATTTGTAGTGTTATTTACATACAAGTATATAATGACAATTATATTGACAAAAAGGTAAGCACACATTAAATAAAAAAAATCAACAAACACTTAATTTGAAAAAAAAAATAAAAATTTGAGCTTATTCACAAATCTATATACCTATAAAATTGTGGATAGTAGAAAAGTTTTCTCATTGTGAACGGACATTATTACCCTTCACATGTTTACTTATTTTCATTATTAGGTAACACATGTGGTAATTTCACATTTATTCCATTAATTAATAATTAATACTAATTAACCATATTTTATGATTATTATTTTGTGTTTTTGACTTTATTCTCCGTGTTCTTAAATGTTTGAGCTAATTTTAAATAAACATACTATTAAATTTACTTAATACTAATATCAATTATTTTTTTCAAATTTTAATAATTTTCGTTCTAAATTTAATATTGATAAATGAAGAAACAAAAAAATTAAAATAATCAGTATTATTTTTAAACTAAATAAAATGAATTGAATTGAAAATAAAATTATATTTAATCAAAATTTTAAATTTATTTTGTCAAACTATTAATTTTTAAATGCATGAACAAATATAATATTTTATAAACCTAAATTGTGAATATAAATAATATTAATAAAAAAGTTAATAAATTTGAATCAGAAGTACATATAAAAGTGAGGACGAAGAATCGTTCATCTACATACATTGGATGATATGATACTAGAAAAATATTGTTGTACATTTGATAAAATGAGAAAGAAATATGTAGAAAATCAATCAATTTTTTCATTAGTTTTTTTATTGTTTTTAATTAACAAAAAAAGAGGAAAAATTTGAAAAAGTTAAGCACAATATAAATCTAATGTATTGATAGCCTTTTAATAATAATCAATTGAATTGGAAAATATTATTATACTTAAGTAATTATATTTTATTATAATTCAAATTTAGTAACTTTTTAATGTCCAATATATATAGAATTCATCAGTAGAGTACACGATTTTATTTTTCAAACGATAATAAGAAAAAAAATAACCTTAAAATAGAAATATATAATGAAAACGATAATAAGAAAAAAAAGAACCTATAAAAGTGTGGACAAATGAATCGTTCATCCACATACATCGGATGATGTGATACTAGAAAAATATTGTTTTACAATTGCTAAAATGAGAAAGAAATATGTAGAAAATCAATCAATTTTTTCATAAGTTTTTTCCCACTAATTTTGATAATAAATAAAATAAATTGAATGATTAATTGTTTTAATTACTCTCATAGATTCTATTTTATTTAAGTCTCCTCATATTTATATATTATCAAATAGTACTCAATTATAACAATAATGTCATGACATTTTATTTGTATTTGTAGTGTTATTTACATACAAGTATATAATGACAATTATATTGACAAAAAGGTAAGCACACATTAAATAAAAAAAATCAACAAACACTTAATTTGAAAAAAAAAATAAAAATTTGAGCTTATTCACAAATCTATATATACCTATAAAAGTGTGGATAGTAGAAAAGTTTTCTCATTGTGAACGGACATTATTACCCTTCACATGTTTACTTATTTTCATTATTAGGTAACATATGTGGTAATTTCACATTTATTCCATTAATTAATAATTAATACTAATTAACCATATTTTATGATTATTATTTTGTGTTTTTGACTTTATTCTCCGTGTTCTTAAATGTTTGAGCTAATTTTAAATAAACATACTATTAAATTTACTTAATACTAATATCAATTATTTTTTTCAAATTTTAATAATTTTCGTTCTAAATTTAATATTGATAAATGAAGAAACAAAAAAAATTAAAATAATCAGTATTATTTTTAAACTAAATAAAATGAATTGAATTGAAAATAAAATTATATTTAATCAAAATTTTAAATTTATTTTGTCAAACTATTAATTTTTAAATGCATGAACAAATATAATATTTTATAAACCTAAATTGTGAATATAAATAATATTAATAAAAAAAGTTAATAAATTTGAATCAGAAGTACATATAAAAGTGAGGACGAAGAATCGTTCATCCACATACATTGGATGATATGATACTAGAAAAATATTGTTGTACAGTTGATAAAATAAGAAAGAAATATGTAGAAAATCAATCAATTTTTTCATTAGTTTTTTTATTGTTTTTAATTAACAAAAAAGAGGAAAAATTTGAAAAAGTTAAGCACAATATAAATCTAATGTATTGATAGCCTTTTAATAATAATCAATTGAATTGGAAAATATTATTATACTTAAGTAATTATATTTTATTATAATTCAAATTTAGTAACTTTTTAATGTCCAATATATATAGAATTCATCAGTAGAGTACACGATTTTATTTTTCAAACGATAATAAGAAAAAAAAGAACCTTAAAATAGAAATATATAATGAAAACGATAATTAAAAAAAAAGAACCTATAAAAGTGTGGACAAATGAATCGTTCATCCACATACATCGGATGATGTGATGCTAGAAAAATATTGTTGTACAATTGCTAAAATGAGAAAGAAATATGTAGAAAATCAATCAATTTTTTCATAAGTTTTTTCCCACTAATTTTGATAATAAATAAAATAAATTGAATGATTAATTGTTTTAATTACTCTCATAGATTCTATTTTATTTAAGTCTCCTCATATTTATATATTATCAAATAGTACTCAATCATAACAATAATGTCATGACATTTTATTTGTATTTGTAGTGTTATTTACATACAAGTATATAATGACAATTATATTGACAAAAAAGTAAGCACACATTAAATTAAAAAAATTAACAAACACTTAATTTGAAAAAAAAAATAAAAATTTGAGCTTATTCACAAATCTATATATACCTATAAAAGTGTGGATAGTAGAAAAGTTTTTTCATTGTGAATAGACATTATTACCCTTCACATGGATCAGTTTTCACCCCACCCCACCCCACCCCACCCAATTTATTCTTAAGATTAAAAATTTATTCTTCTACTTTATCCTAGACTCTAAAGAGTTGACCAATCGAACCATTTAGAAATTTACCCAAAATTATCTCATATTTTCATTTGTAAGCACTTTATTTTTTTATACAAATTACTGTCATAAAATTTCTCATTCAAATACTAATACAAAAATTACACAATCCGTTTTGAGAATACAAGATAAATAAGAAAAATTCAATTTATTTTATTCAAATATTAGTTGGAGCTTTTTTTTTATTAATATAATAATATAATTTGAGTACACGAAGATAAAAGAAAATTTCAATTTATTTTATGTCAAATATTAATTTGAGTTTTTTTTTAAAATTAATATAATAATATGATTTGAAGATACAATGGTAAACAAATAAAAGTCAATGTATGTTAATTGTCATATATTAAATAGAGCATGTAAAATTTCTAGAAAAGCCATGAAAGAAAACAACTTTGTGATTTAGATAAAGATATACATGAGAATTCACACTTCAAAATGGTATATATGTATTAATCTGAGATCAATCATGGTTGATCAGCAGCTCATCAAGGAGCCTAAATGCAGGTAATAGCTTTCTCTCTCGGAAAATCAAATCAATTAGCACACTCCATGTATCAGGATCTGGCTCAAACCCCATTTCCACCAATCCAGACAATTGTATCGCAGCATCGTTTACTTTTCCAGCCTTACAAAGATGAACTATTAACTCATTCGACGTACAAAAGTGTGGCAGAAATCCTCTGCGCAACATCAGATCCAACAACCTCACCGCCTTCTCCGATTCACCTTCCTTGCACAAGCAATTTAGAACAATTCGATAGCTAGCCTTATTTAGATAAATACCGACAACAGGTAATCTCATAAGCATGGTGATAGCCTCATTCGATCTGCTTTCTTCACATAGTCCCCGGAGAATTACATTCATTGTAACCACATCTGGCCGGCATTCGTTTCTTTTCATCTCTTCAAGCAGCTCAATAGCTTCATCAGTTCTCCTGGCCCTGCAAAAGTAGTTAATTAAGGTAGTATAAACAACAATATCAGGTTTCAGACCAGCACCTTTCATCTCAACTAGAGTTTCTTTGGCCTCCTCAAGTCTTCCCTCCTGACAAAACCCATTCATCAAACTTGAATAATTGAACAAATTGGGGCTGCATCCATTTTTCTTCATGAATTTCATTATTTTCGAGGCTCCATCAGTTTTCCCACTACGACAAAACCCATTAATTAAGAGATTGTATGTCAAGGCATCGGGTAGTATCTGATGTTTGGAGACCATTTCCTCAAACAGACCAATCGCTTCTTCTAGCCTGCCACTTGCACAAAGACCGTTTATCATAGTTGAATAGGTGATCAAGTTCGGACAAGACAATTTAGACTTCTCCATCTCTTTTGCTACCTCAAAAGCATGTCCTAAATCTCCTTTCTTGCAATGATGTTTGACCAAAATGTTGAAAATACACGTATTGGGCTCCAAGTCAAAGTCTTTTCGAGTAGTCAAAAGGAAAGCCCGTGCCATTTCAATTTGATCTGCATCGACCAGAAGATTAAGACACGTGCTAATGGCTTTGAGAGACGGCTTTGCACGTACAATCGGCAGAATCCTGTGAAACATTTCAAGAACTCTTTCATGCATAGATGATTTGGAGAAATGCATCATGAGATTGAGGAATATGCCTTCATGAAATTTGCAGGTGTCATAGGTCATCTGATGAAGAACGGCATCGAGGAGCTCATATTTCTTGCATCTAGCAAGCTTGTGGAGAATGATAGCATAGGTGTTGTGGTTATGATTAAAGCCCTTCTGATTTGTAACTTCGTTAAAAAATTGTAGAGCTAGTTGTGGATCTTTTTCATGCTTTATCAAGTTGATAACAGATTCATGACAATGATGCTTTCTTTTCTGAGGTAACTCTCGGGCCACAGGGGTAGTTTCAGATGGCACATTTGCTCCCTGTGATATGTTCTCAAGGTGTTGGAGAGGAGAGCGGAACTTAACTAAAGATGGGAATGTTTCAACACCCGTGTAGACGCGACGAACTTTTCGGGCCACTACATCCATAGCATCCACATAACACACTGAATCTCTCCTATTAAAGTACATCACCAGAAGGAATTGCTATCTGCTAGCTAGCAAAGCCATTTGCTGGCATGCGTACGTATCGTCTGTATAAACGAAACCAAATGACAATAAATCACCGTAAGTTAGAAAAAAACTGAAGTTTTTTTTTTTGGCTGAAACAGGCTCTCTGAAGTTTTTTTTTTTTGGCCGAAACAGGCTCTCACTTAAATATTTCAATTCAGAACTAGTAATAGTATCCCTTGGTTAACAGGAATACCCATGAACTAAAGCAAGCAAAATTCATATAATATTGATTACTCACATATCAAATCAAAATAACAAGGCATGGCGCCTGATTTCAGAAGTTAATTTTCTCATAAACAAGATAGCCATTCTTCCAGCTCAGTAAAGTGGGAAAAAATATCATAACATTCAAAATTCTTCTATGCATTCTTCGGCGACAGCCATTCTATGAGTTGTCTATGAGCAACTATCATTACATTAAAAAGTACAAGGCATGTCATCCTCTAGTCATTTGATATTTCTCAAAACTAAAACTTATAGTTGTGATCTCCAACCATCTCATTTTTATTTAATGCAGCAGTATTTAGTCCAATTCTTATTATTGGTGATGACAACTCATTGTTACGTCGACAATAGGTAAGGTAATTAGATGCCTGGGAGGTGAACACAGATAAGAAACATGAACACTGTAAATGATGGGCACAATGTGCGTTCAGTAGTTATTGAACAACAATTTTCATTTAAAAAATGAAATTTATTTTATCGAAAATGAACAATCAAGTAAGAAATTGTACAACATCAACTTTGACGTGAAGCTCCTCCTATTCAACATATATCAATATTTGTAAGTCTTGTAAAATTATTGCAAAAAAATCATACAAAAATGAAAAAAATTCATTCAAGCAATTTGTCAAATATCTCAAGTGCATTATATTTTTGGACGTCATCATTGCACTGATTTTCATATACAAACCTCCCAAATATACACAATTTTCACATACAAACGTCCCCACGTACGTACTGCAAACAAAACTGAACTTCATAACAAATATTAAAATAGTGAAGCACAGCAAATTAGTAACAATTAGCGAAGTTTCGGAAACGTGCCTTCAATTTGCAGGAAATGGTTGAATCTTACACATGCTTGCCTATATTTTGTGTCAAATATGTAAAACTATTCACACACAAATTAGACGTTTCCGGTAAAATATTCCTACGAAAATGTTACATCTGTGCCACTTAACTCGATATGTCACGAGATAGCAATACGAGCAAACCCATTATTCTAGCATTTCAATTAAGGGTCACTGGAAAAAAAAATTAAAAAAATTAAGCTCAATCTCAAAGCTATCAAACTTTCAACGTTTTACCAATAAATTTTCGTAAACTTGTATCAAATCCTACCTTCCATTTCCACCTCTCTGTTAATCGATTTTGCAGTGTCTTTTGCGATAGAAATTCCCCCAAAAAATTCTGTTCAATAGATTATTCAATTGATATCTCAGTTTTCAACTGAGACATTCCTTGATCTTTTGACGAAATTTGAGAACGATTCATTCATTATATACACAGATTCTTTCAAAAAAATAATCTTTGATGCAGCTCTAACACAAACATCCAAGGGTTTACCAAAAAAAAAAACAGTAAGCCATTACCTTGGGTAGGTTAGTGATGAAGCAGCTCTAACACAAACATAAAGGGTTTACCAAAAAAAACAGTAAGCCATTACCTTGGGTAGGTTAGTGATGAAGCTCGGGTAGATTGAGCGAGCTTCTTTGGACAATCTACCAAACATAGCAGAGTATTTTCGCAGTAAAGATTTTGATACGATGAGATCAGTATATCCTGGGACCTCGGGTGGTCTGACCTGGTTCTCTGATGATCCGTCTTGGTTTTTCTGGGTGATCTGTCTTGGTCTCTCGGCTGGTATGGCTTCAGACAATTGACTAACACTCAACGAGATAATGTAAGTGGGGCGTCGAAAGGGTTTTCGGCGTATCCATTTTTACGCTCAAGTTAATACAAAATTCACCAAATAAAGAAAAAATTATTGAATGCAGTAGATTACAATGTTTATCAAATGAGCAAACTTAGGTATTTACGGGGAAGAATACGACCTCGATTATAGTGCATGTACATTGTTTCTGATTAGACATATGCTCATTCCCTATCTTGTGAAGATTGTCCATGTCCTGTCATCTGTCAGTAGGCATGACGACTCATACTGTTCTGGTCTTGTCACGGATACTGATTGTCATGGTAATGATATATGGTGATCCATTCTATCCCAGTGACCTGAACCCTGGTCGAGCAAAAGGACTTTGTCTAGGGGAGAGGACCTTGGCCGGGTTGAGGAACTTGGTCGGACAGAAGAACCTTGATCGGGTTGAAGGACCCTGGTCGAGCTGGAGCAACCTGTCCAGAGGAGGATCCTGGTCATATTTTACACATGCTCAACTCCTAAGAACAAATTAAAATTTGACTCGTTTAAGTTTTTTTCCGTCCGAATCCAAGAATGATCCGAGCACTTTTCACGATATCAGCTAGTTTCTTCTCTTCCCCACATATTATATGGCGCCAACAACAATAATTATGGGAAAAAACTGATCTGCAATCGAGGTTAATAGATTTGTAACCTTGGATGAATGGGGTTTGGATTTTTTCGAACCAAACATGGGATGGAACCGAACAACCCTGTCAAACCAAAATTTTCTTTTAAAAAAAGTTCAACAAAATTATTCTCCAAAATTTCTCGAAAAAACCAACGACTTGACAAATGGCCAGCCACGAGAGATTAAGAAAAAAAAATTTAAATAGATTTTCGGGCTTTGGGAAAAAAATAAAAAATGAAGCTATCAACATTAATTCTATTTCAAAGAATGTAAGATAAAACGATTATTTGATTTAGGGAGTCAAAAGCCAAAATGCAACAAAAACTTTCGTGTCACACTCGAACTGAGAATTTTGCTTGGCAGAAATATTGGCAGTCATACATTATAGATTGTTTTCTTATCCTCACTATTGCCACTGCGTTCACTTCCACTCAATACACAATCCAATTCACAGCTCCTCGCCATTTTTCTTGTTGTACTTTTCAAGATCAATTTCTCTACTCATTGGATTTCTACCATGGCTGCTGCGGTAAGCTCTGCAGTGTCCTTGCCATCCTCGAAGTCCGTTTCTTTTCCTCCCGCGACCTCCATCATTATTTCTTCAGAAAGAATTCATTTCAGAAAGGTATGGTGATGATCCTTGTTATCTTTGAGTTTATCCGATGTTTAATATGACAAGAAGTATTGGATTTTTGAGAAAAAAAATTGGGTTATTTTTATGCAGGTTCCTTTTTACCACAGGAATGTTCCTACTGGTGCAAAAATAGTGCCCATCAGAGCTCAGGTCACCACAGAGGCTCCTGCGAAAGCAGAGAAAATCTCCAAGAAGCAGGAAGAAGGAGTGATTGTAAACAAGTTTAAACCTAAAGAACCATATATTGGCCGGTGCCTTTTCAACACCAAGATCACGGGAGATGACGCCCCCGGAGAAACGTGGCACATGGTTTTCAGTACTGAGGGTATTTCTCCCCTATATGGAATTATTCATTATGTGATGATTAATAGGATCAAGTTGAGCCCATGAACTTGGAGTATAGGGTGGCTTTCGTATGCTTGACCAGGACTTGTATGCATCATGTTGTGGAGTGATAATTGCTCTAGCTATCTGGTGCTTTTAGATAAGCACCACAGCAATTTCAACATAGTGTTTGGAGAGTTGTAAGGTACAAAAAATTTGAGTTTTGTCATAATGACAATTGTATTAGATTCAAGATCATTTATTTGCATCTTCGATGTTGCAATTTTTAGCAATTGACCGCATTATTGCTAGAAAATGTTGAAGAGTATCAATATTGTTGTTCGCTTGCATGACTAGTTGTATGACATGACGATTAAATGTAATGTTTGCGTTGCTATACTGCTTAAAATATTTGAGTTACAATGTTACCATCTGAACAATATTTGGTACCTCGGCAAACATTCGGTTCAACGTTTGTGTGAGCTGGTGCCTCTTTGATCCAATTGGGATTGTTGGGTCTGATCTAACAAAGAAGTTTGTCTTTTTGAGCAGGGGAGGTCCCCTATAGTGAGGGCCAATCCATTGGCGTGATTCCGGAAGGCGTGGACAAGAATGGGAAGCCTCACAAGTTAAGATTGTATTCAATAGCAAGTAGCGCCCTTGGTGACTTTGGAGATTCCAAGACTGTAGGTTTTCCTCTAAATGAATTATGAGACCATTATGATTTAGATCTTTGGAAATACTTTCATTATAGTGATATCGTTGTTTCAATTCAATGGTATACAGGTCTCTTTGTGTGTTAAAAGACTTGTTTATACCAATGAACAGGGGGAAGTAGTTAAAGGAGTTTGCTCAAACTTCTTGTGTAAGGCTTTGATTAAGAAAGAATTTTGTCAATGGTTTTGAATTTTTAAGTTTCAGATCATTTGATGCATGAAATCAAAATCTTCTTGACTTAGGTGACTTGAAACCTGGATCTGAAGTGAAGATAACAGGACCTGTTGGTAAAGAGATGCTCATGCCTAAAGATCCTAATGCTAACTTAATCATGGTATATTGCACGTTACTGCTCTTTGTATACCAGGTTCTTCTTTTCATGTCAACTTTTTGCTGAAAATTGTTGAACTTGGACATTAATTTCTTTGGTAGCTTGGAACTGGAACTGGGATTGCTCCTTTTCGTGCATTCTTGTGGAAAATGTTCTTTGAGAAGCACGAAGATTACAAGGTACACAATATTCTGAGTCCTGAAGATTCATCTTTCTTGATACATTCTTGTTACATTTTTAAAACCTCGAATATCATCAGACTTGAAACAAAAAATAAAAAAAGAACATCAAAACAAACAATCTCTGATCACAAGCATCGCAAAGCTGATCTTTCACAATGTTGACAGTCACCTGTCTTCTATTATTGCAGTTCAATGGTTTGGCGTGGTTGTTTTTGGGTGTCCCCACGAGCAGCTCATTGCTCTACAAAGAGGTAATTTATAAAATTTGTACTCACATCTATACTAACTTATACCAATGAACTTTCTACGTTGGATCTGTACCAAAATACATCTTTTGACTACAATAATGCATGTCAGTAGTAGAGCCAGGGTGGTCATCTGGACATGGCCTTAGTTGTTAATGATCGAAGTTTAGATTTCAAGTCGAAATTATTGATTCTAAAATGGAAAACGAAGTTCAAAATTTTATGTCTGGTATTCTCTCGTGTTTCCGAGTAGACCAAGAAAAAAGGTTCCCTATCAACGATCTAAAGTGGCAACCAACTATTTGATAGAGAACAAGTCAGTCGAATACGTATCCCAGATTGTGTTATAAACTTCTTGTTACTCCTAAAGACCAAGCATTTTGCTGGTGCGCAGGAATTCGAGAAAATGCAGGAGAAATTCTCAGATAACTTCCGGTTGGATTTTGCTGTTAGCAGAGAACAAGCGAATGCGCAGGGGGAGAAAATGTACATCCAAACTCGCATGGCTGAATACGCAGAAGAACTATGGGAACTACTTAAGAAAGACAACACCTATGTCTACATGTGTGGACTCAAGGGCATGGAAAAGGGAATTGATGATATCATGGTTTCTTTAGCTGCTAAAGACGGTAATTTTACAGAAAATCTTTGTGGCGCGTTTTGCTCAGATCCTGTCACTGTAAGGGACAGGACCTGAATTTTGTTTAAGGACAGGGAGGCCTGTGTCAACATTTCTGAAAAAATTATTCATGTCGTTCTTGGTTGAGGGGTTCACCTAAGAACCTCGAATCCGTCCCTGCCCGTGTTCCATGCATAGTATCCCTGTTTAATCTAATATATTTGATCTTATGTCCAGGTATCGACTGGATCGATTATAAAAAGCAGTTGAAGAAAGGAGAGCAGTGGAATGTGGAAGTTTACTGATTCTTGGTTTTCTTGTGCAGATATGAGCAATTCTCGTGTCTCTGGCTTAATTTTGTCTGAAGTGTGTAAATAGGAAAATTGTTTTGTAACAAATTTCAATCATTTTATAGAGATTCAAGAGCTTTCTTTGCCAAAATATATTCATTACTTACGGGATTGTACTCATAAATTTTATTTTCTAAATATCCTTTTAATATTATCATATTTAATTTTTCAAAAAAATAATTAAATGTAAGAATGTGTTTTTTTCTCATACTACTGTCTCATCAAAGATTTTCTTGTTTAAAACTATATTCTATAATTTATGCAAGTGTTGGGTTGAATGGGTTTCAATATTGTATCAAGACTTAATATGAACAAAGACTAGTAGTTTTTACAAGGTGTTTTAAGTGTGGAATAGACGAACGCTTGATCGATGATAATAGATTTCAATTATCTTAATTAACATTTTATCGACTTGCCCATTATAGTTTACCTAGCTAGCGTGATTTGCAGATTATTACGTGAAATTCGGAGTTTATCCGGTGTGCACTGAAAGATAGTGACTGCGAGTTCTCACGATATTAAAAAAAGATGTGTGTTGATAATAATAATTTGTAAATTGTTTATCGATTTAATAAATAAAATATATTCTTTCATTTTGTTTTATATATTACACAAAGTTTCAAATCAATTTTATGTTTTGAAAAAATTATGTTCACTCGTATCAATGATATTGTAAAGTGTAAACGATATGGTATGATGAATTGATGATATATCTATATACCTATAAAAGTGGGGATAGTATAAAAGTTTTCTCATTGTGAACGGACATTATTACCCTTCACATGTTTACTTATTTTCATTATTAGGTAACATACGTGGTAATTTCACATTTATTCCATTAATTAATAATTAATACTAATTAACCATATTTTATGATGATTATTTTGTGTTTTTTACTTTATTCTCTATGTTCTTAAATGTTTGAGCTAATTTTAAATAAACATACTATTAAATTTACTTAATATTAATATCAATTATTTTTTTCAAATTTTAATAATTTTCGTTCTAAATTTAATATTGATAAATGAAGAAACAAAAAAATTAAAATAATCAGTATTATTTTTAAACTAAATAAAATGAGTTGAATTGAAAATAAAATTATATTTAATCAAAATTTTAAATTTATTTTGTCAAACTATTAATTTTTAAATGCATTAACAAATATAATATTTTATAAACCTAAATTGTGAATATAAATAATATTAATAAAAAAAGTTAATAAATTTGAATCAGAAGTACATATAAAAGTGAGGACGAAGAATCGTTCATCCACATACATTGGATGATATGATACTAGAAAAATATTGTTGTACAGTTGATAAAATGAGAAAGAAATATGTAGAAAATCAATCAATTTTTTCATTAGTTTTTTTATTGTTTTTAATTAACAAAAAAAGAGGAAAAATTTGAAAAAGTTAAGCACAATATAAATCTAATGTATTGATAGCCTTTTAATAATAATCAATTGAATTGGAAAATATTATTATACTTAAGTAATTATATTTTATTCTAATTCAAATTTAGTAACTTTTTAATGTCCAATATATATAGAATTCATCAGTAGAGTACATGATTTTATTTTTCAAACGATAATAAGAAAAAAAAGAACCTTAAAATAGAAATATATAATGAAAACGATAATAAGAAAAAAAATAACCTATAAAAGTGTGGATAAATGAATCGTTCATCCACATACATCAGATGATGTGATGCTAGAAAAATAATGTTTTACAATTGCTAAAATGAGAAAGAAATATGTAGAAAATCAATCAATTTTTTCATAAGTTTTTTCCCACTAATTTTGATAATAAATAAAATAAATTGAATGATTAATTGTTTTAATTACTCTCATAGATTCTATTTTATTTAAGTCTCCTCATATTTATATATTATCAAATAGTACTCAATCATAACAATAATGTCATGACATTTTATTTGTATTTGTAGTGTTATTTACATACAAGTATATAATGACAATTATATTGACAAAAAGGTAAGCACACATTAAATAAAAAAAATAAACAAACACTTAATTTGAAAAAAAAAAATAAAAATTTGAGCTTATTCACAAATCTATATACCTATAAAATTGTGGATAGTAGAAAAGTTTTCTCATTGTGAACGGACATTATTACCCTTCACATGTTTACTTATTTTCATTATTAGGTAACAGTGGTAATTTCACATTTATTCCATTAATTAATAATTAATACTAATTAACCATATTTTATGATTATTATTTTGTGTTTTTGACTTTATTCTCCATGTTCTTAAATGTTTGAGCTAATTTTAAATAAACATACTATTAAATTTACTTAATACTAATATCAATTATTTTTTTCAAATTTTAATAATTTTCGTTCTAAATTTAATATTGATAAATGAAGAAACAAAAAAATTAAAATAATCAGTATTATTTTTAAACTAAATAAAATGAATTGAATTGAAAATAAAATTATATTTAATCAAAATTTTAAATTTATTTTGTCAAACTATTAATTTTTAAATGCATGAACAAATATAATATTTTATAAACCTAAATTGTGAATATAAATAATATTAATAAAAAAAGTTAATAAATTTGAATCAGAAGTACATATAAAAGTGAGGACGAAGAATCGTTCATCCACATACATTGGATGATATGATACTAGAAAAATATTGTTGTACAGTTGATAAAATGAGAAAGAAATATGTAGAAAATCAATCAATTTTTTCATTAGTTTTTTTATTGTTTTTAATTAACAAAAAAAGAGGAAAAATTTGAAAAAGTTAAGCACAATATAAATCTAATGTATTGATAGCCTTTTAATAATAATCAATTGAATTGGAAAATATTATTATACTTAAGTAATTATATTTTATTATAATTCAAATTTAGTAACTTTTTAATGTCCAATATATATAGAATTCATCAGTAGAGTACACGATTTTATTTTTCAAACGATAATAAGAAAAAAAATAACCTTAAAATAGAAATATATAATGAAAACGATAATAAGAAAAAAAAGAACCTATAAAAGTGTGGACAAATGAATCGTTCATCCACATACATCGGATGATATGATGCTAGAAAAATATTGTTGTACAATTGCTAAAATGAGAAAGAAATATGTAGAAAATCAATCAATTTTTTTATAAGTTTTTTCCCACTAATTTTGATAATAAATAAAATAAATTGAATGATTAATTGTTTTAATTACTCTCATAGATTCTATTTTATTTAAGTCTCCTCATATTTATATATTATCAAATAGTACTCAATCATAACAATAATTTCATGACATTTTATTTGTATTTGTAGTGTTATTTACATACAAGTATATAATGACAATTATATTGACAAAAAGGTAAGCACACATTAAATAAAAAAAATCAACAAACACTTAATTTGAAAAAAAAAATAAAAATTTGAGCTTATTCACAAATCTATATATACCTATAAAAGTGTGGATAATAGAAAAATTTTCTCATTGTGAACGGACATTATTACCCTTCACATGTTTACTTATTTTCATTATTAGATAACATATGTGGTAATTTCACATTTATTCCATTAATTAATAATTAATACTAATTAACCATATTTTATGATTATTATTTTGTGTTTTTGACTTTATTATCCGTGTTCTTAAATGTTTGAGCTAATTTTAAATAAACATACTATTAAATTTACTTAATACTAATATCAATTATTTTTTTCAAATTTTAATAATTTTCGTTCTAAATTTAATATTGATAAATGAAGAAACAAAAAAATTAAAATAATCAGTATTATTTTTAAACTAAATAAAATGAATTGAATTGAAAATAAAATTATATTTAATCAAAATTTTAAATTTATTTTGTCAAACTATTAATTTTTAAATGCATGAACAAATATAATATTTTATAAACCTAAATTGTGAATATAAATAATATTAATAAAAAAAGTTAATAAATTTGAATCAGAAGTACATATAAAAGTGAGGACGAAGAATCGTTCATCCACATACATTGGATGATATGATACTAGAAAAATATTGTTGTACAGTTGATAAAATAAGAAAAAAATATGTAGAAAATCAATCAATTTTTTCATTAGTTTTTTTATTGTTTTTAATTAACAAAAAAAGAGGAAAAATTTGAAAAAGTTAAGCACAATATAAATCTAATGTATTGATAGCCTTTTAATAATAATCAATTGAATTGGAAAATATTATTATACTTAAGTAATTATATTTTATTCTAATTCAAATTTAGTAACTTTTTAATGTCCAATATATATAGAATTCATCAGTAGAGTACACGATTTTATTTTTCAAACGATAATAAGAAAAAAAATAACCTTAAAATAGAAATATATAATGAAAACGATAATTAAAAAAAAAGAACCTATAAAAGTGTGGACAAATGAATCGTTCATCCACATACATCGGATGATGTGATGCTAGAAAAATATTGTTGTACAATTGCTAAAATGAGAAAGAAATATGTAGAAAATCAATCAATTTTTTCATAAGTTTTTTCCCACTAATTTTAATAATAAATAAAATAAATTGAATGATTAATTGTTTTAATTACTCTCATAAATTCTATTTTATTTAAGTCTCCTCATATTTATATATTATCAAATAGTACTCAATCATAACAATAATGTCATGACATTTTATTTGTATTTGTAGTGTTATTTACATACAAGTATATAATGACAATTATATTGACAAAAAGGTAAGCACACATTAAATAAAAAAAATCAACAAACACTTAATTTGAAAAAAAAAATAAAAATTTGAGCTTATTCACAAATCTATATATACCTATAAAAGTGTGGATAGTAGAAAAGTTTTTTCATTGTGAATAGACATTATTACCCTTCACATGGATCAGTTTTCACCCCACCCCACCCCACCCCACCCAATTTATTCTTAAGATTAAAAATTTATTCTTCTACTTTATCCTAGACTCTAAAGAGTTGACCAATCGAACCATTTAGAAATTTACCCAAAATTATCTCATATTTTCATTTGTAAGCACTTTATTCTTTTATACAAATTACTGTCATAAAATTTCTCATTCAAATACTAATACACAAATTACACAATCCGTTTTGAGAATACAAGATAAATAAGAAAAATTCAATTTATTTTATTCAAATATTAGTTGGAGCTTTTTTTTTATTAATATAATAATATAATTTGAGTACACGAAGATAAAAGAAAATTTCAATTTATTTTATGTCAAATATTAACTTGAGTTTTTTTTTAAAATTAATATAATAATATGATTTGAAGATACAATGGTAAACATATAAAAGTCAATGTATGTTAATTGTCATATATTAAATAGAGCATGTAAAATTTCTAGAAAAGCCATGAAAGAAAACAACTTTGTGATTTAGATAAAGATATACATGAGAATTCACACTTCAAAATGGTATATATGTATTAATCTGAGATCAATCATGGTTGATCAGCAGCTCATCAAGGAGCCTAAATGCAGGTAATAGCTTTCTCTCGCGGAAAATCAAATCAATTAGCACACTCCATGTATCAGGATCTGGCTCAAACCCCATTTCCACCAATCCAGACAATTGTATCGCAGCATCGTTTACTTTTCCAGCCTTACAAAGATGAACTATTAACTCATTCGACGTACAAAAGTGTGGCAGAAATCCTCTGCGCAACATCAGATCCAACAACCTCACCGCCTTCTCCGATTCACCTTCCTTGCACAAGCAATTTAGAACAATTCGATAGCTAGCCTTATTTAGATAAATACCGACAACAGGTAATCTCATAAGCATGGTGATAGCCTCATTCGATCTGCTTTCTTCACATAGTCCCCGGAGAATTACATTCATTGTAACCACATCTGGCCGGCATTCGTTTCTTTTCATCTCTTCAAGCAGCTCAATAGCTTCATCAGTTCTCCTGGCCCTGCAAAAGTAGTTAATTAAGGTAGTATAAACAACAATATCAGGTTTCAGACCAGCACCTTTCATCTCAACTAGAGTTTCTTTGGCCTCCTCAAGTCTTCCCTCCTGACAAAACCCATTCATCAAACTTGAATAATTGAACAAGTTGGGGCTGCATCCATTTTTCTTCATGAATTTCATTATTTTCGAGGCTCCATCAGTTTTCCCACTACGACAAAACCCATTAATTAAGAGATTGTATGTCAAGGCATCGGGTAGTATCTGATGTTTGGAGACCATTTCCTCAAACAGACCAATCGCTTCTTCTAGCCTGCCACTTGCACAAAGACCGTTTATCATAGTTGAATAGGTGATCAAGTTCGGACAAGACAATTTAGACTTCTCCATCTCTTTTGCTACCTCAAAAGCATGTCCTAAATCTCCTTTCTTGCAATGATGTTTGACCAAAATGTTGAAAATACACGTATTGGGCTCCAAGTCAAAGTCTTTTCGAGTAGTCAAAAGGAAAGCCCGTGCCATTTCAATTTGATCTGCATCGACCAGAAGATTAAGACACGTGCTAATGGCTTTGAGAGACGGCTTTGCACGTACAATCGGCAGAATCCTGTGAAACATTTCAAGAACTCTTTCATGCATAGATGATTTGGAGAAATGCATCATGAGATTGAGGAATATGCCTTCATGAAATTTGCAGGTGTCATAGGTCATCTGATGAAGAACGGCATCGAGGAGCTCATATTTCTTGCATCTAGCAAGCTTGTGGAGAATGATAGCATAGGTGTTGTGGTTATGATTAAAGCCCTTCTGATTTGTAACTTCGTTAAAAAATTGTAGAGCTAGTTGTGGATCTTTTTCATGCTTTATCAAGTTGATAACAGATTCATGACAATGATGCTTTCTTTTCTGAGGTAACTCTCGGGCCACAGGGGTAGTTTCAGATGGCACATTTGCTCCCTGTGATATGTTCTCAAGGTGTTGGAGAGGAGAGCGGAACTTAACTAAAGATGGGAATGTTTCAACACCCGTGTAGACGCGACGAACTTTTCGGGCCACTACATCCATAGCATCCACATAACACACTGAATCTCTCCTATTAAAGTACATCACCAGAAGGAATTGCTATCTGCTAGCTAGCAAAGCCATTTGCTGGCATGCGTACGTATCGTCTGTATAAACGAAACCAAATGACAATAAATCACCGTAAGTTTGAAAAAAACTGAAGTTTTTTTTTTTTGGCTGAAACAGGCTCTCACTTAAATATTTCAATTCAGAACTAGTAATAGTATCCCTTGGTTAACAGGAATACCCATGAACTAAAGCAAGCAAAATTCATATAATATTGATTACTCACATATCAAATCAAAATAACAAGGCATGGCGCCTGATTTCAGAAGTTAATTTTCTCATAAACAAGATAGCCATTCTTCCAGCTCAGTAAAGTGGGAAAAAATATCAAAACATTCAAAATTCTTCTATGCATTCTTCGGCGACAGCCATTCTATGAGTTGTCTATGAGCAACTATCATTACATTAAAAAGTACAAGGCATGTCATCCTCTAGTCATTTGATATTTCTCAAAACTAAAACTTATAGTTGTGATCTCCAACCATCTCATTTTTATTTAATGCAGCAGTATTTAGTCCAATTCTTATTATTGGTGATGACAACTCATTGTTACGTCGACAATAGGTAAGGTAATTAGATGCCTGGGAGGTGAACACAGATAAGAAACATGAACACTGTAAATGATGGGCACAATGTGCGTTCAGTAGTTATTGAACAACAATTTTCATTTAAAAAATGAAATTTATTTTATCGAAAATGAACAATCAAGTAAGAAATTGTACAACATCAACTTTGACGTGAAGCTCCTCCTATTCAACATATATCAATATTTGTAAGTCTTGTAAAATTATTGCAAAAAAATCATACAAAAATGAAAAAAATTCATTCAAGCAATTTGTCAAATATCTCAAGTGCATTATATTTTTGGACGTCATCATTGCACTGATTTTCATATACAAACCTCCCAAATATACACAATTTTCACATACAAACGTCCCCACGTACGTACTGCAAACAAAACTGAACTTCATAACAAATATTAAAATAGTGAAGCACAGCAAATTAGTAACAATTAGCGAAGTTTCGGAAACGTGCCTTCAATTTGCAGGAAATGGTTGAATCTTACACATGCTTGCCTATATTTTGTGTCAAATATGTAAAACTATTCACACACAAATTAGACGTTTCCGGTAAAATATTCCGACGAAAATGTTACATCTGTGCCACTTAACTCGATATGTCACGAGATAGCAATACGAGCAAACCCATTATTCTAGCATTTCAATTAAGGGTCACTGGAAAAAAAAATTAAAAAAATTAAGCTCAATCTCAAAGCTATCAAACTTTTCAACGTTTTACCAATAAATTTTCGTAAACTTGTATCAAATCCTACCTTCCATTTCCACCTCTCTGTTAATCGATTTTGCAGTGTCTTTTGCGAGAGAAATTCCCCCAAAAAATTCTGTTCAATAGATTATTCAATTGATATCTCAGTTTTCAACTGAGACATTCCTTGATCTTTTGACGAAATTTGAGAACGATTCATTCATTATATACACAGATTCTTTCAAAAAAATAATCTTTGATGCAGCTCTAACACAAACATCCAAGGGTTTACCAAAAAAAAAAAACAGTAAGCCATTACCTTGGGTAGGTTAGTGATGAAGCAGCTCTAACACAAACATAAAGGGTTTACCAAAAAAAACAGTAAGCCATTACCTTGGGTAGGTTAGTGATGAAGCTCGGGTAGATTGAGCGAGCTTCTTTGGACAATCTACCAAACATAGCAGAGTATTTTCGCAGTAAAGATTTTGATACGATGAGATCAGTATATCCTGGGACCTCGGGTGGTCTGACCTGGTTTTCTGATGATCCGTCTTGGTTTTTCTGGGTGATCTGTCTTGGTCTCTCGGCTGGTATGGCTTCAGACAATTGACACACACTCAACGAGATAATGTAAGTGCGGCGTTGAAAGGTTTTTCGGCGTATCCATTTCTACGCTCAAGTTAATACAAAATTCACCAAATAAAGAAAAAAATTATTGAATGCAGTAGATTTCAATGTTTATCAAATGAGCAAACCTAGGTATTTACATGGAAGAATATGACCTCGATTATAGTGCATGTACATTGTTTCTGATTAGACATATGATCATTCACTATCTTGTGAAGATTGTCCATGTCCTGTCATCTGTCAGTAGACATGACGACTCATACTGTTCTGGTCTTGTCACGGATACTGATTGTCATGGTAATGATATATGGTGACCCATTCTATCCCAGTGACCTGAACCCTGGTCGAGCAAAAGGACTTTGTCTAGGGGAGAGGACCTTGGCCGGGTTGAGGAACTTGGTCGGACAGACGAACCTTGATCGGGTTGAAGGACCCTGGTCGAGCTGGAGCAACCTGTCCAGAGGAGGATCCTGGTCATATTTTACACATGCTCAACTCCTAAGAACAAATTAAAATTTGACTCGTTTAAGTTTTTTTCCGTCCGAATCCAAGAATGATCCGAGCACTTTTCACGATATCAGCTAGTTTCTTATCTTCCCCACATATTATATGGCGCCAACAACAATAATTATGGGAAAAAACTGCTCTGCAATCGAGGTTAATAGATTTGTAACCTTGGATGAATGGGGTTTGGATTTTTTCGAACCAAATATGGGATGGAACCGAACAATCCTGTCAAACCAAAATTTTCTTTTAAAAAAAGTTCAACAAAATTATTCTCCAAAATTTCTCGAAAAAACCAACGACTTGACAAATGGCCAGCCACGAGAGATTAAGGAAAAAAAATTTAAATAGATTTTCGGGCTTTGGGAAAAAAATAAAAAATGAAGCTATCAACATTAATTCTATTTCAAAGAATGTAAGATAAAACGATTATTTGATTTAGGGAGTCAAAAGCCAAAATGCAACAAAAACTTTCGTGTCACACTCGAACTGAGAATTTTGCTTGGCAGAAATATTGGCGGTCATACATTATAGATTGTTTTCTTATCCTCACTATTGCCACTGCATTCACTTCCACTCAATACACAATCCAATTCACAGCTCCTCGCCATTTTTCTTGTTGTACTTTTCAAGATCAATTTCTCTACTCATTGGATTTCTACCATGGCTGCTGCGGTGAGCTCTGCAGTGTCCTTGCCATCCTCGAAGTCCGTTTCTTTTCCTCCCGCGACCTCCATCATTATTTCTTCAGAAAGAATTCATTTCAGAAAGGTATGGTGATGATCCTTGTTATCTTTGAGTTTATCCGATGTTTAATATGACAAGAAGTATTCGATTTTTGAGAAAAAAAATTGGGTTATTTTTATGCAGGTTCCTTTTTACCACAGGAATGTTCCTACTGGTGCAAAAATAGTGCCCATCAGAGCTCAGGTCACCACAGAGGCTCCTGCGAAAGCAGAGAAAATCTCCAAGAAGCAGGAAGAAGGAGTGATTGTAAACAAGTTTAAACCTAAAGAACCATATATTGGCCGGTGCCTTTTCAACACCAAGATCACGGGAGATGACGCCCCCGGAGAAACGTGGCACATGGTTTTCAGTACTGAGGGTATTTCTCCCCTATATGGAATTATTCATTATGTGATGATTAATAGGATCAAGTTGAGCCCATGAACTTGGAGTATAGGGTGGCTTTCGTATGCTTGACCAGGACTTGTATGCATCATGTTGTGGAGTGATAATTGCTCTAGCTATCTGGTGCTTTTAGATAAGCACCACAGCAATTTCAACATAGTGTTTGGAGAGTTGTAAGGTACAAAAAATTTGAGTTTTGTCATAATGACAATTGTATTAGATTCAAGATCATTTATTTGCATCTTCGATGTTGCAATTTTTAGCAATTGACCGCATTATTGCTAGAAAATGTTGAAGAGTATCAATATTGTTGTTCGCTTGCATGACTAGTTGTATGACATGACGATTAAGTGTAATGTTTGCGTTGCTATACTGCTTAAAATATTTGAGTTACAATGTTACCATCTGAACAATATTTGGTACCTCGGCAAACATTCGGTTCAACGTTTGTGTGAGCTGGTGCCTCTTTGATCCAATTGGGATTGTTGGGTCTGATCTAACAAAGAAGTTTGTCTTTTTGAGCAGGGGAGGTCCCCTATAGTGAGGGCCAATCCATTGGCGTGATTCCGGAAGGCGTGGACAAGAATGGGAAGCCTCACAAGTTAAGATTGTATTCAATAGCAAGTAGCGCCCTTGGTGACTTTGGAGATTCCAAGACTGTAGGTTTTCCTCTAAATGAATTATGAGACCATTATGATTTAGATCTTTGGAAATACTTTCATTATAGTGATATCGTTGTTTCAATTCAATGGTATACAGGTCTCTTTGTGTGTTAAAAGACTTGTTTATACCAATGAACAGGGGGAAGTAGTTAAAGGAGTTTGCTCAAACTTCTTGTGTAAGGCTTTGATTAAGAAAGAATTTTGTCAATGGTTTTGAATTTTTAAGTTTCAGATCATTTGATGCATGAAATCAAAATCTTCTTGACTTAGGTGACTTGAAACCTGGATCTGAAGTGAAGATAACAGGACCTGTTGGTAAAGAGATGCTCATGCCTAAAGATCCTAATGCTAACTTAATCATGGTATATTGCACGTTACTGCTCTTTGTATACCAGGTTCTTCTTTTCATGTCAACTTTTTGCTGAAAATTGTTGAACTTGGACATTAATTTCTTTGGTAGCTTGGAACTGGAACTGGGATTGCTCCTTTTCGTGCATTCTTGTGGAAAATGTTCTTTGAGAAGCACGAAGATTACAAGGTACACAATATTCTGAGTCCTGAAGATTCATCTTTCTTGATACATTCTTGTTACATTTTTAAAACCTCGAATATCATCAGACTTGAAACAAAAAAATAAAAAAAGAACATCAAAACAAACAATCTCTGATCACAAGCATCGCAAAGCTGATCTTTCACAATGTTGACAGTCACCTGTCTTCTATTATTGCAGTTCAATGGTTTGGCGTGGTTGTTTTTGGGTGTCCCCACGAGCAGCTCATTGCTCTACAAAGAGGTAATTTATAAAATTTGTACTCACATCTATACTAACTTATACCAATGAACTTTCTACGTTGGATCTGTACCAAAATACATCTTTTGACTACAAATAATGCATGTCAGTAGTAGAGCCAGGGTGGTCATCTGGACATGGCCTTAGTTGTTAATGATCGAAGTTTAGATTTCAAGTCGAAATTATTGATTCTAAAATGGAAAACGAAGTTCAAAATTTTATGTCTGGTATTCTCTCGTGTTTCCGAGTAGACCAAGAAAAAAGGTTCCCTATCAACGATCTAAAGTGGCAACCAACTATTTGATAGAGAACAAGTCAGTCGAATACGTATCCCAGATTGTGTTATAAACTTCTTGTTACTCCTAAAGACCAAGCATTTTGCTGGTGCGCAGGAATTCGAGAAAATGCAGGAGAAATTCTCAGATAACTTCCGGTTGGATTTTGCTGTTAGCAGAGAACAAGCGAATGCGCAGGGGGAGAAAATGTACATCCAAACTCGCATGGCTGAATACGCAGAAGAACTATGGGAACTACTTAAGAAAGACAACACCTATGTCTACATGTGTGGACTCAAGGGCATGGAAAAGGGAATTGATGATATCATGGTTTCTTTAGCTGCTAAAGACGGTAATTTTACAGAAAATCTTTGTGGCGCGTTTTGCTCAGATCCTGTCACTGTAAGGGACAGGACCTGAATTTTGTTTAAGGACAGGGAGGCCTGTGTCAACATTTCTGAAAAAATTATTCATGTCGTTCTTGGTTGAGGGGTTCACCTAAGAACCTCGAATCCGTCCCTGCCCGTGTTCCATGCATAGTATCCCTGTTTAATCTAATATATTTGATCTTATGTCCAGGTATCGACTGGATCGATTATAAAAAGCAGTTGAAGAAAGGAGAGCAGTGGAATGTGGAAGTTTACTGATTCTTGGTTTTCTTGTGCAGATATGAGCAATTCTCGTGTCTCTGGCTTAATTTTGTCTGAAGTGTGTAAATAGGAAAATTGTTTTGTAACAAATTTCAATCATTTTATAGAGATTCAAGAGCTTTCTTTGCCAAAATATATTCATTACTTACGGGATTGTACTCATAAATTTTATTTTCTAAATATCCTTTTAATATTATCATATTTAATTTTTCAAAAAAATAATTAAATGTAAGAATGTGTTTTTTTCTCATACTACTATCTCATCAAAGATTTTCTTGTTTAAAACTATATTCTATAATTTATGCAAGTGTTAGGTTGAATGGGTTTCAATATTGTATCAAGACTTAATATGAACAAAGACTAGTAGTTTTTACAAAGTGTTTTAAGTGTGGAATAGACGAACGCTTGATCGATGATAATAGATTTCAATTATCTTAATTAACATTTTATCGACTTGCCCATTATAGTTTACCTAGCTAGCGTGATTTGCAGATTATTACGTGAAATTCGGAGTTTATCCGGTGTGCACTGAAAGATAGTGACCGCGAGTTCTTACGATATTAAAAAAAGATGTGTGTTGATAATAATAATTTGTAAATTGTTTATCGATTTAATAAATAAAATATATTCTTTCATTTTGTTTTATATATTACACAAAGTTTCAAATCAATTTTATGTTTTGAAAAAATTATGTTCACTCGTATCAATGATATTGTAAAGTGTAAACGATATGGTATGATGAATTGATGATATATCTATATACCTATAAAATTGTGGATAGTAGAAAAATTTTCTCATTGTGAACGAACATTAATACCCTTCACATTTTTACTTATTTTCATTATTAGGTAACATATATGGTAATTTCACATTTATTCCATTAATTAATAATTAATACTAATTAACCATATTTTATGATTATTATTTTGTGTTTTTGACTTTATTCTCCATGTTCTTAAATGTTTGAGCTAATTTTAAATAAACATACTATTAAATTTACTTAATATTAATATCAATTATTTTTTTCAAATTTTAATAATTTTCGTTCTAAATTTAATATTGATAAATGAAGAAACAAAAAAATTAAAATAATCAGTATTATTTTTAAACTAAATAAAATGAGTTGAATTGAAAATAAAATTATATTTAATCAAATTTTTAAATTTATTTTGTCAAACTATTAATTTTTAAATGCATTAACAAATATAATATTTTATAAACCTAAATTGTGAATATAAATAATATTAATAAAAAAAGTTAATAAATTTGAATCAGAAGTACATATAAAAGTGAGGACGAATAATCGTTCATCCACATACATTGGATGATATGATACTAGAAAAATATTGTTGTACAGTTGATAAAATGAGAAAGAAATATGTAGAAAATCAATCAATTTTTTCATTAGTTTTTTTATTGTTTTTAATTAACAACAAAAGAGGAAAAATTTGAAAAAGTTAAGCACAATATAAATCTAATGTATTGATAGCCTTTTAATAATAATCAATTGAATTGGAAAATATTATTATACTTAAGTAATTATATTTTATTCTAATTCAAATTTAGTAACTTTTTAATGTCCAATATATATAGAATTCATCAGTAGAGTACATGATTTTATTTTTCAAACGATAATAAGAAAAAAAAGAACCTTAAAATAGAAATATATAATGAAAACGATAATAAGAAAAAAAAGAACCTATAAAAGTGTGGACAAATGAATCGTTCATCCACATACATCGGATGATGTGATGCTAGAAAAATATTGTTGTACAATTGCTAAAATGAGAAAGAAATATGTAGAAAATCAATCAATTTTTTCATAAGTTTTTTCCCACTAATTTTGATAATAAATAAAATAAATTGAATGATTAATTGTTTTAATTACTCTCATAGATTCTATTTTATTTAAGTCTCCTCATATTTATATATTATCAAATAGTACTCAATCATAACAATAATGTCATGACATTTTATTTGTAGTTGTAGTGTTATTTACATACAAGTATATAATGACAATTATATTGACAAAAAGGTAAGCACACATTAAATAAAAAAAATCAACAAACACTTAATTTGAAAAAAAAAAATAAAAATTTGAGCTTATTCACAAATCTATATACCTATAAAAGTGTGGATAGTAGAAAAGTTTTCTCATTGTGAACGTATTTTATTACCCTTCACATGTTTACTTATTTTCATTATTAGGTAACATATTTGGTAATTTCACATTTATTCCATTAATTAATAATTAATACTAATTAACCATATTTTATGATTATTATTTTGTGTTTTTGACTTTATTCTCCATGTTCTTAAATGTTTGAGCTAATTTTAAATAAACATACTATTAAATTTACTTAATACTTATATCAATTATTTTTTTCAAATTTTAATAATTTTCGTTCTAAATTTAATATTGATAAATGAAGAAACAAAAAAATTAAAATAATCAGTATTATTTTTAAACTAAATAAAATGAATTGAATTGAAAATAAAATTATATTTAATCAAAATTTTAAATTTATTTTGTCAAACTATTAATTTTTAAATGCATTAACAAATATAATATTTTATAAACCTAAATTGTGAATATAAATAATATTAATAAAAAGAGTTAATAAATTTGAATCAGAAGTGCATATAAAAGTGAGGACGAAGAATCGTTCATCCACATACATTGGATGATATGATACTAGAAAAATATTGTTGTACAGTTGATAAAATGAGAAAGAAATATGTAGAAAATCAATCAATTTTTTCATTAGTTTTTTTATTGTTTTTAATTAACAAAAAAAGAGGAAAAATTTGAAAAAGTTAAGCACAATATAAATCTAATGTATTGATAGCCTTTTAATAATAATCAATTGAATTGGAAAATATTATTATACTTAAGTAATTATATTTTATTCTAATTCAAATTTAGTAACTTTTTAATGTCCAATATATATAGAATTCATCAGTAGAGTACACGATTTTATTTTTTAAACGATAATAAGAAAAAAAAGAACCTTAAAATAGAAATATATAATGAAAACGATAATAAGAAAAAAAAGAACCTATAAAAGTGTGGATTAATGTCTCACGATTTTTATATGTGAGGCGAGTCAACCGTACCGATATTCACAATAAAAATTAATATTCTTAGAATAAAACTTAAAATGAAAAATTGTTGTCATATGTTCTTAATTATTCCAAATTATAAGCAAGTACTATTTTAGATTTTCAAGATGTAATTTTTACATTTTAGGAACATATTTACCAATTAATTTATTTAATGAGTAGATAAATATCAACATCATATACTAAAATGTTTTCTTCAACTCTTATATTGTTTAATTAATTAAAATATATTCATATAATTCTATTACACTCTTATATTGCTTAATCAATTCAAATCATTTCACATCATTGTATTTGTATTGTTATTTTAGTTCAATTTAGTACTTAATCTGATAAATCATTATTCCAAATTCTTATAATTTGTTTTGATCTATCTTTTTCCGAACGAAATGTTGTTTCATGGATTTGATCTCGTTATGCAAAGATTAAAAATATTTTTACTATTAATTTATTTTTTAGTTATTTAGAATATGGGTTCACGTGCGGATCCACGTGCTTTTTTGCTAGTAGTATTAAATGGAAATCCAATATAACACATATTTTGATCTAAAAACAGTTGGGGTCATTTCCAGAATTAGAGAATAATATGAGGGGTTATTGGCAATTACTTGAAGTTCTCTAAAATTGTGCCTCCATATACGGTGGGGATTATTCGTTATAGAGGGTTTTAGGGTTTTGAGGTCTGGTCATCTTTTGGTTATGGCGGACGAGAAGGTTACTCGATCGAAAGGAGTTGTGGCGAGATTCAATGATCAAAAAGGGTACGGATTCATCCAACCCGATGAAGGTGGCGAAGATTTGTTCGTTCATCACACCGCCGTCAAGTCCGAGGGATTTCGCACGCTGTACGAGGGTCAAACCGTCGAGTTCACGATAATTCTGGATGGAGACAAAACCAAAGCTGTTGACGTCACGGCCCCTGGAGGTGGCCCCGTCGATTCCACTTTCCGGAGGCGGAATGACAGAGATAGCCGTGGTGGATATGGTTATAATGGTCGGAGGACTAATAATGGGAATGACTATGGATATCGAAGCGGCGGTGGCGAGTGTTATAATTGTGGACAGTTAGGGCATATGGCTAGGGATTGCAATGGCGGGAGTATCGGTGGGAATGATGGTGGTTGTTACACCTGCGGTGGGTATGGGCACATAGCGAGGGAGTGTCCTACTGGGAACCGTCGGGGAAACGGAAGTAGTGGGGTTTGTTTTACTTGTGGTGAGCCCGGGCATATGGCAAGGGAGTGTTTGGGTGGTGGGAACAGTAGAGGGGGTGGCGGCTTTGGGAACGGAAGTAACGGGGTTTGTTTTACTTGTGGTGATCCCGGGCATATGGCAAGGGATTGTGTGGGTGGTGGGAACAGTAGATGGGGTGGCGGCTTTGGGAACGGAAGTAACGGGGTTTGTTTTACTTGTGGTGATCCCGGGCATATGGCAAGGGAGTGTGTGGGTGGTGGGAACAGTAGAGGGGGTGGTGGCTTTGGGAACGGAAGTAATGGGGTTTGTTTTACTTGTGGTGAGCCCGGGCATATATCAAGGGAATGTGTGGTTGGTGGGAACAGTAGAGGGGGTGGCAGCTTTGGGAGGTCTAGCGGTGGCCCTGATGGACGAAAGTGCTTCAATTGTGGGAAATCTGGTCACTTTGCCAAGGAATGCACAGAAGCACCTCGTGGATGAGGCGATTTGGCTATTCAGTTTTCTATTTTACTCTTTTTGTAATTTCCATTGGGATATTTTCATGTGCTGTCACTATAATCTGGTGGGTTATGCTTATAGGATGGTAAGTTGGTGATTTACATAACTTGGAATGGATTTTGATGATTGTTTTGATATGCTATCAACTGATTTGTGCCGGAAAACTTTCCTTTGAACGGTGGTATACAATTTTATAAATATGGTGATTTGATGACTCAAATTTGTGTTTCTACTCCTTGTATGGAGTCTTAGTCTGATTGTTGATCAGGCCACTAGATTTGGCAAGCTCTACTTATTTCGAATATTTATTAATGTTTTGAAGTCTAAACGGTGTTTTCTCTTTGCCTATGCATCTTGGTGATATGCAACTTGGGTTAAATTGGCTAATGCAAAGCAAGAGGCAGATATAATGAAATAGAACTTTGGTTGATATCATCCAATGCTAAGTTTCTGTATCCGGGCAATGAGTTCGTCTGCCCTCTTGAGTATTAATTTGTGAATTTTGAAAAATATTAATATTCGTATTTGTAATTGTGATCGAATTCGCATCTTGTATTATCTTATGCATTTTAGTTTGTTGGAACACCTCTACTTGCCTGTTAGTATTGCTGAATTTTTTTCATTTGTGCTCTGTTCCCCGTTGATTTGTTTTCAGACTTATCTTTAAGTAATTTTAAAGTTTATTTTGAACTACGTGGGGCAGAAGTACATATATAGTAGAATCGAATACTGCGATTTAATTTTCTTTTTCTCCTGGTTTTTGAATAGAACTGTATATAATTAGTGACCATGTTCGGTATTGATGGACTTGAATCTAAAGAGACTACTTCACTTAATTTTATGATTCAAGTCTTATTACTAGGTGACAACTCTTTATACAATATTACATTATCCAATTTAGACTTGATATCTTCTGGACCATAAGTTACTTCTCCCTGGGATGCAATGTATAATGTTTTGTTTGAGTTGTGATTCATCTGTTATAACGTTCTTGCTTTCTGGCCTGCTAATAGTTAAAATCACCTGTTTCGGTCTGTTTTTAACATTTCCATCAAAGTGCTGCTTCTACTGCTAACTGCTAAGATGGTGACCTCAACATGGATACTTGAGTGGATGTAAACCTCAGATTTGGTTGGGGCTGCATAGTGTACATATATTTTTTTATCTCATTAAGACCCAGATTCGTACTTCAGGTTGTGCTGGTTTATGTTTTGAATGGATGTTTTTTGAAGGCCAAGTAGTTTCTTTTCTTTCCAACTTTGAAAATATTACCAAAAACAAACACGATCAAATGAGTTGGCTAAAGAGCCAGCCCAAAGGCGTTTTCTTTTCGCCAACCCTTGCCCGGCATCAAATTATAAGTACATTAATCTTTATGGTGTGCTATGAGAGCTTGCTCCAGCATCAAAACACGTAGTCTGCACAACTCCAACCATGTTTAAATCTTTGCAACGAGGTCAGCACACATGCCTTCCAAGTCGCAAACGTCTGCTGCTCATGCGGGGCGTGTGTGCTGATCATGCCTAACATGTTCCAACCACATTCTTTGTTAACAGTCGATGACATGCCGATTAAATCAAAAACAACCGTCACACGATTCTTTTATGATCTCATTAAGTGGAACAATCTACAAAACTAACTCTTTTTTGTTGCTGTTGGTGCCACAAAAATTTTATAATTAGCAATCAACTTATCAAAATGAAAAAACCAAACTATTCTCCATTGATTATTATAATAAAATCAAATTTGTACACCCCATTAAAAATGTGAGATGAATATAACTCTCAATTAATATTACTGTTAGACTAATTGTGATTAATTTTTCAAATAAAATCATTAGTTGATTAAGCAAAAACCAATGTAAAGGTTTCGAAAATCAACTAATATATATAAGAAATTTCATGTTGGGGATACAATTAGTTAACCAAAAAGGCAATATGTAACATAATAACGATTGTTGTGGTGGGTAAATATATAATGTAAATGTCACATTCTCCATTCCGTGTATATATAATATTTGTTCGGCCGCATTTATTTGGGGTAGGCCGCTGCTGAATCTGAACAACATTACCAACTTATATTCAATGAAACATTTAAAACGTCAGTGTGTTAGTTCACTTACCACTGGTGGGGCCACTGCCTTAATATCTATGGAGAATGCATAGATAAATAATACGATGATTGGGAAAATATTTGAATAGAACCGATGAATATTATTGAATAAATAATAACAATAAAATCTTATATGAGATGGTTTCATAAATTAATTTATTGAGACGAATATTCAACTTGTCGTAAAAAATATTACTTTTCATTACGAATGTAAGGCCAGAGAATTTGATTATCGTAATCTGAAATGAATTGTGGATAAATTGAGGTGATTATAGATGAAACAGATCAGACCGGGATAGACAAAAAGAAGACCGAATTATGTACGAGGACAGAACACCTCGCGCATATGCGCGACCGGGCAGGGCGCATATGCGCGAGGCAGGCAGAGCACCTCGCGCATATGCGCGACATGGATCCGCGCATGTGCGCGAGGGTACCCGAGAGTTGTGAAGAATTGTGAAGGACCTCGCGCATATGCGCTGAATGAGGGCGCGCATATGCGCGAGCTGCCGAGACATACACGCGCCGAGACATAGTGTCTCGCGCATATGCGCGAGACGTGTTGTGTTAGGGTGAAGCCACTTGCCCTTCTTCATGTATAATATATATATATATATATATATCAAAGTACAATTCCTCCCTTCAGATTTCCAGCAAGGAGAAACGAAACCAACCGAGAGAAGTTAAAGTCCTTGAGTCTAGATTTGTGATTGTGTGAAATCCGTCCATTAGATTTGCAATCCGACTTTGATACTGTGTTTCTATCGACGCAGACTTCAACTGGACGTAAGTTTTATTACGTTTTGTTATGTCTTGAAATTAGGATATTGTCAGAATCGGATATGATTCATATATGATGTTATTGATATGTTAGACGTCGTAGAATCGAAACCGGATCGAAGAAATGTTATCGTATAAGATTGTTATCGATTTTCCAGCTTATATGGTATGAGTAGTACAGAATTTTGGGGTTATGATATGCATATCATTGTTGTTATGAATTGGTGATATTGATCTTATGATGTGCAAATTGCCGGTATATCAAGACTACACCGTTATGCCGTAGAAATGCATCGAGATTCATATCGGTATTCATACGTTGAGTTGAAAATTGATATAGTGCATCTTATACATGTATTTCAGATTGGTATTTGTGAGGCCCTTAGCTCCTAATCGTTATTACAACACAATCTGATTAGGGTTAACTAATTACAGCGGAAAACGAGTTTAAAATTTCTTTACGATGAACCCAAAACATCTTATTTGAATACTAAAAATAGTATTTAGTCTCACATCATAAACATGCACACACGAACTCAAAACCAATCATATACAAACAACTCATATCCTCGGGACATGCCCCGGTATATAAATACATATACATATATACTGGGAACAAAGCATAAACTTCAACTCAAACTGTGACTCCCTCCAGAAGTACCCTCTCCGGTCTCCTGATAACCTGGAGTACCTGCCATTGTCCACACACAAAGACAACAACAGCCCCCCTTGGGGGTGAGCAAAGCTCCGTATGGAACAACCAATCATATATACCACAGATATCTAAACAATGATATATGGTATGCAATGCATGTATGTC
The DNA here is from genome assembly GCF_025594145.1 of Primulina tabacum. NCBI lineage: Eukaryota > Viridiplantae > Streptophyta > Magnoliopsida > Lamiales > Gesneriaceae > Primulina > Primulina tabacum. The sequence goes on along the minus strand of NC_134552.1, from coordinate 6,819,744 downwards.
GTGGAGGTATCAGGTCAAATGCCCATCCACTGAGTATATGTCAGAATCAAACGAATCGCTATCAAATCAATGCTCGAGCTGGCACACCTGCCTCAATAAGGGATACTCGTATGATAGCGTCGACGAAGCGCCATCAAATCCCAAATCTCATATCAATCGTCGAGGCCACAAATGTCTATGCTTTAAGGGTCATATAATACCAAACATAGAATTGTGTTCACAAACCCCAGAATCCAATCAAATCATATCAGGGTATCCAAGGATCATAGCTCAACGTGCATGTCATGTATCGATGTATGCATCAAACGATGTGTGTTAACAAAACATTTATTTTATACATCGATATTCAAATCTCAATGTCATGTATGCCACATAAACTCAACAATTAAGGCATATAGACACATGTTCTCAATCCAATCAGTCCAATCAATCCAACATATATCATATAATATAGATACCTGTCGTATGTTATCCCCGGTCGCAACATACCTCAATTCTTCGTTTCCAGTTGATGTAGCCTGAAGATATTGATATTACACTTTATCTACATCAATAACATACTCATTCCAATCAATAACATACTCCAAAATCATTAATATGAGTTTCAAATATCATTTGAAACTTCAAAAATTTATATCAAATCCAAATCATAATATAATTCAATTCCGACTTCGAAACTTAGTTTCTTGTCGGTTATTCTACCGCATATATTTATCAGAATTAATAATAACTGACAAATATTTCTTCAATCTCAATCCAACGATTAAAATTCTCTAATTATAATAAATTGAGAATAATTCAAAATAACATCACTATAATCTTCTCTACTCCGTTAAAATCATACACTACTCAACAATCTTCAATTTCTGTATGATTTCACAATTTATCGGATTTATTCCAAAAATCGACGAATTTCAAACATCACCAAAACTATGAAATTTATACCTCAAATCGAAGACGACCTCGTGTCAATGATCCCAAAACTGAAGTCGGTTCGTCGATTGGATAAACTGTTACGTCGCAAGACCGAAAAGAAAATAAAAATGAATTTTCTCTCCTTTCGCCATTCTCGATTTGGAGGAGATAAGTGAGATTCATTTCATTTGAAATGAATCCACCGTCTCAACATTTTTCTTTATTTTTTTTATTTTTTAAATACTATATTATATTATATTAATAAAATAATATAATATAATATATACTATTTAACATTTTAACATCGATATATTCCTTTTGACCAGTCAAACGATCCAATTTTTCAAAACTCAAAACATGAAACTTCTATATCTTTGAGTTTTCTACGTTATATCCAAATCTCAAATCATTTGGGCTAATATTCGGACAATTATGTTAAAATCCATAACATAATTACCATTTTGCCTTAAAATTAATTCATTATTTTTCAACTTATTTACGAAAATGTCATCAATGCTATTTTATATTCGGGGTCTCACATTTCTCCTCAACTTAAAAGATTTCGTCCTCGAAATCTCAAACATCTCTATATACATAACATTGGCAAACATATAATATGTCACCAGTTATAGTACATATCAAAACTAAAATCAGTAAATGGATCATCATACATTGAATACAATGGAACAGATGGAATATAACCAAACAAGTGCGGATATGATTTTCGCATCTTGCTTTCCAATTCCCACGTTGACTCCTCTACACCATGCCGTGTCCATTGCACTCGAACTAAAGGAATCGATTTCTTACGCAAAATCTTTTCTTTTCGATCCATAATGCGAACAGGTTGTTCGGCATAGGAAAGAGAAGGATCAAGTTCAACCTCATCAGGTGCAAGTACATGTGATGGATCTGGTTTATACTTCCTCAGCATAGAAACATGAAACACATCATGAATGGCAGATAAAGCTGGTGGCAATGCCAACCGATAAGCAAGATCACCAACTCGATCAAGTATCTCGTATGGACCAACATATCGAGGAGATAACTTCCCTCGCATGTCAAATCAAACAGTGCCTCTAAAGGGAGATATTTTCAAAAATACTTTGTCACCTTTCTGGAATTCCAAGGGTCGTCTTCGTTTATTCCCATAACTCGTTTGACGATCCTGAGCAGCTTTCATCCGCTGCAGAATTAACTGAACCTTATCGTTCATTTCCTGTATCATTTCAGGTCCAGTCAATTGAATCTCACCAATCTCATCCCAGAATAACGGTGATCTACATCGTCTCCCATATAGAGCTTCAAACGGTGCCATACCAATACTCGTTTGAAAGCTATTATTATAAGAAAATTCAACCAATGGTAAGGCATCTTGCCATCCCATTCTGAAATCAATCACAATCGCACGTAACATATCCTCTAACGTTTGAATAGTACGCTCAGTCTGGCCATCGGTTTGAGGATGATACACAGTACTCATAGCCAAACGCGTACCCATCGCTTCTTGAAAACTACCCCAGAATTTAGAAGCAAACCTGGGATCACGATCAGATACAATCGAGACTGGTACACCATGCAGTCTCACAACATTCTCAATGTATAAACGGGCCATAATCTTATAAGGATAAGTCCGCTCATACGAAATAAAATGTGCAAATTTCGAAAGCCGATCAATAATGACCCAAATAGCATCACAGCCCTTGGGCGAACGAGGTAAATGAGTCACAAAATCCATAGCAATATGTTCCCAATTTCATTTTGGGATTTCGAGATTATGGAGTAATCCTCCAGGTTTCATTCTCTCGGCTTTCACTTGCTGGCAGACAAGACATTTAGAAATAAACTCAGCAATGTCCTTCTTCATATGTCTCCACCAGAATTGAGGTCTCAATGTCAAATACATCTTCCGACCTCCAGGGTGAATACTGTATTTGCTACAATGTGCTTCTCGAAGAAGGGCAGATTTCAAATCAGAATCATCAGGAACTACCAGCCGACCATTAAGTCGTAAAGAACCATCAGAAGAAATCTGAAATCCAGACTGATGTCCTGCAAATACAAGTTCTTTCGACTTTTGGATCTGAGCATCGCTTCGTTGGGCCTTTCGTATTTTCGATATCAAATTCGGCTCAATTTGCAATGTTGAGACAGTGACAGAATTCCAATTCGAGTGAAAAGTCCAGCCAGAAGTACATATATCCTCGTGTACTTTGGCGACATAAACAGAAGCTAGAACAGAATCATAAACTTTCCTACTAAGGGCATCCGCGGTAACATTCACCGATCCAAGGTGATATTGAATCTCACAATCAAAATTCTTCAGGAGATCCATCCACCTGCGTTGCCTCATATTCAAATCAGATTGAGAAAAGAGGTATTTCAGACTTTTATGGTCCGAATAAATAACAAACTTTTCTCCGTACAAATAATGGCGCCAAATCTTCAGTGCAGACACAATGGCGGCCAATTCAAGATCATGAACAGGATAACGAGTTTCATGAGATTTCAATTGACGAGACGCATAAGCAACCACTTTGCCATGTTGCATCAGAACACAGCCCAAACCTTTACCAGACGCATCTGTACACACCACAAATCCTCCGGTACCTGAGGGAATAGTAAGCACAGGTGCTGTAGTCAATCTTGTCTTTAATTCAAGAAAACTAGCTTCAAATTCATCTGACCAAATGAATCGCTGATTCTTCTGTGTCAGTTGAGTAATATGTTTAGCTATTTTCGAAAATCCTTCAATAAAACGACAATAATATCCAGCTAAACCCATGAAGCTACGGATTTCAGGAACATTCGTAGGTCTCGGCAAATTCAATACAGCTTCGACCTTCGCAGGATCAACAGATATGCCATGTCTCGAAATGACGTGGCCTAAAAATACCACTTTGTCCATCCAAAATTCACATTTGGACAATTTAGCATATAAATGACTAGTACGAAGAATTTGAAGCACCTGTCTCAAATGTTCAGCATGCTTCTTTTTCGATTTCGAATATACAAGAATATCATCAATAAAGACGATAACGAATCGGTCAAGATAATCTCGGAAGACACGATTCATTAAATCCATAAAAACAGCAGGAGCATTCGTGAGACCGAAAGGCATAACCAAGAATTCATAGTGGCCATACCTCGTACGAAAAGCAGTTTTGGGCACATCCTCGTCTCGAACTCGTACTTGATGATACCCGGAACGAAGATCAACCTTCGAGTATACAGAAGTACCCTGAAGCTGATCAAATAAGTCATCAATACGGGGAAGTGGGTGCTTGTTTTTCCCAGTAGCCCGATTCAGTTGCCTATAGTCGATACACATTCGCATAGTACCATCTTTCTTTCGAACAAATAAAACTGGAGCTCCCCAAGGTGATACACTCGGTCGAATATATCCCTTATCGAGAAGATCCTGTAATTGTTCTTTCAATTCTTTCAATTCCAATGGTGCCATGCGATAAGGAGCTTTCGAAATAGGCGCAGTTCCCGGTACAAGATCAATACTAAACTCAACTTCTCGATGAGGAGGAAAATCAGGAATCTCATCGGGAAATACATCCGGGAATTCTTTCGCAACAGGAATCTCCTTCTTCGAAATATCAATAGCGTAGATAAGATAACCCTCATCTCCGCTAGTCGACAATCGGGACATTTCCAAGGAAGATACCAATGGAATTTTGGCTTGGGAACCCTTGCCATAAAAATTCCACTTGGGTCCATCAATCGGTCGAAATCGAACCACTCCATGACAACAATCAACAGTAGCTCGATTTGTCATCAAGATATCCATGCCAACAATACAATCAAAGTCGTGCATTGGGAGGACAATCAAATTCAGAAATACCACATTATCCTCATATATCAATACACAATTATGCACAACTTGCTCAGACAAAATAATCTTCCCTGCTGGCGTGGCTATCGACAAAGTATCATACAACGGGGTACACTCAATATCGTGAGATGCAACAAATGCATGAGATATGAATGAATGAGATGCTCCTGTATCAAATAAAACACGTGCAAGATAATCGCAAAGCGTGAAAATACCTGCAATCACGCCACCAGGAGCTTCTCTCGCCTGATCCTCGGTCATGGCGTACATTCTCACTTGAGGAGAAACTTGGACACTCTGACCACCCGGTCCTCGATATCGTGGGACACTCAACTGCTGAAAGGATGGAACAGGAACATCAGGTCTCATCATACTGGGGCCACCTCTAAATCCTGGCTGGGGTTGGGAAGAAGTCGTACCCCTGTTCGGACATACTCGAGAGAAATGGCCTTCCTTGCCCACACTGATAACAAGTACCAAACATACCTCGACACTGCTCGATAGTATATTTACCCCCACAATGGCTACAGTAAGGAGCAATCACATAACTCCCTCGCTGTGATCCACTCGAACTCGAAGAAGACGAAGAAATAGAACCAGTCTTCTTGAACTTCTTACCTCTCGGCCGCAAAGTAGGCTGCTGGGCTGACACTGGAGGTGGAGGAGTATACTGTGGACCTCCTCGCCTAAGTCCAGCCTCGGCTGCCTTGGCTCGTTCAACTGCCTCTGCGTAGATGATAGGCAATCCAGAAACAACATAAGTATATAAAGCAGGATGTAATCCATTTACAAACCTGTTATATTTTGCCCTCACATTCCCAGCTACGTGAGGTGCATACTTCAATAGAGTAGAAAATTTTGAAGCATACTCCGCAACAGACATCGTTCCCTGCTGCAGCTTATTAAATTAATTCTCTTGAGCAGTATAATAGGAAGGAGGAGAGTACTGCTCCAAAAACTGGGCCTTGAAGATATCCCAAGTGACTTCAATCCCGGCCTCTTTCAGTCCAATCTCAGCGGCTTCTCACCAAGATTTAGCTCGGTCCTTCAACTGATAAAGAGCAAGTTTCAGTCTCCGAGCCTTGGAATACTCAACAATATTAAACAGATGCTCAATATCCTTCAACCAGGATTCAGCTCTTTCAGCACTCCCAGTGCCAAAGAACCTCGGTGGTTTTAGATCCTGGAATCGAGCCATCACCACATCCATGGACAATCCTTCAAATTGCCCAACTATTCTCTCAGTACTGCTACTCGCAGTTTCATTTGTGGGATCCATCTACAAATCAAAGGATGAATATCACAAATCAATATCAATGTCACATCATCATCATCTCATATCAATAATCTCATCAATAACTTACTCAAACCAAATCAAGTAGGAGCAAGTAATACAAATAAATCAAACACAATTGCACAAATCATTTGTGCCTATTCAAGTGTACACAAGACTCAATCGAGCATTCCCAGCTATGCTCTGATACCATCTAGTGTGGGGCCCTTAGCTCCTAATCGTTATTACAACACAATCTGATTATGATTAACTAATTACAGCGGAAAACGAGTTTAAAATTTCTTTACGATGAGCCCAAAACATCTTATTTGAATACTAAAAATAGTATTTAGTCTCACATCATAAACATGCCCACACGAATTCAAAACCAATCATATACAAACAACTCATATCCTCGGGACATGCCCCGGTATATAAATACATATACATATATACTGGGAACAAAGCATAAACTTCAACTCAAACTGTGACTCCCTCCAGAAGTACCCTCTCCGGTCTCCTGATAACCTGGAGTACCTGCCATTGTCCACACACAAAGACAACAACAGCCCCCCTTGGGGGTGAGCAAAGCTCCGTATGGAACAACCAATCATATATACCACAGATATCTAAACAATGATATATGGTATGCAATGCGTGTATGTCGTGGAGGTATCAGGTCAAATGCCCATCCACTGAGTATATGTCAGAATCAAACGAATCGCTATCAAATCAATGCTCGAGCTGGCACACCGGCCTCAATAAGGGATACTCGTATGATAGCGTCGACGAAGCGCCATCAAATCCCAAATCTCATATCAATCGTCGAGGCCACAAATGTCTATGCTTTAAGGGTCATATAATACCAAACATAGAATTGTGTTCACAAACCCCAGAATCCAATCAAATCATATCAGGGTATCCAAGGATCATAGCTCAACGTGCATGTCATGTATCGATGTATGCATCAAACGATGTGTTTTAACAAAACATTTATTTTATACATCGATATTCAAATCTCAATGTCATGTATGCCACATAAACTCAACAATTAAGGCATATAGACACATATTCTCAATCCAATCAGTCCAATCAATCCAACATATATCATATAATACAGATACATGTCGTATGTTACCCCGGTCGCAACATACCTCAATTCTTCGTTTCCAGTTGATGTAGCCTGAAGATATTGATATTACACTTTATCTACATCAATAACATACTCATTCCAATCAATAACATACTCCAAAATCATTAATATGAGTTTCAAATATCATTTGAAACTCATATTAATGATTTTGCATTTGAAACTTCAAAAATTTATATCAAATCCAAATCATAATATAATTCAATTCCGACTTCGAAACTTAGTTTCTTGTCGGTTATTCTACCGCATATATTTATCAGAATTAATAATAACTGACAAATATTTCTTCAATCTCAATCCAACGATTAAAATTCTCTAATTATAATAAATTGAGAATAATTCAAAATAACATCACTATAATCTTCTCTACTCCGTTAAAATCATACACTACTCAACAATCTTCAATTTCTGTATGATTTCACAATTTATCGGATTTATTCCAAAAATCGACGAATTTCAAATATCATCAAAACTATGAAATTTATACCTCAAATCGAAGACCTCGTGTCAACGATCCCAGAACTGAAGTCGGTTCGTCGATTGGATAAACCGTTACGTCGCAAGACCGAAAAGAAAATAAAAATGAATTTTCTCTCCTTTCGCCATTCTCGATTTGGAGGAGATAAGTGAGATTCATTCACCGTCTCAACATTTTTCTTTATTTTTTTTAATTTTTTTAAATATTATATTATATTATATTAATAAAATAATATAATATAATATATACTATTTAACATTTTAACAACGATATATTCTTTTTGACCAGTCAAACGATCCAATTTTTCAAAACTCAAAACATGAAACTTCTCTGTCTTTGAGTTTTCTACGTTATATCCAAATCTCAAATCATTTGGGCTAATATTCGGACAATTATGTTAAAATCCATAACATAATTACCATTTTGCCTTAAAATTAATTCATTATTTTTCAACTTATTTACGAAAATGTCATCAATGCTATTTTATATTCGGGATCTCATAGTATTGAAGGTTTTGAATATTGGGATTGATTTAATCCAACCAAACACCAAATAAAGAAAGGTATAAATCAATGTTGAACCGGGAGACACGACTCGAGTCAGATTGGACCGGAGTTTCCCTAAACCACATACTAGATTGTTTATGCTTTGAGATGTATATATATTTGTCTATTGAATTATAGAAATGCACTTGAGATAGATGAGTCATTGGCAGAGCGGCCAAGTTACTAGATGTTCGGTAGTATCGAATTGCATAGGAGAAGATCGATTCCTATTGTAGATGTTCGATACAGAAAGGACCGAAGTCTAAGAATAAGACGTACCGCCACCTCGATTGGGAGAGTAGGTGGGAGATTTGTTACGTCTTATTCACACCGGGATCCCTAGACTTAGATGGGAGTCGAGTCAAGAGTTTTATCTGTATTCACTAATGTGTTATAAAATCATGATTCATGTTCTTGATACATGGTTTATGTTTTGTATATGATCTTATGCATTACATGTATACATGTTTTATACTGGGATTTTTTCTCACCGGAGTTTCCGGCTGTTGTCGTGTTTGTATGTGTGCATGGCAACAAGTGGGACAGGATCAGTACCGAGAAGAGCTTGAACGAGTGATGATTAGCGTGGTGATCCGGGCCTAGATGTGAAACTGGTGGTTATTCCTAGACGTGTATTGATGGAAAACGAACACTAGTTAGATGGTTTGTAAATAGAATAAATTTGCAAGTTGATCATGTGTTGTAGACTTTACATTTGATCTTGTATAATAAATAAACTTAACTTGTTGTATGCTTGTATATACTTTTAATTAACAAGCTCAGAAGAGCGAGCTAAGCCCAAGACAAGGGATTGAGGCTCAGAGCTGGCCAAGAGGAGGCTAAGGTTGATCCCTTTTAAGGAGATCATGTGTGCATCTCAAGCCAACAAATGATATTACTAAAAGTTGTGATGTGTCAATTTAGGAAATGGAATGAATGTACTTGCTATGCTTTTAGTAGGAAATAAGGATCTTGGTTGAGGTAGACTCTGTGTGATTATCAGTTATCAATATGTGATCCAAATAACTAACGATTAGTGAAAAAGGCCTATCCAACACCCTTGAGATTGGTTGTTAGATCGTAGTCCAGCAAGGACGATCAATTAACAGGAGTATCCCTAGGGCACTGGACTTACTCGAATTAAGGGGATGACCCTCGATCTAGGACGTTGACCCAAAGGTTTTGTCAAGAATAGTGTTATGCCCTCACTTTAAATATCAGGTTTGGTTCTTGGTTTTGAATAAATATACTTTGTATTAATCTTCTGAGCGATATGTCAGAGCATACTTTGACTTTTTATAACTTTCATTTTTTTGTTTTAGGTAATCACGTAGTCCAAATATTCAAGTTAGGGAATTTGGTTTATCAGATCAACACTCATTTAACTCAATGATCGATCTATATATTTTTTTTAAGCCTCACTTATTATCATTTATTATTATTATTATTATTATTGAACTCCTTGAGTTGGCCATCCTCAAATTCTCCTTGCCTACTTCATAGCCCCAATGTAACCCACTATTTGTTGGCAGGTGAAAGCTGTTTTATTGTTCTTAATATAATATACATTGATACATATATGCTTATATATACACACACATATATACATATACATCTACATAAAATATAATATTCCTAGCTTCTAGGAATCAATGAGCAACTATCTTTCTCACTTGCTAAGAAAAAGATTTTAATTTAATGAAAAAGAAAGTGAGGCAACAAGTAGCTAGCTAGCTCCAGCATCAAAGGTTAACTAGGAAACAAAATCTTAATGCTTTATTGCATTTGACAAAGGAAATGGACGGAAGATCCTTGGCTGAAACGCCCACATGGACCGTTGCCACTGTCACTACACTTTTGGTTGGTACTGGGTTTTTCATTCATGGAGGTTTGAAGAAATTTGGAAAGGTTAATCTTGATTTATAAATGTATTTTTTTATATTTTGTATTTCTTGAAACCCATTTGGGATTTTGAAGCTTGGAAATTTTTGTTTTCTTTTTCTTTTTCTTGGTTACAGTGGTTGGATAGGACTAAAAGGAAGCATCTTCTCGCTGCGCTGAACAAAATTACTGAAGGTAAGAACGATGATATGCTTATATTCTTTCGATGATATCTTGCACCAAAATTATATTTCACGCTTGATTTTATGTCGCTTCCGTTATATTCGTTTTCTGCTTGTCAATGGATGTTCACTTTGGCTTTTGCATTTTGATTTATTTGTGTTGTTTGATGCTTTAATGATTTGAATGTTTGAGCTTTTTGTTGGATTCAACCAGAGCTAATGGTGTTTGGTCTTCTATCGTTGCTGATGGGCCATTGGTTAGTTTTTGTGCCAAAAATTTGTGTAAAATCATCAGCAGTGAGCAGCCGGTTCTATCCATGTGCACCTCAATATAACCTCGAGCGTCAAGCATTTGTAAACCATGCTCTTGATACAAGGCCTAATAATTTTAGCTTCTCGATCCCGCGGAGCTTATTGGATGACTTGCATAAAGATTTTTGCCCCGAGGTATTTTTGTTGGTTTCTGAATTATGACATCTTATGATTCTTTAGTTATGAATGTGGAAGCATAAGCCCCTTTATTGACATAATTCGAGTTCTATGATATGAAAATAATAATTAACATCTGAGAATATTTTTCCTTGTGTGCGATATTTTGTTCTAGGATCATCAACCATTTGCGTCACATGAGAGCCTTGAGCAGCTTCACCGTCTCTTATTTGTTTTGGTTGTTATGCACATCTCGTACAGTTTTTTGGCCGTTGCACTTGCCATGATCAAGGTCAATATATCATTGTATTTAAGTTATATATCTGAATAAACATGTGCTATTTCATAATTCATCGGGCTAAAAGCCGGAGGATTAATGCAGATCTATAGCTGGAGAGCATGGGAAAATAATGCCAAGACAATGGCTTTTCGGGGCCTATTACGTGCAAACGATTCTAGTGGTGATTTATTCAGTTACTATGATATGTCCTCATTGTTTCTCTCTCTTGGAACAAATTCAGCTGATTTTTAGCTAACAAATGTGTCATTTTCATGCAAAATTCCATATAGAGTCTCAAAATTGTGCATCAAATGGAGCGCAAATTAATCGTCCATCAAGTTTCATCTATCACCGAGCTTCTCACCGTTGGAGTCATCAAAGTGTTCTTGTTTGGCTGGTATACCCTTGTAGATGACTATTCTAATAGTAAATTTGAAGCTTTTAAAATTTCTTGGTGTTTCCATTACCATTTCTGGAGCGACGTCTCTGGTGACCTGATGTGGATTAAGGTGGAACCTGTATCTGTTTATTGGTGAAGGATAATACTAAACTAAAATCTCTTAAATAAACCAATTACAAGAGCATGCTCGAATTACAAATTAGGATTGCTTGCCCTATACATTTTACATAGACCTCTTATAAGGTTTTCAAGAAACTCGCCTATTGATTGCTAGTACCACTAACTCCGTAATGCTGAACGAAGATAAAAAAATGCGCGTAATACAATGGATAGTCCAAAAGAATCGCCTCAGTCTAGTGTAAGGCATATGTTTCATTAAGTTTTCCCAACTTTGATAGTCAATATTATTGAAACGATTGGGTCCATCTCAAGCATTTCTATTATCATAGCACATAAATTAGCTTCCTTTATTTAACTAGATGCATGTGTCAGATATGAATTTTAAACTTCTGGAATTCACGGGCAAAGCCCTTTTTATATTTAGCTCTGTTTCAGCCGCCAGTTTTGGAGTTCAATTAATCAAACAGATTATAAGGCTTTGCGACTAGGATTTATCACTGTGAGTACGTTGCTTCCTTTTGTCTTCTTACAAATACTGATCAGGTTGTTGCTAATGTTTGCTTGACTTTGAGAATTTTACTATGAAAGTCCTCGAATGAAGTGTGAAATCATTATTTTATTTCTGTACATATTGCAGACTCATCAACTACCTTTAACATATGATTTCCATAATTACATGCTACGAAGTATGGAGGAAGAGTTTCGAGATATTGTTGGAATCAGGTACTGCAACACTGTGGCTCTCAAAACTCCGAAAAAGTACGATATACATCAAGATTTATTTTTGAATTCCTTAAGAAAGTGTAACACATTGTTGTTTAAGTTGTAACTGAGGAGATAATGTGTGGAAGGAAAGATATATATGGATTCTTTTAGAAAGAAGGAAACCTACTCTTTCAAGGTTATATTTATTTTTATACATAAGAAACTTCGTCAAATGGTACACCGAGCTCCATTCTAGTTTCTAGCAAAACTCCATGGTTGTAATGTGTGTGAAATTAAATTTCTGATCGTCCATGTTTTTATTGCAGTGTCCCTCTCTGGATATTTGCTATTTCCTGCATTATTCTTGGTTTTCATGGTAACATTTATTTCCCGTCAAATCAGACTGAATTCTATTTCTTTCTCTTCTGTTATTTAAACAAACCTCGATGATATGTATTTCTCTTTTTGGCCTTAGGAACTAATATCTATTTCTGGGTTTCATTCATACCAGTAATTGTAAGCAGCAACTTTTTGTGTCTGTTGTACATATTTTTAATTTCTTTTACCACATATATTTGTCTGTTTATCTATTGTCTCAATTATTCTTGGCAAGTTGATACTCCTGATTGGAACGAAACTGCACCGCATAGTTGTAAAGTTGGCTGTTGAAATCATGGACTCGAGTCAACGGACAGGATCATTTGATCAATTCAACCTGAGGGATGAATTGTTCTGGTTTGGGAAACCTCGGCTTCTGCTACGCCTGATACAGTTTGTATCCTTCCAGGTTACACCTAAAAAGGCTTTTTGGTGACTTAAAATCTTCAGTTCAACAAGAACTTGCATAATTTTTTCCTACTTTAAATGGAAAAAAGAGAAAGTCACTTCATTTCTTTATGGTGTTGCAGAATGCATTCGAGATGGCAACTTTTGTATGGTCTTTGGTAAGAACTTTCTAACTTCACTAGATCCCTTTTCTGTCAACAATGGCAATTTTCACGTCTTATGTAAAAATGTGATTTTCGCCCTCATGATTACCTTATTCTACTGCCGAATTAACCATAATGGCTAGCGATCTGAGGCTTCAATCCCTTGACTACTAACTTCATCCTGTTTTCTTTTTTTCAGTGGGAAATAAGAGGGGCATCGTGTTTCACGGGAAGTCAAATGTTCTTGATAATTCAGCTGACATTTGGGTATCAACCATTTAATCTGAAACATATACCACCATGAGTTGGATATCATGTCAGGAACTTTGTCAAGTTTAAACAATACTCATAGATTTAATCGACTTGTATGCAGGATTGTCTCCCAGTTCTGGTGCAGCTTTGTCACTTTTCCACTCTACGTCATTGTTACTCAGGTAAATAAAACACAGATGTCCTCTAATAGTAATTTATGCTACAATTTCTGTTTTGTATTGTTGAAGAGGTGGGGTTCCCTAGCTAGCAAACAATCCAAACATGACATTTGCTATGCACATCGTTATCATCAATTATAATTTTTGGATAACAATATTCACTAGATCCTAGAATAGTTATCAGCTTTTGGCTACAGATGGGCTCTAAATACAAGAAAACCATCGTTTCTGAAAATGTGAGGCGATCTCTTCATGGCTGGCGAAAAAGGGTGAGAGCTAAACAAGAATCAACTTCGAGAGGGCTGAAAGGGACAGCATTGACCACGTCATTAGACTCCATAGTGGATGGCGAAGAAGTAAATCATGATGATCATACCTTGATTTGTTGTGAAGGTCACATGGAATCAGATCAGAATCCGCCGGTGGAACACTTCAGACCCAATGAAATATTATCTCTCCACAATCATACGCTTCGGGAGTTGCTTATGTCTTCACCTCTCAATAAAGATTATGGTTAAAGAGGACAGTAAATTAGTGAACACCATTTGATGAATTTAGATTAGTCCTTTGCATGAGATTTTATGAGAAACAACTGATATTATGAAATAGAGTACTAATGAATTGCTATACAATATATTGAGGATCAATGGCCTTTTTGAACAAGAGGAATGAATTCCATCTAAAGAGTAAATTTTTATACATATATAGAGGATTAATAACCTTTTTGGACAAGAGGATTTCCATGTAAAGTGTGAAAAGTTGGTGTAACAAAATGCAATTGATTGAATGAATATTGATTTTCACTAGAAATATAGGATTCGGTTCTAGTAAGTGAGACTAATCCGAATACAGACCTCGAATTTACTCTAGGTCTGAAATCACAAAGGAGATCGTTATAAAAGGGCTGTGATGGTGTCTCGGAGTAGCCTCTCTGACGCTCAAGTCAGGTATTGACAATAAAATGAGATAGCAGCTAAGGACGCTACTAAGAATCAATATAGTGAATCTATAATTAGACTCTCAAACTTGGTATTTATAGGAGAGTACTTGAAATCTATCATGAGCATCTTATCTTGGTTAGGGATGGGCTAAAGGTCCAAAGCCCAGTTTGAGCCTGATCTTGATGAGCTCATTCATGGGGTATCATGAGTCTCCCCCTCCCAAGTTTAACTGAATCACAGGTTCGAAGTTCGATTAATTGCACTGACTTTGGCTTACCATATGTGAGTCATGCATTCTTCCTCTGCTGTCCATCAGTCTCAAAAAACTTTGGAAAAAAAATGTTATGAGTTGAATTATCTTCCCATATCCCTAGACACGACGTCCATCAATTAGCCCCTAACGCGCTTGCCCTCGCCAGCCCCTCACCCATGCCATCGCAGCCTCACCTCTCGCCTCGCCTCGCCCACACCTGCCCCCCACTTGTTCGACATATTGCCTCATGCAACCTCGCAGCTCCTCCCTCGCCCACTACACGCCTCGCCTCTCGCCTTCCCCTCTCCTGTCTCGCACTCCCGCTCACCTGTCTTGCCTCTCGTCTCGGCCTTCAGCTTCTCCTCCCTCCAATCCGCGCCTCGCCCTCGCCCTCGCCTTCACTCCACACTCGTCCGAGACCACGTGTCGCCTCGTCTCGCCTCGCCTTGTCACGCCCCGAAACTCGGGATTGACACCGGCATTGTTTAACAATCACACAATCGAAACAACAAGTCTTTCGTAGCACAGTATAAACCGAACCAGTTTATATATCATAATTTTCACGAAATAAACATTGTCTTTACAATAACGAAATCCAACGAAATAGTAAATAATGCGGAAGCGTCTTACAATTATTAAATCATAAATTCGAACATAACTACTACTGGTCTCGTGAATCACCATCTCCAGAACTGTTCGGACTCCTCTTCCTCAACCTGTTCTTCGGACTTATCTGGGAAGGGTTGTAAGGGGGGTGGGTATTTTGGGAATACTCAGTAAATGGGGGACTTTGAACACAACATAACCAATTTAATAACATTTTCAAAACATATCATAAACGTACATCATGCTTTTCATAAACGTAACGTAAATTTCATAACATAATAACACTGCGATTTTTCACCTTTAACGGTTTACTGACGTCAGTCCCTAAGTTTTAATCCTCTAAGGGGGCGAGGCCATAAAACAGTTATATCCCACTGTTAAGGGCCATATGTTGGAATTCCACCCATTTTCAGGGAATCCTCACAGTGTCAAACATAAACGTAATAACTTTCGTAAAAACGTATAGACAAAACGACGGTACTCGACCGTATTTTTAAACCAGAAAACCGAAATTTTCATGTGCATAAAACAAAATTTAAAACAGCCCACTTACAGTGTTTGGATGTACTTAAAAAAACGTGGAGTGAACGGCTTGGTTTGGATCACTTCGCGCTCCTCGTCCGGGTAGCGCTCCGGCTCGATTTCTTTGACGATTTTCGGGACGATTTTTGTGCAGTATTTTGGCTAGGGAGAGTTGCTGAATTTTCGAGTTTTTCAGCTCTAGGATTTCGAAATTATGTGTGTTGAATGAGTGGGGTTGATGGACTATTTATAGGGGAGGAGGGTGGAGCTAAATTTGGCACTAAAATCATACCAAAAATTCATGTCAAATCTCCTAATATTGACTCCAAATATCCTTGTCATTGCTGATGATTTCTCTTCCTAATTCGTGAGATATAAATCCTTGATTTATATGAATATCCGAGATTTTCTTTATCTTGTTTCCTTGCATCTTGTATGATATACTAATTTGTAATATTTCCTACCCCAAAATTCGAAATTTGCTTGGCAATAAAGATTTCAACATGGCCATCTTATTCTAATACAATAAAAAGAATCTTATGCTAATAAAATTTCCTTTTAAATTTTAATTACATTATTGCAAGATTTTCGGTTCTCACACGCCTCGTCTCACCTCACCTCCGTTCACAACCTCGCCCTCGACCTAGCACCCTGGCCTTAGCCTCGCCCAACCCTCACCCATCGGCGTAGCCTCGCCTCCTCAACCCTCGCTCCAGCACCTCACAGCCTCGCCTCCTTGCCCCTCGCTCATTGCCTCGCCTCCTTGCCCCTCGCTCATTGCCTCGCCTTCTCCCTCGTAGCCTCGCCTTCGCCCATCTCGTCCTCGTCTTCAATGTCATCTACTAAGCTTTATGTAGGAGAAACAAGTACTTCACTCACCTTCCATACTTCAAGCACCTCAATCTCGAGCACCTCTACCTAGGGTCCAAACTTCACCCTCACCATCTCAAGCTCATCGACTAGGCTCCAATCTTCACCTTCACAACCTCACTCTTTTACTAGGCTCCAACTTTAGTTGGAAAATTATTAACCCTATGAACCCTCACCCTACATATTTCAAGCTTTTCACATACTCATTAGAAATATAGGGTTCGGTTCCAGTAGGTGAGATTAGCCCGAATGCAGAACTCAAATTTACTTTAGGCCTGAAATCACAAATGAGACCGTTAGAAGAGGGCCGAAAGGGTGTTCCAGCGTAGTCCCTCCGACGCTCAAGTAAGGTATTGAGAATAAAATTAGAGATCAACTAAAGACGCTGCTAAGAATCAATATAGTGAATCCATAATTAGGCTCTCAAACTTTATATTTATAGGAGTACCTGAGATTCATCATGGGCCTCCTACCTTGGTTACGGATGAGCCGGGGGTCCAAAGCCCGGTTTGAGTCTGATCTTGATAGGTCATTCATGGGGTATCAAATACAATCTATGGCAAGAAAAACATGGCACTATCCTTGAGACATAATTTTTGAACTTTTTAGATTGATAGAATTCCAAGAAGATATTCTCAAAAAATAAAAATAAAAATCCAAGAAGATGATTTTCTCTCTTTTTTATGTGGTAAAAAAAGATGAAATTTATCGTCACATACCTTTTGCCTAATAACACTGTTGAGCTCTCTCATGCCTTGAAGAAAATTGCATCTCTATCTTTTATCCTCAATGAAAAACTTATTACCAAAGTTTGATGGATATATTATTTTAACTGAATATAAAATGTGTATGAGAGTATAGTTTAAGAACGATATAAATTCCGTACCCATAAGGATAATTTGAGATATAATAAAATTTGTTAGGATATTTTAGTCTTTTCAATTCTTAAGATAAAGTATAAAAAAATTATTTTTAATCTTAAAATATCTTTACAAAAAATAATTTAAAAATTTTCAAGATAATTTGTTAGTTATGTTACGAAGAAATATTATGTGATATATATATTGATTCAAACTTTTAGATGATGATGATTGTGAACAGTCTTACAATTTTTTTTTATAGAATCAAAACCCTAAAAATATGGAAAGAAAAAAGAGGATAAACAAATAAAAATAAATAAATAAATAAGCTAGAAAAAATTTGAGATTTAGGAATTAGGAAACAAAAGCAAAAAAATGGATCAAGGTTTTTTTTTTTTTTGTTGTTGAGAAAAAGAGTATTATATTACTTTCGAGAATCATTTAATACAACTTCTTGTAACAAGAAGGAAAACCAGAATTTATCGAGATTTGAGATTACATCATGAAGAATTGAAGCAACAAATCTAGCTAGTTTATGTGTTAATCTGGTTAGCAAGTCTTCTCATGTGATGAAATCCCAAAAAGTCGTGCTCCAATAAAAAGATCTTTAATTTGATTTATCATCGATAGTTTTGGACCAAAGTATTTTATGGTTGAACTTACTGCTCAGACTGTCTGTAAAAAGTCCTTAGTAGGTGTCGAACGTTAATCGTTAAAGATAAATTTTTAATAAATATTTTATGGATATCAGATGGTGCTCCACAAATACTAGAGAAAATCAGAAAGGACTGGACTACCCAAAAAAAAAAATCCCCTGGAATAAAGGCATGGAAAACTAAAAAATATATAATGGCGAAAAATTTAATTAACAAGAAATATTGGGTAGGAAATGTAAATTCTAACGGCTATGATAAACGGTAAACTCCAACGGTCCGAAAATTCAAAACAAATATCTTCGCTTCGTCTCTTCTGCCCTCTCTCCGTCTCTTAAGCTCCTGCATACTTCCGCTAGGTCTTAGTCTCCCAATTGGGATCCCACCACGAAACTTCCATCACTTCGGTTAGATAACAGATACATAAAAAATTATACAAGAAATGTGGAATGGGCAGCCAGGTTTCCGACACACAAAATCGGCTCCATGTTCACCTGCTAAGCCACTCGGAATCTCCCGAACCAGTTCTGCATCATTCCACATTACCCACAAGGTCCCAGTTGGCGATACTCCTTATGTCCGAGCCAAGAATGTTCAAGTATGTTCTAATTTTCATTTCCAGTTTCCTAATTTTCGGGATCTTTTTAATTGTTTTAATGAATTGTATTGATATGGTGTTGTTTGTCAAGCTTGTGGATAAGGATCCTGAGAGGGCGATTCCCTTGTTTTGGTCAGCCATTAATGCTGGAGATAGAGTGGATAGTGCTCTAAAAGATATGGCCATTGTGATGAAGCAGCAAAATAGGGCAGGGGAAGCCATTGAAGCTATTAAATCCTTGCGCAGTAGGTGTTCGGATCAGGCTCAAGAATCTCTTGACAATATCTTATTAGACCTCTACAAGGTATATCTCATTTCTTTACTACTTGTAATAACATGTGTTGAAATAAAATGACAAAAATCCTCTGACATATGTTCGGATTGTTCATGTCTAGAGATGTGGAAGAATAGATGACCAAATAGGACTTTTGAGGCACAAATTGTATCTGATTCAACAAGGTATGGCCTTCAACGGGAAGCGCACTAAGACTGCAAGGTCGCAAGGCAAGAAATTCCAGGTTTCTGTGGAGCAGGAAGCCACAAGATTGCTGGTAATTATTATGAATATTACATGTTTATTTCTCTGGTTAAGATTCGGCAGGATCGATAATAGACCAGAAAATGTTGAAATCTTGAAATATTGTAGGGGAACTTAGGGTGGGCACTGATGCAGCAAAACAATTATGTAGAGGCAGAGGAGGCCTATAGGAGAGCCCTTTTGCTTGCACCAGACAATAACAAGATGTGTAATCTTGGTATTTGCTTGATGAAGCAAGGGAGGATAGTGGAGGCAAAAGAAACTCTTCAGAGAGTGAAACCAGCAGGAACCAATGGCCCCAGAGGTGTCGATTCTCATCTTAAGGCATACGAGAGAGCCCAACAAATGTTACTGGATCTAGAATCGGAGACGATGAAGAAAGGTGGTGACCGAGTCGAGCAAAGGAGGCTTTTTGATGCATTCTTGGGTTCCTCCACCATCTGGCAGCCTCAGCCTTGCAAAGAGAACAGCACCACAGAGAATTCTTTGATACTTGAAGAAGAATTTGCTGATGAAAATACCCATTCAAATATCAGCTCTACGGTTCATTCCCAAGGGCAAAAAGGTTTCAGGAAATGTGGCGTTTTATCTGCTGAAACCAATTCGCTTAATGTTGCCGCATCACCATTTTTCTGTTCATCAAAATATCCCATTTCAGAGACCCTTAAAAGAACAAGGTCCGGGAACATGGCGAACCCACTGAAAAAGACAACATTGCCCCTGACCGAGCCAGAAGTAAAAACGGGAAAGCAGCAGCCAACCATCCCACCACAGACAAGCAGTGAGAAATGGGCAGATTTTTTACCAGATTGCGAGGACTTTGAGGAGGCAATAATTGCAGCGGTTTTGGGTTTGGAATATGGAGCTAAAACAGCGAATGAAAGCAAGTCTGATGATACTGGTGTACTTCAGAAAAAGGTTGACAAGAGGCTGAAAGTTTTCCAAGAAATCACACCATCTTTGAGTCCAAGGGCCTGAACACAGCACTCGGTTTTGACTTTATTTGTTTATTTAATTGTCTAATTTATGTTAAGTTGGAGATGAACTTGTTCTCCTCAACTCTACTCTTGGAGTAAAATAATTTGAATTTTTGCCTACTTGGCTAGCTTTTATGATAATAAAACAAGATCCCATCTCAAATCTCCAGGCAATTTTTTAAAAAATATAAAAGATTTCGTTCAAGTTGTAAAATTGAGTACAACGAGATAAAAATCCAGACTTTAAACGCACTCCATCAGTAAAAATTAAATTTACCAGTGAGTTTGGCATGAATCTGAAGGTAGAAAATTTTGTTGGCTCTTCTCCAATGACACAATATGGTAACATATCAGTACCAATATTATTGAACAAAAAGCAAGCAAGAAATATTACAGCTATTTACAGATTCTGGAAAGATAACGAGGGCTAATTACTAGGCTAATCAAACTTCACCAATCCTCTATTTCATCGTCCTCATTCTCATTATATTGGTAACCCAAAGTAGATGCATCAAAGTATTCATCTTCCGCCATGTTAACTTCATTGAATAAATGGTGGCCTTCGTTATCTTCTTGCGCTCTACGTCCAAGCCTAGTAAGAGCATATTTAAACTCTGTCGCAAAAACTGAGAGATTAAGATTTTTTATGTAGGCAGTATTATGATCATCTTGTAGATTCGCCATTTGACACTGCAAATGCATTATAACAGAGGAGATCAGTGTGGAAAATAAGATGTCAATTACTCAAGTCTAGAGATCATCATTAAAGAGTTTATTACAAAAATGTATGAATTTGAGATGGGCAATGCAATAGCCAATTGGTGAACATGATCACATAATGTAAATAAAATTGAAAAGAAATGATGCTACCATAAAAATGTAGAATGCCAATTTAGAACTGAAGGTTGTTGAAACAAGAGAACAATTTTCCAGCAATTCCTAAGGAAGCCAATAACTGGTAATATTAGGGTAGAAGGAGCTCTCCAACATACAGTAGCATGGCATAGTTAATCCAAAGTTTTGACAAAACATGGAAGAGCGCTTGCATCAGAATTTATTTTCATAGATTTTCAAAATACACGAGGCTTTCTCGAGGGGAAAAACACCTTATTTTGCCACTGAGACTGCTGGACCTGCCAGAGTTTTGGACGGCGAATAGCATGCCACCTGGATAAACAGAGTAGGGAAAAATCACCAGCTAACTGTTAACTAAAAAACCACATATCTGTGGCAAAAAAATATACCTAGAAGACACCGGATGAGTGTTCCCAAATAACACCCCACGCACTGCAACCGAAGCAGCTGCAGATTGTACAACATTTTCAACTTCAAAGTTCCGACTCAAAGTTCCGCCTACTGGTGCAAGAAGTAAGTCAGTATCACTCAAATATCCGGTAACAACTGCTGCATCCTCAATTGCTTCCTCATCCACAAAATCTAAAACTGTCAAGGAAACAAATACAGCAATAAATTGTAACATGTCACCAAATTAACGCATAGCCAGTTTTTCCAGTTGGTTCTACTAAGACGTACTTTTACCTAACATAAATTCAAATTAAAAATTAAGATTCTCATGCAAAAAAACTCCTACTCTAGCACCCACCTTCAGCTATCAAGTTTACAAGTAAAAATTTAATTATGGGCCCAGGCAAATGTCAACCAGCAAACTTGTCAGAGGGTAACACAAACAATAAAGATAAAGGTTATTCTTCATACATAGCACACTGTAGAAAAATAGCATGCTCATAGATGAAAACATTACCGTTTTCTTGTAGAAAATCAGCAACAACCCTTGCTTGCCCATGGGCCTGGGAAAGAACCAACTCTGGAGCATCCATTTTGAGAGGACATCTGACATATTTCTCCTTTAAAAGAAACACATCTCCATCTACAAACGCAGATATATCTGATGCAACTGAACTTTCAGATTCTCGTTTGTTGTGCAAAAATTTTCCCAAAGCATGGAATAATGATAGATTTGCATCCTTTCCAAATGGTAAAGAAAAACAATCATCCAAATGAGTATCGCCGTATTCTTTCTCTTCTGGATAACTTGAAAGCCTCTCTGTAATACATAAAGAACGCACTAAATGTGGTTGCAGAGCGAAATACTGTAAGGATGTAATCGCATGTCTTATATCCCCTCCACTGGCTTTTGCAATTAGATCAATTTGTTCATCACTAGCTTCTAATTGTTCCACTCTGCATATTTTGGAAAGTGTTTTTCTGATGGAATTGACAGTGATCGGATTAAATGTAACCTGAAAGATAATATAATATTTACGAAGAATCCATAAATTACAAGGGATAGTTTCTGACAGGACAAGGTAAGAGAGGCAACCTTATAAGCCCCGGCATTTTGTAGAGAAGACTGTAGCTCTTCCCAGTACCTGTGGTGCTCTGCAGAGTCAGATTTGACATAGTCGTTGATCAATATAGCCGTTGGTATATGAACTGATCGCAAAAGAAGATGCAAGCACCTATGAAGTCTTCCATAAGAGACCTTCCCATTTACAACAGGAAGATCATCAATCAAGAGTATTGATAATCTCTGAGAGACCCTGTCCAATGGTGATGAAACCAATCCATATTTCCTTATCTTTTCAACAAAACTATCAAACTCATCCAGCTTTGACATATATCGTATCCCTAGTTCATAATCCCAAAGTTGAATAAGAAAAAAAAGGTAGAAAAAAGTAATAAAAACAAACCCTGCAAAAAACTTAATTTAACTCGTCAGGAGATGAATCATGACTGTTTAATTAATCAATAATAAAATGTACAAGGTTAAGTGCTTTAGGTGGCTCCAACAGATGCCAAAACTTCTCATTGTACCATGTACCTGAATTAGAAATATAAAGATGTTCCTGCCATATGGTGGGGGTTGGTGTATTCCATTCCCAAACGTCAGCTCCAAGATGAGATGCAACTGCATAGATAGTCGCCTACAAGAAGAAATTATCCAATTAATCAATTACGGAAAATAATGTAGGATATGTTGTACATAATACTGTTGAGCAGTCATCTAATGCGATCAAAACTGTCACATAGCACAAATTAAAAATCATTATTTTATAGTGCTCCTCGTAGCTGAACATAAAAATTGTAGAAGAACAGTAACATACAGATTTTCCGACTCCGGCTTGCCCTGATATGAGGAGTAGATTACTATGCAAACTATTCTGCAAAGAGTCGAGACAAGGTTAAAGTTAATATAATAATATAACAATGGGAAAAATAACCTAAGTTGATGATTTACCAGATGTAAATCATAATATAACATGATTTTTGTTAGATTCTTAGATATTGTCACCGGGGCGACATATTACATAATTACCACTAATCACTAATGTATGTAACTAAAAATATAGTGTATTAGCAGTCCACATATTGACACCACACATCACGAAATGACACGGGAAAAAACTAGAAAACCACACACATTTAAGTTGACAAGATTCCTGTTTAAGGATTCAAGCATGATCCAGCGTTCAGCAAGCTCCATAATTGGTAGTCAAGTTATCGATTAAATTTAATTTATAATTCCGAGAGTGCAGCCGTTAGGAATACAGGAACAAATAAGGCTGTTCAACAACTATATGAGGCACTATCACAAGAGAATGCCAATACTGTTTTTTTATGTCATACCTATCTCCATAGTTCCTTGAATGTGAAATGATTACACTTTCTAAACACTCAGATTGTAACACATTAATATCAATAAGTGAATAACCACTTTCTGAGAAGTTGTAATTGGCAACGGGTTTAATCAACATCAGGTCACAGAATAAAAACTCTCATTCGATATTTCTCATACTTTTGAGACATTTTAAGGAATACTATTGTGTCCTGAACACCTAAAAATCACACAGTATCCTCAGTAGCATCTGTCAGGCATTTGGATATCCACCTTTTAAGAAACTGGCCAGAAACAAATAGGGAAAATGGCTAAAAGAAAATGTGCCAGTTTCAATTAAGCATTTCTCGAGTGTCAACAGCTCGATGGGATATCTACGTGCATAATGGGTCAACTACAAGGAAGAACATGTAATCTTCACCTCCATTTTCCAGTAAAAAGAAATCACAACACACTCAACATTCTTATCACCGCATGCCATTCACCGTGCTCACTGCTCTCTCAAATACATGGTACAGAGAAATAAGTTAAGACATTATCTATAATCACCCACCATTAAGTAAAATTCCAATGAAATTAATTTTCTGTTAAATTATTTGCTTCTGTATATTAAGTGATTAGCAATAAACTAATTAGCATAAGACCTTCTATATGATCGACGAAATCCACACCAAGTTACTAGGATGAAAGACCCGTCAACTGACAGCACCCAAGAAGGGATCGGCAAAGTGATGTGCTTTAGTATTTTTAGTGAGGAAAAAAAGATACCATAGAATTTTTCAGTCTCTCCTGGAACCACTCTTTAACTTCTTCAACCTGCAAAAGCAAGGAATAAAAATAAAGCATTCTATCATTTATCAATGGAAAGAGTAAAGGTAAACTTGATTCAGGAGTAAATACCTTCTTCTTGTGAACTGCTAATTCCTTCAAAGAGATAGGCTTATACTTGTCAACCCACAGGTCCTTGTTCCTTCCAGAACCTATGTCGTGTCAATTTCAAATGGACCAATAACCACAAATGAATGCCAGGAGTTTTGCATCCACAGAATGCAGGAAATGAGCCTATCTAACATATGAACCAGAACAAAATGGTATGATAAGGTCTTGAAAATGATCTCCAAACATACTCAAATATTTCAAGTTAAGAGTTTCCAGGAAAGAATTTTAGGTGATTACGCCAATCTTGCAGAAATTTACATGAAGTAAGAAATGTACAGACAGTACAGTTAACACGCAACAAGAAACATGTAAAACAATAAATAAAGAACAAGAAATAATTGTACAGCAAACAAATTAAATCAAGGGTTAATCAAATTTTATTACACAAATAGTATCAAAAATTATAAACAACAGGGGAAGGTTTAGACCTCCAAAAAAATATTTAAGCATAAAAATCATTCTTGCTTTATTAAAGGCAAAGAAAGAATATCTCAAAATTAAAATCTTTAAAAATATCATACCAGATGATACCTTGAACTGTGCGAACCCTTGGTCAAATTCCTCGCAAAAGCGCTTGACCTGATTTAACAGTACCTCGACGTGAATACTGAACTCTGGAGTATAGTTTCGATGATGAAAGAATGAGTAAAAACAAAAGATAGAATTTTTCACGCAGCTATGCAATCAGTCATAACCCAACAGTGAAGCCCAGAATCCAAAACACTAGCATTGTAGGTGGATTATCCCCTATAGCTTATTAGACACTTCAGATTTACTTGCAAAATCGATGTGAGATCCAATATTGCTCAGGCCTTAAAAAGCTGACACGTACAACGACCTACTCTAGACGGTTTTCACTCCATTATAATTGTTAGGTACATGCACCTTAATCCATCCTTTAATGAGAACATGAACCATTTTACCGAAATTGCTATAATACCCATCTATAGCATCGTCATTCCTCACCAAATGCAACAACATTAGGCCCTTAGCTCATGAGAAAAGCTCATCATAAAATACTAGCTTCGGCCTCAATTGCTTGCGCATCCAATACATAATGCCAAAACTGTATCGTATATTTCTTATTTAAATGTCATGTGCTGGCTCCCACCAAGTCATTGTGGTAGACAAAGTCGCTAACCTATCTGGATCTGATGCATTGACTGACTCCAACCAAACCTTGTGGCATATTTAATCACTAATCTAACTGAAACTTTGCAAAATTTCAGTCCCCCTTGCCTTTCATTAATTGTCGAATTTTTGTATCATCTTCAAGATGGTTTTCTTTCACGAGGCTATCACTTTCTCAGAAGTCTTTCGGAATCACCGACACCTTGTAAATTACGATAAAGAAGGAATATGGATAGCTTCTGATATTTATAATTAAAGTTAGCATTCATATTTTAAACTATGATAAGCCTCGACAAGGTCGTGCTGATGAAACTGCATTTTGAAGTTATAATTATAACACACATTACAAAAGTTCCTCCCCAATTTAAATGCATGATCAATTACCTCATCGAAGCCATTTAACTCTGGATTTCGTAACGACCGCGGACACGAACTGGAGAGTGAAACCCTCTTAAGCTTTTTCGAGTTCTTCCGCGTGGGTGTTGAAGCTGAAGATCTGAGACTGGCTTTCAATAAGGCATTTTTGTCTTCTTCATCGTCATCGGATGATGAAATGACAATTGTTGGCTTCCTTTTTCCTTTGCCCATTAAAAACCAACTCCGAATTTAATATTATACTGTTTACAGAAGGGAAAAAAATAAATTAAGCTTTCCTTCGACTTGGAAACTCATAGAAACAAAGAAAAATACAAGAGATTGCGAAATCGGAAGGAGGGAGCATTAGAGGATTTTTGAAACCCTAGGCGAGCGATTTTGTGACACTCTCCGCTCCAGGTTTTGAAAAAGCGCGGGTGCTTATTGGAATCCGCCGCATAGCGAAACAGAAATTGTAATAATTGATGATTTCTAAGGTGTCATGCCTGTCTGGCCTCTTATATACTAAATTTAAGAACTGCATTTTTATTTTTATTTATTTTTTATACAATAACTTGATTTGACATATTCTTTTTACTTAGCAAAATAATACAAGATAATAAAATTTAAAAATATTGATATTATAATTTTTGTATCAATTATAATTAAAAAAAAGTTTGTATGAACCCAATTTGAAAAAGATAGGACCTACTATTTTTAAGATATTGTCATAATTTGAGATTTTTTTCATCAATGACATTACAAAGATATCGTTTGCGTCATATCGTTTTGGTTGAATAAGTTGAATCGCTTAGGATTAGAATGTGCTCCTAAAAGACTAGTTATCATGTGGATACAATCATGTGTGGCTCCGCCCGTGCTAATTACGGTCTCGGATCATGATCCGGGCAATAGTCCGAGTGACTTGTTTTTTTCGGTATTTTATACTTAAAATTTTGTCTTATTTTCCGGTAGTCCGGGCTCTATTTGTCATTATTATCTCAATGATAGTTTAGAAAATTCTAGTCTGGGTAGGAAAAAAACCTGGCTCCGCCACTGGTAACTAGAATATATGATTTTTGATGTTACGCTACTTCTCTTTTCCCCTGGAATGATATTGGCTTCCCCTTATGTTGGTTTGATTTTTTGATGAAACAAGATTATGTGCCTATAATTGATAATTTCAGTGCAAACGTGGTTGTGAATGGTGCCACTGTTAATCTAGGCATGTTGGATACTGCATGTAATTGGTACTATAATATCTGAAATCAAATGTTTACTTTTTGTTTTTGGAAACAGGACAGGAGGATTATAACAGATTGAGACCTCTGAGTTCTCTGGGAGCTGATGTTTTCATTTTGGCCTTTTCTCTCATCAGCAAAAGCTAGCTTCAAGAATGTTTCCAAAAAGGCAAGGAGTGGTGACTTTTAAAGAATCTCTTTTTTCTCCTTTCAATTTCCTACTTTGTGCTTTCGTCGGTCTTTCTATGTTGATGAATTTTCGTGGACTCTCTTTTTACAGTGGATTCTTGAATTGAAGCATTGTGCCCCTGGTGTCCCAGTAGTTCTAGTTGGCACAAAACTTGGTAAGATGTTGGTTGTAGTAATCTTCCCAGTTCTTTGAATTGGTGGTCTCTATCGTTGAGATCAATAAAAGTTGCTTCCAGTCATTGTGCTCTATCCTTTCGTATATTTCAATCTCTTCTACCACCATCAGCTCCATAGACAATACCAAAAATAAATGCTATAAAGAGTAATTGCAGTGTGAGATAGCTTATGTTCTGTAACTCGATAATTGAAGGACTTAGATCTCCGGGATGCCAAACAATTCTTCATTGATCATCCATGTGTTGTACCAATTACTACAGCCCAGGTGATTCTCTCCTCTCTACCTCAATTATATTGTTATCAATCTTGTGTTTTTATTCTGTTTTTTCAATATTCATATTTGTATGGGAATAACATGTGTTTTCCTTTGATTTCTTGACATCCAACTATCAGATTTTAGGGTGAGGGGTTGAAAAAGAGGATTGGGGGCACCTTCATATATTGAATGTAGTTCAAAAACACAACAGGTTTGTATGAGATGAGACTTTTTTCTTGTTTACGAGGACTTCAGGTGGATTGTGTTCTTTATTTTGATTTTGGCTCATTTTTTTATATTCATTTTGCAAGATATTCTTGTTGCAAAATGTCAAAGGAGTATTTGCTGTTATCACAAAAGTCGTCCTGCAGCCACCCAATCAAAAGAAAAACAAGGGAAATTCTCAAATGGCCTGTTCAATATTGTGATCAGCTGTAGGAGTGAGATTCGAGCCCTCATGGGGAGTCAAAGAATCTGGGTTCGCACGCTACGGCAGTGAAATGATGACCCCTGATTCACTCTGATTTTATTCGAAATTGGTACACCGAGAAACCCGAAAGGTTAGTCCACTCGTTCCTTCATATTTTTTCTAAGTTGATGCTGCTTTGGATGATTCATAGGCCCTTACTCCTTAGTGTGTAATATGAAAATTTTGGATGAGTTTGTTTTCCGGTTTGGTTGTTTGTGACGTGGCGTTGAATTACTTGGCTCACCGAACAAAGATGGATCTCAGATTCTCTGTTTTTTTTTTTTTTTTTTTTTTTCACGTTCTGTAACATGTATATGTTGGATGGGAACCAAGAATTCTAGTTCATTTTGCAAATATAGGGGCCGAAAATAGACCAATTCACGTAACTAAAATTACCATTTACATATAAAAGTTAACATTTTGTTCTACACGTTGGTGGAGTTCATTCAAATGAAGTGCTAATTTATCTGTCCGAATTAGTATAGCAAGTGAACATAGTTTTAAATGGTCACGTTACTAAAACTTTCTCGGTCGAGTACGTTGTATCGACGTGATTTATAGACTTTGCATTTTGCTCAAGCTTTTATTCAATAAACACAGAAAAATATAGTGGTTTTGCGGGTACTAGTAAAAAACCAAATTTAAATTAGTGTTAATTATATTGATTAGCTACCTCTGATTTCTCATTTTTGGGCTTAATTTGTAACATCATTGACAAATTATATGCATGCTTGTTTATATATTTTTTATTCGAGCAGTACTCGAAATTAATAAAAGCGTTCTAATTAAAAATAGTAAGTTTCTTGTAAAACGGTCTCACAAATCTTTATATGTGAGACGGGTGAACCCTACCAATATTCATAACAAAAAATAATACTCTTAGCAAAAAAGTAATATTTTTTTATGGATGACCCAAATAAGATATTCGTCTTACAAAATACGACTCGTGAGACCGTATCACTCAAGTTTTTGCGGATTAAGAATCACGACAAAATGTACAAAGTAAGTTCCATTAATTATATTTAATTTACAATCTTACATCACACAATCGTTGGTTGGCAAGTAACACACGCTTTCTAATCCGTGTGTTCCGAATTCCCCAAGACAAGATGGATCCATGGCTTCCACTGAGAAGGATGAAGTTGGACTATTGCTTGATAACCTCTGTATCTCCTTGTCTGCTTCATTTAGTTGTTCTTTAAGCTTCAGAAGCTGTCACACGTCGCACAATTCGTCGTCAATATTACAAAAATGTGTCGAAATGTGTCGATAACGTCTCATGTCTAAAATTTATGTGAAATATAAATTATATTTAGTTTTTGTCTCCCTGATTGACCTCATCGAAAATTTAGTAGATGAAATTCTATAAATAATTGAGAGTGCAAACAAACCAATAAATGCTACTTCTTTTTCTGGGTTTTACGTTATATATATATATATATATATATATCGCCGCAATTTGGTGCCGATGTTATATTTCAAGAACTAAAGAAATTTCTTTTCCTTTTTTTTCCTGAGAAAAATACCTCAGTTTCAAGGCAGCATTTTTCTACGAGGGCGGACTCATGTTGGGACTTGAGCTTGGAATATTCCTCCTCCAGCTTTTGGCTCTTCCACTTGGCCCGGCGGTTCTGAAACCACACCGCCACCTGACGTGGCTGCAGCCCCAGTTCCGTCGCCAGTCTATCCTTCCTCTCCGAGTCCAGTTTATGCTCACTTCCAAAATTCTTCTCGAAAACATTCACTTGCTCTTGGTTCAGCTTCGTCTTCCTCAACATCATCACCCCACCATTTTCTCCATCGATATTCTTGCTCTTCTTACGTCTCCGCCGCGCATTCACCATATTTTCCTTCCCTAAACACACGCGCACACACATGATGTAACTACAGAAAATATGTATGCATATATCTGATGATCTATATCTTGAAACTTGTGAAAAAAAAGCATTTTCCTGACCTTGTTCTGGTAGAATTCGGCGGTAAGTTTCAGATGAATAGAACCGAGAAATGTCGAGTAGCATTCGAGGATCATACTCTGGAGGGTTCATCACCTTTGATTTTCCTGTCTCGTTTTGATCTCTTGTGTGTATGTTTTTGTGCAGTAGGAATATTGAAAAGACCTTGGAAATGAGAGAGTGAATTGAATGACTTCAATTTATACAGCCAGATGCTTGGATTTGGGTCTTGGTATTGATGGGATTGCCAATAACGCCATTTATGATTAACTAGATGATGATTTCTTCCTCAACTCGATGAAAAATCAGATATAGGATTAAAGAATCCTACTTGTATCTGACTCGAATAAATATATCGCCTACGTGTTAATTCTAATATGTTTTGTTGAATGATATTAATTGGGTGAGAAGAAAAAAATTATTAGTATAAAGTTTGTGTAGTTTTTGTTGGATAATTATGTTATCATTACTTGTTTCAATGTTTTGTTATTTTTCTATAATGTTTAATTTGTTAATTTTTATAATTTTTTTTATTGTTCTCAACAATTTAATAAATATTCATTGTTCACATAAAGTAATTCAAATTTGAGAAAATGCAATTATATGTGGTGATATTATATTTGGATAAGATATGAATTTCAAATCCTTTTACTGGTATGGGAATGAAAATGATATCGAATATCGGACAGGGATGATTGAATAATATAATAAAGGAAGACGATGAAAAAAGATATAGAATCGTAACCAAACCCAAATCATTGTAATCATTAATTATTCTCGCATATTATCGAGATATGTTTGGTCAGGGGCGGAGCCACCCTTGGGTTAGTGTGGGCTCCAGCCCCATCTATTTTTTTTTTAAGTTGTTATTTTTAAATTTTAATTTTTTTCGATCTATATTTAAAAATAGAATAAAATTTTTATCATTTTTATTTTTTAAGTCTCATGTTTAAAAATTACAAATAAAACAATTCCCACAAATCATATTTCATTATTATGTATCGGTTGATTTGTTGGTATGTTTTGAAATTATATAATTTTGATATAAAAAATAAATGACTCTACGATTATTATGTGTTTTGATAGTATGACTTTATGTCTGAGATGCCCCTCGAAAAGATGGAATAATTAATTCGGTGAAAACGTGATTGATTTGATGGGGTATGCAAGAAATGGAAAGTGCGTTGCTTGGATTCTTGTGTGATCCGAACACTAGTCGTTCTCATTCATCGTATGAACGAGAATGAGAAAGGATGTTCCAAACGATTTATAAGAGATTATTAGAACTCATTAAACAATTTTGAGTAGGGATGGCAATTTCCTCCGAATCCGTTGGAAGATCCGATATCCGACCTGAATAGAAGAGGGTATGGAGAAATTTTTAGACCCGATTAAATAATTGGATAATTGGGTATGGGGATTTTCGGGTTTGGGTATGGAGACGAGTTTGATATAATCCGACCCACACCCGACCCGAATACCCGTTTAAATTAATATATATATATATATATATATATATATATATCTATATATATAAATTATATTTATTAAATATTCATCTTCTCAAATCCAAGTAATTTTGTTCAACTAATATAAACTATTTTTAATATTTTGTTATTTTTTCTATAAAGTTTATTTTGCAAATTTTTATCATTAATAATTTTTCTTATTGTTCATTTAAATAATTTTTTAAATATTCATGACTTCAATGAAACAATTTAAATTTGAAAAAATTCAATTGTATATGATAATATGGTATTTGGGTAGGGTATGAGTATCCGATAATCCGATGGGTATGGAGATGAGGATGAAATTCAATATCCAATGGGTATGAGGATGAATTTAATAAATGGATATGGGGATGGATGTATGAAATCCGACACATACCCTACCCATTGTCATCCCTAATTTTGAGTAATCATTTTTTGTAGACAGACGTACGTACATGAAACTAATTTGCAAGATAAGAAGAGATTATTAGAACTCGCTAAACAATTTAGAGTAATCATTTTTGTAGATAGATGTACGTAAATGAAATTAATTTGCAAGATAAAAAGACGAGTCAATCTTACCGATATTAACAATAAAAAGTAATTTTCTTAGCATAAAAAATAATATTTTTTCATAGATGACCTAAATAAGATATCTGTATCACAAAATACGACCCGTAAAACTGTCTCACACAGGTTTTTGCCAACAATTTATCTAGAGCTTGTAAGTTTTCCTAATTTGTTTGATAAAAAAAGTTACAAACAACTTATAAACTATCAAAATAAGTTTTTTGACAAAATTTTATTTTAATATTTCAATTCTCTATTATATAATTATATATCTTCTAAAATCTTCACTTTTTCCCCACTTCTTAAATCACCACTTATCATTTTGCTTTTTATTGAATTTAAAATATAGTTATATTATATTTTATTATTATATATATAAAATAAAAGTGTTAAAGATTTTATTGGATAAATTATTAAATATAATTTTTTAATCAACATTTTATTTATATATATTAAAATAATATTAGATTTTTTGTTCAAAGAGCATCAATTTTTTAAACATAGATATAAAATAGATTTATTATCCTAATATTAAAATTATAAAATTATTTTAACATATATATAACTATTAATATTAACTCATAATATTATATATATTTTTTAATAATTTTGACAATAAAAAGATCTTATAATATCAAATATATTAACATTTTTAAGTTTAAAATAAGTTCATTCAAATATTTTAACAACTTAGTTTTAAAATAAAACCTCACAAATTATAAATTCTTAAAACAACTTATTACTTATTAACTATTTTAAAAGAACTTATTAACTATTTTAAATAAACATCTCTGGTTCAGAATCACATCCTTTTATCTTTCCTCATCAACTCGAAAACAATCTTCCGATCCCAAAACCAACTCAGAATTCCTCAGCTTTTTCCTCCCATTCCCATATCATCCCTCCACACCAAAAGGGCTAGCGAAACGAGTTTCATTTCGAATCCTACATGCTCGAGAAGGCGATTCAAGTAAACAAGGTACTCGCTTCTTGCAGGTGGCATCGAAAATCCGTGAATCCATCAGGTACTCGATCGCTTCTTGCAGGGGCAAAAGGATCAGGCCAATGCTTTGTCTCGCCGCATGCGAGCTAGTAGGCGGGGATGAATCGGCGATCATGCCAGCAGACTGCGTCTTATAAATGATTCACACCATCACGACGACTTGCTATGCATAGACAAAGCGATTTGAGACGAGGGAAGCCGAACAACCACAAGAAATTCGGTGTTCCGCTAGCCATTTTAGCCGGCAACGTGCTTCTGGCGCTTGCGTTCGAGCGTGTTACCACCGCTACCAAAAATGCCCCGGCATAAAGAGTTATCCGTGTGATGGGGGAATTGGGTCGCTGTGGCAGATTCAATGGAATCCCCGAGGGACAGATTGCGGACCTGGATTCGGAGGGGATGAGTGGGGAAATAAGGCTGGAACATTTGGAATACATCCACATGCATAAAACTGGAATTCTATTGGAGGCTTCATTAGTTTCATGTCTCGAGTTTGAAAAACCCGCCCCAAACCCCACCCGTGGCCATTCCTATTGATAACAGTGAGATATGCAGGCACTAGAAATCTAGAATTGGAACAAGTATACTGTGAAATGGTCTTACAAGTTTTTATCAGTGAGATCGGTCAATCCTACCGATATTTACAATAAAAATAACACTCTTAGCATAAAAAGTAATATTTTTCATGGATGACCAGTTAAGACATCTGTCTCACAAAATACGACATGCGACACCGTCTCACACAAATTTTTGTCCTAGAATTGATAATTTTCGAAATTAAATTTTTCTGTCGTTTTATTTATAATTGAGTTCAATGTTAATCCTATAAGTGAAATATGTGAGTTCTAAACTAATTAATTAACATAGAAAGTAAGATAAATATTCTCAAAATTGCTCTTATTGGGTTAGTCGACTGGGCCTGAGAGAGAGGTTAACCCTTGTGGTTGGATACTGGATCCATTATTAGATCTAATTGGGCTCCGTTCGCAATAAAAAGGGGGCCCAGTGTGCCATTACTCGATGACAATAATGGGCTTATGTAACCACGTATGGGTTTGGCCGGTGGCCGGTCATCTTCTTACTAATTAACATGACTCTCAGACCAAGGTCCAGGACCACGTGCGTATTAGGATGGACGGAACTATGACTTTTAATTCAATAAAAGCGAACTTACTAAGATAGTGTATTTTGTTGAAAAATATATTTAAAATGTGAGTATTGAATATTTGAATGTTGAATATTTGAATGTTGAAAATAAGAGTTGTAAATATTGAAAATTAGTGTGTGATGATGTAGGTAATGATGTATTTTATTTTTGGATTATTTGTAAAGATTTCCTATAAATAGATCTCTCATTTGTGAAGAAAATCACAATTGAGTAGAGAGAAAAATATTATAAAGTGTGTAGTTTGGTAAATTTTGAGAGTTTGAGATTTTTACTTTTTACCATAAATTTTTACTTTTTCACAACACGTTATCAGCACGAAGCTCTAAAAGTCCTACATACTTTTCCAAGCTCCAAACAGAAGAAAAAGGTAACAAAAATAATTATATTTATTTTACTGTTATTTATTTATTGTGTATTTATTTAATATACAATATAATGTTATTATTAGAAATAATAAAAATAAATTTTTCAAAAACTTGTTATAAATCCTGGGAGGATGTTAAGACGACATCCCACACTCCCGGTAAGGGATACGACAAGTATAAAAGCCTATAAGATTTTTAAACAAAATAACTTACGACACCTCGTTATAATAATGTGATATACATAATTATTTAAACATGATTAATATTATATTCACCATATTATTACCATAAAATTA
This sequence comes from Primulina tabacum, assembly GCF_025594145.1. Lineage (NCBI taxonomy): Eukaryota > Viridiplantae > Streptophyta > Magnoliopsida > Lamiales > Gesneriaceae > Primulina > Primulina tabacum. Next base: position 6,784,124 of record NC_134552.1, on the reverse strand, counting down.
TACAAATACATACATTTATTTTTTTGTACACCAACGGTCATAAACGGTAACAAAACAGCTAGTTTTTGCCCTACAAATATCATCTCACAAACACATTCAATCACTCCAACTTTCTCTTCTTCTCTAAAATTATTCTTCATCAAATTTTTCGAAGAAAAAAGAAGATGACTTTCTCAAAGTTATTTTTAATTATTTTGGTTATCATACTCACGAGTATTTTATTTATCGGAGAATATCCTCCTCGTGTGTTTTTTTTATTTTTACAAATACTTGTACTTGTTGTTTATCCATTACTTTGTATTGCAATATTCATTAACTAATAAAATGCATCGTAATTTTTTTAGTACCACCATGTCAAACTTGGCAAAACTCGAATTCATTCCTCTTGATATCACGGAAAAAAAATTATATGCCATGGACTCTCGATGTATAAATGCATCTTGAGTCATTGAGTCTAAATGAGACCATAAAAGAAAATGGCATATCGACATCCCAAGAAAAGGCAAAAGCCATGATATTTTTGCGTTGGCATCCCATGGCTTTGTGGAAGGGATTAAAAGAAAGATTCGAACAAATGAATTTAGTGAGAAATCATCAGGCACGACCCACTGGTTCAACGGCATTTCCTGAAGTAAATATCGTAAGCAAAAATGAATTTAAATCTGGAAACCAAAATCAAAGTTATAAACAAGATTTTGGTCGTGGACGAAATCTTGGTCGTGGTCGTGGTCGTGGATGTGGACGTGGAAGTGGTCGTGGACGCGGCCGTGGTTTTGAAAATAATCGAGATAGTTACTTTTATAACTCATCTCAAAAGAACGTCCCAAACCATCCACAGAAAAGGCATCATGAAAATATGAGTGTTAATGAGAATCACTCAAAAAGATATGAAAGTTCTTGTTTCAGATGTGGTACTCCAGGACATTAGTCCCATATTTGTCGAGCCCCTGAGCATCTTTGTAAACTTTATAAAGAATCATTAAAGGGGAAAGAAAAGGAGACCAACTTCACTGAACAAAGTGAATCTTTGAGTGATTTAACTCATTTTGATGCTGGAGATTTTCTGATTGATTTCTCAGACAATGATCAATTTGCTGGTGGAATAAATATGTAAAATATTTTATGTGCCCATATGATAATGTTTTATTATGTGCTATATTTTTGCATTTTATTGTCAGTAATTTTATTTCATTGCATATATTTTTTGAAGTTGAAATATGGAAAATGCTATGAGCAAAGGTGAAGTTTGCATACCCGATAGTGGTACAACGCACACTATCCTCCGAGATAAAAGATATTTCTTGGAACTAAAACCAACAAAAACAACGGTGAATACAATATCAGGTCCTGTAGACTTGATTAAAGGATGTGGTAAAGCACAATTTTTGTTACCTAATGGTACAAAATTTTTGATCAATGATGCTTTATATTCACCACAATCGAAAAGAAATTTGTTGAGTTTTAATGATATATATTCCCATGGGTATGATACTCAAACAATGAATGAAGGGAATGAGAAATATATGTGTCTTATCACATATAAATCAGGAAAGAAATATGTGATTGAAAAACTACCAATGCTCCCTACTGGATTGCATTATACACATATAAGTCCCATTGAATCAAACATGGTAGTTGATAATTCTTCGATATTAACCAATTGGCATGATCGATTGGGACATCCTGGTTCAACAATGATGCGAAGAATTATAGAAAATACACATGGTCATCCACTGAAAGACCAGAAGATCTTTCAGAATAATAAGTTTCAATGTAAAGCATGTTCTCTTGGAAAACTTATTATAAGACCATCACCAGTCAAAATCCAAACTGAATCACCAATGTTTCTTGAACGTATTCAGGGTGATATTTGTGGACCAATCCATCCACCATGTGGACCATTCAGATACTTTATGGTATTGATTGATGCCTCCAGCAGATGGTCACATGTATGTTTATTATCAACTCGAAATGTTGCATTTGCAAGATTACTTGCTCAAATAATAAAATTGAGGAATCAATTTCCCGATTATACAATCAAGAAAATTAGACTTGATAATGCTGGTGAATTTACTTCCCAAACTTTCAATGATTATTGTATGTCTATGGGAATCATTGTTGAGCATCCTGTTGCTCATGTACATACACAGAATGGATTGGCTGAATCATTGATTAAACGTCTGCAAATGATTGCTAGACCAATGATAATGAAAACAAAGCTCCCTATTTCTATATGGGGACATGCAATTTTACACGCTGCTTCATTAATTCGCATCAGACCAAGTGCATATCATAAATACTCCCCATTGCAGCTTGCATTTGGTAAAGAACCAGACATTTCTCATCTGAGAATTTTTGGATGTATGGTGTATGTGCCTATTGCACCACCGCAACGAAAGAAAATGGGACCTCAAAGAAAGGTTGGAATTTATATCGGTTATGATAGTCCATCAATCATTCGATATCTTGAACCTCAGACAGGCGACGTGTTCACAGCACGTTTTGCTGATTGTCATTTTAATGAGGAAATCTTCCCAATGTTAGGGGGAGAACAGAAACATACCGAAAAAGAAATTACATGGTATGTATCATCATTGTTACATCTGGATCCAAGAACAAAACAATGTGAAAAAGATGTACAACAAATTGTACACTTGCAAAGAATAGCAAATCAAATACCAGATGCATTTGCAGACACAAAAGGGGTAACTAAATCATATATACATGCTGCAAATGCCCCTGCTCGAATTGAAATTCCAAAGAAACAAATGGAAGATACTCATGATGTCATTAAACGCCTGAAGCGTGGAAGGCCAGTCGGTTCAAAGGATAAAAATCCTCGAAAAAGAAAATTCATAGAGAAACACGATGATCACAAAATAAAGAATGTCGTTTCTGAAGAAACACATGATGATCACAAAATAGAGAATGGTGTTCCTGAAGAAACACATGATGATGAAAATGTTCTGTCAGAACCACAAACTGACGAGAATCATGAAATCTCTATCAATTATATTAATACTGGAAAAATATGGAACCGAAAAGATATAGATGAAATTGATGATATATTTTCTTATAATGTGGCAATCGACATCATAAATGATAACGAAGATCAAGAACCAAAATCTTTTGGTGAATGTAAAAATCGGCAGGATTGGATAAAATGGAAAGATGCCATCCAGGTTGAATTAAATTCGCTAAATAAACGTAATGTTTTTGGACCTATAGTCCTTACACCTGAAGGTGTAAAACCTGTTGGATACAAATGGGTTTTTATTCGAAAGCGAAATGAGAAAAATGAAATAGTAAGATATAAAGCTCGACTTGTTGCACAAGGTTTTTCTCAAAGGCCTGGAATTGATTATGAAGAAACGTATTCTCCTGTGATGGATGCAATTACGTTTCGGTATTTGATTAGCTTGGCGGTATCTGAAAATTTAGAAATGCGTCTTATGGATGTTGTTACAGCTTACTTATATGGATCACTTGATAGTAATATATATATGAAAATCCCTGAAGGATTTAAGATGCCTGAAGCACAAAGTTCAAAACCCAGGGAATGTTATTCTGTGAAATTACAAAGATCATTATATGGGTTAAAGCAATCAGGTCGAATGTGGTATAATCGACTAAGTGATCACTTGATGAAAAAGGGATATGTAAATAATTCAATATGCCCTTGTGTTTTCATTAAGAAAACAACATCCGGATGCGTAATTATTGCTGTATATGTTGATGATTTAAACATCATTGGAACGAATAAAGAAATTCAAGAAGTTGTGTCATACTTGAAGGAAGAATTTGAAATGAAGGATCTTGGAAAAACCAAGTATTGTCTGGGTTTACAAATTGAACAAAAAGAATGTGGAATGTTTGTTCACCAGACAAATTATACAGAAAAGATCCTTAAACGTTTTAATATGGATAAAGCAAATCCTTTAAGTACTCCAATGGTTGTTAGATCATTAAACATAGAAAAGGATCCATTCCGTCCATGTGAAGATGATGAAGATATTCTTGGTCCAGAAGTACCATATCTAAGTGCCATCGGTGCCCTTATGTACCTTACAAATTGTACAAGGCCTGATATATCTTTTGCCGTGAATCTGTTGGCAAGATTTAGCACATATCCAACAAAGAGACACTGGAACGGAATTAAACATATATTCCGTTATCTACGAGGAACGACAGACTTGGGACTTTTGTATTCAAAAGATGCTAATCCAAGTATAATTGGTTATGCTGATGCTGGATACTTATCTGATCCACACAAGGCACGTTCCCAAACTGGATATGTATTTACTCGTGGAGGCACTGCAATATCTTGGCGTTCTCAGAAACAAACGCTCGTAACAACTTCATCAAATCATGCCGAGATTATTGCACTACATGAAGCAAGTCGTGAATGTGTGTGGTTAAAATCAATGACCCAACATATCCAAATTTCATGCGGATTATCATCTGATGAGAAGCCTGTGATACTATATGAAGATAATGCTGCATGTGTTGCTCAAATGAAAGAAGGATACATAAAAAGCGACAGAACTAAACATATTCCTCCTAAGTTCTTCGCATTCACCAAGGAGCTTGAAAAGAATAGATGTATTGATGTTCGTCACATTCAATCAAGTGAAAACTCATCAGATCTCTTCACAAAGGCACTTCCTACGTCAATATTCAGAAAGCACATATATAATATTGGGATGCGCAATCTACGAAATTTGTGAAGAATTGTTCGTGTCAACATGAGGGGGAGTTTACGTGACTGCACTCTTTTTCCCTTACTATGGTTTTTATCCCAATGGGTTTTTCCTAGTAAGGTTTTTAACGAGGCAGTATAAAAACACGTAATGAAGACAATCATTATGATCATCATCACAAGGGGGAGTGTTGAAAAATATATTTAAAATGTGAGTATTGAATATTTGAATGTTGAATATTTGAATGTTGAAAATAAGAGTTGTAAATATTGAAAATTAGTGTGTGATGATGTAGGTAATGATGTATTTTATTTTTGGATTATTTGTAAAGATTTCCTATAAATAGATCTCTCATTTGTGAAGAAAATCACAATTGAGTAGAGAGAAAAATATTATAAAGTGTGTAGTTTGGTAAATTTTGAGAGTTTGAGATTTTTACTTTTTACCATAAATTTTTACTTTTTCACAACATATTTAAATATTTTTAAAAAATGATTATAGATTTTCTTAAAAAAAAGTATAAAACTTTGTAAAAGAAAAATACATAATCATTTTTTAATCATTTACAAACACTAACTAAATTTCACCCATTTCACACAACTAATTTTTTATTATTGTAGATGTATGAATTATGGATATGTTCTATGGATGGATCCAATGATATGAAATGAGACACATATCATAAAATTAGCTCGTGAAACGATCTCACATAAATTTAGTGTTGATTTTTATATATTTTTAAAGTTGAGTAGATATCTTGTGAAATGGTTTTACGAATCTTTATCTATGATACGGTCAATTCTACCGATATTCACAATAAAAAGCAATACTCTTAGCATAAAAAGTAATATTTTTTCATGGATGACTCAAATAAGAGAAGTGTCTCATAAAATACGACCTGTTAGATCGTTTCACAAAATTTTTGCTGAAAAAATTTCAACTACAAAAGACTAGGAAAGATGGAGGAAAAGGGAGTAGTCAACCCATTTTTTGACCACTAAATAAATAAATTCATAACGATGTAAATGATGGTGTGGACGAAATCAATATAATAAATACAACTGATTATTATAGTCAATTATATATAGAATAATAAATTCTTTGATAATATATTATTTATGTGTCCATATTAGGATGCTCTTGTTAGGCATATGAAGCAAAGAGTAGAACACCGTCCCCAATAATCCCCACATTTCAAGCACACTTTCACACCCAATACATTGAAATAATAATATATTGAAATTAATAATCCTTTCCCATTCAAGACATAGTTAGAATTCAAAATATTTAATATTTTTTTTATGACGATGCATTCCTGACTAATATCATTTGCACGAGTTTAATCTCATATATCATAAAAATTTATATTAGACCGTCTTATTGATTAATTCTATGATATATATCTGACCCAATCCAAAAAAAAAATATTAATTTTTATATAAATATATATCATTTTTCATTGCATGTATAAATCAGATCAAACTGTTTCACGGATATAGAAATATAACCTCCATTTGTACATATACAGTAAGTCGTAAACTATACAAAATAAGAAGGCAAAAACTTGTGTGAGACAGTCTCACGGTTCGTATTTTGTAAGACGAATATCTTATTTAGGTCATTCATGAAAAATTATTAATTTTTATGCTAAGAGTATTAAATTTTATTGTAAATATCGGTAAGGTTGACATGTCTCACAGATAAAGATTCATGAGACCGTCTCACAAGAGAGCTTCTCAGATAAAAACTACCACAGATGAACGACAAATGTTTTTCAGGAATTCGAACATGACACGCACTCAACCAACACATTTGTTGTATGTAATATTCAAACAAATCGTAGCACTCGCACGCATAAAAAATGTGTCATTGTATTCTTCTATATATAATGCACGAAGTTGCATCAATGCTCAAGTATCAAATTCGCATACGAATCTTGAATAATTTCACCACTTCTCCGATCCGACATAGCAATGGCAGCTTCATCGGCTTCCGTCGTTCTCAAGGCCAACCTCCTTCCATCTTCCACCAAGCTGCCGCCCGCCGCCACGGGTTCCTCACTCCAAAAGCTTGTCTCTTTCAGCCCATCTAACATTAATCCATTAATCATCTCCAAGAAACTCACAGCAGTTCCCACCAGAAGATCATTCTCATGCAAGATCCAGACTGAGATCAACCCAACAGAGTCAAGATCAGGTAAGTACATGTCCTTTTGTGGTAAAATAAATTGGAAAATTCAAATTACTGTGTAGTTTTTGTGAGAATTAATCAACTTTCTGGGTTAATTTCCTTGCAGTTTCTGGTAAAGTTCAAGAACTGAAAGTGTACGAGATCAACGAGCGGGACCGTTGCAGCCCTGCTGTTCTTCGGCTGAGCGGAAAGCCTGTCACTTCGCTCGGCGATCTCGTCCCTTTCAGCAACAAGGTGAAAAAAAAATACAGGAAAACTATCAAATCTGCAATTCCAAATCAAACCCATCAGAAATAACTGAATCAATTATTCGTTTCTTTCTTCAGGTGTATACAGGGGACCTGAAGAAACGCGCTGGGATAACAGCCGGAATCTGCGTGCTGATCAAGAACGAGCCTGAGAAGAACGGTATTCGCTTCGAAGCAATCTACAGTTTCTACTTCGGAGATTACGGCAGCATATCTGTGCAAGGATCGTACCTAACTCACGAGGACTCGTATCTCGCCGTGACCGGCGGATCCGGCGTGTTTGAGGGGGTGTACGGTCAGGTGAAGCTCCAACAGCTCGTCTATCCTTTCAAGCTGTTCTACACTTTCCACTTGAAGGGCATACCTGATCTCCCGGCGGAGTTGATGGGGGAGGCGGTGCCTCCGTCGCCTGAAGTGGAACCGACCGCCGCTGCTAAAGCTTGTGAGCCGGGCTCTACTGTTCCGAATTTCAGTGATTAGAGGGGAGTGTGGGAGTTTAGGGCGTGTTTGGCTGTGGAATAAACTTTTCGCCCCTACCAAATTGATTGTTTGATGAGTGATGATAATAATTATTTAAATTATTAGTGGTGTATGTTTTATTATTAGATGTAGTGTATCTTCAAACATAATTATTATTTTCAACTCAAAATATATATATTATCCTTATCATTATAATCTCATTTTTAGAATTTTTTTTTAAATCGCAAAAGCTTTGACCGTATCGCTTACATTATATTATAACGAATCTTTTATCCAAAGAATTAAAGAATAACAAGTTCTTCGTTATCTAAAAGAGAATAATCACTTAAACATATTATTTACATTTTAAAAATATAAATATTTTTATTATAATCTAATTTTTATTAATTTTGTAAAAATATATTTTTTACATTAAAAATACAAACAATTGTAAAAAGAATACATTTTTAATAATTTTTTAAGAAATATTTTAATTATCCAAAATGTTGACCCCTACCCAAATGGTTAAGCCAGATTCGAAAAAAATCCAAAACCAAAGTGTCTCAGATTCATAGACATTGTATCAAAAAGTTATATGAATATTACTGATATGTTTCGTTACTGATTGGTAATTATAGGGTGGACTTTTCCATTTTTTAAAAGGTATTGATCACGTTCAAAAAAATAAAAAAAAATTATAACCTATTGATTTGGTTTTATAACATAATTGACCTCACCTCATTTAAGTAAATAGACAAAAAATTGTGTGAGACGATCTCACGGGTCGTATTTTGTGAGACGGTCTCACGGATCGTATTTTGTGAGACGGATCTCTAATTTTGGTCATCCATGAAAATTATTAATTTTTATGCTAAGAGTATTGTTTTTTATTGTGAATATCGGTAGGGTTGACCCGTCTCACAGATAAAAATTCGTGAGACCGTCTCACAAGAGACCTACTCAATTAAATATATAAATTGTTGTGTCCAAAATTATGACAGGTAATCGGTCGCACAAATGTTTATTTTCAATACAAGTTTCAACCACATTTGATTTTGCACTAAAAAAAAAAGATAGTATAATACATGACCGTGCTCATTAATTAGAATATAAAATAATACTATAGTACACTTATGTATATATGTATATATATAAAGTCCAAAAAAATCTCGAGTCGAGTCGAATATAGTCGAGTCATGGCGAACAAGTTATTGGATAGACTCGAAATTGAGCATTAGGCAAGATAAATCGAGTTTTATACCATTCCTACCATGAGATGTAGGTTAATCCACTAAAATTATGCATAAATTCAGATGGTTGGGCAGGGGTTAACACAAGGGAAAGTTGGTGAAAAATCCCTAATCAAAACATTTCTTTGGGTTCACTCCCTACCCACAAAATTGTGGTACTATGTCATACAAAATGTGGTACACTTCATGTGAAAATGTGGTACTAAAAAAGTATCCAGGGACTGAACATAAAAAAAATCGACGGTTGAGAACTGAAGGCCAATTTCCCGTTAACGTAACCAAACCCTATGTGACTTTTATATATTTTTGGAAACTTTGATTTTTATTGGGAGATTAGCAATTTGTCGGCCCGCCCACAAACCCCAAAAATAAGAAAAAAAAAGACAAAAGTTAAAAGCAAAATATTTTATGCCTCAACATTGGCATAACGTGTTTCCTGCCAATAGGCGGTTGATGATGACTTGTTTGAAATGGGTTTCTAATTCTTTTCTATTAGATTTTTTATTTAATTTTTTTAATAATAAAGTTGGTAAATGCTAGTGGGTGAATTATTTTTATTATTACTTTTTTTCTGATGATATAAATCGTCGTCTTGTTTTTTCAGCATGCGAATCATTATATTCAAGTAAATCATATTCTATAAACTTTTTGCAACAAGTTCAGTTGAGAAAATACTGATATAAAGAATCGAACACATGACTATTGATTAAATACTCACATGTTTTATCAATTCGAATACACATGAGGGGCACTGATGGGTGAATTATTATTATTATTATTAGTGCTTACACACACATTGCCTCCATGTAAGATAATTTTTTTAATTATGTGTTGTGTATTTATATAGTCAATTTTTTTATATAGATAATTTTATTAAAAAAATAAAATCAAATTTAAATGTTATGATTTTCAATAAATTTGTTTATAAATTTTGATAAAATAACAAATATTGTATGTTTAATTTATCTTCGATCATTTTCATTTTAAAAGAAATATATGATAAGAGCAAAATTTGTGGTCGGTATCTGACACGTACACGTGGCTAGGTATCATTGGGACAACGTGGATAAGGTACAAAATTTCTTTTGGACTCTTCCGCAGCATAACAACTGGCCAGCATCAACTATCGAAGTACAGGTCGGTCCTTAGATGCGATCAATGAAGTCAGTTCCAGTTACCTAGGAAACTTCATTAATGGAAGCGCAATCTCCCGATCTCCGGCCCCTGCGAGCATCTGGAAAACACGCACTTGTTTTGCCAAGTGTTAGTAGATTAAGGTACGAGGATTTGCTCGTGAATATCTGTGTGAAATGGGGTTGTTTACACTTTCTTGCGTGGTTTAGAAGCTGAACATTTTTCTCCAGTGGAGAATGTATGTGGGGACGATAAACTGTTTGATGCAATGTTCGAATGAAATCTTTTTATGTCACCGTTTATGGAGGGAAGTGGAATAGAACTGTAAGAGCTAGAGTATGTATTAAACCCATAGACTATACTTCTGGTAGAATCCTCACGCTCATTAGCCATTCTAATATGTTGTTTGTGAAACAGAAACGGTGTAAGTAACGTTGCCCGTTGTTTAGCAAAACCGAAGCCTCCGCCACCATTCTAGATGGTTTTTACTCAACTCAGCGTAGAGTATATTGCAAATCTGTTCAGCATGTAATGTTAACACGATATATATTATAACGATCAATGACATGCTGTTTTGATTCAGGTACCAAAAATCCTGTTTGTTTAGTTGGGAGAGTATTTTAAGCTTATTAGTCACTATAGTTTTTGTGGTTAAACCGATGTGGGAAACGCTACACTTGTAGTTACAATTTTGTGCAATGAGTAGATTTCTTGCTTTAGTGAACATTGGTTATGGTGGAAAACCTTTTGTTTTTAATTTAAAAAACTATGGTATGATGTTTTTACTCATAGCATACACTGCATGTGAGCTGACAAGAACTAATGTTACTTATTGTTGTTTTTTCAGTTATACCTGATGGCAATTACTAGCAGCCATAAACTGTTCCACACGGTCAATACTCCTTTGATTGTAAAAGGTTGAAGACTTGAACAAGGCTTGTTAGTTCATAATTTTATTTCTTTCACCAAATAAATGAGAGTTTTGATTAAATACCAAATGGTTCAGGCAGGAGAGAGAACACAAATTCTTATCCCATCATTCCACCTGTAAAAGGAAAAATGAGAATGCTGGAATCTGGATCAATATCACAGCAGACCTTTCTTGAAGCATCTTTTTTTCTCGGAAAGCACAAAGACATTAGTCATCACACTGGTTCTTCAAATTCGCAGAGTCGGAATTTATGCATGATTGTGAAGGCATCGAGCACGACTGAGAAACATCTGAAGTCTTTGAATTCTTATCTCGGAAAGCTTCATACCGATGCCAAGTATCTTTCTTCGAAAATTGAGAAGCAGAGGACAGAAGCAGTTGATAGAAGTGATAAGCTCATATTTCGAAATGGTCTCAAGTCACTTGAGAATTATCTCACCAAAGTCAAAAGTGGTAATAAGTTTAATCTGCCAGTATCACTGTTTTGGATGGCATGATAATTAGTTGATGCTTTCATAGAATTAATTACTGTCCTTAGTGGACTCAATGGTGGGGTGGGTCGGGGGTGTAAAAGGGCAGTCCTTCACAAATATTAAAATCTTATGATTAAATTTTCTAAAAACTCATGTTTCAATCTCCCCAAATATCCTGGGTGTGCCCCTGTTGACTGAAAATGTTAATCTATTTGATAACAACCCCTTTCCCTCAGATGAAGAACCGGAGATCATCGTGGAAAATTTAGAGGCCTCATTAAGCACTGATGCTGAGAATGCTGAAGGACTTCGAAGGGACTTATCACTGAAAAGTTTTGTGGAATTGAAATCTGATGATGCTAAGGGCGACAGATATTCAGCAGACCATGCCTCCGATTTCTACTTAATGTAATATACATTCCCTTCTTCATTATATGAGTTTTTTTTGAGGCAAGGCCATCTGAATTCTCATTTGACTTTTGCTTATGTCGCAGAGGTGTATTGGCTTCTATAAATATAGCGGTTCTTCTGTTCGAGATAGCCACTCCCGTGAAAAACTCTGAATTTGCTCTATTTTCTATCCCCTCGGTTTATGGAGCAAAAGTCAATAACTTGATTTTAACGGGAGAATGGTGGAGGCTAGTGACACCAATATTTCTGGTACAAGATCGATGATTGGTTCGTGCTTCAATACTGTTATTAGTTTAGCACTCTGTTTCGTATGAGAAGTAAAATAAACTTGTGATTGGCTAATTATTTTTATAGAAGCTTCCAAGAATCCAAACTTCCTCTCATTAGAATGTTTTGTTTTTTGGAAGCCAGTGCTGTGACAGTTTTGGTTGGTTTTGCTGAGTCTGAGTTCTTGAGATTTCTAAATGACCGTAAATGGTTCCAAATTTTGTTTAGAAATTAATATTTTGGCTACTTTCAGCACTCTGGAATCTTTCATATAGCTCTAAGTAGCTGGGTTCTCTTCACTTTTGGGCTTGAAGTATCTCGAGAATATGGCTCATTTACTTGTCTCTTAATATATCTTCTTGGAGGAATTTCTGGAAATCTGATCAGCTTCCTGCACACGCCATCTCCAACTGTTGGTGGGACGGTATGCTAGTACTTACTACATTGTTTAATCGTTTCAAATTAGTGGTGATTAACTGATCGCTGTTGTTTCCACTTAATATTAGTCCCCCAAATATTTAAATCAGCTTCAAATTCAATGTAGCTTCCATGAATAGACATCATGGTAAGGAGAAGGGGTTCATCGTATTTGCTCTTATTGTTTCCATCAAACCTTGTGTAAACTCCAATGCGACTGTTCTTGTTCAGGGACCTGGGTTTGCTTTGATCGGAGCTTGGCTTATTTATCAAGTTCAAAACAAAGATCTCATTGCAAGAGATTCTTTTGAAAGAATGTTTCGTAAAGCCATTATTTTTACAGCTCTGAGCTTTGTTGTCAGCAGTTTTGGTCCTATTGATGACTGGTAAGCCCGGCTCTTTCCCTCAGGATTTATTGGACATATTACTTTTGTAGCGTGTTGAGTTCACACAGGCTCAACTTTGTACAGGAAAATAACTATAAATTGTTTGTGAAGTCTGAAGAAGAGAAGTGCTGTTGCAAAAACTCTTCTTATCAAGCATATAAATGCTTCACGTTATGCATAACGGATTAAGTTGTCATTTAATTTGGTTTACAGGGCACATTTCGCAGCAGTTTTTACAGGTATAGCATATGGTTATGTGACTTGTCCTAGTTTACAAGTGAAGGATGCATCATCAGGAACTGGTGAAGAAGATGGGATGATACTCATTCGACGGTATGTGGATCCTTGCAAATCACTCGTGTATTTTTCCGTCTTCATGTTGCTGCTGAGCTCTCTGCTTTTCATCATCGAACCTCCACTCGATTTGATAGAGTAAAGATACAAACAACCAAGATTTTACTGCTCAATGCAGTGTAGATACTGTGTATAGGTAATCTTGTAGTTATATTAATAAAAATATATGTATAGCTGCTCTCTACTTGAGTATGCATTTTTACCCTGCAATACCAGCTTCTTATTTCACTTTATTTTTATCTTCTACTACTTTTCTTGTCTGAAGTGAGAAATAGAACTTGTCAATGATGCTGGTGTATTATATACTTCTATCAGGGCCATAAATCAGAAATTTCTAGTTACTGTTAGATGTTCACCGAGGCTTAGCAACAATTCAACGTTATATGTTCCCCATAAAGTTACTGTCAGATGGCCATGTACACATTTTCCTCGCGCGATGAATCAGCTGGAGATATGTTTTGCGTGATAAATTGAATTCAAACCTGTGCAAATTCCAGGAAGTGTAACATTACAAATTATAAATAAAAAAGAACAGTTCCAAGGCGTTCTTATGGATAGTTACACGAGGATTGGTTCGTGCCTTGTGTCATAAAATACTGGTAAAAAGTTAACCATTGGTAAATTTCAGGTTCAACCCACAATGTAATATCCCAAACCCCAAAACATTGCTTATCCCAAAACACGTGGTGGGTCGAGGCGGAGTTTGGTATTTGGAGGCATGCCAGTGATGGCGACATGCTGGCAATTGACCAGTCAAAGCCTTTTTTCGGCATTTCAATAATAATTATCATCAATGACGAAATTAATCAAATTATTTTAAAATACAATGATTTGATATTAGCTACGTCAAAATATGAGATTGAAGAAACAATTTTCAGACATACATTTGTAAATATATTAATATTAAAAATATCTAATGTAAAATTGAATCCAATAAAAGTAAATTCTATTGAAAAAATCAATTTACTGGTTTCACAGAGTTTTTTTTTTTTTGTTTTTTTGTTTTCAAAAGCAATCAAAATCGTATTGAATTAACAAACATAATTTTGAGTAGGTTTTTTATCAGACGGTCGCATAGATTTTTATTAGTAAACGAGTCAATCTTGTTCATATTTTCAATAAAAAATAATATTTTTGACATAAAAAAATAATAATTTTCATGGATGACCCAAATAAAATATTCGTCTCACAAAAACGATACATAAAATTTTACAAATACTCTTGACATAAAAAATAATATTTTCTCTTGATATTTATATATTCGAGCTCAAAGCAATGGACGTAGTATGAGCTATTTGATTTTGGCTCAAGGCTTATATGATATTTATTTAAATATTTTATAGAATAATTCAATTGCTTAAAACCATTATTCAGTTATTCACAAGCATTAGGTAATTTTTAAACCATAATTCACTTTTAATGCATAGCATTTTATCACACGCAAATATAAAGTATTTTTATACATAGAAAAAACTTAAATAAATTTCAATTATAATTTCAGAAATAATTAACTATCTTACATCCCCAAGACTATGACTAAAAATTTAAAACAAATTTTATTTTATGAAAAAAAATTCACCAATAAAATGATAATGAAGGTATAATTATCATTTTAAAGGAGACTTCACCAAATAAATTAGAAATTTTTTTTTTGGAATAGTATGGAGAAAGACATTCAATTGTAATTTCTAATTTATAAGAATCCTATATCTTCATCCTCGAGACAAATATTTAAGTCTAAGCCATAGTTTAGTGTGCATGATAAGGGGTGATTGATTTTTAATATTTTACTTATCATGTGTTTGGTGTGCATGATTAAAATTGTGATAGACACGTTCAGCCCGCACCCGGCCCATACTGTATGCATTATTATCCTCTTGTTGATGGTTATATAGTCCTTTGGGGGAGAAAGGATGATGTTTCATTAGTTTAAATTTTCTTTCTATATCCTAAAGTTTAAAATAATTATAAATTCAAATAATTTTTAGATATAATTTTTAATTTTACTAATATTATAAATAATTTAATTATTTTTTATCATATTTTAATTATTATTATATTATTTTAACCATAATATTATAATTGTTTTTAACCATTATTTAATATTCAAATTTTTAATAATATTTTAATTATCACAATAAATATATATTTATGTTATTATCAAATTTTATTTATTTTCTATAATATTTTTTTCTAAAATGGGAAAAACAAAATAGAAAATATCACTTCACCTGCTCACAATATCGACATACAAACACTGCCATGTTAATTTGCCTTGTCGATTGATAACATTTACTCCATAAAGCTGGCAGTGGTCCACACGTGCCCCACATCTAGTAGTTCAATTGAGTCCATGATTCTCACTATTGTTTATTTAACGTACGTGTTTTACGTTAAACTTTTGACGAATTACATGATTAAATATAATTAAATTTTAATTTATAAGATTGAAATTACACTTTTTCATTCAAAACATAAATAAACTTCTATAAGACGATTCGAGTATACGTTGTTATATCCATTTAAAATCAATAATTTATCACGATGGATTTAAATTTATATTAACATCAAGCATTTATTATCGAGTCGGAAACTATAATTTTTAGCAAAATCATAATTTTTTAATTTTTTTTTTTGTGGTAGCCCAAAACTTTGTATTAAACTGTAGATAAACATGGGGTGTTTCATCTACTTTGGGTAATTGACACCTTCATGTGTACCATTTTCTTGTACGCTTGTGTCGATCCTAATAAATTCAAATGAAATGTATTTAAGGAGATTCATATATATGAGTTGATTGAGTTAGTCAAATGAATATGAATTTACACTTTTGTACTTTAATTAATTTCACATTTGAATGTCAGACAAAAAGAAAACAAGTGGAATAAGAAATATGCAATATTATCTAATTTATTTTTATATTCTTTATCAAGTTATGATGTTCATGGTGCCACCAAATTTTACGCTATGATTTTCAAGAAAACACATTATTTTATAAATTTATGAAAATTATTGATTTATCTCCTTTCAGCGTCGGACGGGAAACAAGTCGTACAAAATTTTAATTATTAGTATTATTTTATTAGGAAGTTGATAAATAGAGTACAAATAACAAGAAATTGAGTGGAAATATCAACTCTAGCTCATTTTATTCAAGGACTGCAATAATAGTCATGTATATGTGTTTCTATGCTAATTTAATCCTTGATATTATCAAATTTAAGTCTTGATATATTATCTTTGTTTTTTTTTTTTGTACTTTTAATTTTTTTCCAACGTGACATTGATGTGGCAAATCTGTGGCACGTAGTTTTGACGTTGTGCTGATATATGCAGTGCTAGATCAATATTTTTAATGAAAAATTTGTCAAAAATTAAAAATATATTATTAAAATTAAAATCGAATAACATAAAATACCAAATCACAAATAAACCGACAATAATATCATTCACTCTCCTTATTATTTATTATTTTTACCCACAACTAAATAGTTGTTTTGTCTTTTTTGTAAGTCAATATAGAAGTACTGAAAATGGATTTATGATCTGGTATATACATTAGTACTTGTCCCTTTCTTAATTTACAACTATTATGACGACTTTTAGAGAGATGTCGTCCATTTATTCGATGTAGATAAGTTATTTCAGCGATTTTCACATATATGTTTATGACAAGTTATTTCAGCGATTTTCACATATATGTTTATGACAAGCCTACGTTGTCAGTGACGGAGTCAGGAATATGATTATACTTGGGCTAGAATTTTAAACTCTATAATTTTTTAATATTTTAAATTGATCTACCCGGACTAATATCAAATTAATCCAAAAATTTACACATAAATTTTTTTAAAAAAAATTAGAACACCCGGACTCAAGCCCGGATGTCACAGTAATGTGGGTCCTCGCCCCTGTACATGATATTCGTTCATCATATATAAGCTATATATGTGTGTGTGTGAGTATATGTGTTTTGATTTCTTGAAAATGTGAGTCCTGTCCATGTGACAAAAACTTTTTTATGATATCATGCGGCGCATACGTAGGAAAAGCTCAATGGCACCATGTCCGTTCGCTAGATTATTTATTTATATTTTTATCTAATCTAATCTCATATTTGATTGTACCATATTATTTATATATTTATCAATAATTTATCTTATATCAATCAAATTATCAATAATTTATCTCACATCAATCAAATCATTAACTTGAAATTACGATATTACCCTTAATAAATAATATTATAAATATTTTATTAATATTTTCAAAAGAACAAGAAGATAATATCACATTGTCTCAAATTTAAACAAATTAATCAATCAAATCAAACATTATATTTAACCAAGTCAATCCCTCCTATGAATAAATATGTTATATTAACTGGGATAAAATAATCAATCCTCACTTCTTAGGATTATTTATCCTACTCTTAATCCATCCTATTTTTCCAATTTTACTCTTCTCCTAAATCCAAACTCACCACCACTTCCTTCCACCGACCGCTCACCGACTGCCAACCGACCACCCCCGCCGCCCGCTGCCGACTGTCGCCGTCGCCCGCTGCCGACTGTCGCCAGACGTCGCCAACTCCGCCGACGCCGATCACCCTGACCCACCCCCGTCGGCAGCCGCCGACCACCCCCGCCGGCAGCCGCCGACCACCCCCTCCGACCCCTACCTGCCGTCGCCGCGGCCGACCACTCCCTCCCGCCCGGCAATCACACCGCTGGCCGACAACCACCGCCGCAAAAGTGGAAGGGCAATTTCGTCAATTCATCTAAATATTATTATTTATCACATTCTTAATAATCATGACAAACATAATATTATTTTATCATTATCTACTTCAATCATTCTTTTTATCATTTATGTGTTAATCATTCTGTAATCCTATCATTTAAACCAAACACAGTCTTAATAAATAATATTATAAATATTTTGTTAATATTTTCAAAAAAACTAAAACAGTAATATCATATTATCTCAAATTTAAACAAATTAATCAATCAAATCAAACATTATATTAACTGTCATTTTTATATATTTTATTATTAAAAACATATTATTTATCTCCATACTATTTGTTTCATACCACGAACCAAACAGTGACAAAATAATTTTATTCTATTTAAACACATGTAATTAGGTTTGATAAAATAAAAATATAAATTATACTATATATATTTCGAAATTTGAAAATAACTAGATATCGTTAAAATCAAAATTAATAAATGTACCTAATATTTTAAAAATGGTGGAGACTTATAACCGTAACCAATAAAATAAATATGTGAAGAATTTAGAACACAGATGTCATTTGTTCTAGGATAGACAACTTGTGAAGAAATAATGGTCGATTTCGTACAAATAATGGCTACATAGGTATCTTCTTTTTTTTACCCCACTAAATTTTTTTTTATATTTTTGCAAAATAAATAAATAAAAATATAAATTATAAACTTCAATGTTATCTCAAAAATAAACATGATTTTTTTATATTTCCGATATGTACTCAATCATTCTAAAACATGACAAAAACTTGTGTGAGACGATCTCACGGATCGTATTTTGTGAGACGGATCTCTTATTTGGATCATCTATAAAAAAATATTACTTTTTTTGTTAAAAGAATTTTTTATTACCCGTCTCACAAATAAAGATTCGTGAGACCGTCTAACAAGAGACATAATCTTAATTTTAAAACATTAAAATACCGGCACATACCATTAAACTAACTAACTTTATATTATGAAAATCTATAATTTAACAAAATTAATACACATGACATCTTTCATTAAAAAATTTCGTATTAAAAAATTAATTATTAAATCAAAACATGTAATTATTATATATATATAACTCAAATATTTTAAATCATAATAAATATTATCCTAACACAGCTGTTGATAATCTCATTTAAGTGCCTAAAGTGGTTGGAAGTTGAACAGCGGATAAGTAATCACATCCGTATTAGGTCATTCGCCAGATTTGATGTCTTTGTCTTTAATCCCCCTCGGTGTACACACTATTTATCTTATTTTAAATATAATATAATTCAATAAATTTATTTTTATATCCGACGTCACAAAAATAATTTCAATTTTTAACTCATAATAAAATGTAAAATGCATGCTATGTTTGCTTAATTGTGTGTGATTTTAGTCGGTTATATTGTCAGTTTCAGTTTTAGTTTCAGCGTCACAAAAATATAATATAATAACTGAAATTTGATAACATAGATGAATAAAATCGCAAAGAAGAAAACATAGATGACCAAAAAAACAATTTTCCTATAAAATTATTGAGATTATTAATTACTTTATTATGCATCAAGATTACTTCTGATGAGAATTTAAATCTGAATAAAAGGTAAATTATTATTGTTGTGAATTTTAAAAATGATTATAACTTTATTCATGTGAGGAAAATAAAATATTATATTTAATCCCCTAATTGAGGTAATTAGTTTTGGTCCTTTAATAATATTATACCAATAGGGACAACACATTACACAAAAGCTAAAAAATAAGAGCTAAAAAAATAAGAGTTAATTGAATTTAAATTTTTGCAAAATATTACAAAATTTCATGTGAAAAATTATAGTGATGCAAGGGAAGTGAGCTAATCACAAAATTGTGTAAAATAATGTAATGTACAAAAGAAAGGTGTATTAATGTTTTGTTTAAAAACAGTACTCAAATTTGTTAATTCTACACAAGTTTCCATTCTCAATTAGTGAGTTAAGAAGTCTAAATGTTAATTTATCATATTATTTTATTTTAAAAAACCTCAGGGTTTAAGTATTTTTTATATAGTCTCAATTAATCAAGATTCAGAGGTATAAAATTAAATTATTGATAATTTGAGTTGTTGAAATAATTATTCTACTCCGATAAGATTTGTTCCAACCGAGCCTCGAACCCAAAACTTCGTTTCAAATTTTGAACTTTGGTGTCAGCTAGACTATAAATAATCGATGAATGCATAAAATTTTTGTCGAGTATAATAATTGTCTATGTTTGTTAAAACAATTGAACCGTATCATTTGAACTATTGTACGTTTAAAAGATTTAATTTGTACTATTACCACTATCTATAGATTTTGGTAAAACGATATGCACTCGATCCTACAATTGATAACATTGTCAAGGTCACGTGTTCGATTTTCATTGATCGCATGAAGTGCGATTATTATGATAAAAATTATTGAGATGCAATAATTTTATTTACTTGTTAGAACAGTCGATAATTTGATGCTTGAGCTGCTATACGATTTAAAAGATTTTAGTTGCATCATTATCACAAAATATAATTTTCGATAAAGCGGCAAATGGACGATCCTTCCGTTTTGGTTTCAACTAAACTGCTATATTGAATGTATGTAGTTAGTCCGAATTTAATTTGCTTATATGAATAATGCATTTATATTTAAATCGTAACATAATGTTGGCTCTGATCACTTATTTTCCACAAATCCAAACCAAACATTCAAAATTAATGTATTTTTTTTCAATTTTAAATAGGCAAACTATATATGAATGAAACAACATAAATCGGTGTATTAAATATTTTGACATTCAATTCCGATGGAAAATGGTATGATATATATGTTTTTTTTATGACGTGAGAACTCGTAGCATCCGTCCTCTGATAAACATTAGATAAATCTTAAGTTAATGCAATAACATGCAAACTACGCTAGTTAAGTAAACCATAATGAAAAAGCCTTGTGCTACGGGATCGTCCGATAAAATGTTGGTAGTGTGAATCAAACTCATAACTATTGACTAAATATTCACATATTCCACCAACTCGAACACTTCGTCATCTAACATATCTTTTGGTGTATGTATAGTTTCCCGGACCACAATTTTTTTTTAAAAAAATAAATATAAAAATTAAACAAATTGGAGTACTATTTAATTCAACAATTATTATGTGAAGCTAATAATTAAATTTAATTATCAATCCCTCTCAATACAAGTTTTGGTTGTAGATAAGTAAATGGTACTTAGCTTCCAACAAAAAGGGAATTAATAACGTTCAATTAGTTGTGGGAAGGATAGGTTAGTGGATGCAGAACCTAGCTAGCGTGGCCTCTTTTAATTAATGAACTAATCAAATAATTTTTCAGATTTACTTAAAAAAAAAACAAATAAATAATTCCCAATATTCATTATATCTGTAACCTACAAATTTAATTTTAGAGAGAGAGAGAGAGAGATATATATATATATATATAAGAAAATAAATAAATTTTATGCTTAACCTGATATTATATTTAAATTTATGGAATGTGTAAGAAATCATGTTCAAATTTACGACCTTCTAATTTATTTAAATAAATAATTGAAAAGAAAGCTGTTACTTGTTGGCCATGATATTCATGAAAAAGAGGGCCTAAGTATTTATTAGTCCACTTAACGGACAACCACCCCAACCGTCAAAATATCCAAGCTTCCAAAAAAACAATCGTTTTGTTTGAAATATATAGATTTTGTTAAAAGTAAAATTTAATGATAAAAAAATAAAAATTTTAAACTCAAAAAATATATTACATTGCACATTTTATAAAATTTTGTCTCCTCAATTGTGTGTTTTCTTCATTAATTGAGAGACATATTTATAGATTTTTTTTTTTGAAATAATCAAAATATAAATACATTATTACATACACAATCACACAGTACTAAATTTTAATATTTACAACTCTTATTTTCAACCTTCGATAATTTCAATTCTTATTTTCAACTCTCCTCTTGTGATGATGATCATGATGCAATGATTGCCTTCATTATGTGTTTTTATATTGTCTCGTTAAATACCTACTAGGAAAAACTTATTGAGATAAAAACTATAGTAAGAGAAAAAGAGTGTAGTCACGTAAACTCCTATAAATTACGATCTTTCTTTGAGGTCTCATTTTTTCCGTTGAGGTGGTACAATAGGCACGTATATCATACATCCAAAAATTATCAGATAAGAAATGTCTGGTTCTTTACCAAAAGCAAGCTGCAATAGGAGTATTTATGATATGCATTTGGTCTGATGTGAATTGCAGCAGCATGTAAAATTGCATGTTCCCATATAAAAACAGAGAGTTTTGTTTTCATAATCATTGATCTAGCAATCAATTGTAGACATTTAATTAATGATTCAGCTAATTCATTTTGTGTATGTACATGAGCAACATTATACTCAAAAGTGATTCATATTAATATACAATAATAATTGAAAGTCTGAGAAGTAAATTCAACAGCATTATCAAGTCTAATTTTCTTGATTGTATGATGGGAAAATTGATTTCATAATTTTATTTTTTGAGCATGTAATATTGCAAATGCCACATTCTGCATGGATAATAAACTTACATGTGACCATCTACTGGAGGCATCGATCAATATCATAAAATATCTAAATGGTCCACATGGTGGATGAATTGGCCCACAAATATCACCATGAATACAGTTCAAGAAACATATGTGATTCAGTTTGGATTTTACCTGGTGATAATCTTATAATAATTTTTTCAATAGAACATGTTTTGCATTGAAACTTATAATTTTGAAAGATCTTCTGGTCTTTCAGCGGATGACCATTTGTATTTTCTATAATTATTCGTATAATTATTGAATCAAGATGTCCTAATTGATCATATCAACTACCATGTTTGGTTCAATTGGACATATATGTGTATAATGCAATCCATTATGAAGCATTGATAGTTTTTCAACTACATATTTTTTTCATGATTTATATGTGATAAGACACATATTTCTCATTTTTCATTTATTTTCCAATAAATATTAAACTAATGAGTATAATAACAAAAATAATTATACAAAATAACCTTGAAAGAACTATCTTCTTTGAAAATTTTGATGAGGAAAATTTTTAGGAATGAAAAGTAAGTTTGAAGTGATTGAACGTGTTTGTAAAATAATATTTATAGGGTAAAAACTACCGTTTATGACCGTTACAAAATCTTAAAAAAATATATGTATACGTAAATTTTATGGTAATAATATTATGTATATAATATTAATCATATTTAAATAATTATGTATATCACGTCACATTGTTATAATGAGGTATCATAAACTCCTTTTATATAATACTATGATATTATATAATATATATATATATATATATATATATATAGCACAATAAAACCACGCTATTATAATGACGTGTCATAGACTCCTTTTATGTAATAAAATGATATTATTCAGATAAATATATACAATAAATAACAGTAACACAATAAAAATATATAAGCAGTGTAAGAACATAATCACATCAAGTTATTATAATGAGGTGTCATAAACTTCTTTTATATAATAACATGATATTGTATATTAAATATATACACAATAAAAATAAATAATCAGTAAAATAAATATTTTTACTTTTTAATATTGTTACCTTTTTTCTTGTGTTTTGGAGCTTGGAAAAAAATGGAGATCCTTCGAGTATCGTTCTTCGAATGTCATGCTGATAACGTGTTAAAAGTAAAAATTTATGGTAAAAGTAAAAATCTCAAACTCACAAAATATATTAAATTACAAATTTTATAAAAAAAAATTTATTCAACTGTATGTTTTCTTCACAAATTGATAGACCTATTTATAGAATTTTTTTTGGAAACAATCCAAAAATAAATACATTATTACATACATCATCACACATTAAATTTTAATATTTACCACTCTTATTTTCAACATTTAATAATTTCAACTCTTATTTCCAACGTATTTGTCTGTTTTTGTTTTTGTTTTAATAAAATTAAGAATATCGTTAGATAACAATTTATATTTTATATTTATTTAATTCATCTATAAAATGCTTGCACATATTTCCAAGATTTATTCAATAGCGATGTATTACTAAAAAAATAAGAAAAATATAATTAAATATAAAAAATTGAATTATATATTCGGGATAACCAAAAATACATCTTATTTTATGACTTGAAATTACGTAATCAATTTGATAATTCAATCTGTTATATGTATGGCTACTTCAACTCAGTAATTCACATGAGGTTGGAGGCTACGTGGTCGTAGATTTTAGAGACGAATATGGGAACCAACCATATATATATATCAAATATAAAATTTAATTTATGATTTTTAAAAAATATCAACCTTACAGTTTTCTAAATGGTGATTTTTGTATTCTACATCTTTTGTATCTATATATACTAGTATTTAACCCGTGCGATGCACGGGATGATATTATTAAAAAGTAATTATTATAAAAAAATAATAGATATTTAAATTGTAAAAAAAATATAATTATAAAAAAAATAAGAAACTATTTTTTCCCTAATTTTGAAAAAAATTCTTAAATATAAATGTATGTCGATTAATTGTGTTACCCTAAGACAATGACATGATTCTTATCGTGTTTAAAATATTAATGTCGACCACCAACCTAAATACATATTTAGTTCTTTAATTTTTGAGAAACTATATATATTATTATTTTTTTAACATATGATAAATAAATATTTTTAAATCAAATTTAATAAAACTAATGAGAAATAATTTTTTCAAATCATATCACAAATTAAATTGATTGATATAATCAATGCAAAAGTTTTAATTTAGTTTATGTTTTTAACAGAGTTTAGTTTCATTTTAAATAAAAAATAATAAAAGACATATAATACATAAATTATATTTGAATTAATATAAAAATGAATTAAATTCAAATTTGAACTAAATGAATTGATATAATCAATGCAAATAATAAATGAAATTATCATTTATTGCAGTACACATTTCAATATTCATGATATGTATTTCCTTTTTTAGAAATGACATTTTGGCAGAAAATTACTATTTTTGGCAAAAACTCTGCTTTTATATATATATAGATATAGATGTATAGACACACACACACTTGTAGAAGACATTCACCTTAATTTCTTTTTAAAAAAATCCGCAACAATGAATGCATTTGTCTCAAAATTAAAATCACCATAAACTTTTTGTTGCATCTAAATAAAGAGTAGGTCTCTTGTTAAACGGTTTCACGGATTTTTATCTGGGAGACGGGTCAACCCTACCAATATTCACAATAAAAAGTAATACTCTTAACATAAAAAATAATACTTTTTCATGGATGACCCAAATAAGAGATCCGTCTCACAAATATGACATGTGAGACCGTCTCACACAAGTTTTTTGCCCCTAAATTAAATGCCAGTGAATATTTTTAATCTTCTAGGTTCACATCTCTACGATTCTGATCAATCTTGACATTATCTTTTTTTTTTTTTGAAAATTTTGGTCCTTATCTTCACAATTTAAGTCAGTTTCACATTAAGAAAATACATTAAATCTGTTACTAGATTATCAAAACTATAAAAAAAACAAATATAAAGAACAAACTTATAATTTTTCGAATTTGAAAAAAGGTATATTTGTAGAGTTTTGAGGAAAAATAAAATTTTGAAACGAGCATATAACAAGAAATTTCAATATTTTTTGTGCTGAGTATTTCAAGACATTTTAGTACAATAGAGATAGTCTCGCGGATCTTTATTCGTGAGACGGATCAAGTCTGCTCATATTTACAATAAAAAGTAATACTTTTGACATAAAAAATAATATTTTTTCATAGATGACCCAAATAAAATACATATCTCACAAAATTGTCTCGTGAAACCGTCTCACATGTGTATTTTTGTTAATACAAATATTATTCA
The DNA here is from genome assembly GCF_025594145.1 of Primulina tabacum. NCBI lineage: Eukaryota > Viridiplantae > Streptophyta > Magnoliopsida > Lamiales > Gesneriaceae > Primulina > Primulina tabacum. Next base: position 6,758,186 of record NC_134552.1, on the reverse strand, counting down.
TTGTGAGATGTTTAAAACATATTCATTTTGTGTAAATGTTTACTACATTGAAAAAATATAGTCTAAATGCAGGCAATGCTGCGTGCTCCAATATTATATATTGATATGTATATCTATTATATATATATATATATATAAATATAATCTCTAATAAAAACTGTTTTTTTAAAGCCTTTTTAATTATTCCTTCACACGTAAAATAAAGAAAGAGAAATAATTCCAAATTACGTTGACACTTACTTCTTTTAACTTCTCAATTCTTCTTACCCTTAATAACTTTCCACTTTGCCATTTTGCTCAATTTCCCTTACTATTTCCATTTCAATTCAAAACTTCTTTCACACATTTGCATTTATATATTAACAATAATAATTTTCAACGTCTACTCATATGTATATACTAACTTAATTACGTATATATGAGACAACAATACTTATGACGTAAAATTCCACGTCGTTGCAAAAAAATGACAAAAACTTGTGTGAGACGGTCTCACTGGTCATATTTTGTGAGACATATATCTTATTTGGGTCATCCAAGAAAAAAAATTACTTTTTATTGTGAATATCGGTAGGGTTAACCTGTCTCAGCAGATAAAGATTCGTGAGATCGTTTCATAAGAGGCCTAATCAATTGAATATCAGTAGCACAATCAACTTTCAGAACTGTAGTAAAATCTAAATATTTTTATGATATATATGATGTACCAATATAAACCATTGAAAAAGATTTATTCTAGTCTATGTTAAAAAAAGAGATTTATCTTATTATATGACATCATTAAATGAATTATTATCACTAGATTTATATACTGCCAATTAAAGATTAAACTTTTGCATTTATACATAAGGGAAACATACTTTTTAAAATAATAATAATATGAAAAAGTTGACATATCACGGCTATAAGCGAGCGTGGTGACGTCACGCTGATAATTAATTCTTCCTACCTGCCTTCATTGATTGCTCGCTCGCTCCCTCTTCGCAACTTACTCTTTAAATTCCTCCTCTCAGCCACCTTCCTCCACCTCAAAATCCTTCCTCCACCGCCCCTTTCGGAAAAAATGCCGCAAACTGTGCCAAATTTCTCCGGTTCCGTCAGGCTCAAGTACGTGAAACTGGGTTACCAGTACCTAGTCAATCACATTCTCACCTTTTTACTTATCCCAATCATGCTTGGAGTCCTAATCGAAATACTCCGTTTGGGCCCCCATGAGCTGCTGAACATTTGGAAATCCCTCCACTTTAATCTCATCCAAGTCCTGTGTTCTTCCTTCTTGATCATTTTTATTGCCACTGTTTACTTCATGTCGAAGCCCGGATCGATTTACTTGGTTGATTACGCCTGTTACAAGCCTCCGATCAATTTCCGGGTTCCATTCTCCACGTTCATGGAGCATTCCCGGTTGATTCTCAAAGATAATCCGAAAAGTGTCGATTTCCAGATGCGGATTCTTGAGAGATCAGGCCTTGGTGAAGAAACCTGTCTACCGCCTGCTGCACACTACATCCCGCCGACGCCGACGATGGAATCTGCGAGAGGAGAAGCCGAGATAGTTATCTTCTCCGCCATAGATGATCTGATGCAGAAAACGGGATTAAGCCGAAGGATATCGATGTTCTGATAGTAAATTGCAGCCTGTTTTCGCCTACACCGTCCCTATCCGCCATGATTGTGAATAAATACAAGCTGAGAAGCAATATCAAGAGCTACAATCTTTCTGGAATGGGGTGCAGCGCTGGATTGATCTCCATTGATTTGGCCAGGGACTTGCTCCAGGTTCATCCGAATTCCTACGCTTTAGTGATCAGCACGGAAATCATCACCCCGAATTACTACCAAGGTTCCGAACGAGCCATGCTCCTCCCGAATTGCCTCTTCCGGATGGGGTCCGCCGCCATCCTCCTCTCTAACAAAAGCCGAGACAGCCAACGTGCCAAGTACAAACTCGTGCACGTTGTTCGGACCCACAAAGGGTCCGACGACAAGGCCTACCAATGCGTGTTCGAACAGGAGGATCCACAAGGAAAAGTTGGCATAAAACTGTCAAAAGATTTGATGGTCATCGCCGGAGAAGCCCTGAAATCGAACATAACCACCATCGGTCCACTAGTCCTCCCCGCTTCCGAACAACTACTCTTCCTCTTCACCCTGATCGGCCGGAAAATCTTCAACCCCAAATGGAAACCCTACATTCCAGACTTCAAACAAGCTTTCGATCATTTCTGCATACACGCTGGCGGTCGGGCGGTCATCGACGAGCTTCAGAAGAACCTCCAGCTGTCTGCTGAGCACGTGGAGGCTTCAAGAATGACCCTACACAGATTCGGGAACACTTCTTCTTCTTCACTTTGGTACGAAATGAGTTACATCGAAGCTAAAGGGAGGATGAAGAAGGGCGACAGGGTATGGCAGATTGCATTCGGGAGTGGATTCAAGTGTAACAGCGCCGTCTGGAAATGTAACCGGACCATCAAAACCCCAACAGACGGGCCATGGAAAAATTGCATCGACAGGTATCCCGTGCATATTCCAGAAATCGTGAAGCTCTGAATCAACCATATATATATATATACACACCTCTTGAATTGTCTAAAATACTCTGCATGGATTTTATTTTATTTTTAAAAGTTTACTAGTACGAGGTAAATGGTCTGTAATTTATTTTATTCGGAAACACTGAGAAACCAATAATCGGTTAAATATGATGTAACGATTTAAATGAAACCACATTACATCATGTTCTTAGTTATTAGTTGAGTCAAGTTTAAATTTAGTGTATATTAATGAATAAAACGATACTATTCACCCTTTACTTTATATTAAATATATTTAATTTTATTATGAATAAAAGCGTCATAATTGAGTGTACATAATATTCTCCTTAATTTAATAATGATCTTGTGGTAATTTTAAATAAAATTCAGTTGTACAATTACAAAGATAGATACTAATAATTATTGGGTCTCTAACTTGGCAAAAACTTGTGTGATACGGTCTCACGAGTCTTATTTGTTGAGACGTATCTTTTATTTGAGTCATTCATGAAAAAGTATTACTTTTTATGCTAAGAGTATTACTTTTTATTGTGAATATCGATAAGATTAACTCGTCTCACAGATAAAGATTCGTGAGATCGTCTCATAAGAGACCTACTCAACCAACTTTTAAAAAACCCCTAAATCATATTGTGCATTCATAGTCATTTAGTTGCATAACGACTTTTTCGAATTAAAGACAATAACAAATGTATAATATTCAAAATATTTTCAAATTGAATAATCAAATCAAACATGTCTAAATTGATCGCTAAAAAACAACTTTATCATAGCTTTAGAGCTAAAAATAGTAATAAAATATGTATAATCAAGTTGTTCATTAATTTATTTCTCAATTGATAACATAATCAATTCATACAATTTTTTCTTGTCACATGGTTGATCGGAGAAAAGCTTTGATAAACTTTAACTTTAAAAAACTTTATTCTACACTTGCTACTGTAACCGAAATAGTTGATAAGATTTATAAACAGTGTGAGCATTTGAGAAACATCCATCTATTTTCTTCAAGTAATTCACAATCGTCGGATGGGATGAAAAACTCTATAGTCAATGTCGTTATTCGTGAAGAAATAAAAAACAAAATGGGGGATTTATGAAATATGAATGAGGCTAGGTCATTCTTTGTTATGTGGACATTTTTTGTTATGTCACTACAAGAAAAAACACATTCCACAACGCACCTACGATAACGGTTTTTCGCTAAAACCGTTGTCGTAGATTTTTTACAACGATTTTAGTTAAAACAGTTGTCGTATAGCGTTTTTTTAAGCAAATGGTAACTGGTTTTTAGAAAACCGTTGTCTTTTGAAGGTCAATATTAGCGTCTTTTTTTGGACAATCAACAACGGTTTTATAAAACTATTGTCGATTAACGTGTTTTTTGGACAAAAAACAACGATTTTATTGAACTGTTCCCATATTTAGCGACGGTTTAGCTAAAATCGTTGTTAAATTTTAAATTAGCGACGGTTTTATATATAGTGACGGTTCAAAACAAAACCGTCGCATTTTTAAAATTAACGATGGTTGAATAAAAACTGTCGCTATTGCTTAACATTCGCTAATCGCGACAGTATTTGCTTATTTATCGCTAATTGCGACGGATAAAACAACCGTCACTAATAGCGACGTTATTTATTTAACCGCCGCTATTATCGAATTACAGTCGCTATTTTACCAAAAATCGTAGCAAAATTTCTATAAATGTTCACATTTTCGGTTCATTTCCAACCACACCACTTCACAACACTTAAATTTTTCTCTCTTAGACTATTTTAGTCTCGATTTAGGGTAAATTTTTTCGCTTCAATTTTTTTAAAATTTTTAAGTGTTAGTTAAGATCATGAATATTGTTAGCATAGTCAGATTGTAAGTTTTTTTTTAGATTTATTAAATTATTAGAGGTATTTTTTTTATTTTACTTAATAAATTAGCGAGGGAAATCATGTTAAACAGTCGCTAAATGTAGCGACGAACTTAATAAAAATCCGTAGCTAATTTAAACCGTCGCTAATTAGCGACAGTTTTTTATGATGTCCGTCGCTACATTTAGCGATGGTTTATGAGAAAAACCGTCACTAATTAGTGACGGTAAAATCCGTCATTAATGCATTGATCTGTCGCAAATGATAGAAAAAACAACGGTTTTAAACCGTTGTCCTTTATCGCACTTTCAACAACACCCTCAGTTACAATAATTTTAAACGACTCCAAGAATATCTTGAGTAGTAGTGTGTGAATTGTCTGTAATAAAAAAGACGATGAGAATTTATTTTTTGGCTAGTCAAAATTTTCTCTATTTTCAAAATTATGACCCCAAGAATATCTTGAGTAATCAGACTACTCTCTTGCCTCTTAATAGTCACGACTTTGTATAATTATAATCTTCTCTGGTCAAACAAAATCACATCCAATATTGACAAAAGCATCGTTCCATTTGCTGACATCCTTGGAGAAGTGTACATGTTTATTTTTCAAAGTTACAGTAATCCACCATGTTTCCCGGTCAAAAAATAATAATTCAAATATTTTAAATCGTACAATATTTGAATCACCAATCAGTTCGTTGTATGAGACTCTGTTATTTTCCGACAACACTCCCATATTTGAAAGAATTGTCGAGGATGGTAGCTTTATCAAGCTCCCATCACATGATTTACCTTTAAGTTTGTGATGTAAATAAGTTATATGTGTCAAAATCAACAATTGTAGCTGGAAGTAGATTGGAGAATTCATGATTATGGCGATGATATTTAGAGATCACGAATTTTTGTTGAATGGGTAAAGATTGAATTCCGATCCCAATTAATTTGTGGTGGGCTTTCACATTTTGTGGAAATTAGGGTTTTGCATGTTCTCGTCGGCTTTTTCATGGGGTCTACCACACTAAATACGATCTCCAACTAAGTTGAAGAAAAATTAACGATATTACAGCTAGCTAAGACGTTGATGTGTGCACAAAGGGTAACAATAGACTCACGAAAGATTTCGCCATATATATTTGACGTTTTGCGATTTTGGTATGTTATGTTATTGGAATTGAGTCTTAATATCGTGTCTTTAATTTTCTTTTTTTGGTAAATATTATCATTTGTTTTGCAATTTTAATATTTTTATATGAAATTGCTGACTATGGCACTGAACTTATCAATTTAGTATCGGCCTCACATAGAAAAATACTAAATCAAAAAAAAAAAAACAAAAAAAAAGAAGAAACAAATATAACTAAAGAAAATTATAAATTGCTCAAATTACGACGCAAATCTTATTGTTAAGAAGTTACGTATGTCTCTTGTGAGACGATTTCATAATCTTTATTTGTGAGACGAGTCAACCCTACTGATATTCACAAAAAAGTAATACTCTTAGCATAGAAAGTAATATTTTTTCATGGATGACCCAAATAAGAGATTCGTCTCACAAAATACGACCCGTTAGACTGTCTCACACAAATTTTTGCCTAACAAGTTTTAGTTGATTTTATTATACAACACTAAAACTAAAATTTAAAAATAATATATATATTTTTTTTAAAAAAAATTATCATTTGATAAAAAGTAGTTGTCCACTATCACATTTATAAAAAGAAACTTTAATGAAATATATTCAACGTGATACATGCTCTCGGACAGTGGCGGAGTCAGAAATATGGTTCTGCCCGGGTTAAGATTTTAAACTCTAAATCTTTTAACATTTTAAATTGATCTATCCGGGCTACTATCATATTATTCCAAAATTATACAAAAGTTACATATAAATTTTTTAAAAAAAAAATTGGACCACCCGGGCTTTATGTATGTGCCTCCGCCTCTGCTCTCGGGTCAGTCTTATGTTATAATGGATATTCTATGTATGATTTTATATAAAAACGTACCTTAAAATATTTTTATTTGAATTCAGATCATTAATCGAACTAAATTCAAATCTTAAATTATATACTAATATTAGATTCGATAGGGTTTACTCACGCCCTTAGGCATACGCATACCCTTTACCATTTTTGAGCAAAGTCGACCCTTTTTCCACGTTGAATTGGCGATTAATGGGATCAAGTATATGATCTTTCTTTCTTATTTTTCCTGTTCTATGGAAGAGGTAATAGTACCGCAACTATCCAAAAGGATGATCGATGAAACCAAACAAGACACTGTTGAACAAGTAAAATTAGAGTTCAATGCTTAACAAGTTTAAGTAAATTTGAGTTTCTTCAAGAACACTTACCAAGCCACCGGTAATGAATTAGAAGATTTTATATATACTAGTGCACATACGAGCACATGCTTGTACAATATTTTTTATAATTCATTTGATTTATATTTATATAATGATCAAAATATAATTAAACGAAATAACACGAGATTACCCTGTAATTTTGATATATAAATTAAAAAAATAAATAGAAAAAGAAGATAAGAATTGAACCTACGACTTGATATTTAAGAAACAAAGATTCGATCCGTTGAAATACATGTGACTTGCATTAAAATTATAACATTTTATTAATATATATAATTATTAAAAAAGACCGTGACACCAAAAGTTAGTTATCATAAATGTCTTAAAGTTAATAATAAAGTATAAATATATAATTATAGATTCGAAGAAAGAAAGTTCCTCAAAATTAAAGGTTCGCATTTAATTTCATATATAACACGACAAATATTAGAGATTCATGCAGCTAAGTTAGAAGACTCGAATGATGATGACGTCATTGTGATAACATATTCTTTAATACATCTCCAAAGAACGTATTCCAATTTTGATAATAAAGGATATTAAAACTAGTAATCTCATATCTTAGGTCCAGTATACTTTGAAATTCACAACAAAAAAAGATAGTGACGCTACCTGTTGCACTGCAAAAAAACTGAAGATTTCCTGTAATAGACTGGGAGAAACATGAAGGTGTGCAACGAGATTCAACTTAGTTATATAGAGTGCAAATGAATAATCATAGATATATGCCACCAACTAATCTAACCGTGGGAATGCTGTTGAAAAGATGGACAGAAAGAACCAAAGATTTCATGCTACACGATGCACAGATAACTAAAATCCTTGTCTTTTTCTCAAGGAATTGTCAAAACTCAAATTACTTGTGTTCAACCACGTATGTCTTGTTATGGTTTGACTGAAAGGTTTCAACTATCACACGGGTGTACAACAAGAACTGAAAGTGGATTAGAATGCTTTGATTTGGGATTTTAGTAACGAGGTTTAGAATTGAGATGCACATGTTCTAGTCAACTACAGAGTAAAAAGGCTCAAGATACCTGCTGATTAGCCAACCGTGATTATAATCATATGAAATCCAATTAATTTGTACAAAGACTACTCAAAATAAACATTAATAATAGTAAGAACCTTCTGCACTTGTGTTCTGGTATGAACCTTGCTGTGTATGGATGTTTTGGTAGGCAACTGATGGAGGATTTGAGTTCTGATATGGCATGTGAGAATTAAAATTTGAATACACACCATGAGGAGAGTTATAGCTCTGATAGGCTCCTGATTGAGGATAGGTATTTGGTCCAGCAGAATATGTGTGCATCTGATGCATATGTCGTGAAGCATTAAATTGTTCCGAACTGCCAAAATCAGGAATATGTCGTGAAGCATTAAATTGTTCCAGGCTGCCAAAATCAGGACCGGTAAAATATGGGTCATGGAACTTCGCTCTTGTCCTCCCACCAAACTAAAAGTTCAAAGAACAAGTGTTAGAACTCTTCAATTTAGTCCTTCACGAAGCTTTAAGCCTATGATATTTAACACAAGTTCTAATAAATGACTTTGAATATGATAGAAGCAAGACATAATTAATAACTGCAGTTCCTAATTCCTAATTAAATCTAATAACCAAAAACACTCCCAATTGGTAGTTTTGCCTTCGCTGCTGATGGAGATCATAGATATATTATATCAACCTCTTTAGCAAAGAAGTGGTTGATACATTAACCAAGTGCTTGGATTAACATAAAATGGCAACTGTTTGATGCCAAGATTTTCAAGCGACGGAGCATTATAGACCACTAGACTGCCTTGTTCACCACTACATCAAATTCCCAGCTACAGATTTTTTAATTCTAAACCGCAGAGTCATGGATACATCCATCTTAAGATATTACAACCAGTTCGATAAGTAGACAAGTATGTCCAAAAAAGAGAGAAGAATCTAAATTGCAAACTAACTCAAGGCAGGTGCAGGAGTTTGGAACGACCATTAACTAATTTAAAATCTTTCGATCAATGTAACTACAAAAATATATACTAGACTCACCTCAACATCATGCCTCCCTCCAAAAATGATATTGTCCTCGTTGATAACAGAGTAACTGAAATGCAGAATCCAAACAAAGTCCGATCATAAAACATGATGTCATCGACTCCGACGGTTCATGTATACAACTTCGTATAGATAGTAAATATAAGACGGCCTTAGCCATTACCTAGAAGCCCGTGGAGGAGCAGGATAACTTGGAGATTCATGGTCACGAAAACCACCCTGGGTATCAGCACAAACACGACTATTACATTATTTAAACATAGATCATAATTGCAAGATCTTGACAAACACGATTTTTTTCATGAGTTGGAAGGACTTATTTATTGTGTAAACTGAGGTAATATTAATTTTGAAAAGCAAAATAATACGGTGCTCTTCACATGAGCTTGCAGGGAGATAAACAAACAAACAACGTATTTATGTGAAGATTGTTGTGCTTCACAAGTTGAAATTTAAATATTCAAACTTTAAGATATTTTACTATGAGAAGTAGGTCCATTAGAGTAGCTATAAATTTTTATCTCACTCACAGAAAAAAACAAGGATATATTCAAAATTGCATGAAGTAGTAACATCAATTTAATTATTTTTTTCTATAAAAAAACAGCATTTGTATTTATGTAAAACAGGTCCCTTCAGTTTTTCCTTCACTGTGTTTTTCAATTTTGTTGACATTAAGAACCTTATTCCCTTGGTGTTCCAAAAGTCATGCTGTTCACCTGATGAAACGGTTTCCCTCAACATTTATATTAAATCCCAAATCGCCATTCAAACATGAGTGGTGTCTTACTTCGGGTTCCAGATCAAAGCGTTAAATAATACATTATATTCACACCTCATATCGGAGAAGGTAAATTTTAATCCTTCCTACATCAGCATCACAGAAACTAAAAAAAAATAAACTAATACTTGTAAGCATGCATAAACAAAAATCATGGACTATTGACTACTCGTTCAGCCAAAGGAATTTCATGGGAAGGCACGTTGAACAGAAAAACATACCGTCATATGCTTGTATCTTCCAGAACTTCCAGCTCCGATGGGGGTTGGTCGAGGGAGGCCGCCACGTAGATTTCTGGCAGAATCGAATCTTGGGATCGGTCTCACAGGAGCAGGTTCCACTGAAGCAGCTGCATCACGAAGACATCTGGTTCTAAGTCTTAATGATATCTCTGTTAAGGCATCTCTAGCAACCCCAAAACTTCCACATATCTAATTATCAGAAGTATAAAAAAGCATTAAAATAGAACAATGCCACCCCAATTAAGATTTCAGCACTGTTAAGACATTGATTTACATGACAAAAAGTTAAAGCAAAAGACATCACCTGCACAAGCTCTTCATCATCAAATGCACATTTAGGCTTATCTTCCTTGGAAAGAACACGTATATCTGCTTGAGTTCTCCTCCTCATCTCATTGATAATACTACCTCCTTGTCCAAGAATGCAGCCAACCTTACTTGATGGAACAAGAAGCCTTGTGGTGACGGTTCCCTTCTCAGACAATTGGCAGGTCTTATTTTGAAGCTGGATAATGGCGTCAATAGTCTGAGATCTTTGATCCGAAAGAGCCTAAAACAATATTTAGCTCAGCAGAAGCCAACAAAACACTAAAAGAAATTAATCTGACACTTCAGAGAAAAGCAACCTCAAGCGAGAAAACACGAATAACTCTTTCATCAGACTCTTTAGACACATTTTCAACAGAGACACTAGCTCCAGTTTCCCGTTCCAATAATTTAACATTTAATCCTCCCTTTCCGATCACACCACCAATCTTTTCAGCCGAGCAGAGAATTTTCATACTGAACTCACTTAGTGTTTCTTGATCAAGTGGAGTGCTAATACCATCAAAATCTTCATGTTCAAATTTAGATGGCCTGGTCACATGTCCTCCCCTCCATGGCATAGGTGACAAATTATAAACATCAGCATTACGTTCTGACCAAGAGAAATCTCCCGAACGAAGCATATTTCTCTCTTCGAGACCAGAAGGGTGAAATCCTTGACGAGCATAGGGACTCGAAAAACTCAAAGAAGGCTTATCCTTGCGTGGATTCTGGTGCAAACGAGTTGATACTTCATACAGAGCTTTCTTTGCTATGTCAGGTGTACCTGATATCTATAGCATACCAAAAAAAGTATCAATATCGCAACTCACTTAATTCTATGACAAAATAATCCAATTATTTAATTGAAGTATGAAACAGAAGCCCCAACAGTCGATAGCATAAAAATAAGTTAAGCAGCTTTCTTGCTTTCCACACGAAGCTTCCTAGAAAATAATGAACTAGAAGCCGACAAAGTGACAAATTTTAGGATATTTCTTCCCATGTTTCACTATCTTTCCAAGTCATAATCTCAGTTAAGTTCAAACCAAGAGCATAATCTTCTTCCGAGCTAGTATTTATTTCCATTGCCAGCGAATTCTTCAGACATGAACAAGAGAAATAGTTACCACATAGAATGCATATCAGAAAAAATTAATAAATATTCTATTGCGTGCCTAAAGTAGCGCAAGGGAATATTTTTGTTTCAATCCACTAAAAGTAATAGCAGGCAAATCAGAATAAACATTTTACCTGAACCAATTCTTCATTGCTATTAGCACATACTGGGAGATGATCTGCAGGAGAAACACGTATATCTGCACCAGTTTCACTGCGTAATCTTTGGATGACGTCTCCTTTTATTCCTAACAGGCATCCAACAGTACTGTTAGACACAAGAAGCCTAGCAGTGACCACAAGGTCATCTCTATTGCTGCTTTCTACTCCACCAAGGTCTTCCTTGACAATTCTGTCATGAACTCTTAGGAGGGCATCCTGGGCTGCACAATATGGTTCCATAACATCATCTCCTTTCCCGGAAGTGTCGCCATTTTTTATTTTCTGTATATTTGCGGGTTTATCTGAAGGACTGCAAATGGTTATTACCCTTTCATCAGACCCTAGAATAGAATCAGTAACTGTAATTGTTGCTTGAGTCTCTTCCCTGAGGGCTTTCACTATTTTACCACCTTTACCAATAACACTGCCAATCTTTTTTGAATAACAAAGAATTCGATAGACAGTGTCCAATAAATCAGAATTTCCAGATAATCGTTCAAGAGGAAAATCATGACGTCTCTCCCCACTGGGAACACCCTTTCTTTTGAACTGTGGATTAGAATGTTTGTTCATAAATTTTCTCCTATTTCCTTCCATGACTTGATGGAAGCTACTAGCTCAGCACGGTACGTATTGCTATTTTAATTTATTTAACTTAAATTTTGAGAGAAGGCACCTGCACAGGGCAGAGTAACATATGTCAGAAAAATCAGAAGTCATTAAGTAGAATAAATTAATAAATTATTCAAGAAATTTACGACAGATCACAAAAATAATTGAAAATGGGGATAAACAATATCCAGCATTTGCTTAAGGAAGCCATAGAGGAAAGAGACAAGATATAACTACATATTTGATATGGAAATTTTTTTTACTCCAAAGTCCTAACATAGTTTTAGCAATACAGTCATGAAACATAGTGAATTCAATTTAATGACGCAGCAATTATTAAAATTGGATTTGATAGAGTTGTTAATGTAGTATCAACCGTTCTTTAAATTTGACCACATTCTCTTGAGAATAAGCGACAAATATTGTTGCATGCCATCAAAAAATGTCATTTTACCACATCTGAAGTAATTATCCATTTTTTGTGGGATATGTTTTAAAAATCATCTCTCTAGCTTGCGACACAAGGACATGAAATGGGATTTGAAACATTACCAAAATGGGATTTGAAACATTACCAAACACAATACTCATCTTTTACAAAAAATAATAAAAGTGTTAACCACCTATTTAGCAAATGGGTAAATAATTTGGTACATTGTTGGACACAAAAAATAAAGATTACAAGGATCATTATCATTAAGAAACACATTTTTGGGGAAATAAAACATTATTGATCCAAAGAGCTCCTCATCATTAGGTGGATTAACACTCTCATTTCGATTCAATATTCAGTTCAAGACACAATCAAAAGCCACACAACCCACGAAACATTGTACAAATCTTATTCCAAAATTTCTTTAACTCATTAACAATTTGCAAGAACTAGATAAAAAAATCAACTAAACAATATCACCAACTCAGAAGCTCAGCTAACATCGTCACAGCCTAGAACTTGAAACAAAAAATTCCAAAAACTCTATTTCAAATAACCATTCACGAAAAAAATGGGGTGCCGGTCTCAACAAGATAATGCATACAAATGCTTGTGACCCAGCTCAAAATAAAGCAACCATCACCGATGAGAAAAATCCCATTTTATTTTCAGGCTCAGTTTGAACTGTAAATACGAAAATCAACGTATTCAAATCACCAGAACCATCCTATCGAAGTAAAAAAAAAAATCGCACAATTTTTCCTCTACAGTTAATAGGGCGGCATTTAGAAGAAATTGACGCCAAAATAGCAAGGACGAGTGAGAAAAAAAAGTCGAAATTTAGGAAAAGACATACCAGGTAGAACCATACCGGAAGATGAGAGTGAGAGTTTTGGGACATTTTCGCGTTTTGTGGATGTTTTGAGTTCGGAAGAGAGTAATAATAGGGCTTTTGGGTTCGTTTCTTTTCCTATTTTGTGTAAATTTCAAAGACCCACTCAAAATCTTTGTTAATCTCGATTAGCTCCGAGCAACACTTTCATTTCGCACATTTTGGATAATTATATATCTATATATATAATATTTCTTGACATTTTAATTGTTTAATTGGTATACCTATGACAAAAAATTAAATTAGATTAAAAAGTTCAAATTAAATTTTTTCCTCTAAAACCAACGTAATCAAATTAACTAGCTGATGACTCTTGTTTCATCAGGATATTTTTATATTTTGTCAAATGTAATGGACAAGTTTATAAACCACTATTTTTTTAATTTCGTAAATTCATATGAGATCATCTAATAGGTCAATTTTGTGATACAGATTCCTATACTTTTCATTATAGATATGAATCATATCAACTCGTCACACGAATCAATTTTGTGATATAGTTTTTCAACCCAAATTCGGTAATAAAAAAAAAAGTCTTATGGATTTATGTATATATTCGAAGTATTACCTTTTATTGTAGATATTAACCAGATCGACAAATCTTATATATAGATCCATAACTTTTTTTTACCCTTGAAATTTTTAAATTTTCTGAATCTATTCTATTATATTAAGATTGAGGGTATTATAGTAACCACCTAAGAAAGACACCAACTTTTTCTTTCAACTTTACCTTTACATTATATTAATATTACACTTTTATTTTTATTTTTTTATTTAAAAAATTCAAATATCAATTTAATCTCATCATAATTTTTCAAATTTCATTTTAGTCCATCGATAATGATAAGAAAGACTGTGCATCGCATATGCAGAATAATTAGTAATAACGATGATTCTCATTCCCCCGGGTGATTACCAAATCGTGAAGTAAAACACACACAAGAAAAATTAAATAAACAGCACAAGTTCAAAAATAAAACAAATGATCCTAGCCGTCGAAACATATCAATCTCCCAAGATCAACGACTCCAGTCGGCTTTGCGCCGCTTTTAGACGGTTCCAAACCCAGAGTGAGATCCAGCTCGATTTCACCGCATTCAACCGGCTCATTCGAGGCCCAACTCTCCACCTCCACATTTTGCTTCGTCCTCCTGCCGGAATTCTTGAAACGCCGCCTCGTCCTCACCCTGTGCAGATCACTCGACCCGGGAAACTGGTCTTCTTCTCTATTTACATGCCTTATGTCACACGCCGCCTTCAGAGCAGGCCGGTTTTTGTTCTCCACCGCGTGAGCGGTCATTCGGGTAACCGGAGCTCCCCTGAGAACCGCTCCAACGGCGTCCTCGCAGAGCTGCCAGCTACCGGACCAGAGAAGCCCAGCCGACCCGTCTATCGGGTTCACAATCCGGCCGCATGCGTCGTATAGCAAAGACCTGAAAATGGCTATAAAAAAAAGGTAATGAATATCTCTGAGCTCAGAATATATAAAGAATCGATACTCTCCGCCATGAAAGCATCATACCAGGGCGGAGGTTTTGTGGGCCGACATCAATGAGGTTCAAGAGTCCGGCACGGCCGTAGAACTTTGCCAGAAAGATGGTGGCGTTGGCTTGCGAGTCGGGACATTTGATCCACTCCAGGCAGGGCTTTATGCTGCAGGCTTCACTGCAGCCCTTCCGCAGCACTCGGCATCCATTACAACTGATCATTCGCATTTCTACCGCTAATCTATCCAACAATATCATTTAACTTTATATATATATATATACACACACACATGTATATTGGCGTTGAGCGTCACAAAATTCCAAACAATTGCATGGTTTCGGCTTTGAAGGGTATGGTCATCACCGGTAAATAAAATAGTTGGTTGCCACATACATGAGTCGCATTCATTTAAATTTGTTGCACATAAAATGTCACACGCGATAGTTTGAACAGTGACGAAGCCAGAAATATGGTTCTACTGAGACTAGAATCTTAAACTATAAAATATTTTAATATTTTAAATTAATATATTCAGACTAATATCATATTATTCAAAATTATACAAAATTTACATATAAATTTTTTTAAAAAAAATTCGGTCACCCGGACTAAAGCTTGGGTATATAAATACTGTGGCTCCGCCACTAAATTTGAATACTATCAGGAAAATACTTGGACCCAATACGTGATTCGTAAGATATTATATTATTTGAAGGTTTACTCAAAATGATGATTGTAAGTTGTTTTGTCATTTAAAAAAATTATAAAAATGCTATAGGAAAACGAAACAAAGTAGTACCATAATCTTGTATGTAGTTTTGTCTTTATACATCTCCTCTCCAACAGCCATAATTTGTCCATTTTTAAAACCATATACTTTTTTAGTTGGTATGATATAAAATAATGATGCAAAATGATTTCCTTAAAAAAAAAAAAAAATAGTCAAAGGGGGGAATTTAGGATTTGGTGGCAGCCACGTGAATGGCGTTGGAAGGGATGTGGGAAACAATGTGTGGGGCGTGGATACGACGCGAGCATGTCAGAGCGCGGCCGAATCGCCACGTATCGTGGAGGTCGAGGAAAAGCGGGACCCATATTTAAGCTGATGATAGTAGCCAATACCGCTTTTTACAGAAAACATAGCATTGATTTACACTGAACAGGAGAGTCGAGTATCATATGAACTCGTTCGTTTGCATAATTATTTTAATTTATATTTAAATGAAGAAATTACAAATTAATAAAAAACTACGAAAATTAATGAAAGAAACATCATAACGTTGTATGTATGTGTGTATATATTAAGTGCATTTGTGTGTATTTGTTTTCCCTTCATCGTCGTTGATATAGCCAAACATTGTGATTACCCGAATGACTTTGCTAGTTCGTAAACGGATCCAAGTAGCTGATGGAGAGAAATCTTTGTGGGTTATCACCTGCGTCACAAACAAACGTCAGAGGCACCGAGGTTTGTCCGGTCGCGTTGAAACTCCGACGCTCAAGTCAGAAAATAATTCAAAAATAGTTAATTGAAAGCTAAAAAATTTAAGCATAAAATCATCCCCCTTTGAATAATGGGAATCATATCTTATTTATATATTTTTTTTTGTAGTGTATAGTGGGCTTGTGCTTTTATAATTAATTGTGGGCTTGTGCTTTTATAATTAATTTGGACCTCAATAATAAATTGAGTCATTACCCATCAGTCGTCATTGTTAACGATTTCACAAATTTTTATATGTGAAGAGGTCAATCATACCGATATTCACAATAAAAAGTAATATTCTTAGCACAAAAAGTAATATTTTTTCATGAATGACCCAAATAAGATATATGTCTCATAAAATACGATCCGTGAGAACGTTTCACACAATTTTTTGTCCTTTGTTAAATGTTATTTGGAATTATTACAAAGGCCGATACGTTACTACGCCATGTTTTACATGTAATTAAAGACAATTGAGTCAAACATGTTAATAATTTGATTGATTCCTTCTTATCCTATGATTTGATATCTTAGTCGGAGAAAATAATTATTTTATCGTTGTTTATCTAAAATTTTGATATTTGTTTACTAACTTTTGATTTTTTGTTATTTTGGTTTGATAACTGATATATTATCAAATATATCAATATTTTTTCTGTCACGTTAATATTTTTTAATGTCTTATCAATACTTCCGTAAAACATTACCAAAATCAAATTTCAAATAATTCGTTATTAAATTTCGTTAGGGAGGAATTGAGGTTGGATGGCCCGACCCTGCAGGGCATGGAGCAAACAACCCGACCCATTGCCATCGGATCTTCGCAACAAATCATGCAAGCAATTCTTCACATCTGATGCAATTTTGCATAATCAAAATTATTTTGGGAGAAAAATATGAGAACTTGTCTAAATTTTTTGAATCTTTTGGAATATAAAAGTTATATTGAAATTAAACCAAATGATTTTTTTTACCTTTTTAATAATAATATTTTAGTGAATATTATTAAAATATACTATCACTCGAAGAACATACTTTATATGTGCAAAAAGTAATGTTAAATTCGAAGTATATAAATCTGAGAAAATGATTATTTCTTTTCTAGGTGAACTTGGAATAGAAATGTCGGAGTTTAATTCGGACGAAATATTGAATAAAAGCTGGGAAAGATTAATTAAAACTAATAACCATACGTACACCATATGTTCATGTAAATTTAAATTTTATCTAAACTATAGATTTTATTTTTATGTAACAAACTTTTATATGAAATATAATTATTTAAAAAAATGTAGAAGACAAAAATGTGTTAAAAAAACTAAGGAAAAACTAGTTGATGTTATGATAGTTACCAATCCCCCACCAAATTGGCTAATTTTATAAAGAGTATGTATCTTGTGACGCTCTCACAAATCTTTATCTGAGAGACGGATCAATCCTACCGATATTTACAATAAAATTTGAGAAAAAACACGAGTTCAATTCCACGTTAAAACAAAATTTATCGCTCTTAAAAAGAATATTAACACAACTAATGATCACACCACATCTTAAACCAAACCACTCATAGTAGAGTAGATCGCAATGACAATGGATGGCAGTGTCTTACATAGTACATGAAAGGCTAAGCTCTCAAATTTGAAAAATAATTTAGTGAAAAATATAAATTGTGGCCGAGTATTTGATATTTTGCCTCTATAAAATTTTGCAATCATTTCCAGAAGACAAAAAGGCCAACTGAAACAAGAACACATGTAATATTACCATCAAATGCTGCTATATTTCAAGACAGTAAAATTTGTTCAAACATGAAAGCAGGGTACGGCACTTACTTAACACACCAAAAATAAAAATCGTCTAAATATTAGGAATCCACATTTTCTGAAATTGCAGTAAACAATTCAATTTTTCACAAGAGGAAAAAAGCAAAAGCACGGATGTTCAAAACATTCTTCCAGTTTCAGCAAAAAAGGGTCTCCAAGTCAAAACTTGAAATCCCGACAAAACGTCTACAACGAGTACACATAGATGATTATGCCTCTGTTACTGGAAACTCAAAGATAACGTCTTTCCCTGAAAGCTTCCGGTATACTCCAGCAAATGTCTCCAACTTACTCTCAGTATCATTCCTAGATTTGGGATCCAAAAAAACCTGCAACAAATCGAAAATTGATTGTAAAACCATGTACAATGGTGCCAAGAGAAAGAAAAATCGAGATAAAAATGATATCAATAATTCATCACCTTCATAATCTTTGATCCATCAAGCCTGTATCTGATGCGTTTTCCAACAATCTCGGCGGGATAAACAACATCCTCCATCATGGCCTCATGCACAGCCGTAAGGGTACGTGTGCGTGGTCTCTGGACGGCAGAGCCTTTCTTTGGAGGACGCAAAATTCTCCTGGTAGCAATTAGAACCACTTCCTGCATGTCCAAAAATTACTATCAACACATAAGCAGTTGTCGAGCAATTAAAAATGCGTCAATGCTCACTACCGAGAACAAAATACACTTGAACAAACACCACATGCAGTGGAAACGAAGTTCAAGGTCACACAAAGATGCAACAGCTGCAAGTAAAAAAAGGAAGCAATTATGTTTCTTGTAACAAGCTTTTCTGTCCAGGTCCTTTATATTATCACAAATGAAAACAAAACCACCACCATCCATGACAATCTTTCTAATTTGAGTGACCATAAGCGAAGCATCATGTTGGCAGTACCTTTCCACTGAACTTCTTCTCAAGCTCCCTCACCAGCCTAGGTTGGATCTTACGGAAAGCTTTTCTCAATCGGTAAGGAACATGGATCACAATGGCCTTCTTCCCACCAGAAACATCAACTTGCCTGCAGGGAGCGTGATGGATTGCTTATTGTTAAAAAATATGCACTGCACAAAAAAAAAGCTAAGTTTGTAACACCTACAAGGCAGAGTTGACGTAGAGGTCTTTCAAGTCACTCTTAATTTCTTGATTTGTGTTCTCTAGATCAAACAGAGCCTGCAGATTAGATCAATAAGACATAGTTCAACAAGGAGTACATTTCCGAAATTCAACAAAATGTAGTGGGTTCAGTAGCAGCGGTAACGACCTGAGCAACAGTCTCCTCAAACTCTGTGGGCTCAGCATCCTTGTCTTTGTGAATCTTTTGCAATGCAGTGTACATCTTGAAAGAACTTCAAGCAAACAAAACAAGCAATAAATACCCAACAACTGACTCTGCCAGAAAGTATAATAGCACAACTTTTACGGTGCATTTTCTTCCTTATTTCCGAGTGTTTGTTGCATACAGATAATTGTACAAATGCCTATATCCCCACCCCCACATCACCACCTCTGTTTCTGCCACCAACGTCTAATGGTATTCAACAACCATGGCTGAAATAACAGTGTCATCTTAACAAATAATGTCTAAATGGAACTAACAACGATCTCTAATCAGTTCAACAAGCGCAATAAGTAAATTTTAGATAATCAGAACTGTTACTTAAGAAACTACAAGAATATTTGATCGAAAACTATGTAATTCCAGTTAAAATTTGTTGCTTTATAAGTCACAAAAAGAAACATCAATCTTTTCTGCCATACCAATTTTTTTCTATTTTAAAAAAACTACTATTATCATATCTAGTACGTCAAAATCAATAAAATAATATAATCAACAAAGAGCGCATAAAATTCGATGCCACAACACTCATCATTCATCTACGCGCTAGCCAAAATCTTTTACTTGAACACAATTAAGATTCTTCCAATACAAAAACATCGTACAAAATAATTCAGCAAGTGCTAAAGGCGCTAATTATCGAAAAACATAACTCTACTACCTTGCAACCGATCCCCCGACACCTTGTTTTCGGCGGGCGTAGCTTTGGAGGAAGACGGCTTCTGAGATCGAATGAAGAACCAGAGTAGGGATAGGGTTTTCTTACAGGGCCAAATGTTTGGGCCTTGTGAATTGGGCCAGTATTGAAATAAAATTCGTATGCATGCAAATATTTCATTATTATTTTTTTTTTTACAAACTTTATAAAATTATTATTCTTTTCTCAAATGCTCATAAAATTGTATAATGTTAAATTTTGGTCAATTCTGTTTCCAGTCTTTGTTTTTCTATTAATATAATCTTGGTAGTTTTAAGACAATTTAATGAACAATCTACAAATAATAATATTTAAGTAGTCTGAAAAGAAGATTGTCTTTGTTCTTTAAAATATAAAATGGGACTTAATCTCTTGCTCGAAGAAGCATATTATATATACTACACTATATTAAGCAAAAAAACTTGTGTGAAACGGTCTCACGGGTCATATTTTGTGAGACGATATCTTATTTGGATCACCCATGAAAAAATATTACTTTTTATGCTAAGAATATTATTTTTTATTGTGAAGATCGATAGAGTTACCCGTTTAACAGATAAAATTCGTGAGATCGTCTAACAAGAAACCTACTCGTAAATTGAGTAGCCAATTATGGTGTCATAATCTAATTTTTTTAAATATCAAATCATAAAATTTGTAGATTTTTATTTGATTAAAAAACTATCATAAAAACATATTTTAGTAAATTTGTGACGCAACCATAATTCTGTCGGTTTTAACTACAAAATATAGATGGGCAAGAATATACCATTTAGTTGGGCAAGTATCCACTGAGGTAGTTGTCCACAGTTTTGGGATTTTGTTGCTGACAGATGATACGCTGAACAAAGACTTGAGCTTGCATCAGTTGGTAAATCAAGTATTTCCTGATGCAGTAACACAGGTTCTGGATTCGAGTCCTTTAAGCAAAGATGGCAAAAAATAAGGCACAAATCACACCAGTGATTCAGTAGCAGGTGTACGTAAAGGAATCAGCTCTTCATTTTGGGACTGAAAAAAAAGCTTTCTCCAAACTATCTACAGCATCATTGTCTAAATAGATGGAAAGTCGATTCTGTTTTCAAATTTTTGAGGTGCTAGCGTCTCAGAACTCCGATTCTAATAATGTTCAAGATAAAATTTCACATTCTAGTCGCATCTAAACTTCGGTTGAAATTCGATTGAAAATGGATTGTCTAGAAGATTATATAGCAATTTTGTATGCTCTAAATTTCAAACACCCAGCCATGCAAGGATAACTTCTGCACCTTTTACCCACGAACAATCCAGCATCATGTCATGGGCAACTCCTTCAATGCAAACTGGTGACACACCATAAAACTTGCCTGTTTCACTAAGTCCCTCGGCATCCTACAGAAATCATATGATTGTAAATTGTAATTAATATAGCAGCGCCTTATATCCAAGCTTCAGAAGAGTTGGGTTTAAATAAGTTGAGGGGCAAGAAGAAACAAGAAGAATGTTACAAAATGTACAATAAAGTCAAGGAAAATGCAACCATGTCAACTAAATCATACACTCTGCTTTGAAGATTCAGGAAAAATACAGAAGATAAATTATTTTACCACTATGAAATCATCATTTGCTCCCAATACAAGAATTTTGATAGACGAATCCTTCACTTTAGGAACAGGAAGTGATGCATTTAACTTCCGGAGGTCAAACAGCGGCAATCTTGAACTTTCTGTCATCAGCTTCTGGTATCTGCAAATGGTCATTTAAAAAGAAGCTTAAACTTTGTTTCCAGAGAAATGAAACAACGGCAAGCTTCCTTTTCTTTTCCTTTTAAATTATTTAATTAATCTAAGGTGGGCCGTTTGGGGCAGGCAGAAAGTAGGAGGTCATTGAGCAAGGGATAATTTTGAGAGGGTGGTTGTATCTAGTATCCAATCTTTATATTATCTAAATATGTTTCCAATTAGGAAACCCTCATTCTGCCAATCAACGATAACAGCTAAATCTGGAATAACTTTCATGGATTGCAGCGCAATCACAGTGAGATCCTTATTTCTATTATCCATTTAGAAAAAATTCCAATTTAAACGCAACAGATGATCGTCATAATAATTCAAACTTCAAGCTAACTGGTACACGTTTAGCGCATCCAAATTGAAGCACTATACAATTTAACATAACATCATATATTTGAAGCTTTTGGAAAGCATGATTAAGATCACTAATGTTCATTTTTTTGCCAATTAACAGTTAAAAATTACTAACATCACATGTAAAGTATTAAAGTAAATCTTTTCATCTCCAACGAGAACCAGAACACAATTCATCTGTCAAGCTTTAGATATTCAAAAAACTATATTCTTCCATTGTGGGCATTAAAAACATGTTGCTTACACTTTATTAAAATCCAAGGGTGTGTTAAATTGAATATTTAGAAACTAGTGAGTAGGTTTTCATGTACTAACCGTTGGACAAGGTAATCGTCCATGGACGAAGAGAAGAAAGTTTCTTTACAAAGAGGCAGAGAAGTTTGAAAAGCTTTGGCTGCCAAACTGCGTGTCACCTGCTCCATTGAAAAGTTTAATCATGTAAAATTCACAGGAATGCACAACTCACGAGTCAAATAGCTTTAAAAGAACTAAAGACAGTACAAAAGTTTCTTGATCACTGAAACATTGTTTTGAAGGGAGAACTGTATAATAATTTGCAGGTGCCAGTGTCAGAGCCCTTGCACCATACGAGTGAAAATTGAGTACTTAATTCCTAAAACGACAATTACCTTAAATGCAGCAATGGGCTTGGAGAACAAATAACGCCAAACCAACCCACTAAATAAACGCAAAGAAAATATCTCAGCTTGGCAAAGCAAAGAATCACAAGTTGTAAATGCAGGGAGTCACCTATTTCCTGAAGGAGGCACTGAACAAACAAGAACAGCTCCAGCCAGAGATAACCACGAGGATCCCTTTTCTGACATTGAGCAGGATTGGGAAAAGCAGAGTCAAAAACAAAACCATTAAAAGAATGACCATTTAAAATAAAAAAATATCTTAACTAGCTCAAAAATGTTAGTGTCTCATCTCATGCATAAGATCACACGAAGGGCTGGTTTTATGATCTGAGATAAAACTCTTTTTGATGTTATTGGCTAATTTTGATATAAACAAAGATTATTGAAACAAAACAACACATATTTCATCCAATTTTCCTTCCACAGAAAGACAATAAAGAATTCTACAACAAGACGATATGGGAATGTCAGCAAACCGTAAGATGAATCGTGTAGTGGTTTCTAGATCAATCTTCATAAAGATGACAAGAAACTAAACTTCATAGTTTCCATCCTAAAAATGTTACTTACCTTGTACAAGACCATTTTCTACACCAGCAATATAGTATTGAACAATAAGCCCACCGAAAGAATGCCCCACCAACACTGGTGGTAATTGAATCTCCTTTCCAATGAAATCAGCAATGTCAGCTGCATGTGTCTACTGCAATTAAGCAGTGTTTGGGTTAAGAAAGTAACAAGAATATTAAGTTCAATGTCACAATCAAATTCATCTAATCAAGAGGTTCACTATCCACCTAAAAGGAAAAGATACCTGGAGAGAACCTGCAACTGCACCAGCCGGAGACTCACTTTCTCCCTGAAAATTTTGATAATACACAATGCCTCAAAATCCAAAACCACGGCTATATCAGGGAATTCAAAATCTCAATGTGTTTTAGGATTAGAACAAGGCTCAGATTTGGTGATGTGAACTAACGTTTAATGGAAGAAAAAATTTAATATTTTTTTTCTTATAAAAGCACACAATTAAATGTCGTGCAGACTCGCCTAAAATGTAACATATGTCATGGTTCATAAATAATAGTGCAACTTTTAATTAGTTTGAGTGGCTTGCCCACACCAGGGATTTGGCCTGTCTTCTCCAATCTTAGGGCCGCCAAGTATTAATGATGCTCATTGAGAATCTTCACAACCAAAAGGCAAGCTAGGAATTTGTTCAGTGTAACTACTGTGGTCTATATTCATATTAGGGATTGGATTAAGGTGTATACACTGAATGCACTAGACATTTGGATTGAATTATCTTCTTGGGCGTGGCACCTAATATTGATGTTGTCTTTGAGAAATTATCAGGGCAACAGGCAAACTAGGATGGCTCAGTGTCTCTAAGGTGATCCATATTGATTTTACAGATGGAATCAAGGTCCACAAAAGAAAGACGTATGAAAGTCGTACAATAGGATGTGGCAGGTGTCAGCTCCTAATGTAACATGTTCTTCCACAATGGAGTACAAGTGATCGCGGAACCAGCAGGGGTGGCTAATGGCTAATGTAACATGTTCCACAACAGGCTGAGGCGGGTGTGCAGCTCCTAGCTGCACTACCAACTGCCTTGCCCCATTGGCTAAGGTCTATATGTTCTCTACTAAGTTGGTAATGATAAGTTCCATCCACATAGATTAAAAGACTTGACACTTATCTTCTACCGCCTTTTGTTTTGAAAAAATTTACAGGTTCTCAATGACAAATTTGGGATCGTTGAGGGGTTGATGACCACTGTCCACTCCATTACAGGTATGTGTAGCTCTGCATTTCTCTGAGTTTTCTTTCTTTAGTTTGCGTGGATGGTGCTTGATGTGGATCACTTTCATTCAGCAACACAGAAGACCGTTGATGGTCCATCGATGAAGGACTGGAGAG
Organism: Primulina tabacum; assembly: GCF_025594145.1. Classification (NCBI taxonomy): domain Eukaryota; kingdom Viridiplantae; phylum Streptophyta; class Magnoliopsida; order Lamiales; family Gesneriaceae; genus Primulina; species Primulina tabacum. The sequence continues at coordinate 6,733,264 of NC_134552.1, read as the reverse complement.
GTGGAAGAGCTGCTTCATTCAACATCATTCCTAGTAGCACAGGAGCTGCAAAGGTACATGTGCACCACGAGTTTTAGAACCTTACATTGTAAACTATGATTATCTCGGGACATGATTGTTCAATCCGAATTTGATTACTGTAATATATAATCCATTTCTCCTTTTCAGTGTTGCTAAATGTTAGTGAAGATTAATGCAACGTTCTTTTGGATAATGGAAATATACAGGCTGTAGGAAAAGTGCTTCCTGCTCTGAATGGAAAGCTCACTGGCATGGCTTTTCGTGTTCCGACCGTCAATGTTTCAGTTGTTGACCTAACTGCAAGGCTCGAGAAGGCAGCTTCATATGATGAAATCAAAGCTGCGATCAAATAAAAAACCAAACCACGACAATTCCTCTCCCCTTTCGAAGACAGACTCGACTCATTTTGCTGAATGCTGCCCGACTTGTTTACTGTTTTATAGGGAGGAATCTGAGGGTAAGTTGAAGGGTATCCTAGGATACACAGAAGATGATGTAGTGTCCACCGACTTTATTGGTGACTGCAGGTGAGGACTACTCCAACTGTTTGCCGAACTCTTTTTGTGCCCCACCGACACAGAAAAAATTTAATATTTTTTTTCTTATAAAAGCACACAATTAAATGTCGTGCAGACTCGCCTAAAATGTAACATATGTCATGGTTCATAAATAATAGTGCAACTTTTAATTAGTTTGAGTGGCTTGCCCACACCAGGGATTTGGCCTGTCTTCTCCAATCTTAGGGCCGCCAAGTATTACTGATGCTCATTGAGAATCTTCACAACCAAAAGGCAAGCTAGGAATTTGTTCAGTGTAACTACTGTGGTCTATATTCATATTAGGGATTGGATTAAGGTGTATACACTGAATGCACTAGACATTTGGATTGAATTATCTTCTTGGGCGTGGCACCTAATATTGATGTTGTCTTTGAGAAATTATCAGGGCAACAGGCAAACTAGGATGGCTCAGTGTCTCTAAGGTGATCCATATTGATTTTACAGATGGAATCAAGGTCCACAAAAGAAAGACGTATGAAAGTCGTACAATAGGATGTGGCAGGTGTCAGCTCCTAATGTAACATGTTCTTCCACAATGGAGTACAAGTGATCGCGGAACCAGCAGGGGTGGCTAATGGCTAATGTAACATGTTCCACAACAGGCTGAGGCGGGTGTCAGCTCCTAGTGGTGGTTGGCGTCACATGTTCCACAATAGAGTACAAGTAATCGCCGAACCAGCAGGGGTGGCTAATGGCTAATGGCTAATGTAACATGTTCCACAATGGGCTGCGGCGGGTGTCAGCTCCTAGTGGTGGTTAATGTAACATGTTCTGCAATGGAATACAAGTTAAGCTCGCCAACCTAAAAAGTTGAAAATAATTCGGGTAAATGTCCTAATGTAATTGTGACTTTTAATTCATTTTAGAGAGCACAAAAAACTCAGATTGTCTTTTCTTTTTTTTTCCCCCTAAAACAAACAGTCGTAGTACCATTTTTCCCTTTAACTTAAACGAGCAAGCAGGAGGTTGCTGCTACCGCACATTGCGGCACTAGATCACTGAGAAGGTCAACATATCAAAACCACAGAGATAAAGTAGAGAGAGAGAGAGAGAGAGAGAATTATACCTGAGCCAGCAAGCTGAGAGCATAGCAATCAAAACCATTCCCAGAAAAGTAGGGGAACCAGTGTTCAGCCCAACACCAAGCCGCGTGGAAGCTTCCGTGGATGAATAGCAGAGGTGGGCTCTGCGGATTCTTATCGAAGCCCTTTTGAAAAATGAACTCCATGTTCAAACCTGAGGGGAGCTTGTGAAAATGGCGGGACTGTCCCTGCTTCAGTTCATAAGGGACCCGTGTTTTGTTAGTGCTGTTCGTTATGGTTGCGCGGCGCATTGTAACAATCCCGAGGCGTGGACCGTTGGCAATGAGGATAGCGCCGAGGGCCACCATAGTTGGGAAACCTTGAGCTAGGATTATACTGAAATCCTATTCAAGTAGATTGGTTTGTGTGGCAAAATTTATCGTTTAGATTATGTGTGTGTATATATATATATATCATCATTTTTTATAGATGTGGAATGACACAGAAGTCAACATTAGAAAATATTTCATCAAAAAATATATATATATGATTTAATGATAATAAATTTGTTTTTGATGATTCCTGAAAATTTAAATTAAAATAATGATTGATTCTATGAGTGAATTTAAAAATGTGAAGGAAATGAATGAAAATGCGCCTGTTGATTGGATTTTCTGTACAATGTAAAATTCTCCAAGTGAAGTGTGTATAATTAGAAAGTGTATAAGCTATAGTATATAATGGAAATTCTAAGATAATCTTCATTTCTTTGATGTATTACGCAGGAGTATGTCTCTTGTGAGACGGTTTCACGAATCTTTATCTGTGAGACGGGTCAATCCTATCGATATTCACAATAAAAAGTAATATTCTTAGCATAAAAAGTAATTTTTTTTCATAAATGACCTAAATAAGAGATCCGTATCACAAAATACGATCCGTGATATCGTCTCACACAATTTTTTGTCATTATGTAAAGATATGTCTATTTTAGCATGTTTTTTTTAGGGTTAGCATGACATTTAAATAGAATGTACTAAGCCTAATTTTAAATATACTAGTAACTTTCACGATTAGGAACACATATCAAACAAGACCACAAAGTTCAAAGCTTACAAGAACGCGGCAACACGGTACAGACCAGAAATCTCACGAAGTTCATCTGGCATATGCAAATATATTACACAGCATATTTAATTTTTATATACCCTATATAAGAATTCATACAACAAGCCGAAACACATCTGACCCGACCAAGCATATTATACAGAAGAATGCTTTCATATAGCAAAATGGGACAGAAAGATCCCCATTTACTTCTCATGTTGCTGGTTGGACGAAGAAATAACCGGTTCATCAAAAAACCTACTGTTGACTCCTGCTCGATATAAATGCAAACCAGAAATAGTTGCTATGTTGACCTCAGCGTTTGCAGGTGTAAACAGCACAGTACCTTCGGTAATTAGTTCTTCAGATGATTCAGTGGACATTTTTCTGTCACCTGAAATTACCATGAAAATGGAAGGACCAGGGGAGGGAGGAACGATGATTGAAGTTTCTCGAGGAAGAATGCATCTATCGACCTCAAATTCATCAAAAGGAGGAATATATTTCATGGTATAAGGATTTGATGGGACCCCAGATAGAATTTTTGGAAAATCCTGCGAGAAAAATGATTTAGACGAACAGTTGGTGATAGACCGAGTGCTAAATGCTAATACTAATCACTTCAGGCACACCAGCAATATTACTTCAGGAGGGGTATGTCCATTGGCGACATGTGCACCAAAACCAAGAAAGTTACAAAATTTTCAAAGGCAGAGGAACGAAATAACATTTTACTCTATGTTTAACCAAAACCTTAAAACGAAGGGGGTTGACAGCACCGGCTTGCCTCCCCCTCCTTCCACCACCGGGAAAGTCTGTAAATAATGTAGCGACAGGCACTACAAAAAAAAAAGGGCGTTAGCGACGGTGCGACAGTTGTAACGACGGTTTGGTGGTCCGTAACCGGAGGTCGCGTCGCCTTCATATAGCGATGGTTTCTCAATAACCGTTACAAAAAGCGTCGGCTTTTTTGAACAACACCAAGCGACGGTTAAGATAAAAAGACCGTCGCTATTTAGCGACAGTTTAGATACGTCGTCGCTACTATTAGCGACGGTTACACAGTGACCGTCGCTCACTTAAGCGTATATAACCGTTGCTATAAACAAAACCGTCGCTATATTAAGCGACGGTTTTTGTCAAACAATGTCGCTATATATAGCGACGTTTTATCAAACACCGTCACTATATTTAGCGATGCTTATTTAAAAAATTGTCGCTTTATTCACCGACGGTCCGTTACTTAATGAAGCGACGGTTTAGATAAACCTAATAAAAAACAATGATTTACAAAATTAATAATCTACTACGCTAAAATTAATAAATAAACCACTATACAAAAATCAAATATTAAATTTTCTGTAAAAAAAACGTTTTTAAAAAACTTACGTGCACGAATATATGTAGACCTGTTTGTATGTGAGCATGGAACATAGAGTTTGGACATCCCGGTTCTTTGGTGTAAGGCCAGCATAGACTGTAAGAAAAATATGACACATGTTAAAAGAAGTCTCGTGTAGGAATTAGCGACGGCCATTGCCTACATATTTTGACGAAACTTGCATACGCAACCTCAACTTTAGAAAATTGAGATGCGTACACGTTTTTTCTTTTGACATTCAGACTCCCGATTTTTCTCGTTGATGGTATGAGATGCCTATAAATAGAGAAGATTGAGGTCCCTAAGCACACACACCTCATAAGAAATATACACCATTTATAGAGAGGGTGGAGTGCGTAGAAGGCTTCAACAGAGAGGAAAAGCAGATAAATCAATAATTTTCAATGGCCGGAAGTAACACTCGATTTATTTCCACATATAGTTTTATCATGTTCATGTATACGTAAAAAACATGAAATTTTGAGAAAATTTTCTAACATTTGGTATCAGAGCCGTGATACCTCTGTCTTGAAAATATTTGTTTTCGTATCATGAAATTTTGGGAAAAGAATTTTAAGTTTTACGTAAGAAAATTAAAATTTAAAGGACGAACATACAATATTAAGAAATTTACCTGAGAATTTGTTCTCGGTTGTACCTTGAAGATAAAAATATACAGTTTTCTGAATTTTGAAAATTTTACTTGAGGAAGAAGGCGATGCAGATGCCTTATTTGAACCATTTAATTTCAATCAAACATATCACGTGAAGTCAATTAAATGCATACTGTCGGTTGAATTTGATAATTGAGTGTATTCATTAAATTACTCAATTATTATTATTATTTTTATATATAAAAAATAATAATAAAAATAATAATAATAATTATGCGGGACCCACATGTTATAATAATAATAATTATTCGAGACCCACATGTTATAATAATCCGATTATTATTATTTCTATTAATAATAATAAATAAATAAAAATGATTAATGTGTTATTAAGTTATATGTATAATTTAGTATACATATAGCATTTGGTTAAATAATTTGTGCACATTAAAAATAATTCCAAGTTCGATATAATTTCTAATACATGTTTAGAAATTATTTTTGCATGTTAGATATAATGTCAAATATTATGGATAAGTGTTTGATGTGTACATGCAAATTTAATATTATGTTTGCATTTATTTTTAAGCTTTTTTTAATGCAAATTGTATTGAAAAATATTTTGGTAAATCAATATTCACAGTATGTTCATATTAAATTATATTAAGTTGTTTATAATTTGAAATGAACATATCAAGATGTGAATATAATATTACAAAATAAAATATTTCAGATATTCACAAATGAACAAATAATCCTCACTTTATCATTACTCTGATAAAAGAGAAAAACTGATGAGGAGCCCACATTTTCATGTAAATGTGATTCTCACTTTATCACTACTCTGATTGAAGAGAAAAACTGATGAGGAACATATTTGTTCATATTAAGTAAAAAATGTGAATATATAGTTATTTAATTAAAAAATTTTGGCTTATAAAGATTCACATAAATGTGGATAATTAAGTTGAATAATAATTATAAGGTAACATGAGAAAACATGATCTGAGGGAGTTCTTTATAGATCGGTTTAAACTGCCTTGACTAGCCACTGGTCTCCCTGAGGAACGTTGCTCTGTCTAGGAATTAGGTATTTAAAGGGCCTTAGCCCTACCTATCTTTCCTGAGAACACTCTTGAAAAGTGTTGATTGCGAAATAATTATTATATAAAGCATTAAGTAAAGCCAAAATTTTGTCCCGTGAACCGTATAATTTTAAATAATTGAGGAATAGCCACAACATCCTTAATTATGAAAAATTATGCATTAAGTGGATTTGGTTCACATAATGGACATCAATTGTAATTAATTATATAAATATAATAAATTTTACCCCACATGGATTTTTATTATATTTATATAACTAATTAGGTTAAAATATCAAATTATATTTTTCTTAATTTACCCACAGGAGTTAAGGAAAATACATTTTGATAGTTTTATCATAAAGTTACAGAAAAATCTTATTGAATTAAAATTTTAGCCCACAGGCAAATTTTATGTCACTAGATTTTTAAAACATGAATTACATTGGTAAAACATGATATTGTCTCAAAACTTTAAGCATGTGATATTTTGTGCAGTTATGCAATCTGCGAGTTTTTCTGATATGAAATGTGATATTTCCGAACTAAAGAGCGACAACTATAAAATATGGAAAGAAAGAATTCTTCTTCAATTAGGGTGGATGGATATTGATTATGCTATAAGGAAAGACGAACCATCTGCTATTACTGAAAACAGCATTCCAGATGATGTTGATCATTATGAAAAATGGGAGCGATTTAATCGACTCCGCGTAATGTTCATAAAGACCAAAATCTCTGCTGGTATGCGTGGTTCTGTCGATCAGCATAATAATGTCAAAGAATTACTGAAGGCTATTGATGAACAGTTTCAGTCTTCAGATAAAGCACTTGCAAGCACCCTAATTATAGAATAATCTTCATCAAGGCTCACCAGTGTGAGAGGTGTGCGAGAGCACATCATGAAGATGCGGGACATAGCGACTCAGCTCAAGACATTTGAAGTGGAAATGTCTGAGACTTTTCTTGTGCACTACATTTTACGCAATTTTCCACAGCAATATGGACCCTTCAAAATTTCTGCAACACACATAAGGATAAATGGTCAATTAATGAATTAATGACCATGTGTGTTCAAGAGGAAGGAAAGCTGTTGATGGAAACGACTGATAATGTATTTATGACTACACAAGAAAAGTATAAGAAGCAAGTCAAAGTCAAGGGAAAAGGGAAAGTAATAATTCCACCTCAACCTGACATTAAGAAAGAATCCAAGTGTTTCTTCTGTAAAAAGACGGGACACATTAAGAAGGATTGCAATAAATTTAAGGACTGGCTTGAAAAGAAAGGTATTCCTACTTCATTTGTTTGTTATGAATCTAATATGGTTGATATGATTTATAACACATGATAGATTGATTCTGGTTCTACAATCTATGTTACAAATACCTTGCAGGGTATGCAAAACCTAAGAAAACCAATAGAAAATGAGCGGGGCATCTATTCAGGAAACAAGATGTCTTCGCATGTAGAGGCTATTGGGACTTGCTGCCTAGTGTTGAATAGTGGTTATATTTTAAAATTGGAAAAGACCTTTTATGTTCCTAATTTTTCTAGGAATTTAATTTCAGTTTCAAAACTTGTATCCCTTGGTTATTCATTTCAGTTTTTGGATAAATCAATAAATTTGTTTTATAAATCAAATCTTATTGGAAATGGTATAATGATTGATGATCTTTTCTCTATTTTTTTACAAAATAATAACACCACTATGCATGTTCAAGGAGGTATTAAAAAATGTGTTATAAATGAAGATTCCTCTATATTATGGCACAGGAGATTGGGACATATCTCCATAGAGAGGATTAAAAGATTAGTGAATGATGGAGTACTTAGTACTTTAGATTTTAATGATTTTGAGACTTGTGTGGGCTGCATTAAGGAAAAGCAAACCAATAAGTCTAAAAAGGGTGTGAAGAGGAATACAGAAATATTAGAAATCATATATTCAGATATTTGTTGTCCAGATATGGACATGCAAAGTCCGAAATACTTCATCTCTTTTATTGATGATTACTCACGATACATGTATATCTACATGCTTCATAATAAAAACGAAGCACTTGAAGCCTTTAAGGTTTTTAAGGCTGAAGTGGAGAAGCAATGTGGAAAACATATTAAGATCGTGAGAAATGATAGAGGTGGAGAATATTAAGGTAGATACACTGAGAATGGACAGGCACCTGGTCCGTTTGCGAATTTTCTCCAGGAACATGGGTTTGTTGCCCAACATACTATGCCTGGTTCTCCGGACCAAAATGGCGTAGCTGAGAGGAGAAACCGAACATTATTGGACATGGTGAGGAGCATGTTTAGTAGTACTAAACTTCCTAAATCCTTGTGGATTGAAGCTCTTAAGACAGCTGTGTATATATTAAACCGAGTTCCAACTAAGGTTGTCCCACAGACGCCATTTGAGTTATTTAAAGGTTGAAAACCGAGTTTGCAACATATACGTGTTTGGGGTTGTCCTTCAAAAATAAGAGTTTACAACCCACATGAAAAGAAACTGGACCCAAGAACTATAAGTGGATATTTCATTGGGTATGTCGAAAAATCCAAAGAGTACAGATTCTATTGTCCATCTCACAACACTAGAATTGTGGAATCAAGAAATGCAAAATTTCTTGAAAATGACTTGATCAGTAGGAGTGATCATGACATAATTTTTGAGAATGATCACATTAACGCACAACCCTCTTATTCAAATGACAGATTGATTGTTATTCACACCCCTCAAGACCAAATGGGTGTTAGGCAACCGATTACTGAAGTTCCACAAATCGCTGATGAAAATCTAGTAGATCAAGTTGTTAATGAAGAACAACAAGAAAATGTTGATCAATCGAACAACCTTAGGAGATCTACTAGAATAAAAAGATCAGCTATATCTAGTGATTATGTTGTGTATTTACAAGAATCGGATTTTAACATCGGAGCCGAAAATGATCCTGAAACGTTTTCACAAGCCATGAGTTGTAATGAGTCAAAACTATGGTTTAATGCTATGAAAGAAGAGATGAATTCTATGGCAGTTAATGGAGTCTGGGATCTTGTTTAGTTGCCTGATGGTGTAAAAGCCATTGGATGTAAATGGATCTTCAAAACAAAGAAAGACTCATTAGGCAACATTGAAAGGTATAAAGCAAGACTCGTAGCTAAAGGATTCACTCAGCAGGAAGGAATCGACTGCAAGGAGACTTTTTCTCCTGTATCTAAGAAAGATTCTCTTCGTATCATTCTAGCATTAGTTGCACATTTTGACTCAGATTTACAACAAATGGATGTGAAAACAGCTTTTCTCAATGGAGAACTAGAGGAATAGGTTTATATGAAACAACCTGAATGATTCTTCTCTAGTAATGGTGAGCAATTGGTTTGTAAGCTTAAGAAATCTATATATGGATTGAAACAAGCTTCCCGTCAATGGTATTTAAAATTTCATGATGTTATCTCTTCATTCGGATTCGTTGAGAACTCAATGGATCAATGTATATACCAGAAGGTCAGTGGGAGCAAGATTTGTTTCCTTATTCTATATGTGGATGATATATTACTTGCAACCGATGATAAGGGTTTGTTATATGAGTTGAAACAATTTCTCTCTAAAAACTTTGATATGAAGGATATGGGTGAGGCATCTTATATCATTGGCATTAAGATACATAGAGACAGAATTCAAGGTATTATAGGTCTGTCTCAAGAAACCTATATCAACAAAGTTTTAGAGAGATATCGGATGAAAGATTGTTCACCAAGTATAGCTCCCATTGTGAATGGCGATAAATTCAATTTGAGCCAATGCCCAAAGAATGATCTAGAGCGGGAACAAATGAAAAACATTCCTTATGCTTCTGCTGTCGGAAGCTTAATGTATGCTCAGGTTTGCACTAGACCTGACATTGCATTTGTTGTTGGGATGTTGGGAAGATATCAGAGTAATCCAGGTTTAGATCACTGGAAAGCTGCAAAGAAAGTAATGAGGTACCTTCAAGGGACCAAAGATTATATGCTTATGTTCAGACGGACTGAGAATTTGGAAGTGATTGGCTACTCTGATTCAGACTACGCTGGCTGCATTGATTCAAGAAAATCCACTTCAGGATATATTTTCATGCTAGCTGGTGGAGCTGTATCTTGGAGAAGTGCAAAGCAGACATTGACTGCTACTTCCACTATGGAAGCTGAGTTCGTATCTTGTTTTGAGGCAACCTCACATGCTGTATGGTTGAAGAGTTTCATTTTGGGGCTTAGAGTTATGGATTCAATATCTAGGCCATTAAGAATATATTGTGACAATTCAGCTGCTGTTTTTATGGCTAAAAATAACAAAAATGGTAGTCGAAGCAAGCACATCGACATTAAGTATTTAGCCATACGAGAACGTGTTAAAGATAAGAAGTTACTTATCGAGCACATTAGCACTGAATTGATGATTGCAGATCCTTTGACTAAAGGCATGCCACCATTGAAATTTAAGGATCATACAGAAAGAATGAGACTTGGTTCTTTTATGTAATTTTGTTGTAAGAACAAATTTAATGAAACTATGATGTGATATTTTCTCATATTTGTTGTGTACACATTCATTGATTTGAGAAATATCAATAAAGTTGGACCTCGAATAAATATATGATTTATTCATTAAGTTATTTGAGAGATATAATACATTGTAATACATGGAAGATAATATTCGTTTTAAGATGACTTATCGCCATGATTCATGTATTGTGTTTTCTCCTATAGTAAATGAGATACATGTGTCAAGTGGGAGAATGTAAGAAAAATATGACACATGTTAAAAGAAGTATCGTGTAGGAATTAGCGACGGCCATTGCCTACATATTTTGACGACACTTGCATACGCAACCTCAACTTTAGAAAATTGAGATGCGTACATGTTTCTTCTTTTGACATTCAGACTCCCGATTTTTCTCGTTGATGGTATGAGATACCTATAAATAGAGAAGATTGAGGTCCCTAAGCACACACACCTCATAAGAAATATACACCATCTATAGAGAGGGTGGAGTGCTTAGAAGGCTTCAACCGAGAGGAAAAGCAGATAAATCAATAATTTTCAATGGCCGGAGATAATACTCGATTTATTTCCGCATATAGTTTTATCATGTTCATGTATACGTAAAAAACATGAAATTTTGAGAAAATTTTCTAACACGGACAACATTGTCTGATGTTGCCATGCACTCAACACATTCACCAGCTATGTATGCTTGAGGTTCATTAGCTCCCAAGTATAAGTCTTCACCGGCATTAAGTTTCACATAATTAAACAAGAAGGCAGATATGACACCTATGTCTCCAGGATATTGCTTCTCAAGCCGTGAGACAAGCTCCTCCTTCTCTGTTAACTCCCTCACCTATGAGAAAATAAATTCTATTGATGACTACAAATTTAGGCCAAAAGATGAAAATATAATCATGTTGTCAGATATCATTTCCAAGTGTATAGAAATACATTGAAAAAACAGCACAAGAAAAATTTCCACATACCTCCCGTTTCAAATTCAGTCGACTTGTCAACTTGGATATTACTTCAGATATCACAATATTTCTGACTGACATAAGTCCAGTAAATAGGGATTGCAAGATTTCTTTTAACCTCTTCTCTCCATCTTGTTCACTTGCTTGTAATATTTCCTCTGCATATGCACTGCCCACCACTTCAATAATTATGGGGTTACCCTCCTCAAGCAACTAAATTTCGATCCACAAATATTTTTTCTATCTTATCAGATGCCCTTAAAGGGACATCAAGTCCACAAGGATTTGTAAGCTTAATATATATGGAATTAGAAGGCTTATCTGTAAGCATGGATATTTTTAATTGCAATAAGATAAAAACCAAGGTTAATTGAAGCATTAAGGTCAAACGAAGGCTTGAATGAAGCATTAATATAGAACCAAAGACTTATAGAAGATCATTCAGAATTACAACTTGAAAAGTGCTTGATCAAAGCTTAAGCATAAAAAAGCATATTTAATTTTTAATATAATTTTAATTAAGTCGAACCAAATAATATATAACGTAATAAATTTTAAAATAAATGCATAAATTTTATGTCGAGAAGAAATGAATAAGCTCAGATTCTCTGTCAGGAAAAGAATTTCAATTTACATGGTGTTTTTTTTTTAAAAAAAAAAATTGGATTCTGTCGAAATAAAATGGATAAACAAGATCTTATTTTAATATTTTTAAAACAATCAATATATCCCTGATATCCCATGGATGGGCCCTCTACCCTTGGCTCATCCCAGCCCAAATAGAAGACAGACTCATCAAGGACCCAGGTATTCTCCTATAAATACCAGATTTGAGCGTTTAGTTGAGAATTCAATATATTGTTTTCAGCAGCACCCTTAGCTGCTCCCCCCATATATCCTCAGTCACTGACTTGAGCGTCGGAGGGGCTACGCCAGGACACCCTCCTGGCCCCCTTCTAACGGTCTTCTTCGTGATTTCAGGCTCAGGACAATTTCAAAACCCTGTGTCTGTACTAGTGACGCTTGCTGAAATCGGACCCTAAATTTTCCGTGAGTATCAATCCCTAATCCCCATAAATTATATAACACCCCATATGTATCATCATCACCTTATGTTTTTCTTGGTGATTTTGTTGATAAAAATATTTTATAATATCAAACACATGAATATTTTTCGAGTAGATCTTGTGTGAGACGATTTCAGGAATTTATATATGTGTTATGCAGTAAACATGTATGTCTGAAGTGAAAATTAATATTTTTTACATAAAAATAATATTTTTTATGTGTCGGGTCGGATAAACGATATTCTCCTAAATTGAACATGAGACGGTCTTGAGAGTTTTTATAATTTTTAAAAAAATTATTCAAATATTTTAACATGTTATTTTTTTTAAAAAAATACGTTATAAATTATAAGCTCGTAAAAGCTAAAACAAATTTATAAGCTATTTAATATAAATTTAAAGAAACAAATAAGTAATAGGTCAACGAGTCACGACATTGGATGCAATGTTTTCAAATCGGATCGAACCATTTCGTTCTATAGGTTCATTCGGGAACCGATCATTGGTCCGATCCAGACTATACTTAAAAATCGTTTTAACGGTCAAATCAGTCAAAATCATTCAAATTGGTTCATAATTTTTAAAAAAATTAATCTTTTTTAGAGTTCATTTTTTTCTTATATTTACAATTAATTTTTTGTCATACACTGTTATCTTGAACTTTGTTAAAAATACTAATTTTATTATTATTAAGTTTTTTATATTTGTAATTTTTGTTTAAGATATATATGTAATTACATTTTATATTTGATTATATGTATGCTGTTGTTTAGACTTTAAAATTTGGTAAATATATATTTTATTATTATTCATATATATAAATTTAAGATTTTTAGAATTTTAAATATATTATCATTGTATTACATTATTATTTTATATAACATAACAATGTTTCGGTTCGATTAGTTGAACTATTATTTTAAGATAGACTAATTCGATCATCGTTTCGACTATAAAAAACATGGATCATAGTAGCTTGAACTTAAGCCTATAACTCGAAACATAATAAAATTTGCATATGCACGAAGGAAAACATAACCAAGGATCTCACCAAGTCAATTACTCCAGAAGGTGAGGAATATTGATTTTAAAATATAATCGTCGTGTAGATCATAGGATAGGTCGATGCAAGCGGACCGGGCTAGTTGGGTACTGGCGGACTGGGCTCCGTGGGTTGGTCCTTGTTGTTTGAGCCCGTCGAAAGAGGTACCTCTGGTCAAATTAAGATATTGTTTATTTTATTTTATTTTTAAAAAGAGAGAGAAATCGAAGGAAAAAGTAAATGCATTGTATCTTTTGAGAGAAGTTGAAATTTTTATCGGGTGATAATTTTATTTTTGATAAAAAAAATAGGTAAAAATCATGTCTCTTGAAATTAATAATATTTTTAATAGAAATAAAAAACAAGTCTCCGTTTGAGAAGAATAATCAAAACTAGTACACCGATGGACACGTTGCGTGTTTGTACAATATTTTTATAATTAATTTGATTTTGTATTTAAATGAGAATCAAAATATAATTATAAGAAATGGTGAGATATTACATTACAATTTTGGTGAATTTGTCCATAATGGAGGGGCAAAAATGAATATACATATTTTGTTGTATTTCCTCGACGGTTTCTATCATGTCCACAAATTTTATAAAATAGAATAGTTTAATTGTATTTGTTAATGAGAGTATGTCTCTTGTAAGACGGTCTCACGAATCTTTATCTGTGAGACGGGTCAACACTGCCGATATTTACAATAAAAAGTAATACTCTTAACATAAAAAGTAATACTCTTAACATAAAAAGTAATACTTTTTCATGGATGACCCAAATAAGAGATTCGTCTCACAAAATACGGCTCGTGAGACCGTTTAACACAAGTTTTTGTCTGTTAAGGAATGAAAATAACTCAACACTATATGTTTTTTTTTTATAAAAATAACCGTTAAAATAAAATACAAATAACTAACAAACAAGTTTAATAATTAAAATTCGAAGTTAATATTAACAAAATAACAATTCCAAAAAATAGTTAAATATAAGTAAATCAAAATAATATTCTAATATCGGCAAAAAAAATTAATAAATATGTTTGGAAATTAATATCTCCATGTATGATATAGACGAGGAAACAAAGCATGGCCATGTAGAAATACGGCCTCAAGAATAAATGGACCCAGCCACCAAATTATGTTGGGAAAAAGCTTGAAATTAGATTTTGAGGTCAATATTGAGGAATTTGTGCTTTGGTGTTTCATTTCATTTTGATCAATTTATCAATAAGTTCAAAAGACAAGTTTTTTTATGGGCCATCAAATGAAACACTTGCACAACACATATCTTGTCATTGGTTGAATAAAGATGGATCAAAATCCAAAGCAGAGATGATATATACTCCATCTGATATCAATGTTTTAAATTAAAGATGAGATATCATGTTCGAAATCGATTCTTCTCTGACTCACAAAAAAAAAAGATATTACGAAATAAATGAAAAAAGTTGATAACAAATATATTATTTTGATATATTAAAATAGTTTTTTATGCGATAGAATGAAAATTAGTCACTTTAATATGTTAAGTATAGTTTGGTACACTGGATAAGAGAGATATTGCTTAATAATTCTCCTTATCCCACGTTTGTTACCTTTTTAGAAAGTTCATGATATTATCATGGGCATGTGATAAATATTTTATACAAAGATACAATATCATTTTTATGAGATGTGATAATTTTAATTTAATGATTAAAAACACAACAAATGACTTAATTGCCCTCAATATATAAAAAACATAAACCCTATATATGATCAAGTTCTAAATTAGTATCATTAGATGATAATTATATAAGTGATTTTTATAAATATCTGTAGAAATTAAAATCAAATAATTTTTTATTTATTTTTATATATAATATAATATGATAATTATATAAATGAACTCGAGATAATTATATTGATTATTTTTATAAATATCAATAAAATTATTAGTGTCACTCGTTACCCTTAAACATTGATATTTGAGTTGACTCACAAAATCAAGGAGTCAATTATCATATTATATAATATATAAAATTAGGTAAAAATAAATAAATCATGCAAGTTTTGTCGGCACATGAATAGATAAGAAATATGAACTCAACCAACAACTTTGAAATTATAAAATTTATTATAATAAAGTTAATTTTGTCATTACAATCTAATATATAAAGTTAATAACTCTTATCAAAATCATACCAAACATTAAATATAATATCATACATCTTATGTATCCTTAAATTATCTTTATATTATATATAACATGTTTATCCTATCATGTGTATCAAAGTATGGCTTAGAATATCATTCGTTGTCATAATAATTATGTTGAAAACTAACTTCCGTTTGGATTGAGAATGCAAATGGATGCGATGTTAAAACTTCATTTACTATTGAAAAATATCTACTTATTATTTAAAATTTGGATTGATAAAATAATATATAAATTTAAATTTTATTTTCTTTTTTATTTATTTATTAAGAGTTCTCATCAACCAAGATAGCAAGATAACGGTAAATAAATCAATTTTACTGTAAACGATGATCATACTTGATACTCACGGGAAATTTAGGGTCCGATCCACGCAAGCGTCACTAATCCAGACACGGGCTCCAAAATTACCCTGGGCCTGAAATCACAAATAAGACCGTTAGGAGGGGGCCAGGAGGGTATCCTGGCGTAGCCCCTCCGACGCTCAAGTCAGAGACTGAGGATATATGGGGGAGCAGCTAAGGGCGCTGCTGAAAATAATATAGTGAATCCAATAACTGAACACTCAAACCTGGTATTTATATGAGAATACATGGGCCCTTGATGGGCTTGTCTTCCTTTTGAGCTAGGGATGGGCCAAGGGTAATGGGCTCATCCATGGGGTATCACCAGTCTCCCCTCCCGAGTCGAACTGAATCGTAGGTTCAAAGTTCGATTAGATGTGTTGTCCTCGGGTCACCGGGTACGAGTTGTGTATTTTCTTCCGGTCGTTTGTCAGTCTCCAAAGATTTGGAAACAAATTAAATCATATCGCAATCTTGTTATAGTTTTCTCTTCAATTCGTTCACCAGCTCTCCCCCCCCATGCCCGAGTCCTCGCCTCGCTACCCTCGCCGAAACCCCATTCAAGCTCGCCCAGCCCCACGCATCCAAGCGCCCAGCCCCGTGCGCCGCGCTTCGCCATCCTCCCGCTCGCCCTGCCGAGCTCGCCCAGCCGAGCCCCCTGCCCCTCGTCTCCTGCCGAGCGCCCATCCGAGCCCCTCGCTCGCCCAGGCACCCAGCCCCGCGCGTCGCGCCTCGCCATCCTCCCGCTCGCCCTGCTGGGTGCCATGCTAGCCCCTCGCCCAGGCCCACACGCCCGCCTCGCCTGCCTCGCCGTCTCCCTGCCCAGCCGAGCTCGCCCAAGCCCACGCGCCAGCTCCTCGCCACGCTCGCCCCTCGCCCCTCGCCCCCCTCGCCTGCCAGCACCTCGCCCAAGCTTCGCCCTCGCCACCTCGCCCCCTCGCCTAAGCTCGCCCAGCCGAGCGCCCACGCTCGCCTAGCCAAGCACTCGCCCTCGTCGAGCGCCACGCTCGCCCAGCCAAGCTCTCGCCCGGCGCCCCCAGCATGCCTGCTCGCCCAGCCAAGCTCTCGCCCGGCGCCCCCAGCACGCCTGCTCACCCAGCCAAGAGCTCGTCCCCTCCGAGCGCCACGCTCGCCCAGCCAAGCGCTCGCCCGACGCCCCTAGCACGCCTCACGCCGCTCCACCCTCGCCCAAGTGCGCCTGCTCGTCCAGCGCCCCCCATCTCGCCTCGCACACCCGCTCAGCCCGCAGCCACTCGCTCGCCTCTTCACGCTCGCCCAACGCATCGAGCGCTCGTCCAGTACGTTGAGAATTTTGATATATTCCCTTGCGAATGGTTGTGTGATTTCTGAAAAAATTATGGGGGCGTTGCCCCCACACCCCCACGACCTGACCGGGCAGGTCGATCCCCGCGACCTGACCGGGCAGGTCGATCCCCGTAAACTCTGCTCCCCGTAAACATCTTTTGTTATCGACTAACCAAATAAATTTTTCTCTTCCCAAACTTTGCTCCTCTGCTAGGCGATGTCTTAGCAGGAAAATAAAAACTCAACATCTCCACCCTCTAACTCCTCTGCTAGGTGACACCTTAGCAGGAAAAATAAATTTAATTCTCCTCATCCACTCTTCTCCTCTGCTAGGCGATGCCTTAGCAGGAAAATAACATTTTTCTCCTCTCAAACTCCGCTCCTCTGCTAGGTGATGCCTTAGCAGGAAAATAAAAATTCACTACCCCCACCCTCTAGCTTCTCTGCTAAGCCGGGTCTTAGCAGGAAAATAAAATTCAACTCCTCCATCTAACTCCTCTGCTAGGTGATACCTTAGCAGGAAAATTTAAATTCAACACCTCCACCCTCTAACTCCTCTGCTAGGCCGGGCCCTAGCAGGAAAATAAAATTCAACTCCTCCATCTAATTCCTCTGCTAGGTGATACCTTAGCAGGAAAATAAAATCAACACCTCCATCCTCTAACTCCTCTGCCAAGCCAGCTAAGCCAGGCCTTAGCAGGAAAATAAAATCAACACCTCCATCCTCTAACTCCTCTGCTAGGCGATGCCTTAGCAGGAAAATAAAGTCAACACCTCCACCCTCTAACTCCTCTGCTAAGCCGGACCTTAGCAGGAAAATAAAGTCAACACCTCCACCCTCTAACTCCTCTGCTAAGCCGGGGCTTAGCAGGAAAAATCAAACTCTCACCTCATCATCTCATAACTCCTCTGCTAAGCCGGGCCTTAGCAGGAAAATAAAATCAACACCTCCACCCTCTAACTCCTCTGCTAGGCGATGCCTTAGCAGGAAAATAAAGTCAACACCTCCACCCTCTAACTCCTCTGCTAAGCCGGGCCTTAGCAGGAAAAATCAAACTCTCACCTCATCATCTCCTAACTCCTCTGCTAAGCCGGGCCTTAGCAGGAAAATAGAATCAACACCTCCACCCTTTAACTCCTCTGCTAAGCCGGGCCTTAGCAGGAAAATAAAATTCAACGCCCCCACCCTCTAACTCCTCTGCTACGAGATACCTTAGCAGGAAAATAAAAATTCTTCTCTTCCACTCTGCTCCTCTCATCGCCGACTCTGCTCCTCTGCTAGGCGATGCCTTAGCAGGAAAATAAATATTCTCCACCTCAGCCTCTACTCCTCTGCTAGGCGATGCCTTAGCAGGAAAAATTTAACTTTTCTCCCCCCCCACTCTTCTCCTCTACTAGGCGCAGCCTAAGCAGGTAAAATAAAATTCATATAATCCTCATAATACAAGAACAACCACGAACTTAATATAAGAACTTGGCTTTATTAAATATCAACTGATAACGTAAGACAAATTCAGGAACGAAATACATCAAAAATGAAGTAAAGATGTTCTCTAAGGTGGTAAGCGTTCCCATGCCTCTTTAGAGCCTTACCCAGCGCATTCTCCAACTTTCCTCTCAGCTCCTCTTGTACCTCCACAGGACAAAGTTACCCATTTTGAAGCTTCTCCGAATGACTCTACAACTGCAAGACTGAGCTCAAGCTTCCATGCGAATGCTCGTGACTTCTCTTTTCTTCTTCCTTCACGATTCTTTCATAACAACGACGTGCGATTTTTTGGTCCCCGCACAGGACTCCAACTCCTCTTCCCACAGGAAACTTAAGCTTCTGATGATAACTGGAAGCTACTGCTCTAAAATCCTTCAGGGCTGGTCGTCCTAGAATTCCACTATACGCTGACTGGGTATCTACTACAGTGAAGGCTATCACCTTTGTTACCCGCCGAGGATCAGTCCCCAAGGATAGGGGAAGTACAATCTGACCCAAAGGCAAGATGACGTGTTCTGCAAACCCATACAGCGGGGTGGATACCGGCTCAAACTCAAATCCTCTCATCTTCATTTGATCCAACGTGCTCTTGAACAAGACGTTCACGGAGCTTCCATTATCAATAAATATCCTTGTCACATCATAATTGGCAATGGTGGCCGTCACCACCAAGGCATCGTTATGTGGAGGCACAACGCCCCGGAGGTCTTCCGGCCCAAAGCTGATGACGGGGTCTTATGGTAAGTCTGCACCACTATATATCTCAAAGTTTTCCAATTTTCTCCCATGTGCTTTCCGAGCTCGCCCAGAGTCTCCATCAGTAGCACCCCCCGAGATCATATGAATCATTCCTCTCGTAGGGTGGTTATCCTCATTCATTCCCCTCCTCGGTTCCACGAGCTCCTGAGGGACATCTTGACATCCACCTTCCCCTCTCTGCTCACCCATCCTCTGATTTATCCATGGAGGGCCTTGACCACGCCTAGGGGGCGAGCGAGACCTTTGTCGACTCCTTAATGAGGATCCTTCTCGTCTATCCCGTGAAGATAATCTAGCACTGTACCCAACCCTTCGCGACTTCTCCCACCTCCCCGCGGGCTCCCTCACCTCCATCACCTCGTCCCGACTCCTATCTAGGGGAACATGGGATGAGAATTGTCTTCTACTACTAGTTCTGTCTTCCTCTCTTTCCCCCGCACCCCTCTTCCTTCCTCCTTTCTCCGCTCCCTCAACTCTACTTCCTCCGGGCCGGCTCTCCATCCTTCTGTACCGTTGGGCATCTTCCAAGTTTACATATTTCTCAGCTCGAGCCAACAGATCATCATAGCTCAACGGAGGCTTCTTGACCAACGACTTGAAAAACTCCCCTCCCCTCAGTCCTTGTGTGAAGGCACTTATCATGATGTCAGGGGTAGCCGCTGGTATTTCCAGCGCTGCACTGTTGAAACGCTGGACAAATTCTCGCAAAGTTTCATTCTCTTGCTGTTTCATCACGAACAGGGTCAAATAATTTTTCTGGTGCCTCTTGCTGCTGGCAAATCTGTGCAAGAAAGCTGTAGCAAAATCGTCAAAAGACTGTATGGAGTTGGGCTGCAGGGTATTAAACCATTGCTGGGCTGACCTCACCAACGTGCCCAGGAACACCCTGCACCTGACTCCATCTGAATATTGATGTAACATGGCCGCATTCTCAAATCTCCCCAAGTGTTCCTCGGGGTCAGTATGTCCATCGTACTCTCCCACATTCGACTGTCGAAAAGTTGGAGGAAGTTCTTCTTCTAAAATGGCTAGTGAAAAGGGACTTCCTCTCTTGGGTGCCGGTGCTCTGCTTCCCAACTGCTGCCTCAACATCTGTATCTCCCTCCACATCTCCTCCATCTCCGGATTCTCCTCACTTGGGAGGGGTCGCGTCTCCTCCACCCTACTCTGACTGCCCTTCACATTCTCCTCTCGCTCCTGGCGAGCGGCCTGCTCTTCTGCAAACATAGACTCTTGATTCCTCTTCATGGCCTCATCCACTGTTCGAGTGATAAATTGGCCCAGCTGTTCCAGGGTCAAGTTTCCCACATTCTCATTGGGATGGGTTTGCTCGACCCTCGTCTCGTGGATGGGCTGCTCAGTTCTGGCCTCTTGACGAGGTTGTTCATGTCTCGTCTCAAGATGCGGTTGTTCTTGTCTTGTCTCAACATGAGATTGTTCGGGTCCCCTCTGAGGACGCGATGATGCCGAGGTAACTCTTCTACTTCCTTTCTTGCCTACCATCTCTACGTCTCAACTCAAGTGTTCCCACGGACGGCGCCAAGTGATACTCACGGGAAATTTAGGGTCCGATCCACGCAAGCGTCACTAATCCAGACACGGGCTCCAAAATTACCCTGGGCCTGAAATCACAAATAAGACCGTTAGGAGGGGGCCAGGAGGGTATCCTGGCGTAGCCCCTCCGACGCTCAAGTCAGAGACTGAGGATATATGGGGGAGCAGCTAAGGGCGCTGCTGAAAATAATATAGTGAATCCAATAACTGAACACTCAAACCTGGTATTTATATGAGAATACATGGGCCCTTGATGGGCTTGTCTTCCTTTTGAGCTAGGGATGGGCCAAGGGTAATGGGCTCATCCATGGGGTATCAATACTCTTTTTAGTTTTATCTCAAATGTTATAAACATTTTTATATAATAATAAATAATTATTCAAACACATGTACTTATTGATTTTAGTAACTAATTTTATAAAACAATATATCGTATATCGCATGTGTAAGATACTAAAAATGAAAAGCTTATAATTAATGCTCTTTAAGAAAATGAATTGAAGAAAATTTTTCGATAAATATAGCATAAATATATTTTATATATCCATTTTTTTTTATGGTTTTTCATCAGCGTTTAGTGTTGGTAATGATTGCAACACTGGAGGTTCTAACACGTGAGTACTCATCCTTTAAATCATTTATCATCCTAGGTGTTGATATTGTTTTCAAGCAAAAATTTACGTGAGACGGTCTTATGGATTGTATTTTGTGAGACATATATCTTATTTGGGTTATCCATGAAAAAAGTATTACTTTTTATGCTAAGAGTATTAATTTTTTATTGTGAATATCGGTAGGATTGACCCGTCACACAAATAAAAATTCGTGAGACCGTCTCACAAGAAACCTACTCTTATTTTTAGTGTTTGATGTACAAGATTTTGTTGGTAGTTAATGTAAGAAATTAATCAGCGATGCTTAATCAATATTTTGTACTTTAACAATAAAAAATATATATAATAAGATATATTTTATATGACACGACAACTTATATTTGCTATTATTTAATGTGCAGTGGATAAAATTTTGAGTTAATGTAATAACTTGCAAATAACATTGGTCAAATAAAATATTGAACAAATCATTTGTGAGCAGTTCGTATGTGATATTGGTTAAAAAATTAAATTCAATCAAATATTTACATATTCTACCATAAAATCATTTTCAAGGGTGATAAGACTTATTTTATTTGATGTGACGTGGCTTTGAGTCTGGGTTTATTTTTGTCTAGAGTTCAAATTCCGAAATGTGGTCGCATAATCCTTCCAACAAATGATTTTTGTTTGTTTATATGACCCATCGTGTCTCCCTATTTTATCACATGAATATCCTCCATTCATGCATTAAGCAGAAACATGCTTTCCTCTTTATTAATCTTCCCAAAACCCGGTTCGGTCGACCCTACCCCTGCGGGCACTGCCTGCAGGGGTCGATCCAACGGCTCGAATTTTTTCGAGCCAATTTTTTTTTTTTTTTTTACAGAGAGGTGGGCCCGGATCACTCATGTGGAGTGATCCGGGCCGTTCATTGCCCGTGCAGGCACTGCCTGCACGGGTAGGTTGAAACAAACCCCAAAACCCTACATTACGTCAAGTTATTTGTGTTATACATAAATACAACCACGTGGCTTTCAATTATGGTGTATTCATTTCAAATCCATTGGTTGTAAGAAATAATTTACTTTACAATTTTCAGACCCACATTTAAATGATACATTCAATTAAGTTCTTTAATTTTATGCAACGCCACTGATTCTTGGAAAGTAGTTGATCTATTTAAGAAGGAAGTCATTCTTTTGATCAATGTCTAACATGTGGAATTTCAACTATCTATATTAATTATTCGTCCTATATTCAAGAACTATTGAATGTAGAGTATGTCTCTTATGAGACGGTCTCACGAATCTTTATCTGTGAGATGAGTCAATCCTACTGATATTCAAAATAAAAACTAATACTCTTAGCATAAAAAGTAATAATTTTACATGGATGACCCAAATAAGAGATCCGTCTCACAAAATATGACCTGTGAGACCATCTCACACATATATAGTTTCGATATGTTATCAATCTATCGTTTTCAACTATATGAGCACCGCTGATATAACAATCATATATTTGATGTACAATTTTGATATGATGAAATTTTACATCTAGTACGTGGATATCATCTAACTTGTTCTCACTTAATTATTTCATGTTCTTATTAGACTATATGCATTTTCATAATCAATCCTATTATTTAGTAATTTTTCCCATTCTATTTCATTTATTTTATTTATATCATTTCAAGCTTTTAATTTATTTGATCTTCTTTTGCTTTCCTTCACAATGGAAAAGAATAATATTATTCAAATTTGAGATTTTGTCGATCGTAATAAAATCTTCAATGTAAATATTAGAGTAGATATTCTCAACTTCATAGATTTGTCATAAAAAAAAAATTTCAATTAACATGTGATAAAATATTCAATGCTAAATAAGTCATATATATTTTTGTTCGTTTGTTTGTATTACAGGTCCACGAAAATATATATTCACACGCTATTAAGATTACCGCGACTCTAATTAATTTTGTTTGTTTTATGCATAAATTCAATTAAAATATGAAGTGAACTCATTTAAAAAGACATGCATACAACAAGTCTTAAATTTTTTGGAAAATAAGACAAAAATTTGTGTGAAACGGTCTCATAGATCGTATTTTGTGAGACGGATCCTAGAGATTTATAGTAAAAACACTAGCCCTGGTCAGTCCATAATGAGAACATATTCATCGTGTATTATTCTTCTTATGCACATTAAGGAAGGAGCCGTATGAGATGAAAATCTCGCGTACGGTTTTGGAACGGAGATTCTTTTAATCGAATGTCGACCGTAACGGATGTCAGCTCAATCCGAAGGGTCTTCCATGAAAAAGTGTTACTTTATATGTCAAAAGTATTACTTTTTATTGTGAATATCGGTAAAGTTGAACTCGTCTCACAAGAAAAATTCGTGAGACAAGAGTCATAGTGTTTGAATAATTAGGTTCGAGTTACGTCAATTGTCGAAAATAACGTGTGATTATAAAATTTTGGAACGTAAATATCAGTATTTTTATTCTTCAAAATTAAATTTGTAACCCTCTTATTTAATCCCAAGAAAATACACACTTGATAGTTATCCATTTCCATTTCCATTTCCATGCAAAGAATCCAATCTCTGTTGGCCTTTCAAATTCCAACTGGCTTCAAAATCTTGACCCCTGGTCCCAAAAACATCCCACCCCATCAATCAATCAAACTCCAGGTAAAAAATTTACATGGCGCTCGAAGTTTTCCCCGACAGCCCCAACCTGGTAATAAGTCCCCGGATCTCATTTTCACACGATCTCTCAGCAAACAACGTGGTACCCATCGAACGATACCTTCGATCAAACCATTCCAGCATCGATTTCGATTTCTGCGTTTTCAACGAAAGCTTTGGCCAGAATTCCTCCCCCGCCGACGAGCTTTTCTCCGACGGAAAAATCCTCCCCATCCAAATCAAGAAACCACTGCCTCCACCTCATCCGCCGGTGAAGACAGCCGCGGCGCCGCCACCTCAGCCGCCTGACGGCAAGCACACAACTCCCTACTTGGAAACAAGAAAACCCATCCCGGAATCTGAAGAGAAACACAGAAGCAAATCATCGTTCTGGGGGTTCAAGTGCAGAACGAGTTTGAACGGCGGCAGCGGGCACAACGGGCGGGGTTTGTGCTCGTTGCCGTTCCTGTCTCGAAGCAAGTCGACAGGCTCCAATACTAACGTTAAACGACCGAGCAATATGAAGCAGAGCTTGGTCAGATCATCGTCTTGTAGCCAGCAGAAGCTGCCATTGAAGAAGAGTAACCATGCTTCGTATTGCTATGGGGTTAAAATCCATCCTGTCCTGAACGTTCCTCCGGCGAATCTCTTTGGTTTGGGTTCAATCTTTAATAAAAGTGGCACCAATAAGAGGAATAAAAAGTGATTAAATTCATGGGTAATTTTCATGTTCGATACTTTGAATTGATTTCCATTTCTACTGTCAGATATTCTGAATCTGGCCCAACTTCTCGATTCTGTGAAGCAACACAATCCACATGTTTAGAGAAAGAATTGGGAAAAACAAAAACAAAAACAAACAATCAAAAACAAAAAATAAAGTGAAATTTTCTTTCAATAGTTGTCTTTTCTTGCTGAATATTTGCACTTGTAATATTGTTTTGTTGATGTAATATTTTTTTGCATATGTTCTTTCCCGTCATTATGTCATCACACTCACTGTTAATCCGCCTTAGGTGTCCAAGTTACGGACAGAGTTGAACGTCTGGCTAATAGTTAAAAGTTTAATTCTCCATGCTAACACTTTTTCATATAATCATACTGCATCTTGCATGAAAATCGATAATTGTGGTTTATTTTGTTAACGTGATTTGTAAATTGTTGTTTTATTTTGAAGTTTACCAAATATTAATCAAAGAATATCTAATGAGGTAATTTTTTTTACTATTTATTAACATGGATAAAGCTACACTCTTGATCCGGCCCCCACACATGATGATATTGGTCACTCGTAAAATATGAACAACTCGGTCCAAAAGCAAGGGTATTTCTCATAGGCCCACGACGATTTGTTTACCGAGGGAATTGCGACAGATAACCTCATGACATTTTAAGAAATAATTAGTCAGATATAGATATTTTTTTTAAATAAAATAAAATAAAATAGAACAAGTTTATTATTGTTGTTGTTGTTATCTTGAATACTTGTCCTTATTGACAAAGCTTGTAATATATACTACATGTATGCAGAAATCCCTCCACTCTCGTCCCACGATGCATGTAATTTTTATCTGACGTCGTCGCCATGCACGCGTTTCATGTTTATACTCAGTTTTTGAAAAAAATTGTTCTGTTATTTTCATCAAGTTTGTGACTAGTTCGTGTGGTATGAGTAGTTTTGTAAATCGTCATGGAACAAAATATAATATATTTATAATATAATTTGAGCAATATGATAATTATAAAAATCGGTGGCAATATTAGAACAATCGAAACTTGACAGAGAACAAATGACAAAAATAACAAATTGACCATGCGGATTCTTGTACATAGTATAAGTATAAGATGAGATTTAATGAGTTAAAAATTAGAGGTTTTTTTTTTTAATATTTTTTAAAAAAACATGAATATAAACTTTATTATTTAGTATTTCTTCCACTGATCTGGTAGGCAATCTCAGTAGCCCACGATTGAATACGAACTTCGGCCCATACAATATCTGTGATTTGATTGGGCCTTATTAGGTACATATTTGGCCTTGTTATTTGGTAGCGCTCCGGTCTTCATCCACTGTTTGGATTAACATGTCTACATTTCTCTTTCATCCTTTTTAATTTTCAAAATTTTCACGGTATACTATTATTATTATTATTATTCATAAAAAAATTGTTAAACCATCTCACGATTCAATTTTGAGATACAAATATCTGATTTATGACACCCATGAAAAACTATGACTTTTTATTATGTCAAACATATTACTTATTATTATAAATATGAGCAAAGTTGATCGTCTCAGGAATAAAGATTCTTGAAAACGTCTCACAAAAGACCTACTAATTTTTTTAAATTATTTTATAGTTTTTGAAGA
The DNA here is from genome assembly GCF_025594145.1 of Primulina tabacum. Classification (NCBI taxonomy): domain Eukaryota; kingdom Viridiplantae; phylum Streptophyta; class Magnoliopsida; order Lamiales; family Gesneriaceae; genus Primulina; species Primulina tabacum. The sequence goes on along the minus strand of NC_134552.1, from coordinate 6,706,551 downwards.
TATATATAATTTAAATATTTTTTTTTAAAAAAATAAGCAAACGTTTATCCACTATATTATAATAACATTTTTTAAATATTTAATATCATCTCCTATCATTTCAAATTAACTTTTATTTACGGAACACACACGATGTGTCGCTATCCCCTATTGTCCATAATTAATTTAATGTACAAACTTTCTTTATTCAACACATGGAATGTCTCCTCCTATATATGACTGTAACATATACTCATCCTTCAAGTCACAATACATGAAGTGTACTTTCATAAAAATATAATGGTATTACCCACAAACATCTCGTGGAAGAAGGGAGGATTTACTTTAGAAGGAACATTGAGAATTAAGGATAATTGTTGAATGGACACGCACACATACACATACATGTATATTTAGGCATTGACCGCGGATTCTTTAGGGTGATCGAAGCAAGATGTTGTCTAATTAATCCGTAAGACGGAGGAGACCCTCCGAGGGCCGGAACGAGGTGATGAAGCTGTGAAAATACACCTATACACTTTCAAAGAGAAAAAAAGAGATAACAAGAAATCATAATTGTAGTAAATATCAATATACGATAGATATTAATAGTGTATGGATTATGTTATTGCGGAATTTGGATTTTTTTTAGATAGTTGTATTTGGATTTACAACAAGGGGAAAGTCACTAGTCCGGCTTAACATTAAAATCTATGCAAAAATCAACCGGCAGTCGGTTTTATAGGTCAAAGACAATTTTCCTTTAAAACATGTACTTTAGACAGGTTGATATTTGAAAATCCTGTTCCTAGAACATCGAAGCCGATCCGAGATGGAGCGTACGTCACACTCGCCGGTGTTCTCCACATTTCCATAAATTACAAATTCACATGGCGACAGCGCAAGTTAGCAGACAGACGTAGACTTAACGTTTGCTCAAAACCACACTCAATTTCCCCCCCAGTTTCCCACTTCCCCACCATTTTTATATATTATATATTTTTTTTATAAATAAATATCTAATCTATCTGTCAGTTATATATATATATACACACACACACACACTCAGATTCTTCTTACTATTTTTTCTAAAATTTGACTGAAAATTATAATTACTTTTAATATTTTACGTGAAAGTTCGAGGTAACAATCGAGCATATATGCCACGTAGGCTCAAAATTTCAACACAGGTTTCTGATTTAATTTGATTTACATGAATATATAGTTTTGATAAGATGTATATCATAATTATTTTCGAGTTTACTTATGATATGATATTTATTTATTAAATATGATGAAAGACGTAGAAGCTGATTATATATGAATTGAGAGAAGTACTTAGGGGTGTATTAATTATAGAGTTTTAATGACTTTTATGGAGTTTAAAAGTCTAGAGTTATTCAAACTAGACTTTATATATTCCATAAAAGTTTAGTGGTATTCAATGTAAACTTTTGTAAAATTTTAAAAAGTCATGTGGTATTCAAACTTGACTTTTAAAAACTCTACAAAAGTCTATATGTATTCAAAACGTCAATAGACTTTTCATGACTCTATGGAATTCTATTAAGTACAAGAATTATAGCCTAAGGTACAACAATAAAATGTCAACAAAAATCTTTGATTCAACCTAAAGATTTGGATGTACATTTAATTGAGAAATCTCCCAAATTCAATACAAACTTTCATTCTTTTCTCATCTATTTATTTTTCCTTTTATTTGTACTTTTTAAAAACATAATTAAATTTTAATTTTTTTATTAATTATTATATAACATTTTATTTTTAATTATTTTCTTTAATTTTAGTTAATCTATATATTAAATTATTGTATAAGCAAATTCATACCGATACTATACCAAAATTTTCGGTATACCGAACCAAAAAAACCTTACATTTTAAAAAAATTTATAATTTATTGTTTTAAAATATTATATATTTTAAAATTTTTGTATATTTTTCCGGTATTTCGGTATATACCAAAATTTTCAAATTGGATATCGTTACCGTCTCGAAAAATTCGGTATTGTTACCGTACTGTATCGAAATCTTCGGTATACTTAAAATTCGGTAAATTCAATATTTTTTTGTCATGGTAATCTCGGTATACCGAAAATTCCGTATTTTTTCTCACCTAACAGGGCTTGTATTGGCATGTGTTATATTACCCAATTTTATTTGAAAGAAGTGTCAATTTGATGAATTTCAAATTGAACTAGATAATGAAGCTCAATTGTCTTCATCAGCACAAGTTTATGAAGGTAACGACTTTGATCAGTTATTTAATACTCAAAAACAACAACGAGCAAATGCTAATGCATGGAGGGATATCATAGCCAATGGAATGTAGAACGATGCTGATCAAATTGTCAGTAATGATTATATTTTTTTTATAAAAGACTACTTATTATTTTGAGTATTCTTTTAATAAAATTTTATTATGAACTTATAAAAAATTATTCATTAATATGTTGAATTGACATAAAGAATTGAAAATTTGATTTCAATAAGTTGGATAGTTCATTTGTCGTTTTTCACAAATTAAATTGATTTAACTTTTAAGTAAGTAAAATTCATTTACATTCATAAATAAAAAAAATAATTTAAAATTGAAGAGGTTATCTATGTCCAATAATTATTTTAAAAAAATTAATAAAAAATAAATCACAATTATAAACTACAAAATTCACATAATTCTATGAAAAAGTTTACAAAAGTCTACAAAAATATTGAAAAAAAGTCTATAAGAGTTTATGAAATTTGTTTTACAATTCTATGAGATTTCATAAAAGTCAATAAAAATCTATCAACTCCACAAAAGTCCATCATTTAAAAAAAATTATTAAAACTCTTTGAAAGCATAGAATGAATAGAAAGATTTTTGTATAATAGATTTGATTGGACAAAGACTTGAAATTTGCATTACCTTTGGAAGAAAACATAATATAATAAAATAGAACTTTAAACATTAATTTTGGATCACGAAATCTTTTAACATCTTTAATTTCACACAAAATTAACTTAATACATAAACATATACATTTTATTCAATGCTTTTAAAAAATGGGATCCCGAAAAATATTAAAGTGATTGATAAATAATCTTCCTTATCCAATGTTTGGTATCTTTTTAAAAAGCTCATGATAATATTATGGGCCCTTGATAAATAATTTTTTAGAAAAATAAAATGTCACTTCTATTAGATGTGATAATTTTAATTTAATGATAAACTACACTACAAATGACTTAATTACCATCAATTTATAAATGATTTTTATAAATCTATGCTAGTAGGTAAAAATTAAAATCAAATACATATTTTTATTTATTTTTATATATTATATAATATGATAATTATATAAATGAATTCGAGATAATTATATAAATAATTTTTATAAATCTCAATAAAATTATTAGTATCACTCGATCAACCTTAAAAATTGATATTTGACTCGACTTATAAAATTTATTATGATAATGTTAATTTTGTCATTACAATATAATATATAAAATTAATCACTCTTACTAAAATAATACCAAACATTAAATATAATATCTTACATCTTATTTATCATTAATTTATCCTTATATTATATATCACATGTTTATCCTATCATGTGTACCAAACTATGCATAAGAGTATTATTATTTTTATTGTGAATATCGGTAGGGTTGATCCATCTCACAGATAAAGATTCGTGAGATCGTTTCAACGTACTTACTCAGGAAATTCGGTCCATGTTTATTAAAAAAAACACTTTTAATAAAGCAAACAAAATATTTATCTTAAAATTATATCTTCGAACAAATTTTATCTAAAAGATAATTGCTACAAAATTACAAGTTTGCCGTCTATAACAGGGGAGGGGACTACCTAAATGGAACAGTGCGCATGGGGGGTTCACCCTGCGCCATCTTCCCCTTATCCTACTCCCACCCCCCACCCCCCCACTCCACTGAAAATACACAGAACAGCCGTTTTCACAGCACACCTTTTCCAGCTGCTCAGAAGAACAAAGAAACAAAATCCCTTCAATCTCATTTGCTTTTTCTCGGGTTCACCAAAGACATGGAAAAACATTTGTGTACTATCTAGAATCTCTCCTTGTAGCTATTATCTATTAGGCATTCTGTATTACGGATGATGTTTATGCTTTCACCTCTCATGTGTACGAACCGGCCAATCTTTTTGCCTTCTTTTTAGCACCCTGTGCGTTTGATGCAGTCTCAGAGATGGGTTTTTACAGTCACTCGTCGCGTGAAATGAGGTGAATAATTGGAGTTCCACTGTTCATTTACCGATTCTTTTTTTGTGTTGTTTTCTAGTGTGTGATTTCGAGGGATGGAACTTGTCTTTCTTACAGCTTTGTTCAAATTGGGTAACTCTTTCACTGCCTTTCGAACACTTTTCTGGGAGAGGGAAAAAATGTGAGCCTTTAAAAAAAAGGAAAAAAGGTGGCCGATTGATTTTTTTTCCTTTTCTTTTTTCGTTTGAGGATTCGTTTAAAGGGATTTTGGATGGTTGATTATTTTCCGGCTGGTTTTTTTGTTGAGAATAATGGTCTGGATTTGTGAGAAACAGGTTTCTTGATTATTCTTAGAGTTGAGAGGGAGAGATGGATGATAGCATGGAGAAGACGACTTCATCTTTGGCTATTGTGGAGAAGAAGCCTCAGGGAACGGGAGGATGCGTGGGCATTTTCTTCCAACTATTTGATTGGAACCGCAGGTTTTCAAAGAAGAAGCATTTTTCCAAGAAATTGCTTCCTCCAGGTTCGTGTTTTGGCACATTGTTGACAGATATTCCGCATATGTCGTCTGTTTCAATGTCGAAACTCTTTAAAGTTATTTATTTATTTATCACTCGTTCTTCGTGTTGAATTGATGTTCAGTTCGGTTGAAACAAGGTTCGAAGAAAAACGGGGGAGATGAGAATCACTCTAAACATAGATTGGTATGCATAGTTTGTTAATGCTGAATGTTTTGCAATGTTATATACTGCTTACATAGTTATGATCTGTTAGAAAAATTAGCTCAAGTATTCTTTTTGCTGCGTGCAATGATTTAGATTGCTGATGAGAATAGCGGCGGTTTCCCAAATATGAAGAAGAATCGTGGATCGACCATTGCTGACCTTGAACGAAAGCATGATATGAGAGCTCCTGGTTTGGTTGCCAGGCTCATGGGTCTGGAATCCATGCCAGTATTACAGAGGCAGAAGTCAAAAATCGTTCAAGTATCTGGATATGGAAGTTATAAACCAGAGAACTTCGTGGATAATGAGCGTGAACATGAGGGGGGAATTTTGAATGCAGAGATAAGTGGAAGTAAGTCTGAGTTGAGGCCTCAAAAGCTTCAAAAGACAAGCTTTAATGAGCGGCTGCCTTTGAATCCATTCGGGGCTGAGACACAGCCATTTAAGAATGTTTTATTGAAATCGAAAAAGCATCATCCCAAGCTCCCTACTCCAGTCAAAAGTCCCATAAATCTTTCCAAGAAAAATGCATCTAAGTTGATTGGTGCAGCGACTAGAATTCTGGAACCCGGTCTACAAAACAGCAGGTCTAAATCTTCTCTCATTTATTCCAACACCTGGCACCATTCTCCTAGACGCCAGAGTGTTTTGGACAAAAAGTGTTTTGGACAAGTACCAGAAGCGTTATCAAGCCAACAAGAGGATTCCGCCGGATTCTCAAGTGTTGCTTCGAGGGGGCATCAGTCTTGCCCAAACTGTGGCCGTTGTATGGATAATTTGGGTTCTAGAACATGTGTCATCAAACAGCCACTCATTTTTAACTCACCGCCATCCCATTGTGTAGGTCTCTCTGGTCAAGGATCAGAAAAAACTAAGCTAGGGGAGCCAACATTTTATCAACAACTAGAAGACGAGTTGCCAGAAGATTACCCATCAGCCACGGCTCCATTCACGGGCTATGAACGACCTTGTGTTAGGCATAAACCAGAGAAAATTTCATTCAGTGGACCGGCGTGTGAGCCTCGGATGGATGAGCCCCTCTCATGTAGTTCTAACCACATGACTCAAAACCAAAATCAGATTTCGTGGCTAAGGAATTCAGTCCCTGCCAGGTCAAAACTAGACAGTCTGTCACGTGATAAGGTCTCATCGTCATATTCCAGCAGTGAGACAAGGAATTTTACTCCATTGAATCAAAGTTCAAGCGGTCTTACTAGGTCGCGATCACGTGCTGGAATGGGCAATGAGAAATTTCAAATCGAAAGGTGTATTGAAAACAGACAGAATGATATGGTATTACAAGAACGAAAGAGGAGACCTAATAATATCTTTAGACAGGGCGAAAACTGCTCAGGTTTGAGCTCTACCATTAATAAGCACACTTATCTTTTTCCTCATTCAATCTCTGGGAATGACATGGGAGCAAATGTTCACTCTGTTAACTGCCAAAGAAGTAGAACTGAATTGCTTGGCATGCAGGAAAGAAGAGTTGGCAGTGGCCAGAGGGACCATACTGCTGTTTCTTTTCGATTTAATTCTCCATCAAAGCCGAAACCTGGATTTCCTGCAGTTACAAAAAGAAGGGTTCAAAACGATTCTGCTAATGGTTACGATTCATTAGGATTAAATGAAAATGATTTAAAGAAAAGGTTTGAAAAGCCGCTCCCTCTATGTGGAGATGCCTTAGGCGTCCTTCTTGAACAAAAATTGAAGGAATTGACATGCCAAAGTGACAATGTTGGAGGCAATGAAGCTAAGAAAACCACTGCTATGATTTTGCAGGAGCTAATAACTGCCTTAACCTCGGAAATACCGTTCCAGCAGGATAAATCTCCAGTTATGTCCGAGAGGGAAACTAGTTCTCTAGGTCATTGCTCAAAGTCTTCTACTAGTTATCAGGTAAGCATAAATACTTTAAGTTCGAGCAAAAAAACAATGGGCCATAAGTTCTCAAACTTTTTTTAAATGTAATTCAGGTTTCTTCTTTCATTTAAAATTCTTCATGACATAAGTTGGCCTTGAGAAAGTGCACCCCTAAACAGAAGTGTGTCTCTGACTAAAGAAATAGAGCTTAACTTTTGCATGGGCCTTTAATTTTGGAACATATGCAAGAACCTCAATTGATTTTGTTGTAATTTTAATCACATATTTTGTCAACTTATACTCCACGTGTTTCGTTCGATCTATTTACTCAGGCTAACACAGGGAAGAGATCGGTCGATCAACTAGTTGAAAGTGACCGCCTAAGTCCGGGATCCGTGCTTGAAGCATATTCTTCTGATATGAGTCTTTCCAGCAGTCAAGGCGATACTTTTGGTGAGGATGCCTATTTTTTTTGTCCTGTCAGTGTAGTTTTTTGATACAATTTTCATTTTCTAATGCTATAATACCCTGAATCTATTAATGACTCCTTCAACGAACGATCTTAATCATGTTGGCAGAGAATTTGGATTCTTTGGCCTCCACAAACACATCAAATACAAGTAAACAACTGGTTGCCAATATCACCAACAATGTTTCAGAAATTTTTCGATGCTTGAACCTTGCTAACTGTGGATTGAAAGGTACGAAGCTCGACCATGCGAATGATGTTATCTTGAATGCTGAGTTGGCAATTGGAAATGTAGCTCCTACGGGTTCAGTTGTACAAATAAATTTTTCTATCAAACATTTGCTAGTGGAGGATCTCGAAACACTTGCAACCGTTCTTTGGATGAATTTTGGTTGCTCCCTTGGCGTTGAGGATAGTAAAGAGGCGAATCAGCTTCGAACATTTGCGCTGGATTCGATCATAGAGTATCTTGATTCAAGGTTTGGTAAATACTTTGAGCTGGGAACCACACTGTCCCGACAATTGCCACTTTGCCTGAACACTGAAACGGTTTTTTCGGACATAGTTGAGGATATGAGAAAATGGGAGGAATCGAGCAGGTTTGCTTTCGACGATTTGATAGAGAGGGAGATGAGTTGTTCTGCCACGGAATGGACACGATTTGGGACGGAGCGATTCGAGACAGCTGTGGAGATCAGTAGGCACTTGCTTCAAAATTTGGTGGAAGAGATTGTGGTTGATCCTTGAAGGCTGAATGGATCCTTCTTGTCACAAATTGATTTTCTAATCTTGACAAGTTCTAAACAGGTTGTTGTATTGATTGAACAAATTTATGAATATCTTCATAACTGTGAATGTTTCGTTTCTTTTGGATGGTTTGATTTTAACAGTGTTAGCATTTGTGGTTCCTTTCAATCAAATGTAACATCCTTAAACCCTCATTCACAATGTAAATTGTTGTCCATTTTTTAAGTACTATTATTAATTTATACACATTAAATATTATCAATTAAATTATGATTAATAATAAGAATAAACTAAGAATAATAATATTAATAATCTGAATAACAATAGATAATGTGACATAAATTAATATAATAACATTAGAAATATTAAAATAGCCGTATCAACAAAATCAACAACAATAATAAAAATAATAATATAGTTTTTTATTATCCGTTCAAATTGATACCAAAATTAATGATATATATCCCATTACTTCAGTAAATGTCAACTGCACTGCAATTTATTTACTATGGATTAATTCAAAAAATTTACATATATTTTAAAATTTTATATTATTTAGTTTAAAAAACCCATTACGTTGGATGACAATTTAATTTATTTTGACTTTGATACACGTTAGCTACAACCGAAAACTTTGCTGGCTAAACGACAAGACAACGTTGAGCATTGCACGCTTGTTTTGTGCTCTACGCTTTCCGATATATAATTTTACATACCCTTTGACTTCTTCACCTAGTTGATTTTAATATATATATATATATATATATATATATATATATATACTATTATATTAAGTGTGAGGGCCTTAGAATAACTACTTTGAGGACACCAAAATATTTAATTCCATAATTATCCTTCTTATTCTAATAAAAAAATTTTCCAACTCACTCCATATTTTAAATAGAAAAAAATCAAAACAAAACTTCCCTTTTAAACCGAACAACTTTCTAAATCGAAAATAATTTTGTGTTAATTATTTAATATTATTTGATCAAATTATCAAATTAAAAATAATAATAGCATATGCAATGCATGTGCATCTTTTACTAGTATATATTAAACATTAGGTTGGAAAATCTAAAATATATTAAACTTGGGTTTTCGATAAACTTTTATGTTGCGAAGTTTGATTTTCTAATGGCGTGAGCAAGAATTTATTTCAAGTATTTTTTTAGTTTTTATATATGATGTGATCCGGATAAATCGGGTGAGCAAAATCGGAGCGATCCATCGAATGTTGATATAGTATTTAAGGAAAATGAGTATGTAAATGATATATCTTGTGAGAAAATATATCTCTGTAACTTTGGACTTCTACCGTGACCTGCAAACTATGAAATGAACTCGTGAATGGACGCCGGACGAGTGTCCGGCATATCTACTCCGATGCTTAAGGTCAGCAGGTGAAGAAGAAAAGTGAAATGACTTGTATATATGTGAATATACGTGAGAATGCTCAAGTATTCAAAATTCTAGAATCTGTAAATGAAATTAATACATGTTATTTATAGGAAAAAATCTCTTGATTACCTTGTTTTCAGTGCCCTAATGTTAAGTATGGTAGGATGATTGCCCATTTCCTACTTCTGATGGCTTCTCTGACACGCCACACTCATGTTGTTCTGACAAATAAGATATACACTCGAGTGTGTTGCGCTTCTCGAGGCAGTCCGGGTAGATAGTTCCCGGGAGCTTGTATGTGAGCCTGGGCTCCCGACTGTCCGAGAAGAAAATATCCCGAGTAACCCCATGCCCGGCTGATGAAGAAAGTAATCTGCATATTGAATCTAATTTGGACTATCCATTTAATTTCTCGAGTAATCCATTACTTCGGCACTTATGGGGTATCACCACTATACAATTTTCAAACATTTAAATGACTAAAAATTCACAAAACTTTCTTAATATACTCTAGATATTTAATCTAGCAATCCACGCTCTAAATCGTCAAAAACATTAGCGATGAACGAGTGGATTTTTGTAATATTGTATTCTGATATATTTTTTATACGACAAAAACTGTCTTTTATAAGTATTTAATTAATGAAGTAAGTAAATGAGATACATCAAAATAATATTTGTTAATAATTAAGGCAAACCGATATAAAAATATTTGTGAACATATTCAACCAAATTTAACGTAGACTTAACAACAAGACAGAATAATAATCATGCGAAATGCAATCACGCTATACGTTCTTACGTTACTGATCTGTATTTTTTATGAAGGTAATTAAAATATTCTTAAAACTTCATTACGAAGATTTCTTCATAGCTTTTCTCAAGATCATTCTGTAATAAATAATAATAATAATTAAAAAACGAAGATCATTGCATGTACTCAGAAATAATTCTAACATCCAACTGATATTGATGAGGAAGACAAACGTTGTTAATTAACTAAAACAATTATGAACCTTAATCTTTTCAAATCTTATTCTCTTTTCGACAGATTATTTCATCTGTTTCTCCTATCCGTAGGTATATCAATCGGTATCATCTCCGCTTTATCACTCAAAAGCTTCTTCCTCCCCATCAATCAAACACCTCCTCCATCGCCCCTAGAACCTCCGCCACCACATGCACCGCCTCCGCCTCCCCCTCCCCCTCCGCCTCCGCCTCCGCCTCCGCCACTTGCAGTGGCACTACCACCGCCAGCTCCTCAGAACAACATGAGAGATGATGAATTATTGTGGAGAGCTTCTACAGTTTCGGCAAATATTCAAGAATTCGGAGATGGGAAGAGGGTGATCCTTGTTCCTAGAGTGGCGTTCATGTTTTTAACACCGGGGCCATTGCCTCTCGCTCCATTGTGGGATGTGTTTTTCAGGGGATATCAAGGGAAGTACTCCATTTATGTTTATGCTCATCCTTCTTACAATGAGTCTGCGCCTCAGGATTCTGTTTTTCATGGAACGAGGATTCCTAGCCAGGTTTCTCGATTAGACTCTCTACTAATTCATCCTCGTCAAATTCATCCGTAACATTTCTTTCTTTTGGTGCAGCCAGTCCAATGGGGTACCATATCGATGATTGACGCAGAAAGAAGACTTCTTGCAAATGCTCTACTCGATCCCTCTAACCAAAGATTTGTGCTGCTCTCCGATTCATGCATTCCACTCTACAACTTCTCCACAATCTACGACTACCTAATAAGCTCAAGCCATAGTTTCTTGGCATCTGTCGACGACCCTCGAAAGCCTGGCCGTGGCCGATACAACCGCCAAATGTGGCCCACGATCACCATCCAGCAGTGGCGGAAGGGGTCCCAATGGTTCGAGCTCCACCGCGAACTCGCCTTGAAACTCGTATCCGACCAAAAATACCACAAGGTTTTTCAAGATTTCTGCCTCCCACCATGCTACAATGATGAGCACTATTTCCCAACTTTGGTGAACATTCTTGGTTTGGAGATGATGAATGCCAATAGGAGCATTACTCGGGTCGATTGGTCTCGGGGCGGGCCTCACCCGAGAAGATTCGGATGGGTTGACGTCAGAATTGAATTGTTGCATTGGCTCCGGTTCGATTCGGAATGCATGTACAATGGACACACCACCAACGTATGCTACCTTTTTGCTAGGAAATTTCTGCCCAACACGTTGGGACCCTTGTTAAAGATTGCTCCCTCGGTTCTAGGTTTTGATCCTTGATGCCATCTCAGTTTCTCTTGCCTCCATTCTCTTCTATCTTATTACTATTTTAAATTTAGCCTTTCAGATTTTTATAGCAAACGTTTAGGATTCAATAATCGCCTCAGTACCTACGAATATAACTTTTGATAAAACGACAAGCGTTCGATTCTACAATTGATATCATAACTAAAATCACGTATTTGTTACTCATGGATTGCAATAAGTATAATTATTCATAAAACGCTGATATAACTTTTGATAAAACGACAAGCGTTCAATTCTACAATTGATATCATAATTAAAATCACGTATTTGTTACTCATGGATCGCAAGAAATCCAATTATTCATAAAATGATTGTTGAGGAGCACACCACAAATTTGACGAAATCAACTCATTTTTCTTGCAAGCACTCTATAAATTATGGTCCGATCCGTGTCCTAATCATAATTAAATGAATTTCCTCAACCACTTTTTGCTAAAGTCGTGAGAGACGACGCACTATTTCAAATGAAGAACTGGAAAAAGACTGATAATGTTGCATTTTTTCCATCTATATTGCACCATCAGTAATTAAGATGTGAAACAGCTTAAATCCACGATTACTGACACCAAAAGATTCAAAATGTATCTGAGTTTAATTCGAATAATCTGTCACATTATTTACTTGGGACGACGAGGGAAGTTCTCGCCCCAGAAACGTCGGTGAAAACAAGACTGGCTTTGGTGGGATATGTATGCACTGAACACTTCCTTCTAACATCTCCACAACCTTAGTCATTGATGGCCTATCCGATGGACTTGTCTGAATGCACCAAAAACCAACCAAAAACATTTTCCTTATAGTTTCGTGTTCCTCTTCACCCATAATTTCCTCTAGTTTCTTCTCTTGGAAAACCATCATGTCCTCGTATATTTTGTCAGGAAAATAATTTTCACTAGCCTCGGGTTGATCACCGACTTGGGAAAATTTTCTCGCTCCAACCATTTCAAGAACCATCATACCGTAGCTATATACATCAGATTTATGAGAAACTCCTCCAATGTTTCTAAAGAAAACTTCGGGAGCAATATATCCAGCCGTCCCTCTTGCACCGAATATCGATAAAATACTCTCCTGCTTTTGGCAGAGTTTAGCTAGCCCAAAATCCGAAATTTTCGGACAAAACTCTTCGTCTAAAAGAATATTTTGAGGCTTGATGTCGAAGTGAACAATCCTAGTATTTGCAACCTCGATGTAGATATTCTAGACCTCTCGCTACGCCAACCGCGATCTTGTACAACTTTTCCCACTGCAAATGGACAATTGAAATGAACTTGTCCAAAGATTTATTAGGCATAAATTCATAGACTAGAGCTCTTTTATTCTTGTCAAGGCAAAAACCCAAGAGAGTGACAATATTTACATGGGAAGTTCTACTGATACTCATGACTTCGTTAATAAATTCTTCACCATAACCACTGTTTGTCTCGACCAAAACCTTGAAAGCAACATAACGGCCATCAGGCAGAGTTCCTCGGTATACACTGCCGTGACCTCCTTGTCCTAGCTTATCGGTGAAAGATTTTGATATTTTCTTGATTTCATTAAATCTATAGCGCTTTGGAGCCATCGATCCATGGTTCTGTATATAATTGTCGAGGCATTGACTTCTACTTTGCTTGTCCGTCTTGCGCAGATTGCGTTGTATTTTGATCATGGATGATATAACTATGATAGAAATTCCAAGTGACACCCCTGCATATTCAGACAACAATTTGACTGCATTATATGGTAACGAAGTTGAATAACTAAGGAAAAAATGTACAGTTAGTTTACCTAGAATTATATACTTGATCTTGTGATCACCAGAAATTACTTTTCTCGACCCTGAAACAGAAACAGATTAACAGGGGAAGTTTTGATCGTACAATTAGTACTATATTTCAAACATGATGTCCAGTACCATTTCCAGTTCGAGTGCTATTGCAAACAAAGGCATGAGGACGATCGATGCAGTAGCAGGTGAAGGACCTCGAATCTTGATTATACCCACACACTCCACCAGATATGACACACCTCTCGCAGAGATCATTATTTGCCGACCACTGTATCGAAAATCCATCATCAAAAGCCTCCTGCAAAATCGGTGTCCAAGAACTTGTAGCATTTCGTAAAGTCTGAGAGGCATTTTGGCTAATAGGAACAGAAATACTACTGTCACATAACATATCAGTGCTCAAAGAACCCGATAATTCTGTCTCTCTTATCATACATGCATTGTTCCATCTGTTTGTTCCATTCACAGTGCAGCTGAACTGATTCAAGGGCCGGTGATTCATGTCGCAACCATAGTACATGGTGATGTTCTGGTCGTTAGAAGTCGGAGAAAACTGGAAAATTTTGACATCTAAGGTTGTGTTGAAGAAGAACTTTGGGCATACTGTGTCTTATAAGTCTTGTCTTGCAATCTTGAGAGTCTGTTGCGTAATCGATTTGTAAAACACTGTAGATCATTGATGATATGTTGAGAAGTGGGAATCTGTCGGCTACACAGATGAGCTTGAAGCCTGGATACCCACAAGAAATGGGACGATCGCCTCCCCAGAAGGGATAGCTTATGTTTCCTAAATTCGCGCATTGAAACAGTTCGCAACACTTTGTGTAGTTTGTGTTATTAGGCAGGGAAGATGAAGCAGAAGAACGGATCAAGCATAGGCTTGTTATGAGGCTGAAGAGGGAAGATTTTGGTCGAGAGTTTTGTGGAAGCATGGAGAGAGACCAATGAATCTCCAAAAAGTTTGTGTATCGATAACACGATCCTACACACAATCCATGCATTTAAGGTCTCAGATACCCCAAATATATTGTGATCATTAGATTTAGCATAAGAGCAATAGTTTTGTATGATCAAGCAAAAGACTCCAGTGAGCAACTTTGAGTAGAACTTGTTTTCCAGTCTGCATGAGACTAGTCACCTAAATTACTTTGTGGTGCCAGTCTTCATGCAAAATTAATGGATGATAACTAGTCATTTGGGCAAAGTCATTAGACAGACAAAACTAGACTCAAGAAATCTATTGTTTTGATTCCAATATAAAGTGGAACTAGCTAGAATCAAACTGTTCCGTGTGATCTTAATTCGAGTTAAAACTTTTTAAATTATTTTATCCAATTAATTAAATTTAATTATAAAAGAATTACATTACAAAGCTTTCGTACTTTATTTTTTAAAAGAAAAAATTGGAGTTTGATATAGGGGAACTTCGGCCCTGCAGTGGGTGGATTAAAATATTTAAATTTTATTTCGAGACATTAAGGTTCGAGATTAATTTACACCTTTGGTCTCCATTCTATATTATCATCGTTTTGGTTCCTAAATGTTTCCACGAGTCTATTTGAATGAAATCGTGGTAGGATCCGGTCCAAGGAATCACTTTCTTTCAGACACAAGCATGCCAGTCCAGTAGCACATTCTCCAAAACATGAGATGGGTCTCGGGTTTGAGACCTACAAAACTACCCTCCCCACCCCCCAACCCAAGGGAGAGTGGCGTTCTTTCCTTTTTTAAGCCGTGGGTGCAAGACTGCCACTACATTTTTCATCTCTTACTCAAACATTCGAGCTACCGCACGGTCGCCTCGCAAACTTCAGTTAGCAACTTCATCCATGCAGTGTGTTCACCCATTTTACTGGAGTTCCCGAAAAGCTGCAACAAGACTCTATGAACTTTCATTATACATCTCGGATATGAAATCGATTAGATAAGATTCAATTCATTTGTATTCGTGTACCTTAGTTTTGATAGACATAAATACTTTGCAAAAATATAGAGCAAGAGTTCATATGGACGAATATCCAAAACAGTATACAATTCTTGATCTTAGTTTCAGTTCATCTTTGACCCGCAAACATGGAGGGCAACCTATGACAATTAAAATATACATGTTTTAAGATGAGAGAGAGCTGAAACTGCAAACTGAACACCATCAGACGATGCATGATATTTTACACGAAAACAAAACACGGAGTTTTTATGTTTTCTCAGGTCAGCTTATATATCATTCAGATAACTTACTTTTATAAGCATGTTCTAAATGGTACATAACTGGGACTCGGAGACCGTCCAACATGGAAATAATGGGTTGCTGCAATATACCTTCTTAAATGATGCCAGCAGCATGAATTTTTGTGGATTTCAACCGTTCACCATATCAGGCCTTTTCTCCTCCTAAATCTATCGACACGATCAGTACTCATCCTTGATTTTTCAGGAATGCTCGATTTCTTAGATTTGTCCAGTCGGCTATCCAAACTGTTTCTTGAAATTTCTGGAAGATCTGGTGGTAACTCAATCGTGTCTGCAGTGTTGCTTTCTACTGATTTGCACTTATTCTCTGGCTCTAATGAAGCTGTTGCTGAACCATTCGGTGCTCGTTTTAATTTTCCAAGAGCCAATACAAACTTTTTCAGATGTTTGATGAACTCAGGATACAGTTCGAGATTGCAATGTCCACCACCATTTATCCATATAGGATCATACTTTACATTGCAAAGCTCCCAAAGCTGCTTGCCATGTGAGCAATCAACGACGTCATCTGCTGTTCCCTAAATATTGACAACAAATTGAGCAATACATATAATACAATTTTTTGAAAAAAAAATCGGAGGCAAGTCCATATGATAATGATCTTGAGAATCTTTAGACATTTCACGAGAGAGAGACAAAAAGGCAGGGTAAGGGAGTTTCTTTTAAACGGAAATAGGAAAACTTACATGAATAACAAGAATTGGACAATTTATTCCACCAATTTTGTCAATATTCTGTAATTAACAAAAAACCTTTTGAGTGCTAATCAAACAAGTTTCAGTTTGCAAATTAGGTCATTGAATTATAGTTGCACAGCTAGTACCTTGTAAATATCGAACCAATATGTCCGTTTTACAGGGTACAACACCCGTAACCCAGATAAAATTGGACTGTGGAGAACAACCCCTCTCAAGTCAGGTATTCGTGCTGCAAGATCAATGGTGGGACCACTACCAACAGATTGACCGTACAGTATTAATTGGTCGTCTTTAACCCCATATTTTTCCTTGAGGCACTTGTATACAGCATCAATGTCTGCGTATGTATTACATTCAGTTGGCTGTTTCAAAGAAAAGGGATGGATAGGTCAAATTTGACAGGACCAAACATGCAAACACTTGACAGGTAATGCTAAATTTATAGGTAAAATCTTTTGACTTGTTATCCAGAATCCTAATTAACAAAAAGCACGAAAAAAGTGTGATGCAAAGGCAAAAAAGTATCTCTTTCTACCATCTGGAAACGGCCCAACAAGAAATAAGATTTCATTCAAGGCTCCTATCGAAGCCAACGATACTACCTTCGGCAAATTGCACCTAGCTAGCTTACATAATGCCAATGATATTACAAGTGGAGTAATTAAAATAATAAATTTTCAATGAAACGAACAGAGAAAAAGGAAAAAAAAAAGTAATCAAAGAAAGCACCGAAAACCATCATCGTATTATACAATCACCTTTCAAAACGAATTTAACTAAAAAAAGGTGGGGAAATATTTCAGTAGCAAACATTTGATGATGGACATACTGCTGCCAATCTAGTGAGAACAAATATAGATTTATATTGTGATGAAAGCATGCATCTGACCTTTCCAGTGGACTGTCCATAGCCTGAGTAATCATACCTGAATATGATGAAGAAATTAGCAAAAAAAAAAACTAGCCGCTCTAAAAGGCCAGCCAAATGGAGAATACCAAAGCAATATCATATAGTGACTATAAAAATTAGTGAAGGAAATCATTTAGTTTCAAAGAAAAGGTAACTTCGTGAGAAAAAAGGTAACCAAACTAACACAAGTGGCATGTGACATTCAATGTACACCTTTTTGCTTCTTCAAGTATTATTATAATTGATGTTGATGGTAATGAATAAACACCAACATCTGGAGGAGTTAGATGTTCTTTTTCTCAGTACAAAATTAGGGAAAAAAATTTATGACAACTATCAAGAAAAGGTACGATACAAAAAAGAAAGATTACCCTTCATCCACCATCAGAAAAAAATGTTTTTATGACAACTATCACTGAAAAGGTACGAGTGATACAAAAAAAGAAAGATTGCCCTTCATCCACCATCAGAAAGATGAAAGATTGACTTGGTAGAAAGAATACTTATGAAACAAAGAGTTCAGTTCTGAATTCAGAGTCATTTACATTTTGCTTATATCAAATTATTAAAACTGTTTCACAATAACACTGTCCTCCATTCAATTCCAAAATGCCATCACCAATCCAACACTAACAAATCAAATCCAAGTCTATCAATCAAGAAATTCCGTAGATGATGCAATTAACTGATGAAAGATCAGTCCACCAAAAAAATTTCTTTAATTGGTCAAAAGACATGCTTCCTAAATCAAGGTTGTCATCTTCAATCATCCATTACGACTCACAAAGTAGGGACATCAAGAACTACACTCCATATTATAATTACACATATTGATTCAGAAGTTTTTCTTAATACATTCACTGGTATGGTGGACATGATCGAAAAGTTCAACACGTGAAACTATCCACCATTTGCATCCAGCTACAAGGTTGAATGCTACATCATGAAAATACGAATTTTCAACAGCGGAGATAAACCTAACGTTGCGCCTATGGGAATATTTATTTGAAAATTCAAGTTTGCAACTAAATAAAGACAAGATCTTGAAAAGCATTGCTGTAAATTCTATCGCAGGCATTTTTCAGGGAAGAGTATCTTTACAGGAGCATATATTTCTCCTGATTCCATTCTTTATCTTTTTATTGCATGCATTAATTTTGAGCACTAGTAATTTGGCACCCAACAGTAGAACACAGGCTTTCCCAAGCAGGATGTGGGACCTGATATTACATAATCACAACTTGCTTGGAAGGTATTAACTGATAAAACATGGTAAACGTCAATTGCTATGCATGATGAAGTTCAGTCTGTTACTTTTCACGGGTCATTTTTTACTCCTGCCCATGGTAGATAGGCCAAAGTTGTGGTACACCGAGCAATTCACACCTTATGTGGGGGTCATCGTTGAATTATCCAGTAATTACACAAATCTCAGATAAAATTTACGTGGGACGCATCTATAAATACTCCAACGAATTGAATTAAACTGGGCATACTAGTATGTGACAGATAATTAAAATTAATCCACTATGAAATAGTCATTCTTTATTCCCAGATTTTATCAATCCAAATATATTCTCCGAGACGAATTATTCTTCAAAAAGTATTTATTCTCGTTTATCGTTAGAATAAGTGGATGAGAATAATTCCAAATTTCCAACAAAAATAAATAAATTGATTACGAAAAAAAGTAAACCCAAAAGCTTTGCAGCATCAGTTTTCAATATTGGGGCAAAACCAAAAATCAATGTAAACACGAAGGCAATCACCAATTAGCGAAGCAAACCTAAACAACAGAGGACAAAATTCGAAATATTACCCCATCATATTGATGCGAAGACGGAGGCTGAGCTCGACGAAAAGCTCAAACATCTGACCTAAATCGGCGGCGTTACCGTGGGAATAGAGGACAGTCGCAGTCGCCTTAGGGTGGCTGATGTGAACCGCCACCACATCATTCCCTTTACGCGTCCTCAGCCTCAAAACGTCAACGGCGTCCCTTCGAGGCACCTCCGGAATACACAGCACCCCTCCACACGACTCGTCCGCCACGACCGTGTACGACGGCGGGGTCGGCGGGAAGAAAGCGAACTTAGCAGCGATCGACGAAGTAACCCCACCCATTGCGTTCTTCAGCGGCTATGCGATAATTCCCTTCTCTGTGGTGGTCCAGCAACTGAATTGCACAATTCATAAAGGAAGCTGTTGTTTTTCTTGATAATCTCTTCTTACTTTTTACCTCCCACTATTTAGATCTCGAATTCGGAAGGGATATGCGATTGGGAAACAGAGAGAAGCGATGGCGAGAGGCGGCGCGTGGGAAGAGGGTACGATGGTTGAGAGTGGGGAAAATGAGCAGATTTAGGATGGAATCTGGTCCGGATCTAAAGGGGGTTTGGGAATTTAGAACGTTGGGGATTTTACTTTGTACCAATTATCAATCAATTATTATTGACATAATTGTCAAAAATAAGAATATACAATAGGAACACTAAATTCAATAACATAAATTATCAAAATTATAAATATATAACGACAAAATTTATATAATTTTTACGATTTTGATATTTTATAATGTCAAATCTCAATCTCAATGTGTCGTATTTTTTACGGGAAATTGGCCTTCAGTCCCCAGCCGTCGATTTTTTTTGTATTCAGTCCATGTGTACTTTTTTAGTACCACATTTCCACATGAAGTGTACCACATTTTATATGACATAGTACCACAATTTTGTGGGTAAGAAGTGAACCCAAAGAAATGTTTTGATTGAGAATTTTTCACCAACTTTCCCTATTTTTTTAATAATTTTAATTTTTTTTAAGACATAATATCGAAGTATCCACGTTCATTTAATTACTCCAACGAAAAAAAGTCAAAATTACAAAACAAATTTAGATTGTCAAAAAAGAAGAAGAAACATACATCATGATTGAGAATGATATTAATAAAAAGTTAGAGATATATGGATAGATAAATAATAATTTTGATATAAAAAATAATAATTTTTATGAACCAAATATAATTGAAACTGGAATAGATATCTTGTGAGACGATCTCACGAATCTTTATTTGTGAGACGGGTCAATCTTACGATTTTCACAATAAAAAGTAATATTCTTATTTTAATATAAAAAATAATATTTTTTCACGGATGACCTAAATTAGAGATCGATCTCACAAAAAATGACTTGTGAGACCGTCTCACACAAATTTTTGATTTGAAACTATATCTTACAAATTTAAATCATAAAACGATTTTATAAGAGTTTTGGGTTATATCATGTATAAAATCTATGAGGTGGCTAATACTACGTGCACTCTTAACGATTAGGGAACCTAAATTAATTAACGAGTGAATATAGGTTGGTTGCCCACTCTATTATTATGAATATGAATGAATTTGGGAATCAAAATTGACTTCTTCGAGATTCTCTATTATGAGTATGTGGGCACGATATAATATTTTACGCATTTGAATGAATTCTACATAATTATTATAAATAAATGTCAATTAAATGTTCCATGAAATTGGATAGTTGGATTTGAACATAGAATTTAAATTACAATTTTTGACACATAACCTACTATGTTGTGACGTGATGATATTCATCAATTTAATATCATAAAAATATATATTACAGATCCAATAGGTGAACGTCAATTATGTTTACCTAGATAATCAAAAAAGATCAAATATCATATATATATATATATATATATATTCAGTTAAAGAAATATAGTGAGAAAATCACACAATAGCCTATCATTACAAATGGCAAACAAATTTTTGAGCACTGATATTATTCAGGTATAGCGACGAGCAAAGGTCGCCAAGCTCTCCTCAGCAATCGCTGCCGGAACGTAGCCGCTGGCGGACGCCGAGTTCGTGCCCCACATCTGCTTATGCCGCCTCCGAAACCACCGCCAGAGGTCGGCGACGACCGCTTCCTGGCATTTCCCGCAACCCTGTCCTCGGGTCCCGGTGGCGAAGACACGAAAAAATCCTTGAGCTTGCGACTCACAGAAAACGACTTTCCCTTCTCACGTGACCTCCCTTCGCCGCTGTCACGCATCCGATCCGGAGATCTTCCATACCGAAGCTTCGGCGGAGTTCTTCCACCGTCTCCATCGCCGTGACCGAGAAGCATCCGGAGAGTCGTCCTTCTGCGGAGGGGGATCACTTGGCTGGTAATTGGGCTTCTTGTGGGGCTTCTAGCGACCGTACACGTGGTGGCTAACATCTTGATTCTCTGCAGAGGTGCCATTAGTGGTTTTACAGAGGAAGAATAATGGATAGATTAAAGTTAGGATATTCATGTAAAGCGAATGTGTGAGCACGAGGAAGGGAAAGGGAACCAAAAGAGAGAAAATGTGGGCAGTGGAATAATAATAACAAAGAATACGGATGGAAGGGTGGGCTCTGTCTCCTTCATGCATAATCATTTCACGAAACATATGTTCGGATAATTCAACGTTTCGATAGGTCGATCTATTTCGTCTCTGGATCCAACAATGGTTGGATATTGTATAAACATATATATTTTTTAAAAAAATAATCGAACGAAATTATAAATGTATTTTCCATAATTTAAGCATTGTAAAGATTAGATTCCAAACCTAAAAATCACCATATGGTTGGGAACCCCACGGTCCACGGGCATCGGTTTGGCATGAAAGCAAACGTATCATGTACAAATAACTCAATATTGAGAAATAATGTTTATAAAAATATTATTTTTTTTAAAAAAAAACCTATAGGTCCCATTTTGTGATTTTGCTTCGACAAAATTCGATAAAGGTTCCAACTTGAACTTTTGACCATAATGGTTGTCATTATATTCTGATAACCGCAGCAAATAAATATTCTTCACCAAGCAAGGAAAGCCTCACAAGATTAAAATATAAATTTTGCCACTGTAACATTCGATGTTTTAATTTAAATTGGGCAAGTAATTTATTGTCTGATACTTGAAAATTGGAGCGGAAATGACGAAAACCAACCCATTTAAAACATATATTACTTTCAAAGGAGTTTCAAAACTTTACTTAAAATTTGACGCAATAAAATCTTTAGGCTTTATTTGGATAAATTGATTTCAAACCCAGAACAACAAATACATTAGTTGTTTTGATAAATCCAATGAATCATTTTTTTTAGTCGTGGATTTCAAAATAATACCAATATGGAGTCATTTCAGATCACTTTTCCAAATTACACACATAAAAATTAAAATTTTATTCTTGAGAAGCAAATGTGTCATCCTCATCTGTCTTTGTTATATTGCTATCGATATGAAAGAATAGGACTTCAACGGTCCTTGAAAAAATTTACTCAACTTTCAATCTTTTCTTCCTTCAGTCTTTCGTGGATGAAGATTGAAAATCAGTCAACATCTGAGAAGTGGAACACCGCAAGTTTTGGCATTTGGATCTATAATTTACTCAAAGAAGCACCGTTGCTGGTGGGTCTGCAAGACTCGTGCAACTCTGAAAGGAACTCATCTTTGACTACAGTCATGATTGAGTTCAAATAAATTATAGTATCCTTGATTACATTGTTGTCCTATAATAAAATTCCAGATATAAAAGAACATCGACATACCAAAAATCTCACGGCAAAAAGAATGCGCACTCATTGGCTTTGCTGAATATCCTCACTGATCTTATTCTTGCCCCGAAGCATATCTGAAAAACCGCCCCTCATAATACGCCTGAATCTCGTGTCCTCGACTGGTGGTTGTGGTTGTGGTTGTGTTAAGGGTTTTGGATGGGGATCCGTCGGATCTGGTGGGGGAGCTACGGTGTCACCGACTTCCTTTTTCCCGAGGAGCCCGCTTTCACCGAAAAAACTGGTGACAGAGGACGGTAATCCGAGATGAGCACCCATCACCTTACTCAAAGCATCGAATGTTCCACCCGACCTTTCTTTTAGTATGATTTCTAGAGCTTCCTTGTGTGCTGGATCAAGAGCATCCATGTCTTTTAATAGATTCTGAATTGCTGGAAGGAGGAAATCGCGAACGCTAGAAGATGGGAGATCTGTATCAAAAAATGGAACGACAAATTATATGGAGAAACTGCAAATCATATGCAACATTTGGCATGATATCCTTGTACAAAGCAAACAATATTCAGCATATGGGACTCAGCGACCATCCAGTTGAAGTTTGCAGAATATTTAACATGACAAGCAATATTCGTGATGACAACATGATCTTGATGTTAAATATTGGCAATTCTACTGTTTGGGCTAAAAATAAAATTAATCATTACGAGTAAACATCTACATTATAAGCAATTTCAATTAATGGGAAGAGCAACAGACCTGTTGCATCAAGAGCACGAATTGATTCACAAAAGGCATTAGCTCTTTCCCGTCGACGTGTTATATCACCAGAAGGGGGCGGCGATGAAGTGAACTGAAAAATCTTGGACAGGAGATGTGAAGAGAGTTAAAGAAAAAATAGTATATTGGGATTATGAACTGTTAAGAAAGGCCAAAAGTTCTTGAAATATGATGGAAAATATGTGCCCAAGAAGGGTACTGAAGGATATAATCTCGAAGCCTGTCGGTTGTATGAGGTACAGAGACCACCAATGCACGAACCACGGCAATGGTGGCTTCATGTGATCCATCTTCAAGAAATGCATCCATCTGTATCCGTATCTTGTCAACAATCTACAATGCAACTTGGTCAGTCAATTATATTAATCCGCTCCATGAAGTTGGCTAGACCATAATGCCTAATAGAGTGCATACCATGTCATTCTTAAAATGTTGTGCCACAGCTCCAAAAGCATCTATGCTCGCATACTTCACATTCAGGTTTTGGTCAGAGCCAAGAGTCACGAGTGCAGGTAAAATGTGAGTGGAGGCAACCTTAGCGTCAATATGTGGCACCTAGGAACCAAGATATCATAAACTTCTGAGCACAACCACCGTGTTAAGAAAAACAACGTTCCTTCAGAAAGAAGAGAAACTCACAAGGACTTTCAGAAGGTTTGCAGCACTTATTTTTAAATTTACATCAGAACTCACAACCATTTCCCATAGGATTTTTAATATCATACTGTGGTGGTCTTCGAAGGTACTGCATCATAAATATTGCCACGAGTCAGCCAATGAACTACTCATCTATGAATCACGTGAACTGACGATTTCTCTGCAGGTAAAAGTACCAGATAAAGCGGACAGAATTGGCAATATCTTGCTTCGCTGGTTGACCATCCTGTCCACAACTTTGAATCAACAGATTCCTCAAGTACTCAGTCAAGTGATCACGCTCACTTGGGTGCCCTAGTACACCTGCAAGAAGAAGTGGTAGGACACACATCGTGGCAAGTCTCTGAGCCATTGCAGTTTGAGGCATCAAACCTGTAATGAGAGAAGACATGCAATTTGTAAGTAAAGCTAGCAGCTAAATGTATAAATAATTTTTAAGATCCAACAAACATTACCTTTGATTTTTGACTGGACTGTAAAGGGGAAGTACTTTAAATCAGCGATATCACCTATGGCTACTAAGAACACCGGTAGCATTATGCATGTCAAATAAAATTCCCCAAATTGCGCAGCCACTGCCAGAAGAAACTGCATTTCATTCCAAAATTATATATTTGAATAAAAAGAAAGAAGAAAACTACAGACAAGAGAAAATGGAGAAATGCCACCACAAACTCAAATTCAAAAAGAAAGTAAAGTACCCTCATGATTCGATTTCTTATATGATCTTCCTTCTGAGGCAATAGAGAAGACAACTGAATCAAACAGGGAAAGCACTCAGTATGAAGCCACTCAAATGCAGGCCATTCAACATTTTCCCTGAGAAAAAAAAAATGTAAGCACCAAGACAATTGTGGAGATTCTTGATCCATACAATGATAGCTTAGCAAAAAAGGATATGGTAAAACAGGAAGTTAAGGAAAGAAGCCTGTGTAACACGTTTACCCAGCATAAAGCTCGAGCAAAGATGGAGTGATGGACTTTCCCGCAGAATCTAAAACTGAAGAAAATGGACAAGTCTCCAAAGCTTTCCGATGCACATACGGGAGCATTTCAGCTAGCAGCCGCAACAGAACATCGACATTCCAATGTTCTCTTTCACCTAAAACATGAAGATGTGACTCAACGGAACCTTCAACCCCTGATAGAGGCGGACAACGCTGGCAGACACAATGTATCAGATGAATGTAACATGGAAGAAGAGGCTCAAATGGTAATTTTGTGCAATACGCAACTGTACCTGAGCAGAACCCAAGATGTGAGAGAGTAAAACTCTTAGAATATGATCCAACATATTACCCCACTGTATCAGAGCAGGAACTAATTCCTTCATTGTAGTTTCAACTACTATACCAGATGAATCACAAACTAATTGAAACATCATCTCCTCAACCTATCAGCAAACAAAAGTGAGGGAATTAGAGGAAGCCTTTTGTCTTGATCTATTGCGCTTTTTTTCGTGTTAGGCTTCAAATCATATGACCAGGGAAATGCTCCATTCCGTAGGCATCATGGAGCTTACATTTGTAGGAAATCCTGTCAAGTCAGATATCTTCTCCATGATTGCCTTGAAGCATGTTTAGTGAGGCTGACCTTGAAATATTTATCTGTATTTGGGAAGAGCGGCAGCAATAAAGCCAGATTATGAGCAGCAGCCTCCCTGACAACTGTAGCAGAATCCTCAATTAGCTGTTGTACAATGGACAAGATGAGGGAATCGCGGATCTCTGGCCGCACAAATTCTGCAAGCTCCCCACATGATTGGGCGACAAGCAACCTACGTTCCTCATACATGTGATTAATCTATATGAATAAAATCATCAATTGTCAGAAAAAAGTATAGGCTCTATAAATATAAGTTTTAAAAAAAAAGATGATGCTGGCAAATTTAAAATGGTTCTAACTTGTTCCCAACACTGGGGTAGCAGTTCTGTTTCTGTTCTCAACTCCCCAACATTTTTGGCAAGAGTAACACAAGCCTGTAACGATAAACAAATTCATCAGTGTGACCTTCAAGACCTACGAAGCCGCCATTACTAACTTTCAGATACTTACACTCATTATAATTCGTCTTTGCTGCTCATCTGGACGCTTTATAAGATTGAACAATGTGTGGGTCAAGGAATCTCGCGTATCACTCTCTGGATGACGCTCAATTGCGCACATAATCAAAGGAAGTAGCTCCTAAGAAAGGCGAACTTCAATTAATTTGATGACAAGAAAAATCTAAAAGTGCATATAATATCGCTACAATTTAGGAACAATAACCAAAACCTTTTGAAGAACATACAGAAATATAAATTTGCACTTCTCGATGGTGCAGATAGTATCACAGAAATTTTAGGAACAATAATCCAGAGTTCTTGAAGTGCATACAGAAAAATACACAGCGCACCTCTCGATGGTTGATAAGAACATAAGGCACAATTTTAGGCAATGAATTTGAAAGTATCCGAATGGTTTCCAAACCCTGACACCAGAAATTAGTTCAAGGTGTTAGCCTAGTAAGAAAATAATGAGGCCACTGAAATTGGCACGTTCAGAATGGAACAAGAACTTGCCATTTTTTCAGCATTTAATTCAGGATCAAGGTTGTCTGAATTTGTGAGTAGGCCCTCGGTCTCTAAGGCAGATTTTCCATTGTCCCCTATAGAATTTTCTCGTTTCTCAATATGTTCATTACCACCAGAAGAACTTAGAAACTCTTGCAGCAATTTCTCAGATTTGCTGTTTGCATCATCAGAATCATGTGCTGTCAGTAGTTGAGTATTTTCACTGTCTAAATCTGCTAATTGACCAACTATAGGACCTATATTATTATTTACCCATTGGGGATCCTCAACATTATGAGCTGCCCCATCACTCGCTTTTTCTGATTTGACTAATTCCATGGACTCCATATTCATCAAAATTTTAGCTTTTGACATCTCCATTTCATTCTGAAGTATTTCTTTTTCTTTATCAGGCCTTGTGAAGGATAGAGATGGCAAGAGTGCTTTATCAGATGCCAACAAAAACTTCCCGGATTGAGCTCCTTCAATGTGCATTTTCAGGGAAGTTATTTCAGCTCTACAATCATTGAGTTCTGTTCTTTGGCTTTCCAAAGTCTTCTTCAAATCTTGAACCTGATACAAATTCATCGCTACATGTAATGAATGAAATAAACATGAGGAAATAAATATATAGACACAGAATGTGCTAGATTTACCAGGTTTTCTCTGTCTTTGATATCTTTCTGCAGCATCTCCAATGATTTGGTCAACACTGCAACTTGTGTGTCAGACATTTCCTTGCTTTTTAGCAAAGATTGCCTATCCTTTTTCAGTCTGTCATTTTCTTTATGAAAAGACTCATTTTCTCGGAGCATAGCTATTTTCTCCTGAAGTATATGGCAAAGATTAGAATGACAGGTTCAACAAAAGAAAACACATTCACATACAAAAAGATCATCATATAGCAGGTGAACTCATTCAAGACAAAAATTTGATAATCTAGTAAAACCTTCAACCATGTATCGACTTTTTAGATATTCTTCAAATGAAATATCTTACGTGAATACAACTGATTAATTCGTGATATATTAACAACTGTAATCACATCACATTGTTTGAAGACGCACAGCTAAGCAAAAAAATTATAGCCTTAAACTTTTAAACCCATTTGGAACTCTAATGCTGCCTAAACGATGTGATCTGTAGATCAGTATAGCTGGAAATAATGATAATGTGTTTACTCAGAAACCTAATAATGACCTACAGTCCTGGATGGAAACATCATGCTAAAACCACTGGCTTCGGATTGTTGACCTTTCAAAGTTGGATAATATGAGATCTGCAACTAAAAGTGCACAACTATTAGTCAATTCCATTATAAGTGGTTGTTTGTCCAGCATCAGTTCCATTACAAATGAGGAATGGCCAATAAGCTTTAGCGACTTCCTATCTAGAGGCTATTCATCTAGGTTTGGATTTCCCTCTTGGACCTATGGCCTAAATTAGCTCTCTTGTTGAAAATAGACACAAATGGTGGAAGAGCGATTTGAAAAGGGGCTGCTGTTGGACCAATGTCAGTAATGTGATCAGTTTTTATATTACAGGTTGTACTAAGGCGCAAATACTGAATACTGATAGGTGAGTAAAAAAAATCCAAAGCGAGCAGCCATGGACACTGGCTTCTCAAGACAATATTGTGTCCCACATTGGTCCTATACCAAAATACGGATTGGCTAATAAGTTTGAAAGCCAATCTTGAGGCCTGAAAACTAAAAGCACTGGTTTTTTATCACTTTAAGCAGTAAGAAGATTAATTCATTCAACAGTCAAGATGTACCTCAGCAGCCTCAGCACCAGAAGAAAGATATTGGTAGTAATAATGTCGTAGGGCATCCGGAACGCACGCAGGTGAGTGTTGCCATTGATCCAGATTCTGGTCGGTTACCTGTTGTGGAGGTTACGGAAATTGATAGTAACTCAGATGAAACACATACACACACATACACAAAATGACAATTGATTAGATAAGATAAACGGATGGCAACTATGTTCAGCATCTTCCAAAATTTTCAATTGTTGAAAACATCGATAGATTCATGTTAAAGGAATTATTTATCATTGTGATGATAGAAAGGAAAATGGAACTCTCTTAATAATAGGCCTCATACTTACACCAGTGGCTGCATCCATGCTAAGTTGAGGAGGGTCATTATGTCCCCCTCAACTTTTTAGAGATCCTTTTAAGCTTTTATATGAGTTAGAGATTGTTATGAATGAGCCCAGTGGAGAAGAGGGTTAAAAGTTCAAGCATCCTGACTAGTTCCAACTAAATATGTTAACTAAATGTTAGAATAAATTACGACTCGCAAATGAAATCCATGTCCTTGCCATTTGTCTTTAAAAAAATCAAAATAAACTCTGCAGTTAACTATACACTATTCAACATACTATAAATCTATCATAAATATATGATTAGATTGATTAATATGTTTCTGATTGTGGACGTCCCAACAAAGTATCCTTTTCATGATAGGATTTAAATTTACGAAAAAGAATCACAAACATTCATCAAATGATCTGAAAAAGGTTGATCTAAATAGAAGGACTAGATGTACAAATTCTTCAACCAAATTCACTTTTTAATCAATCAATTTGATGTATTTACAAGCTTACATTAGAATTTTTTTAAAAAAAATTGATATTCTTCTGAATCGTGAAATTAATGAGCACACAAGTGTTGCACAACATAGGTTCTAGGAAGAAGTTTGAAATGGTCTATGTGCTAGTAAAAATGAGATTCTTCAGCATCTTGGTTAACATTGTTTTTTTGCATACTAATGTCTCTCAATAAGTTCTAAGCCTTTCCCTTGCATAGAATACTAATCAGAAGGAATTAGACTAATTACCTCCTCATAAAATGTCATCGCAGTCAAGCGATAGCCTGCCAAAAGTAAATATTCTTTAACTGCACAGTTAATATCCAAGCGCTCGTTATCCTTGAGGGAGCCCAACTCCGAGAAAGACACATCCTTCTTCACAGGTTGAACAGTAGATCCATTATTTCCAGAAGCACTGACATTCGGATCTATTAAAGATAAAAAAAAACATCTAAATTCACAAGAAATACTACATAAGAATGGCATAAATTCCTGCATATGCTTAAAAAACTGTAGGAGTGTAGGTATTGGAAAAACCTAGAGAACCTATAACATAATTTCATTCTGGAAAAAACACGAGTGATAGGCCACCTCTCTTTTACTGCCCCAAGTATGTTTTAATATCGGTTAAACAATAAGTTGGAATTTAAATTTAATTCAGTTTCAGTAATTACTGCTTGATTCAATCAAGTTAGACTCAAATTTCCTCTGCAACTCAGCCTTCAGCTTAAGAATATCTTCTTGAGCTAATCGAAGCTCATAATCACTGACTGCCATTTTTTCTTCTAGTGATTCCTTTTCTTCAAGTAGATTCTGGGGGTCTGCAACTGTTTGCATGGCCAATATAAGCAAAGAAAATAAGTTGAGGTCAAATCACATGTAAATCTGAGATAAAACACAAGACCCAGACAATTAGTGCCAAATTAATATACAATAATAAATTCACAGAGTATAGTTATGCAGGTGTAACTAGCAACAACGAATTATGGTTGCCATAAAATAACATGTATGATACCAAAATGTGATTTTATGCGAGTATTTTTGTGCACACACATAAGGATACAAAAGTTCTGATACATTCATTCATTAGCTCATCTATTATTGCCCTAATAGCATCATCATACACATTAATTAAACAGAATCACAACGAACAATTAAATTGCTAAAAATAGCACCAGAACTTGGCCGAATAGGCTTGTGCCACAATATATGTCACTAGTAGCATAAGAACATCGTATAATACTTACAAGATTATGATGTTCTTTATGGCCCAGAAAATTTTATTTTCATTACCAATGGTTTCTTTAATCAAAATTTTTTTTGAAAGCTTATCAGAGAACTTGGGGCCATAAAAACTACAAACCCATACCTCGTATTTGAAAGGGAAAAAATGCAAAAGCAAATAGCTATATAAGACTATACGGGATCTTAACATGTTAAACTATAGCTGTCAGCCATGAGACCAAGAGTAGAGCCCAGATTCAACAAACTATGTTTTTAGGTGGAATAGTCTCTAAAGCTCATTGACAGCGATTCTGGAGCCAATGTGGGATAAAAAAATCATCCAAACCTCGAGAAACCAACAGCCATGGTGGCTCACTCTAAATGGCTTTCATTTACCTTTAATCCAATCGATACTAACCCGATGGTAGTTCTTTTCCAGAATCTCTTCTTCTGCCATGTCAACTCCTAACAAGGGCACAAAGACTAGGCCATAAATCCAACTGTCAAAGAGAAGAACCCAAGCTCATGAGACATATCTATCGGAGAGTCTCTTACACTTGTTGGTCGTTCGACAATTGATTTTCGAGCCAGTATGAGATCATAACAGTAGCAAATTATCAGCTGAAATTATGCTACAAAAATAATAGCTATCTTATTGTGCTTCTTTGCCTTCCGCAGTTTTTGTGAAACTTTGATTGCAAGCTCTTGACATGTCATTTGAAAAATGCAGCAAACTATCAACTGTAATCTAAACTACAAACAACGTAATCATCCTATTGAGCTTCTACACATGCCATCAGACTCTTAAAGATGTGAGTGCTGAAGGATGAGTCATCCCAAAACATCAAAATCTGATCTTTGACTTACAACTGATTATCCTCAACACAGATTTCAAAACTCAAGCTTTGTAAAAAGATTAAGACCTAATTGGATGTGTGCATTCTTCACCAACTTCAGTAATAAATTAGAGACATAAAAAATATTTCATCTATATCTATATAGTAACTGAAGCACAAAACAGCTTTCAAGACACCAAATTAATTGTTGTCTTGATTTCATATTTTCTTAAGATGATGTCCATCGAATTGCAAGCAAATTGCAAGAAGACAAAGTTACAATGCCATCACTCTTCCTGGTATTTTGCTCACACGAGTATCATATATACACAGTGGCACCGCCAAAAAAACCGCACACTTTTCCGTGCGTCCACGTTTTGTTATGTATACGCACGAAACTAACCTCGTAGGGAGTTGAAACGGGAGATCTGATCGGGAGGAAAACGAGATGGATCGGAAAAGAATTGCTTGAGGCGAATCGCATGGTCGTGGCGTCCATCTTCGAGGAGCTCGTGGAGAAGCTCGAACGCCGACAGAAGGTAGTTCTCTTCCAGTAAGAAATTCACCACGCAATTGCACAGCGACGAGCTCTCCACGTCCATACCGAATTCCTGATATCAATTCGATCGCCGCGTATCGGATCAAAGCCTATGCAGCGGCGAATCGTATCTCATTTTGTAGTGAAGCTCTTGGTAAGATCTGTGGAGCGTAAATTCAGGAGAATTAATGATGTTCGATATTTTTGGCTGTGAATTTGTACTCGGCGGTCGTGACTGTGAGAGAACGCAAATTTTACCATTTCTTCATATTTCTTTTTCCTAAATTGTTCTACCATTTCTGATATATTGGATCCTTTATTAATATTTTTCAAAAATTATTTTATAAAGAAAATTATTATTATTATTATTATTACCAGCAAATAATATGGCAATAATTCTACTTAAAATTATATTATGAAAAAAATAAGTAAAAATTGGGGGCCTTTTCCTTATAATATTCTTTACAAAAATAAATAAATGTAATAGAAAAATGTTATTTTTCGCATTTGAAAAAAATATATACGAGAAAGCTGGATAAGAAAAAATAAATTAAAAAATTAGTATAAATTTTACAAGAGTTTTTTTTTTTTTTGAAAGGTGGGTATATACTTTTAAAAATTTTAAAATTCTTCAAATGACGTTTTAATAGTGTATTTTATGTATGTAATGAACGACATGTCATTTTTTTTTATATCATTGCGAGTTAATGTTATGTTTTATAAAATGTTATTTATTTTATGAGTAGACCTTTTGTAAGACGGTCTCGCGAATTTTTATTTGTGAGACGGGTCAATCCTACCGATATTTACAATAAAAAGTAATACTCTTAGCACAAAAAGTAATATTTTTCATTAATGACCAAATAAAAGATATGTCTCACAAAATATGACCCGTTAGACCGTTTCAAACAATTTTTTTGTCTTATTTTATTTATATAGAATATAAAATTTTATTTAGAAAACAATTCAGAAAATAAAAATATGTGAATTCTCATTGGATATGTCTAAGGATCCGGTTCGACCGGGATGTCGAACCATCCCGAATCTATCAGTATATGGCTCAGAGCGATTTAATCACTATGGAACTAGAACCAATTACTTTTTGTTTGAAATAAAACTTATCTTGAAATGGTCCATCCACGGTCCTCCACCACCAATTGGAACTGGTCCATACACTACCGGTTCGTGCGGTTCGGGTAACGTAATGGATTGGTTCAAAAGTAAGTATTTTGAAATCATAACCAGCTCGAAATCGATGATTTCGGAGCAAGGCCACAATCGGAATCTCGAACACTCAAGCATGGCTAAAGTCCCAATGGTCATATTGTAATGTATATAATAATGTGATGTTTTTAGGAAAAAATGATTAAATTTATAGATAGTAAAGAAGTAGTAAGTATTTGAAATTTTTTAAAACATTACAAATTTTGTTATAATGTTTGGTGAACAAGTGTATTAATATTAAATTTTTAGTAAAATACCAAAAATTCACTTATTGTAATATTCACAAAAAGTAGGGATCGATGATGTATTGTAAACTATAAATGAGTGTAAAGAGAAATTTTGGATTAGATGAAAATATTAGGGATAAAAAAATTTAATTTATTTACCGAAATATCATAATCATTTTTATTTTTGGTTTCTGGATTTGAACTAAACTGAATAGGTTAAGAAAAAAAGAGGTTGACCGTATTAAACATGCAAGTACACAATAAAAGATATAATTTTACGATTAAATTGAATTTACAATATTAATAAATATAAAAAATTTAATCTAATAAAAACCTAATCAAGAACCTCAAATAAAATGTGCGATTAAATATCATTCCTCTTTCTTCGTTACCTATAAAACTCCTTTAATTAAAAAATTAAAGTTATCATCCGCTATTATTTTTTCTTAAATCTATTTTTTAATTTATTATTAAATATATTCATTATATTATTGATATAATTAAAATTAAAAAAAAAAATTAGAAACGAATTGTTTAAAATTTAAACTCAATACACTTAATTTTAATTTTAAGTAAATGATTAGTAATTAGAATGATTAAAATACGAAAAAATTTTTGTTTTAGACCCAAAGTTTGGATCCCCAAATGATTTTATTTTTAGACCGAACTTTATTAGTGTAAAGCCCAAATGTTAATTGGGCTGATGGACAAGTGGGCCATCGGCCCAAATTATTCGGGCAGATAGTTACCAACCACTTGGGCCACTACTTAACCCATAATTTTCGAAAACACTGTTAAATATATTTACTAGTTACATTTCGATCATATCGTTAACAAATTTTGGATTTTGCTCTAAAAAATTTACATTTTTATCATACAAACACCAAAAGAATTACTTTTAAAAAATTACATTTTCCTAGTTTTATAAAAGAAACAAAAAATTTATTACAAAATGCCCCTTAGAGGTCCGAGGTGATCGAGTAGACGAACATGTTACACATGATTTGTTCATTTCAGTTTACCTTATCAACGTGATTTCTAGATATTTAGTTCTAACATAAACGAAGTGAGGCCCGAATTCTAACCCAAACGAAATGAGTCTCGAATCGGTCGTTAGTTCTACTCTCTCGGTAAGCGCCAGAAACCATAAATTAATTTAGAGAAACGAAAAAAATTTGAAAAGAATAACAATCAACAACAACAAAATAAATTAATTTTTTATGAATAAACCTTTTTATAACTAGAAATTGAAAATAAAATATGAAGAAATCTGATAAAGATAAAGAAAATTAAATTCATAGAAACTCAAAAATGAGTAAACGAAGATAAAATAGAATTAACGAAATGTGAAGATCATGTTTTATGTTGTTTGTCGTTGAATCGTGTGTCCCCCATTTTGATGGTTTTATATGTTTTTGTTTGCATTCCTCCACTTGCTTGACCACCCATCTTCCTAGATCAGCCATAATGTCTCGACTTTCTCGACGAGCAATGTACATACGATCAAGTTCTTTCCTCCAATCGCTAGATTTTTTTAAAATTGATGGGCTTGTATTTGACTTTGGGTTCAACAATAAGATACCGTAATAAGTTTATTTATTGCGTACCAAAATATAACATGGGCTTGTACTTGATTTTTGGTCCAACAATAAGATACCGTGATAAATTTATCTGTTGCGTATCAAAAAATAACAGACACGCGTTCATAAAAAATATGACAAAAATGATGTATTTAAGTAGACAGTCGACAAATAGTTCAGAAAATCCAAAGACTTGCGCGTCGGAACATGCACCGTGGAGGAGTCGAGATGAATCTCAATAAAAGGGCTGAATCATATTTTTAGTTAAAAAAACAAATAATATTAATATCATTCATGCAAATGTTGCCAGTTGGCGGCCTTAGTCTTGGTATTTAGAAATCGGTCACGTGTACTCCTAATTTGCATGTGTTTCGAGTGGTTTATTTCGTTTACGGACCATATGTATCTCTACGTCACTGTCTACTCGAATAATAAAAATTCATGTAAGTTTAATAACTCACCTATTTACATTATCTATTAATCCGATCTAAAAATATTATTTTTTATTAATCAGATCAGAAATAAAGATCTATAGTACAAAATGATTTGTTACAAATTTTTTTATCTAATATATATAAACATGGTATTGATTCTTGTATGCATATATACTAAACTAATTTCGTATAAATTCTAGATGTTAAATTCTAGATGTTTATTAGATTTAAGATAGAGTATGTCTCTTTCGAGATGGTGTTGCGAATCTTTATATGTGAGACAGGTCAACCTACCGATATTTACAATAAAAAATAATACTTTTAGTATAAAAAATAATAATTTTTTATTGATGATTCAAATAAGATATTCGTCTCATAAAATACATCCGTGAGACCATCTCACACAAGTTTTTGTCTTTAAGATATCCTGAACTCAACCCCGGTTTGGATTTATAAATTACCAACTCCAAAAAATATCAACTTTGATTGATGCAAGCAACACGACATTTAAGTATACATAATAGGCAATTGATTGGGAGTGTGATATAAACCATCCAAGACAATGGCGTTTATCATAGAACAGTGGACGATTGATTGCAAAATATGACAAGCTATAAAAGTACAAAGCCCAGCGGTGGAAAAGATGCAACCTGTTTTAAGCATCCATCGGGGTCCACGAAGGGAAGATTCCAATGGTTGGTGATGCAATCGATTGACAGCCTTTTATCTCATTCCCATTCACCATCGCTTTATTAAACTTGCAGACTTGGGAGCAAGAAACACCGCCAATTTCTAGCTAGGTGCAAAATTCGAGAAAAGGGTTCGTATATTTTCAGTCGGCGGAGCAACGTAGTGAGGAGTTATGGATAGTGGGATTAGAGCAGGTATTGGTTCTAATGGAGGAAGGGGTCTAGAAGCAACTCTGGCACTCAAAAATATCAGGGCGAATTACCCAGAGGTATCCATATCGTTTTCAAAAATTTTTCCCTTTTTCAATGAGTTGTTTTCAAATGCGTTTCTTTGCGAAATTTTTGGGGTTTAGATTGTGGGTTCTGTTTTATGTGTGAGTTCTGATGGTAAACTATGTGTGTTTGTGTGTATAGAGTCTTAAAGCTGAAACAAGAGAACTTCACCAGGCAAGAAGGAGAAGTATCGAATACAATCAAAGTAGAAAACATGCAGAATCAGTAATACAAGAAGCAGAATCCGAGCTTTCTGCTGCAAAGGCTACGGCGAACGAAATAAGTCGAAGAGTTGAGGAGTCAAATGCAAGAGCCAAAACGGATGTTCGAGAAGCGGAGAAGCTAAGGATGGACAAAATAAGGGAAGGGGAATGGAGCACCGGAAATTCTCGGTATACCGATGTGATGAGTGAATTGGAGTCGATCAAACGAGAATTGAGCACGCTTAAGCTGGATATGACTTCCCTTTTGCAAGAAAGGAGAAGGGCTGAACAAGAAATAGACTCCTCCACGGTGAGTATGCAGCACCATTCGAGCACGTTAGAAACGGTTAAGAGGGAGATTGAGGAAATTGAAGTAGAGCATGTACTGGTTGAGTTGGCTACAATTGAGGCCATTAAGGATTGTGGGGAGGTTGAAGCTCAGAGAAAAGAAAGCAGTGAAAGATTTAAGGCTGCAAAGGAGGATACAGTGAAGAAAAAGAAGAAAATCATAAAGGAAATTGAAAATGCTAAAGAACTGGAGAATAAGCTAGCTATTACACTATCAGATATCACCCTGTTACAGGGCGGGCTAAATCTTGTGAAGAAAATGGAGAGGAGAGTAGAGAACATTGGAAGTAACTTTCTGGAAGAAGGTGACCAAACAGCTGATCAATCTATGCTATTTTCCATCACAAAAGAGTTAGAGGCTACAAAGAAGGAATTGGCTTCTGTTAGAGATGATAGTTTTCGGTTTATGACTTCCATGGATGTTGTGAGGAATGAGCTAAGGCATGTTATGGAAGAAACAGCTCGAGTAAAGAAAAGCGAGCAGAAAACAGAAGTGATAATTCCGAATCTCCATTCAAAGCTTCTAAAAGCTAAAACAAAGCTAGAAGCAACATCCGTGGCCGAATATAAGGCGAACTCTATTGTATCGAATCTATCACTTACCCTTGAACAGCTTAAATCTGAATCCGAAAAGGCCAAGAATGAACTATCGCTAATCAGCGAAGAAACAGAGATCATAAAAGCAGATGTTCAGAAAACTGAAATGGAGATAGAGTTAGCAGAGGAAAGGCTACAGGCGGCCCTTCAAGATCTTAAAGCCATCAAAGCATCAGAATCCAAGGCCCTCGATAATCTAGAAGCACAAATTGAGATTACAATTAGAAATCGTGCTTCAGCCTCAAAACGAGGCTCAACCATCACAATTTCCAAATTTGAATACGAGTACCTCATAGGGAGCGCCATTGGGGCCAAGGAAATTGCAGACAAGAAAGTTTCGGCAGCTCATGCTTGGATTGAAGCTCTAAAAGCATGTGAGAAAGAGATCATGATTAAAACCGAGCTATCACGAAGAGAATCTAGGGAGCTTAAAGTACAGGAAGAACGGGAGGTTCGCAAAACAGAGCGGTTATTGAGTGCAAAGAAAGTTGTGGAGAAAGAATTGGGGCACATAAGGCAAAAGTCTGCAAAAAGTATGGAACCTGAAATCTTGCGGCCTGCGAATGCTCTTCGAAGGAAATCAATGAACCGAAGCTTTAGAATGTCACCTGGAAAAAAAGCAATGTCTGGAAGAATATCAGCTACAGCAGATCATAATGCTTCGGTGACGCCTCGAAGAATATCAGCTACAAAAGATCATAATGCTTCAGTGAAGTCTCGAAGAATATCAGCTACAACCGATCATAATGCTTCTAGAGTGCCATCTTTCAGAGTAAAGAGGAGAAAACAGATTATACCAAATCTAACCAAGTTCTTTGGCGGAAAGAGCAACATTTGAAGTAATAGTCGACCTCTGTGTAAAGATGTGTGTTTTTAATTAGCAAGTCGTGTTGACTGCTAATAAGCTTTGCAAATATTCAATAGATATCAGTTCCAGGTAGTTTAGTATAGAAGGGATTTTACCAGATTGAGCCTGTTTTTAACTAACTTGCACAAATTTCAGTCAATAAAATATGTTTCTTGCTCTAGATTGGACGGATAATCTGATATTAATGTCTGGCAGGAATTGGCCAAAAGTCGAGGATACATAACATGTCTTTCAACAAAAGTTAATGTTGTTTAACCAGAATTAACAATTTACTCAAGATGATTTCGATATCTAGCACACATGCAGCAATTCAAGAAAGCTTGGAATACACCGAAGATTACGTGGTTCGGCTTACGTCCACGGGAGAACAACCTGTTGCTTTTTATTTATCACAGCCAAGATACAAAAATGGAAATTACAAAGGAACCCTTTTCCACACACTCTCACAGACACTTCTTTATACAAGTCTCTATTCTCGTGTATCTACACTTAGTCTTCTTCCCTCTTTATGACTGTAGGACCGTTCACTCTTGACTACCTCTCTTCTCTTTTTTTTTCTCTCCGAGAGCCACTATGATATGTATATATATATTGACCCAACTCAAGCTTTCCCTCCTTTACTTCTGGTACTTCTTGGTTGTTGAGTGGTTGCAACCGTCAATAACTCCTTTCCACATCCTTGGCTCATCTCAGTCACCGGGCCCTCACGTGCCGATCATTTGGGAGACACTTCCCTCAACAATCTCCACCTTGTCTTCCAAATACAGGCTGTTCTCCAATACTCCTTGGGTTATTTAGACTCCACCACATTAACCAAGTTCAAGCAATGCTTAAACTTAGCTTGTGGCATCGCCTTTGTCATCATATCAGCAGGGTTCTCATGTGTTGAGATTTTCTCTACTTTAACCAGGCCCTTTGTCGTGATGTCCCTTACAAAGTGTAGTTTGATGTCAATTTGCTTGCATCTGTCATGAAAAACTTGGTGTTTTGTAAGGTGTATAGCTCCTTGGTTATCACAGTGGACTGCTACCCACTGTTGTGTAATCCCAAGTTCTTCTAGTATTCCTTTGAGCCACATAGCCTCTTTTATTCCTTCTGTAAGTGCTACATACTCTGCTTCGGTTGTAGACAAGGCAACAACTGGTTGGAGAGTAGCTTTCCACCTGATAGCAGTTCCATGGAGCGTGAAGATGAATCCAGTGAGTGACTTCCTCGTATCCAAGTTTCCAGCATAATCTGAGTCCACGAATCCAACAAGTGGTTGTTTCTCATTCGTCTGCTGTCTGAACATCAGTCCCAAGTTTGAAGTTCCTTTCAAATATCTCATGGTCCACTTCAATGCCTCCCAATGTAATTCTCCTGGGTTAGCCATAAACCGTGATTCCACGCTCATAGCATATGCGAGATCTGGTCTGCTGCATACCATGCTATACATTATGCTCCCTACCCCATTGGCATAGGGTTTATTCTTCATGTTTTCCTCCTCTTCCTTACTGCTTGGAGAGTGATCAGTAGATAATTTGAAGTGTTGGCCAATCGGTGTACTTACTTGTTTTGATTCCAGAATCCTAGCTCTTTGAAGTACCTTCTTTATATATTAGCTTTGGTTTAGGAACAAGGTTGCATTTCCCCTGTCCCTATCGATATTCATCCCAAGTATTCTTCTTGCTTCTCCTAGTTCCTTCATTTCAAACTCAGAGCTTAATGTTTTCTTGAGTGCTTGTAAATCAGTTCGGCTTTTACTTGCTACAAGCATGTCATCCACATAGAGGAGCAGGAAGATCTTGGGTTGATTTCTGTCACTTCTCATGTACACACAGCTATCAAAGTTACTTCTCACAAAGTGTATTTGTATCATGAACTCATCAAACCGTTTATACCATTGCCTGGGACTTTGCTTGAGACCATATAGAGATTTCTTTAACAGACACACCTTTCCTTCATTTTCAGAGGTACTAAAACCCTCCGGTTGTTCCATGAATATGGTTTCTTCCAAATTTCCGTGCAGGAATGATGTTTTAACATCAAGTTGCTCTAATTCCATATCAAATTGAGTGACCAATGCCAGCAAGATTCTGATGGAAGCATGTTTGACAACAGGTGAATAGATTTCGTTGAAATCAATGCCTTCCACCTGTGTGTATCCTTTTGCCACTAACCTGGCTTTATATTGTACTCCTTCCTGTCTTAATCCAGAGTCTTTAAGCTTGAATATCCACTTGCATCCCACCACTCTTTGTCCCTTAGGTCTGTTAACTAGCTCCCATGTTTTGTTCTTGTTTAATGAGTTCAATTCTTCATTCATAGCTTCAAGCCACTTGTTCTTCTGTTGACAGGTTATAGCTTCTCTATAGGAGGTTGGCTCTGAGTAATCTATCCGCTCTGCTATATTTAGTGCAAATGAAAT
The DNA here is from genome assembly GCF_025594145.1 of Primulina tabacum. Taxonomy (NCBI): domain Eukaryota; kingdom Viridiplantae; phylum Streptophyta; class Magnoliopsida; order Lamiales; family Gesneriaceae; genus Primulina; species Primulina tabacum. The sequence continues at coordinate 6,665,605 of NC_134552.1, read as the reverse complement.
CATATCTGCATGTCCAAATCGCTGATGTGGTTTTATTTCTCGTTTCTTTCTGTCCCTTGTGAGCATATAAGAGTCATTGTCTTTACCAGTGATTAATTCAGTCTGTATTGGATCTTCTCCATGATCAGTATTCGTAGAATCTTGAGGAACTTCATTTGTATTTTCAGAATTCTCCACCTCAATCTGTGTTTCCAAGGAAAGTTCACTTGAAGGATTTGATGTTTCTTTATGTTGGATATATCCCATTTTTCCTTCATCAAATATTATATCCCTCGAAATAAAGCACCTGGGACCTTTATCTTCTAGATTCCACATCTTATATCCTTTCACTGCATTAGGATATCCAATGAAGATGCATTTTACTGCTCGAGGCTCAAGCTTGTCTCTTTTGATGTGAGCATAGGCCATGCAACCAAACACCCTTAGATTTGAGTAGTCTATGGGGGCACCTTTCCACATCTCCATAGGGGTCTTGAAGTTTACTGCACTTGAAGGACACCTGTTAATCAAGTAACAGGCTGTAGTCACAGCTTCCCCCCAAAAGGCCTTTGGTAGACCTGCATCTAATAGCATGGATCTTGTTCTTTCCAATAGAGTTCTATTCATACGTTCAGCTACCCTGTTTTGTTGGGGTGTCCCAGCAACTGTCTTATGCCTCACGATACCCTTCTTTGCACAGAATTGATTAAACATATCAGAGCAGAATTCTAATCCATTATCAGTTCGAAGGTGCTTCAGTTTTGTATCCATTTGATTTTCATACAATACTAGCCATTCCTTGAACTTTGTATATGCTTCATTCTTAGTTTTGAGTACATAGACCCATAGCCTTCGGGAGTAATCATCTATGATTGACATAAAATACCTCCCTCCCGCATGAGTGGCTGTCCTTGAGGGGCCCCAAATGTCCGAGTGAACATACTCGAATGGCCTTGAGGTAGTGTGTTTGCCAGGCTCAAAGTTCACTCTCTTTGCTTTCCCTAGTATACAGAATTCACAAGTATCCATTCCTTTGATGCTGTCTCCACAAAGTAGTTTTTGTTTAGATAGTTCCATTAGACCTCTTTCACTTACATGGCCTAGCCTTTTATGCCAAAGCCATGTTCTATTAGTCTTATCTTCTGCCACAGCTGATCTTCCCAAGACTGTATTCCCCAGCAAGATGTACAGAGAGTTCTTCCTTTCAGCCTTCATAATCACCAATGATCCCTTGAGTACTTTTAATTTTTCCATTTTCTGATTTAAAGGAGCAACCATTTGATTCAAGTGTACCCAGGGAGATTAGATTCCTTTTGAGGTCTGGTACATATCTGACTTGCTGTAAGATTTTATATGAGCCATCATCCATTCCAAGTCTTATGGAGCTTATACCTTTTACTTTGCATGATCTGTCGTTCCCTAGGATGACCACTCCCAAATCTGTTTCATGAAGAGTTTCGAACCATGAATTTGTGGGACACATATGGAATGTACATCCAGAGTCTAAAATCCATTCAGTTGATGTCCCTTGATCTGATATGGCCAATGCCTCTGCCGTGTCATATCCATCAGATGTCACAGAGGCTTCACCATCTTCATAGCCTTTTCCTTGATGATTCTTTCTTCTTTCTGGACAATTTCTTTTGAAATGTCCTTCCTTGTGACATAAGAAACACCTATATTTGATTTGACTCTTGGATCTTGATCGTGAAGTGTTCCTCCTTTGCTGTCTTTTAGCAGGTCTCCCTCGTGTATTTAGACTTTCTCCTTGCCCATGACCATGAGAGTTCATTCCCTTCTGTAGTTCTTTGGCCCTTATAGCTGATTGGACTTCCTCCAATGAGATTGATTGCTCCCTGCCGTAGAGAAGTGCATCCTTGAATTTTTCATATGAAGTTGGGAGAGAGTTTAACAAGATTAGTGCCTTGTCCTCTCCTTCCAATTTAACTTCAATATTTTCCAAGTCATCCAAGATTTTGATGAATTCATCAATCTGCTCAGAGATGTTCTTCTCGTCAGTGATCTTGAATGAATATAACTTTTGTTTCATGTACAACCTGTTGGCAAGGGATTTAGTCATGTAGAGTGATTCGAGTTTGGTCCACATAGCTGCTGCTGATACTTCCCAAGAGACCTCACGCAGGGGTTTGTCTCCAAGATAGAGAATGATTGCGCTTTGTGCCTTTGCAAGATTTTGCACCTTTTCTTTCGGATCACCCATCATGGCTTCTGTTCCTTTTAATGCTTCCTCCAGTCCTTGTTGTATTAGGATTGCTCGCATTTTGATTCTCCACAGGCCAAAATCATTCTTCCCTGTGAACTTCTCGATATCAAATTTCGTAGAGCCCATCTTCTTGATTGTTATTTGTGTCGTGTCGTGGCTTCGCTTCCCACAGACGGCGTCAATTGTTGTTTAACCAGAATTAACAATTTACTCAAGATGATTTCGATATCTAGCACACATGCAGCAATTCAAGAAAGCTTGGAATACACCGAAGATTACGTGGTTCGGCCTTTCGGCTTACGTCCACGGGAGAACAACCTGTTGCTTTTTATTTATCACAGCCAAGATACAAGAATGGAAATTACAGAGGAACCCTTTTCACACACTCTCACAGACACTTCTTTATACAAGTCTCTATTCTCGTGTATCTACACTTAGTCTTCTTCCCTCTTTATGACTGTAGGACCGTTCACTCTTGACTACCTCTCTTCTCTTTTTTTTTCTCTCCGAGAGCCACTATGATATGTATATATATATTGACCCAACTCAAGCTTTTCCTCCTTTACTTCTGGTACTCCTTGGTTGTTGAGTGGTTGCAACCGTCAATAACTCCTTTCCACATCCTTGGCTCATCTCAGTCACCGGGCCCTCACGTGCCGATCATTTGGGAGACACTTCCCTCAACAGTTAAGGTAATAAAACATTGACAAAAACAGTGGTTTCACAGTTTCACTTCCACTTCTTCATTGAATTCAATAATATTAATACTTTACAGTGTACATAGATATATGCTAAAGACCATGTACAAGTGACTTTTGAGAAAATCCAGTTTTTGATGGTTGAGCTGCACTTCCAACGCTATTATCACTGCGAAAAACATAATCGCCGTTTATCCAATATCTCCTTATTCGATACTCTTGGTGGTATAGTCAAATAATTAAATGTTATTTATATGATCATATTAAACTAACATATGAAAAAGGATACAATATTAACACGGAATAATGTAAAACAAAATTTGAATACCTTTCAATAGAAGCTGAAGATGGTACTCTGATCTTTCTCTGCACCAGATGCGACATATAAATTTGCTTTAGGCACTTAATATTACTGTGTCGTAATAATTTATAGATAAAGAAATAAATATTAAATGAGAACTCATATTAAATACATATAATTATCACAAATACTTAGGTAAATTATTAAATTACAAAAATGACATATATAAACTTAAGAAAAACTCAATGAATTAACTCTTTATGATTAATTTCACGAGTCATAAATGTATATAATAGAAACAAAATAAAAATCATTAAAATAAGGACGCATATATAATTGATTTTTGTAAAAAAAAATCAATTATAATTTAAATACTAACATATGTAATGAATAACCATGGGTGGATTGAGTAAAAATTAATCCACGAGCAAAATAAGAAAATTATAAGATTGTAGTGTTAGTATATGGGCTGTATTAATATATGTTGGGCAGCCCATATACTAAAATTGGTGTCCAGCCCAAGTTGGTGTATCGCTATTTTAGTTTTACGTATTTAGCTTTGGGAACACGTTTTCTCCCTCGTATTATAAATCCATGTACAGAACATTACAATGATTTTGAATTGAATCAATCTTTTCCCAATAGCGGTTATCAGTTTAACATGGTATCAGAGACAGAACGGGAATTCTGGTCGTGATCTTCACCGAAAATTCCCCGTCCGTAGTTCAAGTTCACAGCTGAATTTGTGCTCAATCGGTTGAGGTCGATGCGTATTTCCTCTTCTCTTTGTAAATTCGAGTGATTTGATTTCCTCCGAGCAGCTGTGTTCATGGCGAAAACACGAATTTCAATTATCCATTGTTCTTGCACCCGTCGGATGCTCCAGGTATGACTATTGTTACTGAGCAATTAACAGGGGTAGAAAATTATAGCGTATGGAGTCGCGCTATGCTGATAGCACTCCGAGCTAAAAATTAGATAGCATTTATTGATGGTACGTGTAAACGTCCAGCTATCGGGCATGTTACATTACATCAGTGGGAAAGATGTAATGCATTGGTGTTGTCATGGATCATAAATTCGGTTTCAAAAGATATATTTGGTGGAATTGTGTACTCCAGTGATGCTTCTGTGGTTTGGTCTGATTTAAAAGAACAATTCGACAAAATTAATGGCTCCAGGATCTTTTCTCTTCATCGAGAACTTGGACGAATGACTCAAGGAAATAAAACCATCTCGGTGTATTTTTGTAAGTTGAAACAGCTGTGGGATGAGTATAGCTCTTTGGTGACCTTACCATCATGTGAATGCGCTGCAGCACGACAGTACGTTGAGCATGATCAACAACAACGTTTATTGCAATTTTTGATGGGGCTTAATGATAGTTATATGCATGTTCGAAGCCAAATTTTGATGATGGTGCCTCTACCAACAGTTGGCCAGGCTTTTTCCTTGCTGTCTCAAGAAGAATCTCATCGCTTGCTATCTTCAGTTGAACACCCTGCTGCCGTTTTCTACTCAAGACAGGGGCGGGGTGATGAGCGAAGGAGAGATGTGCTTATATGTGAACACTGTGGATGGAATGGTCATGTTAAAGCCAATTGCTTTAAATTGGTAGGATATCCACCAGGACACAGGTTACATAAACCACAGCAAGGGAAAGAAAATTTTAAGCGTCCTAATAGAGATTTTGATAGGCCCAAAGTTGGTGCCATGGCTCACAATGCTGCTGGAAATGATAATGAATCACCGCCACAAACCACTGCAGGGGCTAAATCTAATTTTACACCAGCTCAATATGCTGAAATACTGAAGTTACTGGACAGTACCAGCATGAATTCTTCAAACTCTAATGCTGTAAATAATATGTCATCATTGAGCACCAATATTGCTAACATGGCCGGCCATGTCAATGAGGAAACTCAAGCAGATTGGATCATCGATATAGGAGCTAATGAGCATATGACTGGTAATTATTCCCTCTTACATGGTGTTAAGTCTTTGTGTGCTTCTCCTAGTTCCGTGAGGTTGCCAAATGGTGATCAACTCCTCGTTAGTGATAAAGGATCTGTGGCTATTTCAGAAAACCTTTTTGTCCATGACGTGCTATTTGTTCCTAACTTTCGATACAACCTCCTCTTCGTTTCCAAGTTTACTAAATCCTATAACTGTTGTGTCACATTTTATCCCCATTGTTGCACATTTCAGGACCGCACAAGTGGGAAGATAATTTGGACTGGTAAGGAGAGCCATGGACTTTATTACTTCTCTACAGCATTGTCCCAGCCTTCCTTCATCCACCATAATACACCACAGTGCAACACCTTCATTTCTTGTACTTCTGTAAGTCATGATTTGTGGCATCAAAGACTAGGACACATGTCTTTATCTAGAATGCATTTGTTACCTTTTTTGTCGAAGCGATTAGATTTGTCTCACTGTGGGATTTGTCCAAAGTCGAAACAAACACGGTTAAGTTTTCCTAAGGCTAGTTTGTCTAAATCGTTTGGTTTGTTCGAATTAGTCCATATGGACATTTGGGGCCCTTTTAGAACACCAACCTATAATGGAGAAAAATATTTCCTCACAATTGTGGATGATTTTTCTCGAGGAACATGGATTTATCTTATGCAATCTAAGATGGACATTCTTCGGGTTTTAAGCCAGTTTGTTGCTATGGTTACCACACAATTTTCTTCCAAAATCAAAACAATTCGTATGGATAATGCTTCTAATTTCTTTAAGCATGAATGTGGTTCATTGTTTATGTCACTTGGGATTGTGCACCAAAGCTCATGTCCATATACTCCTCAACAAAATGGGGTGGTTGAAAGAAAGCATCGTCATATACTCGATTTAGCCCGAGCTTTATTTTTCCAATCATCCATTCCTCTTCGTTTCTGGGGAGATTGTGTTCTCACTGCGGTGTATCTTATAAACCGCACTCCCAGCCCACTTATTGCCAACAAAACTCCTTTTGAAGTCATTTTTAGCAAGCTCCCTTCCTATGATTTCTTAAGAGTATTTGGTTGCCTATGTTATGCGACGTCTCTACCTGTCAATCACAAATTCCCACAGACGGCGCCAATTGTTGTTTAACCAGAATTAACAATTTACTCAAGATGATTTCGATATCTAGCACACATGCAGCAATTCAAGAAAGCTTGGAATACACCGAAGATTACGTGGTTCGGCCTTTCGGCTTACGTCCACGGGAGAACAACCTGTTGCTTTTTATTTATCACAGCCAAGATACAAGAATGGAAATTACAGAGGAACCCTTTTCACACACTCTCACAGACACTTCTTTATACAAGTCTCTATTCTCGTGTATCTACACTTAGTCTTCTTCCCTCTTTATGACTGTAGGACCGTTCACTCTTGAATACCTCTCTTCTCTTTTTTTTTCTCTCCGAGAGCCACTATGATATGTATATATATATTGACCCAACTCAAGCTTTTCCTCCTTTACTTCTGGTACTCCTTGATTGTTGAGTGGTTGCAACCGTCAATAACTCCTTTCCACATCCTTGGCTCATCTCAGTCACCGGGCCCTCACGTGCCGATCATTTGGGAGACACTTCCCTCAACAGTTAAGGTAATAAAACATTGACAAAAACAGTGGTTTCACAGTTTCACTTCCACTTCTTCATTGAATTCAATAATATTAATACTTTACAGTGTACATAGATATATGCTAAAGACCATGTACAAGTGACTTTTGAGAAAATCCAGTTTTTGATGGTTGAGCTGCACTTCCAACGCTATTATCACTGCGAAAAACATAATAGCCGTTTATCCAATATCTCCTTATTCGATACTCTTGGTGGTATAGTCAAATAATTAAATGTTATTTATATGATCATATTAAACTAACATATGAAAAATGATACAATATTAACACGGAATAATGTAAAACAAAATTTGAATACCTTTCAATAGAAGCTGAAGATGGTACTCTGATCTTTCTCTGCACCAGATGCGACATATAAATTTGCTTTAGGCACTTAATATTACTGTGTCGTAATAATTTATAGATAAAGAAATAAATATTAAATGAGAACTCATATTAAATACATATAATTATCACAAATACTTAGGTAAATTATTAAATTACAAAAATGACATATATAAACTTAAGAAAAACTCAATGAATTAACTCTTTATGATTAATTTCACGAGTCATAAATGTATATAATAGAAACAAAATAAAAATCATTAAAATAAGGACGCATATATAATTGATTTTTGTAAAAAAAAATCAATTATAATTTAAATACTAACATATGTAATGAATAACCATGGGTGGATTGAGTAAAAATTAATCCACGAGCAAAATAAGAAAATTATAAGATTGTAGTGTTAGTATATGGGCTGTATTAATATATGTTGGGCAGCCCATATACTAAAATTGGTGTCCAGCCCAAGTTGGTGTATTGCTATTTTAGTTTTACGTATTTAGCTTTGGGAACACGTTTTCTCCCTCGTATTATAAATCCATGTACAGAACATTACAATGATTTTGAATTGAATCAATCTTTTCCCAATAGCGGTTATCAGTTTAACATGGTATCAGAGACAGAACGGGAATTCTGGTCGTGATCTTCACCGAAAATTCCCCGTCCGTAGTTCAAGTTCACAGCTGAATTTGTGCTCAATCGGTTGAGGTCGATGCGTATTTCCTCTTCTCTTTGTAAATTCGAGTGATTTGATTTCCTCCGAGCAGCTGTGTTCATGGCGAAAACACGAATTTCAATTATCCATTGTTCTTGCACCCGTCGGATGCTCCAGGTATGACTATTGTTACTGAGCAATTAACAGGGGTAGAAAATTATAGCGTATGGAGTCGCGCTATGCTGATAGCACTCCGAGCTAAAAATTAGATAGCATTTATTGATGGTACGTGTAAACGTCCAGCTATCGGGCATGTTACATTACATCAGTGGGAAAGATGTAATGCATTGGTGTTGTCATGGATCATAAATTCGGTTTCAAAAGATATATTTGGTGGAATTGTGTACTCCAGTGATGCTTCTGTGGTTTGGTCTGATTTAAAAGAACAATTCGACAAAATTAATGGCTCCAGGATCTTTTCTCTTCATCGAGAACTTGGACGATTGACTCAAGGAAATAAAACCATCTCGGTGTATTTTTGTAAGTTGAAACAGCTGTGGGATGAGTATAGCTCTTTGGTGACCTTACCATCATGTGAATGCGCTGCAGCACGACAGTACGTTGAGCATGATCAACAACAACGTTTATTGCAATTTTTGATGGGGCTTAATGATAGTTATATGCATGTTCGAAGCCAAATTTTGATGATGGTGCCTCTACCAACAGTTGGCCAGGCTTTTTCCTTGCTGTCTCAAGAAGAATCTCATCGCTTGCTATCTTCAGTTGAACACCCTGCTGCCGTTTTCTACTCAAGACAGGGGCGGGGTGATGAGCGAAGGAGAGATGTGCTTATATGTGAACACTGTGGATGGAATGGTCATGTTAAAGCCAATTGCTTTAAATTGGTAGGATATCCACCAGGACACAGGTTACATAAACCACAGCAAGGGAAAGAAAATTTTAAGCGTCCTAATAGAGATTTTGATAGGCCCAAAGTTGGTGCCATGGCTCACAATGCTGCTGGAAATGATAATGAATCACCGCCACAAACCACTGCAGGGGCTAAATCTAATTTTACACCAGCTCAATATGCTGAAATACTGAAGTTACTGGGCAGTACCAGCATGAATTCTTCAAACTCTAATGCTGTAAATAATATGTCATCATTGAGCACCAATATTGCTAACATGGCCGGCCATGTCAATGAGGAAACTCAAGCAGATTGGATCATCGATACAGGAGCTAATGAGCATATGACTGGTAATTATTCCCTCTTACATGGTGTTAAGTCTTTGTGTGCTTCTCCTAGTTCCGTGAGGTTGCCAAATGGTGATCAACTCCTCGTTAGTTATAAAGGATCTGTGGCTATTTAAGAAAACCTTTTTGTCCATGACGTGCTATTTGTTCCTAACTTTCGATACAACCTCCTCTCCGTTTCCAAGTTTACTAAATCCTATAGCTATTGTGTCACATTTTATCCCCATTGTTGCACATTTCAGGACCGCACAAGTGGGAAGATAATTTGGACTGGTAAGGAGAGCCATGGACTTTATTACTTCTCTACAGCATTGTCCCAGCCTTCCTTCATCCACCATAATACACCACAGTGTAACACCTTCATTTCTTGTACTTCTGTAAGTCATGATTTGTGGCATCAAAGACTAGGACACATGTCTTTATCTAGAATGCATTTGTTACCTTTTTTGTCGAAGCGATTAGATTTGTCTCACTGTGGGATTTGTCCAAAGTCGAAACAAACACGGTTAAGTTTTCCTAAGGCTAGTTTGTCTAAATCGTTTGGTTTGTTCGAATTAGTCCATATGGACATTTGGGGCCCTTTTAGAACACCAACCTATAATGGAGAAAAATATTTCCTCACAATTGTGGATGATTTTTCTCGAGGAACATGGATTTATCTTATGCAATCTAAGATGGACATTCTTCGGGTTTTAAGCCAGTTTGTTGCTATGGTTACCACACAATTTTCTTCCAAAATCAAAACAATTCGTACGGATAATGCTTCTAATTTCTTTAAGCATGAATGTGGTTCATTGTTTATGTCACTTGGGATTGTGCACCAAAGCTCATGTCCATATACTCTTCAACAAAATGGGGTGGTTGAAAGAAAGCATCGTCATATACTCGATTTAGCCCGAGCTTTATTTTTCCAATCATCCATTCCTCTTCGTTTCTGGGGAGATTGTGTTCTCACTGCGGTGTATCTTATAAACCGCACTCCCAGCCCACTTATTGCCAACAAAACTCCTTTTGAAGTCATTTTTAGCAAGCTCCCTTCCTATGATTTCTTAAGAGTATTTGGTTGCCTATGTTATGCGACGTCTCTACCTGTCAATCACAAATTCTCACCTCGAGCAAAGGCTTGCGTATTCTTAGGATATTCTGTTCTTCAAAAGGGATACAAGGTTATGGACCTTGACACCCAAAGATTCTTTATTTCCAGAGATGTTGTGTTTCATGAATCCTTTTTTCCATTTGCCACAACTTTTCAGCCCAGCTCCATTTTCCCTGAGTCCAGTCTGATTATTGAATGCTCTCCACTAGAAGACCTTAACTTGTCTAATATTACCGTCCCAGCTGATACATCTTTTCCTCCCTTACGAAGATCATCACGGTTTACTAAACCACCAAGTTGGACAAAGGATTTTTCTTGTCCTACTTTGTCTCAAGTCCCCACCACTTCCTGTACATACCCCATTTCCAACCATATCAATTACTCTCGATTTTCTTCATCCTATCAAAGTTTTCTCACAGAAATTTCTTCTATCACTGAGCCACGTTCTTATCACGAGGCAATCTCAGATCCTAGGTGGAAGCATGCAATGGATTTAGAACTCACAGCTCTTGACTCTAACCATACATGGGATGTCGTTGATTTACCTCCTTATGCCAAGCCTATTGGGTGTCGATGGGTATACAAACTGAAATTTTTACCTAATGGGAAAGTTGATAAGTTTAAAGCGCGTCTTGTTGCTAAGGGCTATACACAACAAGCGGGACTTGACTTTCATGACACATTCTCTCCTACGGCTAAGATCACTACCATCCGTTGTTTGTTGAGTACAGCTGCTATCCGTGGTTGGAATTTGTTTCAAATGGATGTTGCCAATGCTTTTCTTCAAGGTGATTTGGATGAAGAGATTTTTATACACCTTCCCCCTGGCTATCATGTTCAAGGGAAGAACCAGGTATGCCGTCTGCGCAAGTCACTCTATGGATTGAAGCAGGCCTCCCGCCAATGGAATCAAAAATTCGCTGCTGTAATGAGTGAAGCTGGTTTTGCACAATCACACCATGATCATTCCTTATTCATTCATCATGATGATCATGCCACCACTCTTCTAGTGGTTTACGTTGATGATATCGTCATTACGGGTAGTAGCATAGATGCCATTAATACTTTGAAGACATTTTTACATTCTAAGCTTGAGCTTCGGGACCTTGGACCATTGAAATATTTCTTGGGCATTGAAATAGCACGCTCAACCGCTGGGATATTTTTAAATCAGCGTAAGTATGCCTTGGATCTCATTGCTAGCAGCTGGAATTCTGGGAGCTAAATCATTTGATACCCCTACTGAACAACATCTCAAACTTACTTTTCATGAGTTTGATCTTTTGTTCACTTCTCAATCAATCAATGCCTCGGATGGCATGCTTGATGATCTCGACGCCTATAAGCGCTTAGTTGGCAGATTGATTTATCTGACCATTACCAGGCCCGACATCTGCTATGATGTTCAACGGTTGAGTCAATTTATGCATGCCCCCAAACGATCTCATATGGACGCTGCCATCCGCGTTGTCAAGTATCTCAAAGGCACTCCTGGTATGGGCATTCTTTTGTCTGCTAACAGTTCATTACACTTATCTGCCTATTGTGACTCGGATTGGGCATCTTGTCCCATGTCTCGTCGTTCACTTACTGGCTTTTGCATTAAATTGGGCGATTCCCTAGTGTCATGGCGTACAAAGAAACAAAGTGTCGTTTCCAGATCCTCAGCTGAGGCAGAATATAGAGCCATGGCCACTACCTCATGTGAGATTATTTGGATCCAAGGTTTGCTATCTGATATGGGGGTGCAGTTCACTAGTCCTACTGTCTTGTACTGTGATAACAATACTGCTCTACACATTGCCGCTAATCCTATGTTCCATGAACGCACCAAACATATTGACATCGATTGTCACCTCATCTGCGACAAGATCAAAGATGGATGCTTCAAGACAGCATATATTGCCTCTTCGCAGCAACTCGCGGATATCTTCACCAAAGGCTTAAGTGCTGATCAACATCATTTTCTCTTATCCAAGCTTGATGTCCACAACTTATTCCAAGCTTGAAGGGGGGGTGTTAGTATATGGGCTGTATTAATATATGTTGGGCAGCCCATATACTAAAGTTGGTGTCCAGCCCAAGTTGGTGTATCGCTATTTTAGCTTTACGTTTTTAGCTTTGGGAACACGTTTTCTCCCTCGTATTATAAATTCATGTACAGAACATTACAATGATTTTGAATTGAATCAATCTTTTCCCAATAGCGGTTATCAGTTTAACATGTAGAATATCGAGACCAAAAACCAAATCAATTAAAAACAACGCACAAATAGACAAGAAAATTACATTCAATAAAAATAAAACGGCACGATATATAATTCACCCGATTTGATAAACCTAACCTATCTGAGTTGAGCAATTTAATGATGGAAGAAATATTTTTTAAGAATATATAAAAAAAATTTAAAGGCCACTCCAATTGGGAGGCTCTAGGCAGTGAAACAGAGCAAATGTAATTCATGGGTCATGAATCCATGAAAAAGTATTACTTTTTATATTAAGAGTATTACTTTTTATTGTGAATATCGGTAGGGTTGATCCGTCTCACATATAAAGATTCGTAAGACCATCTCACAAGAAACTTGCTCAAAAGTTTACATCTTGTTAAATACTAAGGAATAAGTTGGAATAGCCCGCGGAGCTGTATTTTTAATCATCGAATTATTTTGTGTATGTGAAACTTTTACTAATAATTTGTTCGACAACAAAGTTAAGTAATAATAATAATAATAATATTAATAATAACAACAATAACAACAACAACAATAATAATAATAATAATATATTAACAAATCACTTTCCCTCGTTTCTCAAGTATTAAAAATAAAAACTGAATTATTATTAGATAATGTTTCACTGTAAATTTCAACTTAACTCAACAAATAAGATCTTTGGTATTTGTAGCTCTCAGCAAGTTTTAGCAGCACTTTTTTCTAATCAATTTGTTTTTGAAAAGATAGTAAACTTTAGTGGTGTTGTCGTATTTATATATTAAAACAAAAAATAAATTGCAAGTTTGATTTGTATATATACATGTGTGTGTCTTTTAGTAATTTTGATCATATATTTATCGGATTTCAATTTTTGTCTACTAATTTCATTATTTTGTAATTTTGGTCCCTTTTTTTTTACGTGTATTTATAGGTTTCCGATATGATGTCGACTTGTGTAACGATAATGGGCTATCCCGATATTGGGCTCTCTCGGGGGCCTTTTCTCGTCTTGGGTTTTCACTGGGGTTTTTTTCCTCACGGACTTTCCCATGCTGATAGCTCAATTGGTACCAAGATTGCTTTGCCAAGACCTATATATCCAGGAGGTGAGTTCGAATCCTGGGAAGGTAAAAGCTCCACTGCCTGGGCTGTAGAAGTCCTATGCGTAATGATCACGAGTGAGTGGTGTCGGGTCATTACAACCTGATTCGGACGTGACATTCATGTGTGAAATTAAAAAAAATGATCAAAATTGTCAAAAAAAAAGAAAAGTATATGACCGAAACTCAATTTTGAAAATACAAATGATCAAAATTATAAAGAAACAAACACATATATTTTAAAACGATGGGTAAGACCTATTTGAAGTTTTTTCTTCTTGTTATTTATTATTATTCTTTTTGAGGTAGTTTGAAAGGTGACACTGATGATAGCCCATGTGAATAAACTTAAAAGTCATTAGCATCAAAATTAAGTAATCAAAGAGTAATAACTCTTCTCTAACAAAAATAAAATAAATTCAATTATATTATCATAAAAATTCATCGTTATAGCTTAGCAATCGACTCATCGAACTCCATTAATATAGTGTGCAATTTGTCATTTTCATATGAACTAGAAATTGGTCCAAACACCGGAATAAATAAATATACAAGATAAAAATATAAGATAAAAATCTTTCACTAGATTCGACTGAAATATGTAATCCACGTCAAATATTGTTTAAACTAACTTCAAAATTTTACTTTTAAATAATGAGTAGGTCTCGTGTGAGACGGTCTCACGAATCTTATCTGTAAGACGGGTCAATCCTACCGATATTCACAATAAAAAGTAATACTCTTAGCATAAAAATTAATATTTTTTCATGGATGACCCAAATAAGAGACTCGTCTCACAAAATACGACCCGTGAAACCGCCTCACACAAGTTTTCGCAGTTCAATAATTTAGATGATCAGTATTGTTCATATCTAGAAGAAAAATGCTTTAAATTTATTCTTGATCTAGATTAGACAAGATGAGATTGAGTGGGAAGTGAAAACTCATGGATTTAAATGGATCGATGCCAATGAATATTTTTGCAGTCCAAAAGAAGTCAAAAATGGTATATGTCCCCATTGGAATGGAATTTATGTCAAATAGGAAAACTAGCACTTTTTAGACCAAAGTCAGCCAAAACACCATGGCAAGCAAACACTAAGCATGTACGAAGATTAAGACACATTTATTCTTGTTATATCTAACGTTTGGTTTGATTTCTCTAATAATTGGACTTAAAAAAAACAATTATGTTACATGTATATTTCAAATCATTATTTATATAAGAGATAATTTATTATCACATCGAACGAGTCAAGTCGTAACTTAATATGTAAATTGTACTCATTAAGTAGAGTTTTATGTAATTAACACAAAATAGAATGGTAACGTACACTAAAGAATTGTGTGAACGAAAGAAAACCACCCATCAACTTTTGAGTAGATCTCTTGTGAGACGGTCTCACGAATCTTTATCTGTGAGACGGATCAACCCTACCGATATTCACAATAAAAAATAATACTCTTAGCATAATACTTTTTCATGGATGACCCAAATAAGATATTCGTCTCACAAAATACTACACATGAGATCGTCTCAGCTCCGGATCTTTGTCTTCCTCGACAAAATTTCTGGATCTACCCTGTATAATGTTCTCACATTCTAAATACAAAAACAAAAGATTTAAACATCATTTATAATAAGAAACTTGGATTAGTATGGCAATGAAGGAGGATTTAACATTATTCAAAAGTAGAAAAGAAAAAGCATAAAATATCAGGCCAAAACAAACTTATGTGAATGTCCCTTTTAGGAAAGTCTTAAGCTATCACAGCCGATCATGTGCTAAAATGTATACTTTTTCAAAATCTTTGCATTGGAATTTAGCTGTATTCCCCACACCTTTGTGAAGTCACTAATTGGAAAGATGTTACTTAAGATTCCCCTTGTCTAATGTTATTTGGGCCTTATTTTATGCTATACATACCATTTTAGGAATAAAAATTTATATATTAACTCTATTTTTTTTAATTATAAATTGGGTTAAAAAAAATTTTTATCATGTAACAACTATATATTTCTTACATTTTCAATAGTAGAATAATTGATGAGATCGATTTGACACATCAAATAGATCAGATACATCTTCACAAC
Source organism: Primulina tabacum (assembly GCF_025594145.1). Taxonomy (NCBI): domain Eukaryota; kingdom Viridiplantae; phylum Streptophyta; class Magnoliopsida; order Lamiales; family Gesneriaceae; genus Primulina; species Primulina tabacum. The sequence goes on along the minus strand of NC_134552.1, from coordinate 6,650,025 downwards.
TCCAATTTTATTATCTCCAAACCATGCATGATCGATTAATTAATTTCTTGAAACTCAAAAACCAATATTAATAATAAGATAAAAACTTGTGTGAGACGGTCTCACAGGTCGTATTTTGTTGGACATATATCTTATTTGGGTCATCCATGAAAAAATATTACTTTTTATACTAAGAACATTACTTTTTATTGTGAAAATCGGTAAGGTTCACCCGTCTCACAGATAAAGATTCGTGAGACTGTCTCGAAAAAGACCTACGCTAATAATAATAACAATAATTTAAATAGGTGATGATGCATATATCTTGCAAAGATTCTAAATTTATAGATATATATGAAGCTATGGGGGAATGACAAGTGGAATCCCCACAAGTCCAATTGTGCTAGATGATAAGGTATTTTGTGTATTGGGAACTTTTTCTTCCCATGTTTAGGACCACGCACATCTCTCTCTTCTTTTTCCCACTTGATCTAATAACATGAAACAAATAAAAAATTGATACAAATAAAACAAATTAATCAACCTTTCCCTGTTAACTATGTCATTTTATTTCAAAAAAAAAAAAAATTCGATATTATTTTTGACTACATGTTTGGGTGCTTGAGACTTGTCAAAATCGCATAAATCTATGTTTTCCCAATCTAGACTTTTAGGACCAGAAAGAATCCATGTACTCTTTCTAAAATTATGAGTAAAAGCTGGCTACAATAAACCCTAAAAAGAAGTTTTTTTCCTTAAAAAGTTACCTAAGAAAATTGTAGTTACTCAGATCAATCGAAATTGTTCAACTCTTTTTACATTTTCTTGAAAACTACATGTTAACATGCAAGGGTTTTTATTTATGTTCGTGTTGTATATAACGTGACGAAATTATTATGAAATTTCAAGCTTCAAAATATGGGAGAATCTCCTTGTTAGATATGAAAGATCTACATCATCATCGAAAATTTTGAAAATTTCGCCGTGAGGACGAGAGCAAAATATTTTCAAATGTGTCAAAAAAAAATCTCTAGGAGTGAAGTTTTGGGTTTGTTTCAACCTGCCCGTGCAGGCACTGCCTGCACGGGCAATAACGGTAGGAGTGATCCGGGCCCACCTCCCTGTAAAAAAAAAATGACTCGGAAAAATCCGAGCCCTTGGATCGATCCCTGCGGGCACTGCCCGCAAGGGTAGGGTCCACCGAACCAGGAGTGAACTTGGATAGATAGATTTGGAATCCATGGATTTTGATTATAATTTTATTGTTTATAATGAAACAATAAATCAAATATTATTGGGTGGTTTTGAAATCCTAATTAACATGAAATATTATATAAACATGTTAAAATATTTGAAGTTTATAATCTTACTTCTCTAAACAATAAAAATACATTTGAAAATTGTCAAACTAAACATAATCCAGAATCCAGAGATATTATTTTCAAGTTCGTTGGATTTGATGTTAATTAATACTTGATATTAGTCAAAGTTGGACGATTGTAGCAGCTAGCCCATGCATTTTCAATAATATAAATAATTACTCAAAACTGAACAAGGGGAATTATTTTCAAAATAGTTTATAGTAATGTTGCTTTAATTTTTGCATGAAAGGGATGTTGCTCATAAATGTACATGAAATTAATTAAAATATTATAATGTATGTATCAGAAGTTAGTATTGTGCTCTGGTGTTTTCAACACGAGGGCACAACATGCAGCGGAAATTAATTATTAACACACAAATATAACTTTAATAAATTAAGACCAGATTTAAATGATGCACAAGTACGAATACTTGTGCGATGCCTCATAGCAAAAAATTCACTAGAAAAATATGTAAATCGTTTACACTAAAACAATACTAGTAAGATTAACAAAACTAAATTTCTTAACACTCCAAGGAATTAACATGCATCAAACACTCAAAGTAAATACTAGATGCATGAAACAAAAAGCGTGTTGCTTAAAACCAAACAAAAGAACACTCTTCAATCAACACTCTGCGTCGGTGTTGTTCTTGAGTGTTGCCAACACCAATCAGCAATACGGTAGGTCTGTGAATCAATCACACAAAGTCTTCACACAAAATCTTCAATACTGAACTTGTGTATGTTCAGCAAAACTCCAGCAGCTCTCCTGTGCTGCAAAGTGATCACCCGATCACACAAAAACGTCTCATCAAATTAGGCTCGGCTCTTGTATTTTTTTCTTCTATGCAAGAACTCCTCAGCCGATCCTCTCAAAAGCTCACACCAAAAGTCTCACACGAAAAGCTCCTGCAAAAGTGATCACAGATCACAGAAAAACTACAGAGCAAATATATGTTGGACTGTTATAATTTCTTCTATGTGAAAATCTCTCTAGTCCAATTCTCTCTTCTCCAAAAACTCTCATGCGGCTATGAAGTTCTTCATATATATCACCTTTGCTTGACCTAAAATTCATTCCTTAAAATAGTCATAGAAAATATAGAAATAATATTTTCATTAGAGATAACACTCTTTTAAACATGGATAAAATATCTTGGAGATAAAAATCATATTAAAAACAAATAATATAATATCTAGATATAAATTAATCAAGTTCTTATCATCTAGAAATAAATCAAGTAAGATATCATAATCTAGAAATAAATAAACCAAGATATTATCATTTAGAATTAAATCAAGTAAGATTTGATAATTTAGAAAGGACAAAATCTTAAATTGATAATATCAATTTAGCAAAATAATAAAAGAATAAAATATTCATTTCATTGCACTATCACATTCACAAACGAATGAAAGATATATAATCAAGATCCAATTTTAAGATATAAAAGACTAAAATCACAGAGAAAAACATAAGATCACATAAGCTGCAATTTTCCCTTATTTTTATATGGGTTTTCCCTTATTTTTATATGTAAAAGGAAGTGCATATATAGATGCATAGATGATAAGATAAATATTAATATAAAATTACAATTATTGGGTGCTGGAATATGTCGGCTTACCATTACGTCAATTGTGCTCAATTAGGAGCTTACAGCTACAGAAGGAAAGTTATTCTTTCCTGCACCAATTATTAGTTTCTAAGGTTCTTATTCCCAATCCTACTGCATGGAATTTTAGAATTTTCTTGCATGCAAACAGTAAATAACATTATTTTATTCATCCAAATTCTGGATCTATCACCTTTTGATTCCATGTTCACAAAATTCTGTTAATCAGATGTAAACTAAGTAAGCTTAATGTATGTTCTGATGCTTAGAACCCCTTAATGCCGCCTTTATTTCCAGTAATCTTGGACATTATTGTAAGCATACAAATGTATAATGTACTTCTTGCACTATATATAGATGTTCTAAGGTTGCCTTCAAATCATACAAAACTTTCTCTCAAATCCTTTTAGTTCCCTCTTCTTCTTCTTTCGCAAAGAACCCATTTTTTTCCATATGTTCGGAGTCTTGTAGGTGAGGAATACTCGTCCAACTTCCTCGAGTTCAAGGGCAAAACTGTAACATTTCGTATACCTCGCTCACGCACTTGCATGCATGCATGACACATTTTTAAACGAGTTTTTTACTTTAACGTGAGTCGTGCAGGTGAACTAAATTAAGTTCGATCTAGAACGAACATATCTCGAGTGCATTACATGAGATGATAGGGTGAAGAGGAGACGGTGACGTGTTGACAGAAGATAGAGAGCACAGATGAGGAGAATACATATAGTACTGTATCTCTCTCTTTGTGCTCTCTGTGCTTCTGTCATCATGCACCTTCTTTCCCTTTATCCTATTGTAATCAAGATTTTCGTAGACTAATTAGAGTCACGTGAAAATATTTATGAAAAATATGTGCATATTTATTTCTTTGCTATATTTCAAGATTATGGTAAGTATTTTCTGTGTGTATATATATGTTTGCATCTTAAGGGAGGTTGGGGATTGTTGACAGAAGATAGAGAGCACAGATGATGATGAAAGTGCACCAAGTTGGCACCTCACTCCTTTGTGCTTTCTAGTCTTCTGTCATCACACTTTAAGCCCCTCTTCATAGGGTTTCTCCGGTATCGTGTTAACGGGAAAAATATAATCTTGGTCATATAATTTGTCCATTTTCCATTTTAGTCCAAAAAAATTTCGATTTGCAGTTTTAATCCAAATAAACCGGTCTTTCTTTTATTTTTAATCCTTTTTCACTAAAATGCTGATGTACGTCACGTCAGCGATTTCCATACCGCAAAACTAAAATAGAAAATAAATAAATTACCAGAGCAAAATTGTAATTTTTCCTGTGTTAATGCTTAGTTATAATTCTCTGCTACATTAGGTTAGATAATGGAACAGTCATATTTGTTTGGGCCAAATTCTATAAACTTTGAGAAATTACAGTTTGGTGAAATAGATTTTTTTTTTTTTTTTTTATGGATTTATGATTTAATCCTCGTTATCCATTTTTTTTTTTGTTCTAGAACTGCTCATGTGTGTACCAAATAATTTTTTTTTGTTTTTATCTACAAAATAGTATTAAATATGGATCAATGTTCGACATCCGCCACATCTGATGAATCATTAATGGTGTGTTTGGTTGAGTGGACTAAATAAGATAGATTAATAGTCAAATATTTATCGTTAAAATTTTAAGTTGTTTTAATAATCATTTTGACCCGGTTTAAGATCCAATTTTATGGATAACTATTTGATTAATAAAATTGGATCTTAAACCGGGTCAAAATGATTATTAAAACATCTTAAAATTTTAACGATAAATATTTGACTATTAATCTATCCTTATTTAATCCACTCAACCAAACACACCCTAACAATTTAATTTATTTTTTTTATAATAAATGCAAGAATTCAGTTATTAGACAAAATTGTCATTATCGTTAGTTTTCTTGTATTACAAAATTTGATTTATCTTAAAAAAAACTCGTGCAAAATTTTGCATATCAGCAACTGAAAATTTAATACTTAAACTTTTCATGTGTAAAGATTTTATGGATGTAATAAGTTTATAAATACAATGAAGCTTTGATACACACGGTTGTTCTTGAAGAGAGCATTGAAGTTTTATGGGGGCGAATGGCCGGCTGGATTTAAGCCTTTCATTTCCTTCCAGCTTCAGCCATTGTGCCTTCAAATATCCTCTCTCTCGCCAATAATGCCTGCAAATTATGTCCTCGTTTAAATTTCTTGAACATTAATTTAACGTGGATCAAAATATTTGAAGAATACTGATTCAGCAGAAACCTGTCGTTTCCTATCCGTGGAGCATGTTAGAATAAATAACAGAAGGGCGAAACCAAGAACCGCTGCTGTGGGAAGTCCGGCGATATAATATGCCCCGAGATTCATATACGCCCCCCAAATGCTGCCACCCGCTTCCTCGTGCCACCCCTAGAACACGAAAAACGAAGTAGATTTTAAGTACTAGCTAGTTTATGAACGTGGGATATAGATTTCTCCAGAAATATTGTTTGATTTTGAATCGAAATCCATCTATATTATTGCAGAGTTGGCTTAAGTACTGCTTGTATGCAGTCCATGAATAACAAGAGACGGACAAAAGGAGTGATTTCTTGGAGATAATCCAGGACTTCCTATTCGTTACTGAAAGCATACCCCAAGACATGGCTGAAGCTAAGGAGAATCGAGCAAGCAATAACGGCCTCGGATAGTGAAAGAACCATTGCTGACCAGGTAAATGATCGAGCCCTGTCTGGACATCCTGATCCTAGCTCATTCGAAACTCGAGATGGGGTGGAAAAGGGAAAGGGAATGCAATGAGAATGGAAGTCGGGCACGGACCTTGAAGCAGCACAATCGAATATGGAATGAAGTAATGCAACCAAGCACAACCTGGCTTACAGGTTCCAAGCTTTTGGTATTGCTCTGCTCCAAAAGCTTGGCCAAACAAAGTCTCCAATGCACTAGCCATCCCAAACTGTTTGAATGAAAGTTCAAGATTTAAAACAATCATTTTGTACTTCGAAGCAATCATGTCATTGTAAATAATTTTATTCATGCCAGAGTAAAATTGCTTTGTAAGTTCTTTCCAGACTTTTAGTCACTAAATAATCAAAATTCGGTATTATTGTGATCAAGTTATAGGATGGCTTCAGTGAAAAAACAACTAAAATTTCCGAAATAAATCAAGATATACCGATTTTTAACAGCTCAAGTGACTAAAATCAGATACCAACTCAATGGAAAAATCTTGCAGCTTATTCTTCCTTCATAATATTGCATTTACATTTACTAGCTTTTCTAACAATTTTAATCTTCACAAATTAAGGGAACTTTCAATTAGTATTGAACGCAATCGAGCAAAGAAAGTAGATTAGCTGAGATGAAAATCATGACAAACCGTCGCTAATTAGCGACGATAACATAAACCGTAGTAGGCCATTTAAAGCAGGCTGAGGCTGGAGACTTTCGTAAAAGAGGTGACGATGGCGGCACCAGAGAGAGCCAGTTCGCCGAGATGGCCCACCGACATCATCGACTCAACTCGCGAGAGGTGCTGCGACAATAAAAACATACAAATTAATAATAATATCATTGTTATGATTGTAACGCATCCCCCCTTTTCTAAAAAACTATGCATTTGCTTGTCCTAGCATCATCGCTATTTTCAATTCAATTTTTCGCCCCTTTCAATGACATATTCTTTGATAATTGATTATACAAAAAGAACAAAATAAATTTTTAAAATAATTAACTGCTACAAAACTTTTATGATTTGGTGGTTATAGTAAACTCGGAAACATAAATCAAATAGGAGTAAACATTGTATCAAATGGTTTCACGTACCTATATTCATATTATATATCGATCTGTTCTATACATAACATCAAAAATGATATTTTTAACATGAAAAATATATCTGAATTGAGTAGAAAAATCATCTTACAAAATTAACTTGTGTACAAATCTCATATTAGTATTTACAATAAAATATGCATTTTCTCCAATACCATGCGAATTCAGAAACATGCATGCCACTCGTAGGGATTATCGTATTCCGCTAAAATAACAATACCCCCAAAAAAAAAAACGAATTTATATTAAAGATCAAGTTGCTTTAGTTTTGGAAATATCACATCCCTAGTATATATGAAATTTAAAATTTTAAAAAATCATATCCCTAGCACTAGAAAGATCAAGCTAATAAAAAAGACGCAAATAGATTCAAGCATGTTACCGTGGTGTGGCTGTAAAAAACAAGCGGCCACTCATAAAGAATATATCACCAAAAATCGAGATTATATAGCAGCCGCTGCTTCATTAAAGATCCTCGGTTGACACATGAAAGAAACTAGTTCACAATGTATAACACTAACAAATATGGCTGTGCAGCGTAGCGCAGCACACAACAAATATAGGAGCACAAAATGCAGGAAAATAATTTACTTATGCGTCAGGTACTTGCACATCGGTGACATGATCGGGTGAAGGACGCTTCTGTTCTTCGAATTCGTATGCTTCAGCAGCAGTAGAATCAAGTGCAGGGGATTGTTCTCCAGTTTCACCATTTTCGGGGTGAAAATTTATGGGAAATTTGGTAACTCTAGGTTTGTCAGTGAGTATATTTCTTTGGACTCTGTCAATCATGATTTTTTGGGGAGGCTCTTCTCGCAGCTGCTCATCATCATAATCGTTATTGACGTAATAGCCCACTCGAACAAATTCTTGACCCATATAAGAGCAGGTCAAGAGAAGCACTGTCACGCCTATTATGTCTTCTTCACGGATCTTGGAAGGGTCTGGGGGGTCTGCCTGGTATCGAAAAAAGAGCAAGATCCTAGTGAGCTACAGAAAAGTAGAGGATCTTTGAAATTATTGTTAAATGTCCTTACCTGCAAAATAAAACGATAGTTTCCTACATTGACTGGGCCGACAAGAACACTCTCTAAAAGCTGGTCATATGTTTCATCCTCGGCAGATCCGACATAAATGAGTTTCCACTCCAAATCTGTTAGATCTTTTGATGATTAGGATTGTACTGTTGAACCATGAACGTATGCATATTTATGGGAATTGAAGACATGAAAAGAATCTTACATAGGTAAAGAAAACAAAATTAAAAAGGAGATGATAGGGTGAAGTAATCATTGTACTATGCATGTACCTCAATCCTTTGTGAGTGATCCTAATCATGAAAAACACTTGGTACTAATGATTGTCACATGAATTAAAAACATTTAAATCATTAAGGTTGTCATGGGCTATTATTTAGTTCTTCAATCTAGAGGAATGTCCTGTTATGCTTTAGCCTTGATGAAACAAATCTAATCAAATAAATTCAAAATGTTTGGACAAATTATCAATGGAAAATTCATCGCCTATTTCAGAACAAAGGAGAATCGAGAAGAGGCACACTTGTAACTTTGACAAATCATTTTTTTATGATTGGATAACTAATCACAACTGCAATACCATCCACTAAATTTTTGCCTTATGTGGCTAACTAACAAACCACAGATGTTACCTTATGAAAAAGGATTCATTGTTCTGAAAGCTAATTACTGTATCCATAAGCAATTATTACTATTTTTCTTCCTCGAGGACAAAAAAGAGAAGATTATTTTCATCTCCAACATAGTCCCTGAAAAAATGAAACACGGTTCTCTGTGCTAATAATTGAAACACAAGAAAAGGAGCACAAGGCAATGAATAAAGTAATAAATTCATAATATAAATTTCCCACCACAATAGACTATGAAAACAAATTGACAAAGAAACACGATGAGATCCTTCCATGTTCACCACATGATCCACACATTAATTCCTAAGTCCCTGTCACATGTTCAGATTTCTGTGCCATGATTTTTCTTCATCGATCTACATGTTTGTCAAAAAATTTAGTCAGAAACTAGACTGCTATGGATACCACCACAACTTCAGGTAATCTGGGGATGATGCAAGTCTCGATTGCATTAACAGAATCAAATCACAGCCAACAGTAATGTCCCACTCACATACTTAGAGAAATGTCATTCATGCACCATAATTGTCTGTGCATGTGCAGTACATAGTTCGCGAATGGGACAAGCAGCTCAATATCACCACCAAATTGGAGATATGTGTCATTCACGTACGACATGGGAGTGTGCTCGACAGTAACTAGAAAGTTGAAGTCGTTCACAAGCCGCCAATAAAAGCAGTTACGACCCAATTTTCTTATCATAACTCATAAATATTAATATTAACTGAACAGGCGTGAGTCACATAGGTCCCCCACCCTAGACATAAATTTAAACATCGGTGATTCCGCAACATAAAAAAAAATCACCATTCTGTTTACTTACGTAGTTGATAAGACTAGTAAAATAATATTTAAGTTTGATTGCCTAGCATAAAACAAGAACCAAATTCTCTTAGGTTGCGCTTGGATTAATGTCCCGCTCACAACCTAAGAGAAATGCCATTCACAAACCCTAATTGTGTGTGCACGTGTAGTACATAGTTTGTGAAAGACAGAAGCAGCTCAATATTAGTATTACTATCAATTTGGACAAATACAAGTGTCTTCATGTACCACATGGGAGCGTGGTCAGCAGTAAATAGAAAGTTAAAGTTGTTCACAAGCCGCCAATAACAGCAGTTGTGACCCGATTTTCTAATCATAAGTCATTATTAACTGGACAGGTGTGGGGTCACATTGGGCCCTCACTCTAGACATAAATTTAAACAGCAGTAAATCTGTAACACAAAAAACTACGAAGTCCGCCATTCTGTTTACCTCCATAAGTGATAAGACTAGCAAAATGATATTCAAGATCGACTGCCTAGCATAAAACAAGAAATAAATTCTCTTACTCTATCCAGGATTAACCAAATATAGTTTTCAGTCTCACAAAACCCGCTTTCTTGCCATTCAAAAAAATCTAAATGCACAAGAGTACTGTAGTACACACTGCCGGATTCTGTTTGCAATTCATTCCCCAAGGAGTAAAGGCAGCAATCTCAATTTTGCACCGTCAAATAAATTGAAATCACCACAAAACAGTATTCATGGTAAGGTGGTTAGCACGTATCCCATCAGCAGGACGTATGCTGGAAGAGAATTATTACTGCCCCAAGGATCAATTCAACATCAATCCACCCATTCTTACTCTCAATGTGAACCATTGGGTCTACAAGCCAAAATTCAAGCTCCATAGACCTCTGACTAAAGTCATCAACCCACAACTGTGATTTCAATTCAAAATTCATTAGGAGCACTTGGTTTGAACAAACCCTAGAACACAATATTTACCTGCGTAACCCTCGTAATGCAATTTCTTTATAAATTATAAACAGGTTTACACCATTTTCAGTTACATTCGTAATTACAAGAAGAAAGGTAATTCATTTCTAATCCAAAAAGCTCCAGAAACACCAATGCCATGAAACCCAATACCGAAATAACAAACTAAACCCTAAATACTAACAGAACAAAAAATCTACGGATAAATCACCAGGCCGCCGAGGCAGTAAGAAACGCGAAGAAGGGTTAATCGAGGTATTATTACCGTCTTTGAGAGCCGTGACACATTCGTAGGAGATCTCGAAGCTGAAAGGGGTCAAAAACGACGCCGGATTGTCCAGCACCGCCACGTTCGTGATGTTCACCGCACTCATTATACCAAAACTGGAGATTCCACTTTAGTCATAAGGGCTAGAGCTCCTCAAATACTAAGAGGGAACCGCAGGGAACGAAAACTTAATGGAACAGCAGATGGTGAGAAGTGAGATGAGCGAAAGCACCAAGATTTCGAAGGAGTAGAAAGGTTCGAATGAGAAGAACCGTACGGGATTTTAGGAAATAGCACCGAAGGGAAAATGCTCGCAGTTTTTTGGGGTATTTCGTTGCGTTCTTGGTAGCTTTTATAGTGGTTACCGGCGAGAGTTGAATAGACCGGGTGTAGCCGGTAACAGATATTGGCGGGAGTTTCTTGTGTTCGGGCTTGCTTTCATTTTAATTATTGGGCTTACTTGATGAATTCGCATATTGGGCCGAAGCCTGTATAGTTCTTTTGAAATAGGGTTGACGTGGGATTGTAATTGGGTCGGGTTTCAATTCTTGATTCGGACGAACGAGTCAAATGAATATTTAATAATATATATGAGATTCAATATAATCACATATATATTGATAAACGTTTACTTTTAGATGGATTTTTGAGGTAATGTCCTGAAGATAACATCTATGTATTCTCAAATTAGAGACAAAAATTTGTGTGAGACGGTCTCACGGGTCGTAATTTGGAGACATATATCTTATTTGGGTCATCTATGAAAAAATATTACTTTTTATGCTAAGAGTATTGCTTTTTATTATGAATATCGGTATGGTTGACCCGTCTCATATATAAAGATTCGTGAGACCGTCTTACAAGAGACATACTTTAAATTAGATTACTAGAAGCCTTTAATCTATATCTATGTATAATCTATATATTATTGCTATTGTTATATTTATAAAAATGCGGACGAAGAGTAACGTTTTTTTATCATAAAATATGACAAGAACCTTATTCTATATAAATCAAAAGACACCAAAATTATAAATTTGTAAATTTACTACATGATTAGGAGATATATTGTTAGTAATGAATTTACAAGGAGCCATAAAATTCCATATATAAGTGGAAATTTCGGTCATTAATTTACTGAGCATACTCAAACATATTTTTCTGGTTAATTATGTCTAATTCATAATTAAATTTTTGTTTTTGAGAGTAGTTCAAGATTCTCAAGGCTCAGTCCAGGTGTGCATAATTAGGCACTCAGGATCGGTGAAAGGAGCGGAGTTAACTGCTATTATATATGGTATGAATTTTTACTTGCAACATAGTTTTATATGTATATGCATACTCTCACTCTACTCAAGCAATTGACGCCATCAATGTACTAGCGCTGGAAATTCAAACTCTTGTGAAATCTAACACCTTCGTTTCGCTTAAACATATGAGAAAGACGACAAATAGAGTGACTTGCGAGCTATTGTGTTGTCATACTATGTAAAATGGGTTAATGGAGACAACCATTTTATTTGAAGACAATTTGTGTTACAAACTTATATATTCTACTGTATGTTGTCTGAAATGTTGTAACATTAAGCATAACACTTAATTCTGATAAACGCAACTTTACAGTTTCATACGATCTTACTTGTTTTGTTGTTAAACAAAATACATCTCATACCTTGCAATGGGAAACATATAATTCAAACTTACTATTTGAACTCAACACCATACTTGCCTTTTTTGTTTTTTTGTTTTTTGAAGCATCACGCTTCTATTACATTGTCATAATCACATTACATGCTTACCAGAACAATTCTTGTCTGTAGGGTAAGCTTCTTGAGTCTAGTTCTTGCTTTAAACTTATCATAGTTTTTAATCTTCATCATGAATAATAGTAATAACTTTTACTTTTGGTCCTCATCAAGCTATTTGTTCAAAAGCATTATTGCAACTATGTAGTGTGATTTCCGTGAAATTGCTACGTCTGAACGGATCCAAACCCATCTCAGAATTGACCCTAGCGCAATAAGACACAGGCCTCGTTGGGATCAAGTGTCGAGCTACCGAGCCCAGAAGTCAAAAATCATATGTCCGAGCCCATGAATCTCTAATAAGACCGATCTATTCAACACTGTTTACTGTGAAAGAATATTTTATTTTATAGATATGAGATAAATATAAACAATGTGTATCCGGTCTCTTATACTTATATTTCTTTTTAGAGTTTGGAATTCAAAGATCTAAAATGTATCTATGAGATAAATTATTAGGTATATAAAAAATATATATTAAAATTTGTATAAAATATTCCGAGAGAAAGAGTACATCATATCATATCTTATCATATTATTTATGAAAAACAAAAAAGGAAGATTGCCATTTTAATCACACGATGGAGTGCTCTTTTATCTCAGAATGAGAAATGCTACCAACAAGCTATTTAATTAATTTATCTACCGCAAAAAAGACCATTCCATTTCACGTAAAGTTGAGATTTCAGTTGGACATTATTTGCAATCATATGTTTGCAACAAATTGTACCAAAGTGTGTGGCCAACGAAAACTTGTGGAGTATGTCTATTCTGAGATGGTCTAACGAATTTTTATATGTGAAACGAGTCAACCCTACCGATATTCACAATAAAAAGTAATATTTTTTCATGGATGACCCAAATAAGATATTTGTCTCACAAAATACGACCCATGAGACCGTCTCCCGTAAATTTTTGCCAAACTTGTGGATAACAAATGTTTTGGCTCCAACAATATCAAAATTTATAAGTAAATCAAAATTTTCTCTGATCTATCTTTTATGCACAGTTCGAAATACCCGTAAAATGTATATATACATTGTTTTATTTATTATTACAATTATTATCATTACGATGCAGATATAAATTTAAATTAGTTAACCAAATAAAATAAATATTTTTGTAAAATTAGTAAGAATTAAGAGTGAGAATTACAACCAAATATGCTCTTATTGAGTGGAATGTCTTTTTAAAGTTATTTATGGTTAAGATTTGTGAGTAAAATCAACCATAAATAAATAATTCTTCTACCTAATCCAATTCCAAAAATATACCTATCGTTAAGTGTAACATCATTTTCATGAAATTAAAATATTCCATATTTAATTAATTTAAAACAGAATGATGGCAATATCGATTCATTTAAATATGATTCCTTATTAATAAACCGAGGAAGTCTTACTCAAAAAATGGAATTTAAGTCATTTGACTTTTAAAGATAACATAAAATTTAATTTGAATTTATTTTTTTGGATCTTCTTATTTTTAATTTTTATTTTTATTTTTATTTTAATTTTTTTTGCAAGAATGTCAAATCCCTGCCAAAGTTTTAACGATATACTCTATAGTTGAGGATAATTAATATTGATTCACAGATTTTATTGATTAAAAGTAATTGAGATAATTTCATGAATCAATTTTGTGAAATATATCTTATATCAACAGTCAAATAATGAAAAAATATTATTGTATATAACAAAAATATTAATCAGATTGACTCGTCTAAAAAATATATAGATCGTTGCAAAAACTTGTGTGAGACGGTCTCACGGATCGTTTTGTGAGACGAATCTCTTATTTGGGTCATTCATGAAAAATATTACTTTTTATTCTAAGATTATTATTTTCGTATTGAGACTTGCTCTAACCTTGTGAGTCACATTTTTTATATTTGAAATACTACCGTAAATACAAAACCAACCATCTAATTTCATCCCATATTTTTTGATATTATCCATACTGAAACTTCGGATTGACCGTTTTACCCCTCCAAACACTTTATATACTCCCACAAACTTAACATTTCCTCAATTCTCTTTCGTAAAAATATGGAATATTTTTTTTAATCCAAACACCAAATCTCAAATGGGAAATTACACTTCTTGCACCCTACCAGACCCGGTGGCCAAGTACTCAACCAGGGGCACTAAAGTCATTCTTCCTTGCGGCGAACTCCGGCGAATACACGAGCTCACGAAGGCCGCCGAGCTAATGGTGGAGACGCCGAATTACTTCCTGGTTAACGCCGAATCCCTGCGGGTCGGGAGACGCTTTTCGGCCCTGAACGCCGATGAAGACCTCGAAATGGGAAACACCTACGTTTTCTTCCCGATGAAACGGCTGAACTCGGCGGCGACGGCGGCGGACATGGACAAGCTTTCCGCGGCGGCGAATCCCGCCACGAAAAGGGTCGGCGTGAGGATCTTGCCGGAATGCGGCGAGGCCGCCTCGCAGCATGTTGTGGAGAGTGTCGAAAAAGTTTCTCCACCGAAGATGGATTTGGATGATTTCCAACAATTTTCGGCGCTGGAAATGAAGCACCGATTGTCGGTTTGCTGCCGGTCGAAGAAGCCTTTGCTGGAGACTATTATGGAAGAACCGGCCAGTTTTAGGCGATGCTAATGGCAGGCAAAATTTTGGCCATTTGATTTTTATATTTTTGCCGATTATATTTTAAGATTTTTTTGGCAAAGATTTGGACTTCTTATTTTTATTTCTTTTCCCAAAAAACTAATATGTGATGGGAAGTATAAAAGTTGTGTACTTTAAATTTAAGTACAAGCAAAGTGTTCATTTGAGAATTTTATAGTTTTGATGATATTTTTATAAATAAATTGAAAAATAATGAATTAATTTTAAGAGTAAAATAATAATTAATGACACATGTAGGTACATTTAAATTTTATGGTGGTAAAGTTTATTATGAATAAAACACTCGAGATTCATGCTGACAGCCTGACACAAATCAAGTAAGATTATTTGATGTAATGTTTGGGGTTTTTTTATTCTTAAATATCTACTTTATTTTTAAATATACTTTTCTTATATTTAGATATTTTAACATGATTATCATTTTATATTTATTTATTTTATTTGTTTCAAAAAAAAATTAATGTAATATTTATTTCATCTCTATATATGTCTTCAAATGAAAAATAAAATTATACAAAACTAGTATTATCTAAAAAAGAACTTTCTTGAATTTAGGATTAAGATTACTTTAATTTAAATTATAGAATTAATTTGAGTATTAATTTTATTAAATTATTGTCGACTAAATTCAAATCTTGAATATTATTTTGCTTATTTTTTGTAACTTTTTTAACTAATATTTTATATTTTTTTCTTTACGATTCCTTATCAAACATTAGAAAATTATATTTCAAATCACTTTAGTTCATACGCTTATAATTTGAAAAAAAAAAAATGACACTAAGAAAAACGAGTTACAATATCAAATTCGAAGTTCTTTTTCAATTAGTTAAAATCTTGCAGCCATGGACTACGTGAAATATTGCTCATCGGTAAATAATATAATTATAATAATAGTGTATGATGTTAATATTATTATAATAATATGTGTATGATGTTGTTTATGCTCTTCTGTAATTAATTTAATTTATATTTAAATTATATAATATCATAATTATAAAAATTAATAAATGATCATAGTGCAATTTAGAAGAGACGATTTATAAAATAAGTTGAATACCTCTCGCTTAATATAATATATAAATAGATAATATATATTTAATATTGAAAAAATTGAAAACCAGAACAATCACTGTTATATTTGTTAAAATGTATATGGAATATGTTTATTTCCATAATATGTACCAGTGATCTTTACGTACATTTTAATTTTAAATCATTTAATTTAAAGAAAAATAAAATATTATTTTTTTAATGATAAATAGACATTCGTTCAATAATAGATTGAGCAAAATACAATAAGATCACCGATACATGTTGGTGTCTATAACCAAACAAAATGACTAACATAAAAATGAGAATACTAACTATATGTGCAATTTTTTTGCTTGTCTACGAGTAAAATGAACTGAGAAACCTGGGTTTGTAGCTACAATGTCTCTACATCTATCCATTATGTCTCTAAACTATGTTCTATCAGCAGTTGTTTCTGTCGTAGCATGGTGGACTGTCAGCGCATCCACCTCAAAGATGACATTTGAATAATCTGAATTGTGGATCCAAGACAGAGCTTCCAACAGGCCTATTGCTTCTCCTTCTTTGACACAACTAAGTCCTTTGATCAAGTTAGTTCTCGCCATAAGAAATCTTCCTTCATCATCATCTCGCACCACTATACTCATCCCGACAGATTTTATGTCATCGAAAAAGACTGCGTCGCGTCAATATTATTCTTCTTCAACTTGCATATATTTTAAATATCTTTCAAAATATTTTAATCATTTTCTAAGAAACATTATTTTGAATGTCTTCCCCTTAAATTAAAAATCATACTCGATTTAATTAATTGATTCTCAATATTTCAAAGACCGAGTTACGATTATCTCTCAGTCGATTCTAACATACATATATATATATATATATATATATATATATATATATATATATATATATATAATATTTCACATTTCATCAAATATTTATTTTCTTAAAAAATACCAGAAACATTACATAACCCAATGTTCTTCTATCCTTCTATGAATTATTTTTATTTCCCGAAAACATAAATATAAATATTACATTGATGATTTTTTTTCAAAACATTTTCATCTTACTTTCATATATTATAAATGCCATCATAATTTCATAATCAAATTACCATCAATCTAAAAAAAAAAAAATCAATTTTATATTTTCAGATTTTAAGCTGATCATATAATAACTAAAGATTAAATAATTCAATACGTTCGGAACTCTTAACATTGTCTCCGATTCAGAGTAGAGAATTTCTCATTCTCAAAATATAATCAAACATCATATTTCCCGATTTAATTTTCAAAAACACATAAAAACAACACTAAATACATATGCTAAACTGTTCGAAATATATTATGTTCAAAATAAGATGACTTATTTAAAGAACAACGGCTCCACACTTCATCGTTACTTTCTCAAAATGCAATTCGAAGATCATAACAGGCGGAAAAGTAGTCATTAAAGAGAGGGGAGTGGACATAAAATTCCTACATCGGTCAGAATCATTCGCATGCACACGACGATGAAAGAGTGCACTAGTACTACCTACTATACCGATAGAAGCCAACCGAATTGCTCGAACAGCAACCAGAAATACGGACAGATTCCTACCAAGGTGCTACACGGAAAGCTTGGATTCAGGCAACAAAACCTGCATTTGAGCGAAAAAGGCGAGTATCCAAATGAAGCACAAAATTTCAAATGTCATCTTTGAGGTAAAACTTGTCGCAAGAACTTGATTTCGAAATATAAATTTTCCTTTACAGAAATGGAATCTTGAAATGAACACTTCTACTTGATCATAGACAAGAAGTCAAGAACCAACGTTCACTAATTGGTCTCATAGCTTATGCTAGGAATTTAAATAACAGCATACAAAGACGCACCTTGCAGAGATATAGAGTGACCGTTTTGTTGGGTGGTCACTGGAAAAGCAGGGACTTGATTCTGAGTAACCATGACAACCGTTGACCTGCATTTGATTGATATAACTTATAACGAACAAGGATAGGAGAAAAAGAATTAATCGGTGCATCTCACGAGTAAAAGAAGTAATACAAGGATAGAGTCATGGAGGTAAAAGAATTCAGAACAGACAGCAGAGAAACCACAATTTCATCGTCATAAAAACAACAATAAGATGCTCCAACTATAACTGTACAAATGCCTCCACAAGGGGAATGTACCATTTCAACTCAAACAAAGGTGAACTCGCTCAACACTCCATGAAAATTGTATCTGTTCCACCAAAATCCCAAAACACAATAAGAAATATCAAAAGGAGGCATGAATTATCAGGGGAGAATATCTGTCTCTTGAAATCTCATGGGTAAATTACATAAGCTTAAACGCAGCGACACATCATTTTTTGCTAGACGGACCTTACCATGGCGAAAAGCAACAAAATGAAAGGCACTGCAACAACATTGTATTGCCAAGTATAATAGCAACAAAACGGAAGTAATTGAAGGTTGGATCATGGAGAGGTCAAAAGGTAGGTCATCTTAATTATGAGCATAAAAAAGGTTTACAGTTTACTTCAAGAATAATAATGTGTTAATATGATGCTTGCAATCGCCTAAAAACATAAAACACCGATGTCAAGTATAATAGGCAAAGCTCTGTATTATAGCACCTACAAAACAAGCAAGCCCAATAACATAGAAAGTTTAGCTTCATTTTCCAAAATTAATTTATTTGGTGTCACTACTTACGGAGACTGATGAAGCAAATTTTTTCTAGTCTTCTTGTTTCTACGACGCTTTTTCCCAGACGTGGAGCACACAGGAGGACTTCCTGAAGCTTGCTCTATAGTTGAAGGCACAAATATAATTGGAGGAGTAGCAGCCTCCACTGAAGAAATTAGTTTTGGCTTTTTGAACAAATGGAGGGACTGATGTGTTGATTGAGAACGAGAAGGTTGTTCTGAGGCTGATTCTGAATGTGCCAATTGAATAGAAGGGAATGGAGCAAAGCTAGGCTGTTGAATTGCAGCCAAAATATCTTTAATAGCACATACACCAACATCAACTTCTTTAGTCGAAGTAAAGGAGACAAGTGCACTGTCCAATGGTGCAACTTCAGTAGCCACTGGGCCCAAATGTATATTGGGTGAATCCTTTATAATGCATGCCTGCATATTCACTGGATTCTCAACCATGCACGCCTGCGTATTCGCTGGATTCTCAACCATGCATGCCTGCGTACTCGCTGGATTCTCAACCATGCATGCCTGCGTACTCGCTGGATTCTTAATAACGCATGCTGGGATACTTGGTGAAGCCTTAACAATACATGCTGGCATGACAGATGTATCCTTAGTGATGCAAGTCGGCGTGATGGATGGATCCTTAGTGAAGCATTCTGGGACGTTGGATGAAAACTTGTTAACAACGCAGTTTGGGATGTTGGATGATTCCATAACAGGGGATGCCTGGATGCTGGATGAATCCATAACAGGAGATGCCCAGATGATGGATGAATCCATAACAGGGGATGCCCGGATGATGGATGAATCCTTTGCTAGTTTTAATGCATTATGAAACTTGAATTTTGACTTGACTATCACAGACATGGTAGTTCCAGCCTCAGACACTGTAAAAAAGATTATCTTGTCAGTGCCATGATCTAGAAATAAACTATTACACAAGCTTCGATGTGGCAGCAATATCTTAGTTCACTAAAAATAATCAGGAAAAAACCTAAAATTGATAGAATAGCTGATCGTGCTGCCAATTGCTCAGCCTCCTTCTTAGTTCTAGCAGCATCTCCAGAGAACGTAACTCCATTTAATTGTAATGAGGACACAAATATTGGTACATGTGCCTTTGACTCATTTGTGACATAAGTTGGTATCTTCATATTCATCTTCACAGCATACTCGTTAAGAATAGCCTTGCAAAAGTGTAAATCCTGAACAAACAAATCTCAACAAAGAGTGAATCTCCAAACATCAGCAAGAATCAAGCCATACGAGTTAACGACGCATCAAACCAGGAATAAAATAAATAAGTTCTACCTCAATGACGTCAAATACACATCATAGCAAATCAAGGTTATTGAAACTGTTAAACAAAAGAATCCTGAAACGATGTGCCAAACCTCAAGTATAAGAGAACGTCCTTCAGCCTTCAATTTCTCCAGAAGGCCAATGAATGCATGCTTGGCAGCATCGTGCTCTGCCACTTTTCTACTTGAAAATGTATTTGGTGATGTATACCATATGCCATCGACCAACACTTGGGATCTAAACTGGAGCGCATGTGGAGGTCCTTCATTAAGAGTTTGATAAACGGGGAGTTGTGCACAAGCTCTTTGTGCATATTCTTGTAGCCGAGACTTTTCAGTAGGGATGCCTACATATTAGGCAGGATCAGTATGGCAAAACTCTACTAGGGTATGTAATGTACTGCGCTAAAAATCATAGTCACATTGCGCATGTAATGATGCATGGACACTCTGTATAGCCACTAGTTAACGATATAAGAAAGATACAAAAAACAGAAAGAGGTATAATAATACAAGAAATAGATAATATATAGTTACATGACTTGAGTGTTGACCTAAACCTTGAAAAAAGAGGTAAGAAAATCTGCAGAAAACTTTTTAAGCTCGAGGAGTAATAGATAATATATAGTTACATGACTTGAGTCTTGACCTAAACCTTGAAAAAAGAAGGCAAGAAAATCTGCAGAAAACTTTTTAAGCCCGAGGAGTTAGACTATGGTAGCTCACGTAAGCAAAGTAATTCAAGATTCAATAATCAAAACACAAGTTGATTAACCCATGTTAAATACAACCTAGATTTCATTTAAAGTGCTATCTAATAGATGTGAGGCAGTAAACCAATTCAATCACCGACAGTTTTCAGAAGATTAAAATTGAGCATGAATTTCAATGAAATATAATAGGAACCAAACCAAAAATTTAGCACATAATATCAGGTCCAACAAGATACTTCACACGATTCTAACTTTAAAAACGAATTGCTCTTTCCGTGTCAACCATGTGTAAAACATTACCAGAAGTTCAAAGATCCGCCGACAATAGGCAAGTACATGTGATTCTGTACAAACAACGGGACTAGCCAAACTTTCATGTCCTAACATACAACAAATCTATGCAAACTTCCTAAAATCTAATAAAAATCAACGCCTTCTGACCTCAAAGAACTAGAAGAGCGTATAAAAAAACACTAAATTGGCGACAACAAAACAGAAACCATTGGAAAATTGGATATTTTTTTATGAATACAGAGCGAAGACACGATGCATCTTATTTTAAGAGAAACAGTTTTTGTGTGTTTTTACAAAAAGCATACATTCCAAAAATCTTACTACGATTCAACCTTGAGGACTCAGTTCAACAACGAAGAGAGCGGAAAACGGAAATAATAAACGCTTAACTTCTTCTCTGATAATGTGGTAAGTACAGAGAAACCCAATATTGAAAACACAAAAAGAATAATTAATAAACCCATATGACTATTCAAGGTAAATTCTACCAAATAAAGGCCTTGAATAATGAACTGACAGGTGAAAAATCGACCATAGATGCTCAAGACTGGGCTTCGGTCGAAAAAAAATTAAAACTCCAAACAAACAAAGAACTGCTACTTACTAAACTCGAAACAAAAAAAACGAAACAACCCAAATCGAATCTTGAGCCGAAAACAGTGATACAGTTATCCAAAACAAGCAAAGATAAAGAAAACCAAAGCTCAAACAAATTTAGGCCGATTTGCCATCGCTCAAACGTAAGCAACATTAAAAGAAAAAACCCACAAAAATAGAATTTATAACCCAATTATTCAAAAATAGCAAACAACGGAGGAGAAGAGGGAGATACGAAAACGGATTTTTACCCTGAAGATGCTCTGGCGAAGCCATTTTTGCTGATGCAATACGTGCAGTACTTTAGAATCTGGTGGGATTGCGCAGGCTTCTTTTAGGGTTTCATGACACTCGAAAGTTTCATTTATTCATGAACAATTTTGACTCCATAAATTTACTTTATTTATTATTTTTTCTCCTCTTTTTTTCGGTTGGACTTCACCTTTAACAGGTAAATTTAATAATTATATTAACGATTTTTTTTTTTAGATATGAGTATATTAAAATTAAATAAAATATTATTTTATTTAAAATAATTTTTTATATATACAATATGTTATTTTGTGCAGTTGTTTGTTTCTCGTGATAATACTATATATATAATATTATAAATTTTAAATATTAAACTCTAATATGGCATATTATATATTAGATGAGATTAGTATTTTATATGGGGAAAAAGCATTGTGTTAATTAATGTAAAATTTTGTGTTACACTAATAATTAATTGTTACGTGTTAGAGTTTTTATTAGTGTGATAATTTATTAAGTAAATTAAATTTGATATGTGACAGTCAGTCGTTGATATTACATAGAATATTATATGAATTCTTGTATAAGAAAATTTTCTTTTGGAAAAATATTTAAAAACACAGTAAAAAAAGATAATCGTTATGTGACGATCTTCATTAAAAATAGTAAAATAATAGAAATAAAAATACCCCAAAAATTAAATTATTTGTTAAGTAACCAAATATTAAATTTTAAAATCATTATATAATATTCGAGAAAATAGTTGAAAAAAAATTACTAACAAATTATTCTACTAAATATAAATAATATTATACAAATTTTGGTATTCGAAAATATAATCGTGAGCGGCAGGATTCGAACCTGCGCGGGCAAAGCCCACATGATTTCTAGTCATGCCCGATAACCACTCCGGCACGCCCACCTTTTGTTGAAACTTTTACAATATAAATATATATCTTAAAATCGAATTTAGTCTTATTTGTCGAATGCATGTGCTCGATATTTGTGCTAGCGGCTGACAAAGCGTCATTGTTCTGCCTTTTCGAATTCTGACTCTTACAATCATTTTTTCTCATTATGTTGTTTGATATGTTTATTGAAATTGAAATCTATTAATATTATTAATAATTTTTATAATAGAGTTAAAAATGGTGTTTAAATCTGTTTTTGGTCTCTTTTAATTTTATCTTTTTGTGATATCAATATTGTTACACTTTTATTTTTATTTATTTTTAAAAATTACAACAATTGAAATAACACTCTAGTCTCTCGATAATTTGTCAAATTTTATTTTAGTCCCTCGATAATTATAAAAAAAACTGTACACACACGAACTATGTGTGCAAAATAACTAATATATAGAATGGTTGTGTGTCATATCAATGATTTGAAAAGTATATCATATTTTAGATCAATAATAAATTTAATTAACCAAAAAAATTATATATTGAATGTTACAATGTAATTGACGTAAATATAAAATATGATATATTATATATATATTTAACATTATTATTATTATCTTGTTAATCCTCCCAAAGTACTATAATTGGGACAATTTTGTGATCACTTGATTATTGATAAAGTATCGAGTGAAGCAATCGGACATAACATAATAGTAAGTTTCACGCACAACATATAAAGAAGAAGGAATTGAGATATTCAAATTACTATTCGTGCTTGTTATCTGTCTTCTTGCAATATTTTCTTTTTTTTATGATAGACTGCCCTATTAATGTTTCCACGTGAAAAATAGAATTTTACTCTGAAATCTCTTAGGTTGTATTTGAGATATAAATCTAAAATACATGGATTTCTATTATACTTTATTGTTAATAGAGAAATAAAATATCAAATATTAAATATATATCTTACTTATTTATATAAAGTAAAATTAATTTTAAATTCTTCCATTATTGATTGAACTATGAATTCATTCTAATTAATATGAAATGTTATATAAACATGCATGAGATGAATTTGAAGTTTATGATCTTTATTATCTAAAACAACAAAAATTTATTTGAAATTCATAAATTTGAAATATATCAATTTAAATGCAACCTTACTGTCTTTCATCAGTTGTTCACTCTGAACATGCCTAGACTATTATGTTTTAGAGTTCTTCACATGTATTGCTTGAGTGCACCAGTTATATCTAGTATACTCAATCCCATGTTGTTCTTATGGGCGCTTCATGTGTTATGGATGTTTTACACTTTATTATTTAAAATGTGCACATGTTCTTTATTTTACTTGATATTCAATTAATAACTTTCATCTTCCACGGTAGCTTCATTAGTTTTTTAACCGTGATACATAGACTAGTATATTCAAATGCAACTTTGAGTAATAAGGCAAGTAGATTTTCAAATAAAACAAATCGACAAAAGTGAATGACATTCAATGACGTCGTCTTCAAATCGTAATATATGTGGTCGTGATGGAGGTGCAGGATAGGGTGTGCCTCCAATGAATTTGGAATTCGGTGAAAAACTTGGATACATTCTCGACTTTGATAAAGTCGAACCCGACCAAAAGTGGTTATAGAACTCCCCAACGAATTTGATGGGGATTTTCAAACATCGTTGTGTGGGGCCCTTAGCTCCTAATCGTTATTACAATGCAATCTGATTAGGGTTAATTAATTACAGCGGAAAACGAGTTTAAATTTTCTTTACAATGAGCCCAAATCATTTTATTTGAATACTAAAAATAGTATTTCATCTCAATTCATAAAACATGCCCACACGTAATCAACACCAATCATATACAAACAACTCATATCCTCGGACATGCCCCGGTATATAAATACATATACATATATACTTGGAACAAGACATAAACATAAAACCTCAGCCCAAGCTGTGGCTCCTTCCAGAAGTACCCTCTCCGGTCTCCTGATATCCTGGAGTACCTGCCATTGTCCACACACAAAGACAACAACAGCCCCCCTTGGGGGTGAGCAAAGCTCCGTATGGAACAACCAATCATATATACTACAGATATCTAAGCAATGATATATGGTATGCAATGCATGTATGTCGTGGAGGTATCGGGTCAAATACCCATCCACTGAGCACATGTCAGAATCAATCGAATCGCTATCAAATCAATGCTCGAGCTGGCACACCGGCCAATATGGGATACTCGTATGATAGCGTCGGCAAAGCGCCATCAAGTCCCAAATCTCATATCCAATCATATGGGGCCACAATTGTCTATGCTTTACGGGTCATATAATACCGGCATAGCGATTGTGTTCACAAACCCCGGAATCCAATCCAATCATATCAAGGTATCCAAGGATCATAGCTCAACGTGCATGTCATGTATCGATGTATGCATAAGATGATGTGTGTTAACAAAACATTTATTTTATACATCGATATTCAATTCTCCATGTCATGTATGCCACATTAATCATCAAGTAGGCATATAGACACATATTCTCAATCCAATCAATCAAATCAATCCAACATATATCATATAATACAGATACCTTTCGTATGTTACCCGGTCGCAACATACCTCAATTTTTCGTTTCCAGTTGATGTAGTCTGAAGATATTGATATTACACTTTATCTACATCAATAACATACTCATTCCAATCAATAACATATTCCAAAATTATTAATATGAGTTTCAAATATCATTTGAAACTTCAAAAATTCATATCAAATCCAAATCATATCATAATTCAATTCCGACTTCGAATATGAGTTTCTTTTCGGTAATTCTGCTACATATAGGAAATTCAACTTCAAATACATGCTATTCCAGTACTTTGATATTTAGAGCTGCTGGAACTAGAAGAAAATTACCTTAGTCAGAAGCCCTCAACGCGACGATCACAAATATATAATTTGTTTCGCGTTTAGACAGCGTCTCGAAGTCGATTTGGAAGAAAGAAAATCGAAATCTCTTGAATTCCCTCGAAGCTATCGTATAAGAAATGAAGAAAGAAAGAGAAGAAAAGTTGCTCTTATCTTCACCGCTTCGGCGCTCGGGCGGTAGAATTCTCGCGCCCGAGCGCGAGACATTCTGCCCCCGGCTATCACTAGTACCGCGCTCGGGCGGTCACAAACTACCGCTCGGGCGCGGCATGTTCTGTCCGAGAACATTATTTACATCGCGCTCGGGCGGTCACAAACTACCGCTCGGGCGCGAAGTGTTCTGCCCGCATACTCATATTACATATCCTGGCGCTCGGGCGGTCATTTTCTACCGCCCGGACGCCACACGTTCTGTACAAATATTTGATTTTCGTACTTATTGGCGTCCGGCCTCTCCCCTCGAGCTCTTACAACGTCAATTCATATTCAATATTCAGAAGCCCTCAAACTTTGAAAAATCATCTGGTCAAAGTACATAAATTTGACCATGATACCTTACCGTTACTGGGTACAGAATCAACTCAACAACAAATTAATCATTTAGCTAATAGAATTTTTACAACTACAAAAGAAATTTCTCGAAAAATATTGTTAAATTTGTTACGAAATGTTGTCAGTTTTTTTAATAAATGAACAAGAAGATTTTGTTGAATTTAATGGTACAATTCAAACTGATTTTCACAATATTTTTAGGCATGTACTTAAGAAATATTATTTTGACATGTACAATGAATAAAAAGAGTCATTAATTTCGCATTTTTGAGTATTAGTTGTAGAGTAAGTTTGACAACTGATATTTGGATTAATATAAAATTGAAATCTTATCTTATTCATAAATGTCATTGGATCGATGAAACTTAGATTATACAAGGAAAAAATTATCTTTAGATAAATTAGAATCGTCACACACGTGATATATTATAGTTAGATATGTTTTAAATGCAGCTAAGGTTTATGACATAAAAAATAATAATTCTTAACGCATTAGATAATGTGAGTGTCAATAATG
This sequence comes from Primulina tabacum, assembly GCF_025594145.1. Lineage (NCBI taxonomy): Eukaryota > Viridiplantae > Streptophyta > Magnoliopsida > Lamiales > Gesneriaceae > Primulina > Primulina tabacum. Next base: position 6,623,279 of record NC_134552.1, on the reverse strand, counting down.
TTACGATTAAACACCATAAAGATTCATTAAAACAAATTTTGGAAGATAATTTGCTTCATGTTATATGTGTGTGTCGTATTATCAACTAATGTGTTAAATGTGTGCATTTGATAAACACATGGCTACTACGATATAAAAACTCAATGTATGTGAGAAATTATCATGTTAGATATGTGTCTAATATTATCAAATTTTGTGTTAAATGTGCATTCGATGAACTCATGGCTACTATGTAGAAAAATTCAATGCATAAAGAAATTATTATGTAAAAAAAGATATGATCGTGGTTGAAAAGCACTAGTCACTGCTAACATAATTAGATATAATAAATTTTTTTTCTTGTTGAAACTCGATTGAATTTTTTGTGTGACTTGCTTAGTACTTTGTGACATTTTAAATATTTACTTACGCTATAGTACAACAACGTTGAAGTAGAAGCTTTAATATTGACCGATTGTGATTGGGATACTTTGAGTAACTATGTTTCTTCGTTGGAAATTTTTAAAGAGACAACCAAACAATTTTTGTGGTTAACTACCCCTACTGCAACATGTTTATACCTTATATTTTCAATATCTTTTTAAAATTTGTTGAATATCGTACCGATGTTGTTTTGATTGATTTTGTTTCAAGTATAGAAGATAAATTTTTAAATATTGTGAGGTCTCATCAGTTTGGTTCAGTTGCGCAATGTTTAGTTAAGCAGACTGGTAAAACTGAACAAAAAGGTCAAAATCAGTTGGGCTCGGGAAACGTGTCCAGCAAAGCAGATATCACAGTTTCAATATCATAAACAGTACATAAACTTTCCAACGGTCAAATTCTTGTATCTAACGTACATATAATTGTTGGGGCCTATAAATACATATTGAATATCAAATACAAGCTTTGGAAGGGGATTCAAAGCATGTGCAAACTATATGAAGAAATGAGCTAGAATGAGAGCAAGATCAAGTGTGAAGATGAATTTGATACACACATTGTAATTGATTAAGTACTCACACACAATCACTCATACATATACATGAAAGTTATGCTTCAAATTTGAGTTTAGTGAGTCTTCACACAAAGATATTAAATATTGTGTTTGTAGTCATGGTATAATAGACGTTAAATATTATGTAAATTGTAAGATTGCGATTTACAATCGAGAGTGTGCTATGAGTTTCAATTAGGCAAAAGATAAGTCATAAGTTGAAATGAGCTTGTACAAGGAGTTGTATAAATTAAAGTCTTATAGTTGATCATTCTCAAGGGTAAAAAGATGTGACGCATGAGTTATTAATCTCCGAATATCCAAAAAAATATTCATGTCTATTTATTTATTAAATTTACTTATTATTTTTAATGTTTTAAAGATGCATTGTTAAAGCATTTTATGTGTTATTCAAATACTAAAATTTTGCATATCAAGTGTTTGATAAAATGCTCCAGCCAAAATATTTTACTCATTCAATTTGCATATCTTTTAAATGCTTTACAAAATATTTAATCGATTTCTACGAAAGATTATTTTGAGTGTATTTCGCTTGGTTTGAAAACCAAACTCTATTTAATTAATCGGTGTTCAATATTTCAAAAACATAACTATTGTAACTCAACAATTATCACACAATTGTTCTTATAACACCACTTTGTTGTTTTTGTAAATTCAAACATATTTAATTATTGGTTGCTTTATCACTTTTCTTTTTATCGAATTTAAATTAAGGTTTTATTCTATCTTTTTCTTCTTAAGATATAAAAAGTAAAATTGTTAAGGTTTTATTATGTTAATTACAATTTTTTTAATCAACATTTTACTTGAACACACTAAAGATAATATTAAATATTTTTCAAAAGATCATCAATTTTTTTAAACATAAATATAAAAAAAATATTTATTTTTAAATTAAAATTCTAAAACTATTTTCATAAATATATAAAACTACATGCACTCACTCATAATATTATAATTTTTTTGATTATTTTGACAATAAAAAGATAATATTAAATATTTTTCAAAAGAACATCAATTTTTTTAAACATAAATTTAAAAAATATTTATTTTTATATTAAAATTCTAAAATTATTTTCATAAATATATATAACTACATGCATTTACTCATAATATTATATTTCTTTTGATTATTTTGACTATAAAAGGATATTACAATACAAAACACATTAACATTTTTTAAGTTGTTTAAAATAGGTTCATCGAAATAGTTTAACATCTTATTTAAGACATCACAATTATAAGTTATTTTATATAAGTTTGTGTCAAACACCTTCTAAATGATTATTAATAAGAAATTGAGCTCGGTCAACCGTAAAATCACCCAACTATCGAACCGATAAAAAAAACTCGATTAAAGGCAACTTCATATAATTTATAAAAAAAATTACATTTTGAAAAAAGCAAAAAAAAAAAAAAAAAAAAAAAAAAACCTCTTGTTTGTCTAAAAAAAAAAGCGAAAACTTTGCTCCCTGTAATCAACAAATTAGTAACGTAGTGACGTTTATATATAAAATTTATTTGCGAAACAAATATTGACTAAATGGGATGATTGACTTATTAATGATAAAAAAAGACATTATCCAACCCAACAAACACGATTAGAAGCTGGTTAATTATTTGCTAATTATATCTTAATATTACACGCAAACTCTTTTTATTGTTTTATTTTATTTTTTTAGTGAGGAGAACGATGGGTACTAACACATTTTTTTATGATATTGTCTCATATGTTAAATTTGTGATACAAGTTTTTTGTTCCATTTCATTAAATATATTAATTTTTATATAAAAAATATTAAATCTGAGACACTTGAGACGATAACATCATCCATTATGTTTCTTATAGTTTTTTTTGGTGGGTTGGTGGACTCTTGAATAAAATTTCCCAACATGTAAATCCAACACTTCGTCAAGTATTTTAATTGATTTAAAAACAAAGGCTTGTGAACTGATTCACGAGCTTTTTTATTATCATAATTATTTATTTATATGATTTTTCACATACAATTTATCTTTGTCTTGAAAAAATTGGTTAAATACATATATATAGTAAGTTTCACGTGAAACAGTTTCATATATCTAATTTATGAAATGAATTGGTCCAATACATATATAGACAGAAAAATAATATTTTTGATATAAAAAATTTATATTTTTTCATATGTCGAGTAAGAAAGCCGTCTCAAAAAATTGACAAGTGAGATGGTTTCATAAGAGTTTTTGTGATACTTAATATATATACATCATGTCTTTGATTTATATTTGATCTGAATCAGAGCAACTATACATTAATTCAGGAGTAGGTCTCTTGTGAGACGGTCTCACAAATCTTTATCTGTGAGACGGGTCAACCCTATCGATATTCATAATAAAAAATAATACTCTTAGCATAAAAAGTAATATTTTTTCATGAATGACCCAAATAAGATATATGCCTCACAAAATACAATTCGTGAGACCATCTCACACAAGTTTTTGCTTTAATCCAGAGAACTAAAACTTAATCCGGAAAATTCATAAATCTAGATATCAAGATGAAAAAAAATTAAAATTTGAATTATTCTTTCACCTTAAATGAGATCTATAAGTAACAAATACATATTTATCATAGTTTTGTGAAATAATCGACCATACTCAATAAAAATTTATGATTTTTTCAATGCGACTACCATCAACATGACAAATATAGATGAATAAAGAATCAAAGACTCGATTTATCATCTCCACTTCAAACTCTTCGCATCCAATTTCTTAAGGAATTAAAAACTAAATTTATGTCACCTTAATTGTGACGCATTGACATAAACATATCTTTCAATTTTTCGATGATAATGAAAAATCTCACCGTTTGGCAATATTTTTCTAAAAAGCAAAACCATTTTATTTCTAGTTCATATGCAATTAACCCAAATAAATTCGACCCATTGACTTTGGGAGGCGAAAAAAAGGGTTTCCTAACAAGTGGATTAAATCGAATAGTGATATCTCAACATATGCATGCTTTTTGTGTCTCATGTGTTAATGATGCAATGACTTGCTTGCCTTAGCCTTTTATTGTCCATGTTTCCTTCCACCTTCTCTTTTAGGCAATTTGTGTCTATCATTAATCAAGAAACATATGTTTATAAATATAATTGTGTGGGCAATTTGTGCTTATCATTTGATGTGATCCTAGTGAAATGGATGAGCCGGTCAGGTGTTCCACTGGATCAAATCAATAATGTTGTTCAGGAAAATGAGCAAAGTAGATGACTTAGATCGTGACCTGCAAACAATGAAAGGAACTTGTGAATGGGTGCCCGAGGGGTGTCCGGCGTGGCCACTCCGATACTAAAGTCAGCATGTTGAAGATAAAAAACACAAGCTATATATGTGAGAATATATGTGTGCTTGGGAATTCAAAGATTTCAGACTCATTAAATGAGAGATATACCTGCTATTTATAGGATAAAATGTGGTAGATACATTGTTTTCAGTGCATACCTACTAAATATGTCAAGTCACCCGCCCATACTTTCTGATGACTTATGTGACACGCCAAAGACATGTTGTTCTGACAGATAAGATTGTCCGTATCAGTATACTTCAGTACAGCGCGCTTTTCGATATAGACCGGATAGAAAGTTCCCGGGAACTTGTATGAGAGCCCGGGCTCTTGATTGCCCGGGAAGAGAATATGTGCCCGGCTGAAAAAGATAATACCCCGCATATTATCTCTGGACTATCCACTGAATACTCCGGGTCGTCCATGACCCGGATCCTTATTGGGATATCATCATTAATCAAGAAACATATGTTTCTAAATAGAATTTGTGCTCCACTGGCTTGTAACACCCAGGCTGATCACTTTTAAAGAGAGCACAAAAATTTCTGTGAGATGGTCTCACATGTCAATTTTACGAGACAAATATTATATTTGGATCACTGAGGAAAAAATTATCACTTTTTATATCAAATCATTACTTTTTTATTGTAAATATGTGTATGATCGACCGATTTCACGAATAAAGATTCGTGAGACCGTATCAAAATATATTAACTCGTTTTTATGGTTTTTAAATACACAAATTAATAAATACTAACAATGTAAACACCTTCAAAATAGTCTACGAACAGCAACCATTTGTATTGTGAAGATACCGATAGATCAATTTTTTCAATGACAAAATTAATTATACATACTTTAAATATCATATAAAACTTTGAACCTATCATTTAAAAGCAATCACGAGTTGGTGCATTACTCTACTCACATTAAAGTCTGATTTTAAATGTTTTTTTTGTGTGTTAAATATTCGTTTAGAGGTTTTATATTTATATATTTAATTTATTCGTTATCATATGATATTATACCCGTAAAAAAACATTTGTTCAAATCAAATAAGCTCTTTAAATAAATTAAGTTAATTATATAAATTATGTAACGAAATTGTACTACTTTCATTCGATGGACTAAAATAATAAAAAAAGGCTATTCTAAGAATAATTTTTTAAGGCTACGTTTGGTTGATTGATAAAAGAATGAAATGATTAAGAAAAAATGATAAAAAAATGATTTAAAGTAGAAATATATCATATAATGATAAAATAATATTATATTTGGAATGATGATTAAGAATGAGATAATTAATAATCTTTTGATGAATTGACAAAATTGTCCTTCCACTTTTGCGGCGGTCGATAGGTGGAGGGGGTGGTCGGCAGTCGGCGGTGACAGGCGGTGGTAGGCGGTCGGCCGGCGGCGAGGGTTGCCGTCCGGCGGTCGGTGGAGGGAATTGATGGTGAGTTTGGATTTAGGAGAATGGTAAAATTGGAAAAATATGATGGATTAAGAGTGAGATAAATAATCATAGGGGGTGAGTAGTGATTATTTTAACACATCTCATATAACCTAATCATTAATAGGAAGGATTGACTTGGTTAAATAAAAAACGTAACAAACATGATATTAAGTGGGTTACCTAATCAAGGCAACCAAACTTAACCTAAATATAAATTTTAGACAAATGAGTCGCTAAATAAATGAAATATATTCTCCTGGGTTCTGCTTTGTCTTGTTCACTATCGACACCAAGAATCTCAACACCATCACCTTCTTCAATGTCTTCTTCTTTGCATAATTACATTATTTTAAGCTTTATATGCCACCACATTCGTTTACCTGTCTAAGTTTTATTTTGCTTCTTCAAACCATATCTCGTCCCCTCCTTGGACTGGGGGAGGATAATTTTCCCTGCGAGTTTGGAACCTCATAAAGAAAATTCGAAATGAGACAGGTTTGGTGATTCTTCAAATCCTCAAATTAAATCGGAGACGGATATAAAAATGTTATTCTTCTCCGAATTTACTCCGATAATAATATCATTACTACGACCGATAATAATGAATTTTTTCCTAATAATTAACAAAAAAACTCAAATTATTAACATTCAAAAAGAATGTATCGTTTAAGTAATATTAATATTTATATATATAATTAGATTATTGTATCAATATTTTTTTTAGTGAATTTGAAAACTTTTGTGGTCAATTTAATTGATATTTGAAGCGGAGATGTTAATTTTGATTTAATTAAGGTTAGGTCAAGAATTATTTTTAAATTATGAAGAAAAATCCGATCTACTTCGTTACCATTTCTAAGATAAGACTAGGACGAAAATTTAATTTCCATGGAACAAGAAATGCGAATTTTTTGATTAATTAGATAGAATAAGTATAATAACTCGATGAAGAGCTAATCTCACGATGACGAAATGAAATCTCCGATTAAAAACAACGGACCTCACAGCTCCATTGTCATCCCTTCCCGTAACCACAATTTTACCAACAGCACACGGCCCCAGATTATTTTTTAATCGTAGATTCCCAATACTCTCTGTTTTAAACCCTTATCTTTGCGCTTTTTGCCTTTTGGTTTCTGGGTTCTTGTGCTTTTTTGGCTTTTATCCGAAATGGGAGTTCCAGGAGATGGATGCACTAACTTCGTGGAGCCCCCGCGAGCACCGTTCTCCTCAATGACAGAGACTTTATCCATGCATGCTGATCAAGATTACTGTGAAAACTTTGAATGTGACGATGTAGATGTAAAATTTAAGTCTTTTATTCACAGAATGATCTGGGATTTTTGTTTGGGTTGTGTGATACCACACCGCCGGCGGCTCCTCGGAGAGAATCTTGGCAAAGGAAGTCGCCGTGGCAACGTTTTGGAGCACAACAAGGTCTGGTTGCTGGCAGAATCTGGCGGTTGTGGAGCAGAGGAGCCGCATTTGGTTCACTCTTCTTTTTAGGTTCAGTATCTGTTCTCAGGTTGAGCTTGAATCAATGACTCTGAGCAATACATGTACTTCTACTGCTGTTTTAATGGTGAATTTGGACGATGGATTCTTGAATGATTCCAAGTCTAGGGAGTTGAAATGGAGGAGAATTCAATCGCTGTTGAGGTATATTTCTCCTGTTGCACGCTCGTTGATAAGGTTCAGCTACACAGAAATTCTCTTGGCTACTAGATATTTTTCCAAAGGTACTTGCAAAATGTTGTTTATGAGTGGAAAAAGAATGAAGGCTTTTGGATGAGTTTTATTGTACTTTGTCAATTTTCTCCTCTTTTTGATTTGCATTTGTTGAAATGAGTAGGTAGAATTTTAGGTAGAGGGGCATTGAACTGTGTGTTTAGAGGAAGATTGGGATTTCTTAGAACTGCAGTGGCAATTAAACGGCTGAGTAAAGAAGATAAGTAGTCATCTAAAGCATTTTGTAGGGAGCTGATGATTGCTAGTTCCCTGCGTAACCATCGAATCGTGCCGCTTGTCGGATTTTGCATTGATGCCGAGGAGGGCTTGTTTTTTGTCTACAAATACGTCTCCGGTGGAAGTTTAGAGGGACTTTTGCATGGTATAGGTTTTCTAAATCCAAGGATTATGTTCACGATTTTTTGAAAAGATTCAAGTAATTTGAGATGCAATGTCTGTGTAGGGAAGAAAAGGGGATTGAAGCATGGTCCGTTATAGGATCTCCACCGGAATAGCTGAGGCCATTCAGTACTTACATAATGGAACCGAAAGATGTGTTGTTCATAGGGACATTAAGCCTTCAAACATTCTTGTTTCCTCCAAAAAGACACCTAAGGTGTGAAAAATCTCGTGATTTTCTTGAATCACATGACCAAATTTCAGGAACCGTAGTTATTTATTACTATATTTGTTTTGCGATGATTTGTGCAGTTGTGTGACTTCGGGTTGGCTTTGTGGACTCCTGCACCATCAGTTCCATTCCTTTGCAAAACTGTTAAAGGAACATTCGGGTACGATCTCTATCAGTTTAGCATAGCAGATTGCTATTCTTCATTGTTCATTTTGATTCAAAAATTGAATCTTGGGAATAGGTACGGGCAGTGGCGGAGCCAGGAATCCGTTTTTACCCGGGCTAGAATTTTAAACTCTAAAATCTTTTAATATTTTAAATTGATCCTGGGCTAATAACAAATTTATCTAAAATTATAAAAAAAATTACATATAAATTTTTTTAAAATTTTTTGTACGGGCTAAAGCCCGGGTGAGAAATGATGTCCCTCCGCCCCTGGGTACGGGGCTCCCGAATATTTCCAGCATGGTAAAGTGTCTGATAAAACCGACCTTTATTCTTTTGGGATCGTGCTCTTGGAACTAATAACGGGTAGGAAGCCAATCGAGCTGAAAAGAGAGCAAGGGGAAGAAAATATGGTTTTATGGGTTAGCCATTTGTTGTTATTTCTCCACAATTTACCTCCATTGTTAATACTAATGTGAGAGCAAATATAAAATGGTCCACATTTTTAAGTTCTGTACTGCTAGGCCTCCCTTATTGCTGCATATAGACACATTTGTACAGTAAGATTCCGGTTTGGCTCGTAGTTAAATAATGAAGCAATCAATTTAAATAAATTTTGATTCAACAATGCTTAATCTTATCATCTGTACTTGCTCCTGGGTATTGTTTTTTTTTAGAAAATTTCCATCTGTAGCTGAAAAGAGGCTTTAAATCCACTGTTACTGCTAGTATCAAAGTTTGTTAGTTGATTTACACCGATGTTTCCTCATATTTAAGCCCATCTCAACGAAAAAAATACTTCATCCTTAACCTTTTCAGGCAAAGCCGCTACTTCAGCAAAGAGCATTCAAAAAATTTCTTGATCCAAGGCTAAAGTACACAAAAAAGAACATGAATCAGATTTCTCGAATGGTCCGTTCTGCGAATTCTTGCTTAAGCAATGAAGAGTACCGGAGACCGGAGATTAGCAAAATTGTTGCTATTCTGAGAGGAAGAGATCTCACGGCCTTAAAGAGAATGAAGGGTTATTTGACAGGTAACAATGGCTTGATTGATAGTTACCATCAACTGCAGAGGACACAAAGAGTGATATGAAGAATCATGTTGCTTTAGCTATGCTAGGAGCCGAATTCGATGACGGCGATCACCCTCGTTACCAGTGATATATGAAGAATTTGATTATTTTTTTATTTTCGATATCTTCTTCGATTCTTTCTTACGAGGGCCTCGAATAGGAAGAAATTTCAGCTAGATTAAATTGGAGTTTGATTATGTAGATGTACGTATATAAAATTCACTAAACTCTAATTTTTCCTAATTTTATGTTTTGTAGGCATGGCATAAAATAATATTTATACATTAATTAGGCGTATTTATGTATCTTTTTCAGCTTAAGACATCGATTGTGTACCTTAAATTTTTACATATGGCTTGGTACGTATAATTGATTTTTCAAAAGTTGGTAATTTATATCGATGTTGAGGGGGAAAATCTTCACTCTTCACCAATGAAATTGGATTAGGTCTCTTGTGATATGGTCTTACAAATCTTTATCTGTGAGACGGGTCAATCCTACCGATATTCACAATAAAAAGTAATAATCTTAGCATAAAAAGTAATACTTTTTCATGGATGATCCAAATAAGAGATTCATTACACAAAATACGATCCGTGAGATCGTCTCACATAAGTTTTCGCCATGAAATTGAATTATGCCATAAATCTATTTGAAGAAAAATGTTAGAAGAGCCATCGAAGCATCCCTCAAATTTTTAAGTCAAAATTTATTGCATTCTTTTAATCACAACTTTTGGATAGGAATGGAGACGGAGATTAATTCGCTTTTATATGGGTTCGAATTCACGCCTCGAAGGAGAGATTCTACGCCATGTAGTAAAGCACTCTTTTAAGCTTATGAAACCCTCTATTTTATAGATGTAAAAGATCAACCAATACAAAATTTTTATTATTAGGCATCAAGACTCATGTGTATCCATCAAAATATTCAGAACACGTATGAGAGTTGATGGAGTAAGTGAGCACTTGATCAATACTCAGAATTTCGATTACCTCTAACAACATTTTCTCGGACGAGCCTGACACACAAAACTTACCTAGTACGGTTTACCTAATTAACGTAGTTACCAAGTATGCATAAGAGGATAGTGGCTGCGGGTTTATAATCATACAAAAATTGTTGTGACCTATATTCAATTTAAAATTAAAAGTTTATTATATCCAAAATTAGGTCATATATATTTACATATTAAAAAAATTAGCCATGTCCATGTTGTATCGTTTTTTTAAAATTTTAAAAATTCATGTGGTGATATTCGTGCCACGTTGTGTCTATTGTGAGTTGTACAACACAGGCATGATCATATTATATATTTTATTATTTGATTTATAATAATTTGTAACGAACCCTTGGTCCAAGAATTATTAATCTCTTACAAATTTGGTCTCGAACTTTGCACTTTTCTTCCCCCAGTTGAGAGTTTGTGTCCAATTTTATTTGTTAGTTCAAATTCCTTTCTAGAATAACTGAGGTCAATAAGGGCCAAACAGAAAAGGTACCCAATAAGCGCAGCTTCTCCATTTTTTAAAGTACTCAACTCGTTATCATTGGCTGTTCTTTGAACGCCCCTGTGTCAGTTTATTTTTTAAAAAAATTTGAACAATTAACGACGGTTTTTGAAGGCTTTTTAGAAACCGTCGCTGATTTGCTGACACACGGACCCCATGTGTTTTGAATTATTTTAATTATATTTTATATTTTATGAACGCCCCTCTTTCCGATTATTTTTTTAATAAAATTGGACATTTAGTGATGGATTTCCACAAATTGTCGCTAAACGTTGTTTCCTTATTTAATGTTATTTAATATATTGGTTTAAAGTAGCCGTTGGAATATAGCCGCACCAACTTCGTGCCGATTTAGTTGAACATATTTGGTCACAATACAACAACAATCATTGAATTAGTATTTTACATCTTCTCTTAAGTTTAATTTATTTTCTTTTATTTTTATGCAAGTGTTATTTATTATTATATGTTGTACCGTTTTATTTTAGGTTTATAATAAATTTTTAATTTTAAATAAGTGACACTCATAAAATTAAATTATTTTACGTACTAAATATATAAAAACATATTATTATTAATATAAAATAATAATAATTTAAATTTCTTAAAAAATTTGAAATTGAATTTATTTAACTTAAAGTAAGAATAAGATGAATGAGTGGATAGCGAGACCTACAAATAATGAGTATGAATGTTAAAATTAATGTGAGAGAAAAGATGTGTTAATGTAATGTGTATGTGGCATGTGGACCCTACAATTTTTGATGAGGTGGTGGGTGTTAGGTGCTCTAATAAGAAATAAAGGATAGATCTAATTAACCTACTTTTTAATTATTGTAGGGAATATTTTAGAATTAGTAAAATAGTTTGAATGGATTAAAATAATTAAGATTTTTAATTGTAGAGTTCAAGTATTAATAAGGTTTTTTTAAAAAATATATTAATAAATCCAAACATGAATAATTAAAGTATAAATAAATTTGTCTGGATTTAGATTGGGAAGAACCATGCATTTCCTAGTATTTTATTCTACTCCACTTTAAAGAAAATGAGGTGTAGTAAGAGTATGTTTCTTATGGGATGATCTCGTAGAATTTTTTATATGAGGTGAATTGAATCGTTCCATACTTAGAGTGAAAATTAATATTTTGTCATTAAAATAATATTTTTCATATGTTGAGTCATGTAAGAAAGTCGTCTCATAAAATTTACTCGTGAGACGGTTTAATAAGAGTTTTTGTGGTGAACTAAATGACACCGATGCATTACGATTGTATTTATTTAAAAATTTTACAAAAAAATTTATTAAATCAGTTGAAAGGATGCTGATTTAATATAGGATTCCTCTTTAAATTATTTTTACTCTGGATATTGGATCGATCGGAGGCAAAGCCAATGTGTTTTATTCAAATAAATTTAGGTTACTTTTGGATGTGATGATTGGATTTGAAGGAAGATTTTGGAATGATTTCATATCAAAATGAATTAAAACTCATCACAATGACTAAATAAAATTACTAATTAAGATTTGAAATATATTATAAAATGAATTTATCTAAACAAATCAATTAATTTGTTATTATGAATTTCAAGTATTAGCTTGAGATCCAATCCAAATACAACGAGAATATTTTCATACATATAAAAAATTATATCAGACTATATAGCGAGTCAATTTTATGATACGAATCTCCTATACGAACCAATTTATGAAAAAGTTTTATTTTTTAAGTCAAAATATCATGTTTTGCTCTAAGTATAGAACAAGTCGACCATTATCAAATATATAGATATAGAGAATAGAAAAAAAGGACCCAATATATTTGATTATATATTCTGTACAAATAAACGGGTAGAAAAACAAACAAAGCTCATTTCTTTATTTGCATTACCTTGATTGGGTAGTGTCCAAACCTTACCTTTTTAAACATGATGTTCGAAAACCATAGGTATTATTTACTAAATAAATCATAAACTGCAGCATAATAAGACTAGTGGTATTGTCATTTACTTTGTAAATTTCAAAATTGTAAGATACTAAGAGTAAATATTAGATGTAACTATAAACATAATCTATAATAGTTTTATGAAATAATCATAAGTTTGTTGAGTATGTGAGCGCGTTCCATAAGCTCAAAAGTTCGATTTTCTTTACGAACACTTTTTTCGGTCGAATCTGTCACATAAGGCTTACATTACGTAATTCCGTTTACCTGATCGGCGTGATTTTGAAGACTGTTGTGCTAAGCCTGAAAGTCTACGTAATGCACATCCGAAAAGTAGTGACAATGAGCTCCTCATTGCCAAAAAAAAAAGCCTCTGTTATTTAGAATTTCATTATGAAAATAAGTAATATTAATTGATTATAAGAACAAAATAGCTCATGAATCTTAAAATATAATTAAAAAATAAATATTATTTATTTTTACGACGTGTCTGGATCTCGTTGTTTTTTGTAACGGGAAGCGTACAAACCCGTGATCAAACTTGTAATATTCATTGATTTAAGTTAATTCACTGAAACCCATAATCATAAATTTGAAGAACTTTAATCATAATAAGTTGTAGACCGCTAAATTCAGACACTTACGATTAAGATTGAGACTTAAATCTAAATCAATCTCAAAAGCTAGTTCAAAAGGGGATGACTGACCAAATCTATACATACAACTTTTAGAGATTTTATCCAACCAACGTGAGACAACTAACATTTAGTACTATAACCTCTAATGGTTCATGTCATATGTATTCTAACTTTGAGAACACATTTCTTTATAGATTTTTCAAGTCAAATTCCTCTTCCGTTATATGGGAGACTTAATTTCTTTTACCATTGGATGCCGTAATATACGACGTTTAATTATTTTTGAAATACACGTGCATTGCGATTGAATCACACTTGACGAGTGGGACATAATATCTTAACGAATCTCAAAATTCAAAAGTTGTGAGGCCCGAAGCCGAAGAGGACGGGGGATGATCGTCGGTGCCATGAGGTTGAATGGACAATGAGCAGCTCCTAACAGGCTTCTGAGCGAAAGGAACATAAATGAACCGATCTTACACCGGAAGGAGAGAGATTCCAAGCTGTTCAGGTATGAGAATGTGCAGTTGAGAATGATTTTAAAGATTTGATAAGTACTACTCATATCAAGAAGGTGCATCTTCTTTTAGGTAGCTCATCACATAAGAACTCTAAAGTTAAAACATGCTTGACTTGGGGCAATTTTGGGATGAGTGACCCCTGAGAAGTTTTCTTGGGTGCGTGTGAGTGAAGATATAAGCACGCTGGAAATACTCGTCTTGGTACAGTGGGGACAATCGCTGAATCTGGGGTATTACAGTTGTTATCAGAGGCAACCTCTTCTAGTACGGTGTGGTTCGGAGACGAACCAAGCGGAAGCTGGTGGGCATGTTAGGCTCGAGGCTGAAGAGTACGGGGGGTGATCGCCAGTGCCATGAGGTTGCACGGACAATGAGCAATTTCTGACAAGCTTCTAGGGGAAGGGAACATGAATGAACTGATCTTACACCGGAAGCAGAGGGATTCCAAGCCGTTCAGGTATGAGACTGTGCGGTTGAGAATTACTTAAAAGATTTGATAGGTACTACTCATATCAAGAAGGTGCATCTTCTTTTCAGTAGCTCATCACATAAGAACTCCAAAGTGAAGTGTGCTTCACTTGGGACAATTTTGGGATGAGTGACCTCCTGGGAAGTTTCCTAAGGTGCGTGTGAATGAGGACATAAGCACGTTGGAAAGACTAGTCTTGGTACAGTGAGAACAGTCGTCGAATCTAAGATGTTATAAAAGTTGAGGAATATTTAAAAAAAAGAAAAGACAAGATATTTTACGACATAAAAATCAAAGACGTTGTTTTTGACATTATAAAATTATTCAAAATGTACTTTAATTTCAAACTTTAATTTTGTAATATAAAAGCATTATATCTATAATATTCCTCATAATTAAAATAGTCTAAATAAATAATTTAATTTGTAATATAAAAGCATTATATATAATATTTCTCAAAATTAAAATGGTCTAAATAAATAGATTTTTATATGATTAAAATGAAATTAATTAAATAAGGAAAAATATAGGTTGATAAGGAAACAAGCGAAGAAATTCCAAGCCCACACCCCACGCGTATTATTCAAACCGCGTTAACTTCTCGTTATAAATACCCCGCGGCGCCCACTCCCAACAGAAATTGAATTTCTCTTCACTTTTTCCTCCAAAATATTGTCGACTAATCAACCATGGAGAAATCAGCGCCGCTAACCAGAGAGGAAGAATTACGCGAAGTTTTCAAGAAATTCGACACCAACGGCGACGGGAAGATCTCGCTATCCGAGGTCGGTGCGGTGCTCAATGGCCTCGGTTCCAAGACCACCGAGGACGAAGTGGAGCGTATAATGTCTGAGTTAGATATCGACGGCGATGGCTTCATAGACTTGAACGAGTTCAAAGCCTTCCACTTGGTCGGCGGCGATAGCAACAAGGAGTTGAGGGAGGCGTTTGATCTGTACGACCAGGATAAGAACGGGAAGATCTCCGCGAAGGAGTTGCACACGGTGCTGCGTTGCCTGGGGGAAAAGTGTTCGCTCAAGGACTGCCGGAGGATGATCGGCTCCGTCGATGTTGACGGCGATGGATGCGTCGATTTCGAGGAATTCAAAAAGATGATGACCAGATCTTCGAGATGAATGCGCGTAAATATTCTTCTGACTCTTTATTTCAGTTTTTTAAGTAGAAGCATTAGTTTGTTAGGCCCTGTCGCTTTTCCTTTTTTTATTAACCAGTTTTTTTTACATGAATTAAAGAGGTCTTCGGGAGAATGAACCAAACAGAGTGATAAATCGTTATGATGGGTAAATGACCCCATTTAAATATCCAACCTATCCCTGAAGCTCAAATTATTTATAAAAACACAAGTCCGCTGAACATTTAAAAATATATATAAATAAGAGGATCTCATTATTCAGGAGACTCATTTTTTTATGCTTAAAAGGGACGTAATCGTTGGAGAGATTTGCTGATTTTTTTTAAATAACAGATTTTTGTGGAGTATAGATTTCGACGGATTTTTACAGAATCTCACATATTTTTAAAGATTTTCATGAATCTTGTAGATTTATTTTGCATAATTTTTATGAACATTTTTAAACTTTTTCGTAGAACCCCGTGGATTTTGTAATTATTATTTTAATTTTTAAAAATTTATTCGAATTAACATAAATAACTTTTATTTATTTCAAATATTTATCTATCTCAATATAATATTTTTACATATTAATTTTACGAAAAACAACAAATAAGTCAGTACTAAATTTATTGCAA